>NW_026606800.1:1680000-2880000 GCF_029890125.1 Rhinichthys klamathensis goyatoka
TCCATCCATCCATCTATCTGTCTGTATATATATTAATATACATATATAATTATTATTATTATTCTTTATTTGTAGTTGTAATAAACATAATATGTGTTTAATATTATGTATGTTGGCCCCACTAATCAAGTTGGTTGTTATTTGCAATGTGTGTGTCTTTTAAAGCACTTTGTGAGTTCAGAGTCAGAAAGCTCATCCACCATTCGCAATGCCATTAAGTGAGACTAGAACTCGTGAGACTTTGATCTGTTTGCTTGGAAATGACAGTCGTGTTATCCGGCGCAGTTCAGACTCAGACTCCCCGTGAGTCCGTCTTGAGGAATGAGTCGAGACAAGCTACTGGGCCGGTGACATGGAGGCAAACACAGACTCTTTGCAGGATTCCTTGTCTCATTTAGACTGATCGGCCTCGGGCCATGCGTCGTACGCCCTGCCTAAGAGCCACACGTGGAGAAATGGAAGCTCACGGCCTGAGCGCATTTATAAATGAACGGAATGCACATCTATGTTAATGATCAGGGACTGGAGGAATGATGCCATAACTCTGCGGGGATAAGCGTGTGGTGGAGGACGTAACCTTATATCGAAAAATTGATCCAGAGTAGCGTAATGTTCTCTTTTTATGCTCATCCGATGCTCATGAAAGCTCCCCTGCCAGCAGCCGGAATGTGTTTTTTTATTCAGATATTGTGTCTAGATGATAATATAAATATGTAAAATGATCCCCGTGTGCACAAGCATCTCCATGAGGGTTCGGTGCCCGACAGTACACCAAATCCCATGATGCATCATTGTAAATAAAGAGCCTGTGGTTTTAAAGCAAAGCCACAGCCGCGGTGCTCACAAGGGCTCGGGATCGTTGTATAAAACAGCTCGAAAGTGTTCAAGCAGCGTTCCCCTGCCGTTCCAGACAAACCACCTAAAACGGCACGGGTCGTTTTGGCTGTTCAATTAGGAAGCTAATCAGTTTAGACAGATGATTAACACTGCGATACAAGGGCCACCCCGGGAGCGTCCCGCTTCGACGCATGCAGGGCCTGTGCTGCTTCTGTCTCTCATATACACTTTTGCATTTGTGTGCATTTATTAAAATATTGCTGTCATTGCGTCTCCTAATTACGAGCTTATCTGGAAGCCACACTGCAAGTTTCAGACATTTTAATGAGCGCGTTTATTTGTCCTTAATAGCTTTTTTTGCCTTAACTGATAATCTGAAATAATGAGGTCAGTTGAAGCAAATATGAAATTATATCCATGTAGAGGTACATACTGATATAATTTTTGTAATTACAGTGTCTTCAAAAAGTATTTGGATATACATATAAATGTTTGAATGTCACTGCATTAGACAACAATACATCAAATTAAGACTATTTATATAGGCACTATTTATTGAATTTTTTTGTGATTCAATTTAAAAAAAATTCTTTTCTTTTCTTTTCTTTTGACAAGACCATGAGAGACACTGCTTTTAATTTTTATATAATAACAAAAAATATAAAATGTATATAAATTATTTATATAATATATGTATAATTCATATAATATAAAGTAATCTAAATTTATAAAATGTTAGTGTCAGTTAACCCTTGAAAGCTAAATATTATCAGAAAATTCAAAAGAGATATCTCATTTTAATTATAGGCCTTATAGAGGTATATCAAATGTTATTTATACATATAATATACAGTCTTTAAAAAGTTTTTGGATACTTAAGACACATTTAAACTTTTGAATGTTATTGAATTAACAATACATCAAATTAATATAGCACGAGCAAACTTTTCAAGAAAAAGTGCAGATTCAGTTTTCAATGACTTATTGATGATCCAATTATCATCTACTGTACATACTTTTTATAATATTATTTTTATGAACTAAATTCATATTGACAGCTCCAGAAACCAGCTCACGGCTTCTGATAAAAATATGAATCATTTATAAACATAATTAAATTATTAATCAAATTAATAATTTATAAAAAAATGTTATCATCAATAAGTCCTTAAAAGCTGCATATTATAACTAAAGTTCAAAAGAGATGTCTCATTTTAATGATAGAGTCAGACATATCTAATATCATATCTAGTGGAAGAAAAGGTGTATAATTCTCTTTTTACCCCTAATAATCTTTGTCGTAACCGGTTGGAGTCCCCCACAGAGCCAGGTGAATTTGTGCTGAACGGCGTGCAAAATTACAAGAAAAGTCTTTCCACTTTAAGATGCAAGCTTTAAAATGAGACAACAAATTAAAAGAGTTGATCTTCCCCTCATACGGCATCATCCTGCAGTGGCTGTTTGACCCGTGGGCTTCATCTTTGACTCCATGTCGGTTGACTGCACTGGTAAATCTGCGTGACCGTACAGTGAAATAGTGCTGCTGCATTTAGCCTCAACAACATTTATTGCTATTCATGGGATTGGGAAGCCTTTTCCGGCGCTCTCGTAGTGTTTAGGAGGATGAATGTGCTCTTTAAAATGTGAAGACGGCTGTTGTGGCTGCGTCGTTATTCCCATTTTCCTCCAAAAAGATTGAATGAGCCCAATGTTTGATTGCGGACGCGTCTTGTCATGATGGGAAACATTCATATTTATCACATTTAAATTTCGCACATTTGAATAGCAAATTTCAGATGGTTGTACACCTGCTTGTGAATGCCAAGCGTGTTGTTTAAAGGCACACTGTTTGGAACTAGTCGTTTGACTGTTGAATGCAGGAAGCAATTTTGAGTTCTTGTTGTCTGTCAATGGAAGGAAAATATCTGGTTTATGATTATCTAGTGGTGTTTTCACTCCTTTGGCATCGGGTTAGCAATCCATGTGATGCATATGGAGCGTCCGTGCTTGCGATCACAGATGAATTATGCAAAAAAGATGAATTATGCATTCAGCGTCCATTCGCCAAACCTTAAAAATGACTCTGTGTACTCAATTATAAGTCATGCATCATTATAGCATTGGAAAGTGGAAGGTTTGGCTTTAAAGGAATAGGTCACCAAAAAAATGAGAATTCTGTCATCATTTACTCGCCATCAAGCTGTTCTAAACTTCTTTCTTCTGTTGAGCATTAAGGAAGATATTTGGAAGAATATGGGTAACCAAACAGTTGCTCTTCCCCATTGACTTCACAAAATACTGTGAAAGTCAATGGGGGAACAGTCAGAAACTGTTTGGTTACCCATATTCTTCAAAACATCTTCTTTTGTGTTCAGCACAAGATAGAAATTAATACAGGTTTGGACCAGAATTTTCATGTTTGGGTGAACTATCCCTTTAATGCAATGAACGGATGCTATTTACTTCCCTGATCAACATCGGTAGACGGTGGAATGAAGATGAGACAGTTAATTGCAATTTCTTTTCTGTCTGCTGGCAGAGGCTGTGTTCAGATATTCATATGAGAATTTATTAGCAAAGATTTCATGTCAAGGCTAAAATTAATAAGTATTTAATAAGGTTTCATAGAAAATCGAGCAGCCTCAAATATTTGAGCCAGCGAGTCATTTTGGTGTGTTTTGAAGGTGGTGTGTCGGTTCATTTTGGTCTCACTTCAGTATAATGTGTGAGTATATACGATTTCTGTTGACATTTTGCTTATCAAATGATTAATTAAAATTCCTTTAAGATTCCTAAGATTCCTTTAGATTAACAAGACAGACAGAAATAAACCAGTCAAATGTTTGGACATCTTTTGATAATCTTACAGACAAACTTTATAGAATAATAGTAAATTATTACTTTTACTTTTTTTTCTTTCTAATTTTAGTTTTACAATTCCAATAAAAATATATATATATGAAAAATATAAAAGTCTAATATATAAAAACTATTAAGTATAAATAATTCAAATAATTATGTAAATAATTATTATTCACCAAAGACATTAGGCTACATTTATCAAAAGTGGCAGTAAAGTCTGTTAAAAAAAATGTATTACGGTTTCCACAAAAGAATTAAGCAGCACTTCTGTTTTCAACATTGATAATAATCAAAAATGTTTCCTGAGCTTCAAATGAAGGAGTAATGATGCTGAAAATTCAGCTTTGCATCACAGAAATACATTTTAACATATAATAAAATAGTTTTTCTTATAATAAACGATAATTAAATATTTAAAATGTAAACAATATTTTACAATATTAGTTTTTATTGTATTTTTGATCAAATAAAGGCTGCCTTGGTGAGCAGTAGAGACTCCATTACAAAAATCTTTCTGAACCCAAACTTTTAGAGCTAGAGTGTGTACATTTAATATTTAATATATTTGCACCCGTTATTTTAATTATTTAGCATTTAAGGTTCATTAAGAAGCGATATGGTCAAACTTGTGACTTGTACTGTACATCCAGTTCATAATTAAGTCTTTCCACACTTGGTTTTCCCTTTTCCACTGCACAAAGACCCAACTGATTTTTTATTAATTGTATTGACTAATTGTTGTTGCCATAATCTCTACAGCACTTTGTTTAGGTCAAACAGTTAAGGTAACAACTTATGCCGTGTCCAGACCACACGATATCAGCCGGATTTTGGCACGATCCGTTTGACTTATAGTGTGCTGTGGTGGTTCCTAAACGACAATGGCCGTCGGGACGCAAGAATCCATCTTTCATCTCGTATAGTGTGTCATATCGGACAACCACATCGTTAACCACATTGTCCACAACAAGAACTTATGAGTCAAAATTGCATAATCTGACACAGTGACTATCATAACAGACATTGTGTAGTCTGAAGCCGGCATTAAGCGGTTATACAGTGAAGAAGAAAGACTTACTACCGTGGCTGGACTGATTCGCCTCTTTTGATTAAACTAGTTCATTTGCCATCCCAAACAGGGGTAGGGGAGCGCGGGGCACAACGTAACGCGGGGCTAGTTGTAACACCCTTGTTTTAAATACTTCCACACATGCCAGCATGACGAAACTTGGTGTATTTACTAGTTGCCATATCAACACTATATAGAGAAAAAATTGCGCCAAATTCAGAAATCTTTGTAAGATATCACTGAACATTTATTTAACCATAGCAAAAGTACATTTCTTACTTAAGTTAATTTTTCATCTCTATTTTTTGTGTTTATTTAAAATTAGACAAACCTAATATTATTTTAATCTCCAATCTGTTGTTTAACAGTTGGTATAGTTATTTAATGCTTCGCTAACTAGTAGAAGACACTAGCAGGGTTTAAACCCCAGTTGTGCAGTTGTAACACTGCGTTACAATGTGCCCCTATTAGAAATATGCTATTACATGAATTCTATTGAGAAAACATGAGAAATCATGTAAATAAAAACGACTCGGTTACTAACGTAACCTCGGTTCCCTGAGAGGAGGGAACGAGTATTGCGTAATAGCTTACGCTATGGGAAAACTCCTTTTCTCGAGAAATATTGAAGTCTTTATGTAAAACGCATTGCAGCTGCACAGCATACAGCAATGAGCGAGGCAGCTCGGTCATTATATATATACACTCACCGGCCACTTTATTAGGTACACCTGTCCAACTGCTCGTTAACACTTAATTTCTAAGCAGCCAATCACATGGCGGCAACTCAGTGCATTTAGGCATGTAGACATGGTCAAGACAATCTCCTGCAGTTCAAACCGAGCATCAGTATGGGGAAGAAAGTTGATTTGAGTGACTTTGAACGTGGCATGATTGTTGGTGCCAGAAGGGCTGGTCTGAGTATTTCAGAAACTGCTAATCTACTGGGATTTTCACGCACAACCATCTCTAGGGTTTACAGAGAATGGTCTGAAAAAGAAAAAACATCCAGTGAGCGGCAGTTCTGTGGGCGGAAATGCCTTGTTGATGCCAGAGGTCAGAGGAGAATGGTCAGACTGGTTCGAGCTGATAGAAGGGCAACAGTGACTGAAATAACCACTCGTTACAACCGAGGTATGCAGCAAAGCATTTGTGAAGCCACAACACGCACAACCTTGAGGCGGATGGGCTACAACAGCAGAAGACTCCACCGGGTACCACTCATCTCCACTACAAATAGGAAAAAGAGGCTACAATTTGCAAGAGCTCACCAAAATTGAACAGTTGAAGACTGGAAAAATGTTGCCTGGTCTGATGAGTCTCGATTTCTGTTGAGACATTCAGATGTTAGAGTCAGAATTTGGCGTAAACAGAATGAGAACATGGAACCATCATGCCTTGTTACCACTGTGCAGGCTGGTGGTGGTGGTGTAATGGTGTGGGGGATGTTTTCCTGGCACACTTTAGGCCCCTTAGTGCCAATTGGGCATCGTTTAAATGCCACGGCCTACCTGAGCATTGTTTCTGACCATGTCCATCCCTTTATGGCCACCATGTACCCATCCTCTGATGGCTACTTCCACCATGTCACAAAGCTCTAATCATTTCAAATTGGTTTCTTGAACATGACAATGAGTTCACTGTACTAAAATGGCCTCCACAGTCACCAGATCTCAACCCAATAGAGCATCTTTGGGATGTGGTGGAACGGGAGATTCGCATCATGGATGTGCAGCCGACAAATCTGCGGCAACTGTGTGATGCCATCATGTCAATATGGACCAAACTCCCTGAGGAATGCTTCCAGCACCTTGTTGAATCTATGCCACGAAGAATTGAGGCAGTTCTGAAGGCAAAAGGGGGTCCAACCCGTTACTAGCATGGGGTACCTAATAAAGTGGCCGGTGAGTGTATATTGCCCAATATATATACATATATATTGGGCGCCCCGTCGTCTGAGTTCTTTAGGTTCAATCGACTGAAGCAAACTGACCAAGCACAAGCACGGCAGCTTAAGCAATACTCGTTCCCTCCTCTCAGGGAACCGAGGTTACGTTAGTAACCGAGTCGTTCCCTTTCGAGAGGTTCCTCCTATTGCGTAATAGCTTACGCTATGGGAACGCCATGTAAAACGCCGTGCGTGCTGACTTCGCTCTATTAAGCCGGAGGCAGATGCCTGAGCCCTTAAGCAAAGTAATTATCCAACGAGCCAGCCGAAGGCGGGCTTTATAAAGGACAACTTGGAACGGCCCAATGGGCGTCCAGAGAAACACACAAGCACATTTTTATGTACTGACATGCATGAAAAATCCTCTACATCAGTCAGAGACGGATTCTATGAGGGAGGAGACAATGCTCAGCATGTACACACTCCAGCCTATGCATAGTTAGACCGCTAGTATGTTAGAGTACAATGAGGGGACCTGTAGGTTATAAAATCTGATAAATGTTGACGGTGAGGCCCAGCCTGCTGCCGCACAAATATCTTGAATGGGTATCCCACTCGACCACGCCCACGAGGAGGCCATGCCTCTCGTAGAGTGAGCTCTGATGCCCAAGGGGCACTGAAGGCCCTTGGCTTCATAAGCCAGCGTTATAGCATCAACTATCCAGCGCGATATCCTTTGCTTTGAAACAGCGAGACCCTTGGTGCGGCCGCCAAAGCATACGAACAATTGCTCTGTCTGTCTGAACAGGGCAGAACGTTCCAAATATACTCTGAGCGCCCTGACCGGGCAGAGTAAATTAGCGTCGCTTTCGTCTGCTGGAGACGATAGCGCGGCCAAAGATATCACCTGTGTTCTGAAAGGTGTAGAGAGCACCTTAGGAATATACCCGTGTTTTGGCCTGAGGACAACCCTACTGTCGTTAGGTCCAAACTCCAGGCAGGCAGCGCTTGATGACAGCGCGTGCAGGTCACCCACTCTCTTGACCGAGGCGAGAGCCAGCAAGAGAGCAGTTTTGAGCGAGAGCTGTTTAAGGTGCACAGTTCGGAGGGGTTCGAACGGGGCACTCTTGAGTGCGTCCAGGACCGTGGCCAGGTCCCAGATCGGCAACGAGGGGGGGCGTGGGGGATTTATCCTCCTGGCGCCCCTCAGGAAACGAACAACTAGGTAGTTTTTTTCCTAGAGTGCGTCCTTCTACAGGGTCGTGTGATGCCTCTACGGCAGCCACATATACTTTGAGCGTGGAGGGGGTGCGGCCTGCCTCCAACAGCTCTTGTAAGAAAACGAGCACACTCGGTACTTCGCATGTCTCAGGGTTCAGGTTCCTGGATTTACACCAGTCACTGAACACCTTCCATTTCTGGGCATATAAGCGCCTCGTAGAGGGCGCTCGCGCCTCAGTGATGGTTCTCAACACTCCACTGGGGAGTTTCCCGGGAACCCGTTGAGGACCCACGCATGGAGGGCCCACAGATCGGGGCGGGGATGGAGGATCATCCCGTTGGCCTGCCTGAGGAGGTCTAGCCTCAGTGGAATCGGCCATGGGGCAGATTGCATCATCTGCATCAGTTCTGGAAACCACGTCTGGTTCTTCCAGAGTGGGGCTACCAGGAGCACTGCACATTTCTCCTCCCTGATCCGACTGATGACCTGAGGTAGCATCGCGACCGGAGAGAAGGCATACAGCGGGCGGCTCGGCCAGATTTGAGCGAGCACGTCTGTGCTCTTTGAAAAGAAGAGAGGGCAGTGCGCATTTTCCTTGGAGGCAAAGAGGTCGACCTCTGCTCTGCCAATGGTTTGCCATAACCACTGCATCGTCAGGGGGTGGAGAGACCATTCTCCTGGGAGAAGTTTGTCTCTGGACAGCATGTCCGCTCCCTGGTTCAGAACACCTGGCACATGCGCTGCTCTCAGCGAGCGCAGGTTGCGCTAAGACCATAGGAGGAGCTCCCTGGCCATCGAGTGCAGGGAGCTCGATCTGAGTCCACCTCGTCCTTCAGGTACGGGAGCAGGGCTCTGAGAGCCAAAGCGACCGCTTTCAATTCCAGACAGTTTATATGTAGGCGTTTCTCCGGGTTTGACCACAAGCCGGAGACAGGCCTGCCCTCGTAAAGGGCCCCCCAGCCTATTTTGGAGGCATCTGTCGTGATCATTTTTCTCCTTGTGTTCACGCCCAATCTCACGCCGGACTGATACCAGTCGACAGCTTTCCAGGGCGTCAGGGCTTTTATGCAGCCGCGATTTGCTCTGAAAAAAAAGAGGCCCGAGCGCCACGCGTGAGTGGGGACACGGCTTTTGAGCCAGCGTTGGAGAGGACGCATGTGCAACAATCCTAGCTGGAGTACAGCTGATGCTGAGGCCATGAGACCGAGCATCCTTTGAAATCGCTTGACGGGGGCGCGCGCACCCGCTCTGAACGATGTTGCAAGGCGCCGGATAGTGAGTCATCTGCACTGAATCTAGCACTATTCCCAGAAAAGAAATATTCTGGCTGGGGGATAGCATGCTCTTTGCAAAATTGATTCTTAGACCCAGGCAATCTAGATGACTGATAATCCAAGACCTGTGTGTCACTAACTGGCTCTCTGATTGTGCTAGGATTAGCCAATCGTCGAGATAATTTAGTATTCGCACTCCCCGCTGCCTCAGGGGGGAAAGTGCTGCATCCATACATTTCGTAAATGTACGGGGTGCCAGTGACAGGCCGAATGGTAGTACTGTGTACTGGTATGACTGTCCCTCGAAAGCGAATCTCAGAAAAGGCCTGTGATGAGGCGCTATCGGAATGTGAAAGTAAGCGTCTTTCAGATCCACTGATAGAAACCAATCCCCCGGGCGAACTTGCGCGAGGATATGCTTGGTTGTTAACATTCTGAACGAGCGAATCATTAAAGCTTTGCCTCGCTCATAGAGCCTCGCTCATAGAGGGAGGGACTGTCTCTATAGCGCCTTTCTCTATCAGTTTGAGCATCTCGGTGCGTAGAACATGTGAAACATCTTTTCTCACTTTCGTCTTGACCACTGCTGTGAAGCGGGGCGGTCTGCGAGCGAATTGAAGCGAGTAACCGTGTTTTATTATGTTCAAAACCCATTTCGGCATGTCGATGTTATTTTCCCAAGCTTTCGCTCGCACAGATATGGGCTGAATGCTGGCCGGGGGCGTGTCGGAGTGACGTATGGCTCCCGTCAGCGAATCGCCCTGTGCTAATACCGAGCTTACAGCTCTCAGCGGCGCGGGCGCGCGCTGAGCAGCTTTGTTGAATGCCGAGTGCAGGGGTGCGTGTGAGATTACAGGCACGCTCGCCGTAATGCTCACAGAGTGAGATGGGGAAATGTTTAACACTGTATGGACAGTGCTTATGGGTGGGGGTGCATAGACTGTGGTAGGCACGCGCGCCACTTTCATAAAACTTCCCGCTCGTGGCGGGAGGTTTTTGGCCATATAAATAGTGTTTGTGAGAACGGTCCGGCTCTTGCGAGACACGCGCTCTCCCTTTTTCTCCCTGTAGCTAGGAGGACTTACGAGGCTCTGGGTTCAGCACAATCTTGGGCCGAGGTCCCCGTCGCTCAGGCGGTTGCTTCCTGTTGGCAGAGCGCGAGCGGCGTCGAAAATCCGTTTCAGGTCTGGGCTGAGAGACGGGAGGCGCCGTCTTAGCTCGCTGCTGCTGAGGCGGCCTTTGGCGGCTCTGCGATGAGCTAGATCGCTTGGGCAGGAAGTGACGCATAGCCTGCGAATCCTTACGGGCTTCTGTGAAGCGCTCGGCGAACTCCTTCACCGCTGGTCCAAACAGGCCGCTTTGAGAGATAGGTGCGTCGAGGAATGACGCCTTATCTGCATCCTTCATCTCTGTTAGCGTCAGCCACAGATGGCGCTCAAGGACAGTCAGGTTAGCCATAGCACGGCCGATGGATTGGGCGGTGGCTTTTGTAGCTCGCAGTGCAATGTCCGTGGCGCTGCGCAGGTCCTTGAATGCCTCAGGATCGGGTCCAGACTCGTCCATACTGCGGAGAAGTTTAGCTTGATACACCTGGAGGACAGCCATAGAGTGAAGCGCTGATGCAGCTTGGCCAGCGGCGGCGTATGCGCGACCGGCGAGAGCTGAAGTAGACCGACAAGGCTTCGAGGGATGAGAAGCTTTAGCTTTCCATCCAGCGTTGGAGGGTGGACACAGATGATTGGCCACAGCCTCCTCGAGGGCGGAGTCCCCTCATAGCTTCTTTCTTTCGCGCCGTCCACAGAGGAGAGCGACAAAGAAAAAGAAGGCTTCAGGCGAGCGGAGTGCGGGGCTTTCCACGACTTCGTGAGTTCGTCGTGAACTTCCGGGAAGAAGGGGGAGGCTCTTTGTCGAGGGGCCTGTCGGCGCCCCTGCAGGAACCACTCGTCCAGTCGGCTGCGGGCGGGTTCTTCCGGGGAAGACCAATCGAGCCCAAGGTCTTCCACGGCCTTAGACAGGATGCGGACGATCTCCGAGTCCATGCTGGAGCCCACGCTCGTGCCCGCTAATGTCGATGGCGCGGGGTCGAAGGACGAACCCGGCCAGTCGTCGGATGCAGCATCACCGGAAAAACTGTCATCCTTGTCATCGTCATCCCCTGACGCGCCAAACGAGACGAGCCCCATCGCTTCGCTGGAGGGGTGCTGGTCCGCCTGTGTGAACTGGACTGGCGGCGGGGAGTCTTCGGGTGGTGGTGAAGCACGCGGGGATTGGCCCGGCGTGACATCACTGCAAACCGCGTGCTCCCGCGGCCTCTGTGAGCGGCGCTTTTTCTTGCGCGGCTCGACCAGAGGAGATGGCAGCACGGATGAGGTGGGCTCTTTCGCGGTGAAAACGGCGAAGTGAGCGCGCAGCTCGGTGAAGCCCAGGGCGTCACACTCGGGACATCCGCCTCGAGTAAGGGCAGCCTCTGCATGGTCCGGTCCCAAGCCGCGGGCGCAAATGATGTGACGATCCCCGTCCTGAAGAGGGCCTCGACACGAGGCGCAGGAAGGCATTTGAAACAACGCCTTGTTAATTTGCTCTTTTAGAAAGTGTCGCGGGGGCGAACACTGAAAGCTTTGAAAAAGGATATAGGATGATGCGCGCTGGATGGCTTAGCAGAAGGCGATCGAAGGCGGCTGAAGGCGCCGGCGTCCTCGAAGCAGTCCTGCTGTAGGCTTATCGACGGTGGCGTGGCGAAAAGACTCCAAGAAATCCGGTGGATCCAGCGAAGAGAAGGTTCTTTGCTGAAGGAGATTAAATCTGAAGAACTCAGACGACGGGGCGCCCAATATATAGCCCTTGGCCACGCCCATCTTGGCGGGCTCTGACGCGCGTGGGCGCGAAGCACGCTCATTGGAAGCGGGTTCAGAGTCGCCCCGTCATAGGTTCGTGCAGTTGCCGCAGCACAGCCAATGACCGAGCTGCCTCGCTCATTGCTGTATGCTGTGCAGCTGCAATGCGTTTTACATAAAGACTTCAATATTTCTCGAGAAAAGGAGTTTTCCCATAGCGTAAGCTATTACGCAATAGGAGGAACCTCTCGAAAGGGAACTGAGAGTCAATGTTCAGAAATTATTAATTATTATTTTGTTTTGAACTATGCTGTATAGCTGTGTTTTCCGGTGTGTTTGTTGTCAAACTCAAAAATTAGTTTATATTTAATTATTAAAAAATGCCATTATTTTATATGAAAAAGTTAATTATTGTATTTTATTAAGAAAATATTTTGGTTTGACTTGTATATTTTTTGGATTAGATCAGATAGCATTTTAAGCTGTCATATGGTGATGTTACAATGTGCCCCTCACATGTTACAATGTACCCCACCTATGGGGCACGTTGTCACATTTCACTTCCATTCTTTCGGGGTAAATCTAGAAAAAAGCTTTATAACTTTATTAATAAAACAAAACCATATAATTGTACTAGACACGTGGGAAATGAATGTGGGGAAAAAATAAATACTTTAAACCCTAAGTAGATTTACACAAACTGAGAAAGTCAAAAAGTGTTACGTTGTGCCCCGCTCTCCCCTACATAAAGTGGATTATCGGAGGATTTTGTGCGGGCTCATTCGTGTTCTATATTACTAGAATAAGGAACAAAGACGAGCCCACTCAAAATCCTCCGATAATCCCACTGCTTGTTACCGTAATTTCTGAAAGCAGGCGTAAATGCGAGCACGTCTCTCTGTGTGAACGTCTACCGCCGCAGAGGTGCGAGGAGTCAACGCTGGATAATTATTTTGCCATCATCCATTGAGATGTATCTGGGAGGTTGATGTGATGCAGTCTCTTCTTATTATGGTTCTTAAGAAGGGAGCAACCCTCTGTGAGCCATACATTACGTCCCCTGCAGTTAATATGCAGTCGGCAGGAGAGCTCATTAAGATTGATCATTCGCCGACCGCCTCTTCTGTACCCAAACTCTGCTCTGCCTTCATTAATCACTCGCTTCTCAAGATAACACGCGCGTCGCCTGACAGGTTCGCTCCGAGACACCGAACCACGGCCGGCAAACTGCAGCCGCTCTCCACGCGTCCACAAACTGTCACCAACTCCTCAGGATTCACTTTGTTTTTCCGGATCTTTCTCACTTTGCATCTTTATCTTTCCCCTTTTGTGTTTTTTTTTTCTCTCTCTTATTCTTTGTCTTGATGCCTTATAATATACTTTATAATCCACTTTGTGCTCTTGTAAATAATTGTCACCTTGCTTATACAACTTACCTTGCTTAGCTTTAAAATATATATATATATATATATATATATATATATATATATAATGCAGTAAAACACATAATCAAGGCCCAAGGTCATCTTGTGTTAGAATGTATTTGACTTTTTAAAAGAAGGAACTAAGAGTTATTTATTTTTGGTGTTTACATCTTCAAAACCTCTATGCCAAGTATTATTTTTCGAATGATATGTGATATTGAATGACAACTGTTTTTGAATGATAGCTCAAATCATAAAAATTTGGACTATGTCCATGTGTGTGTGTGTGTGTGTGTGCGATACCATATATATATATGGTAACACTTTAATTAAGGTCCAATTGTCACTATTAACTAGCATGCATATTACTAGGATATTGGGTGTTTATTAGTACTTATAAAGCACATATTAATGCCTTATTCTGCATGACCATAATCTACATCCCTTTTACCTTACCCAATACCTAAACGTACTGTAACAACTACCTTAATAAGCAGTAGTTAGGAGTTTATTGAGGCAAATAGATGGTTAATAGTCAGTTAATAATAGTGAGAATTTGACCCTAAACTAAATAATGAAAAGTTTGGAAACATTACCATTTGTAATGTTTTTGAGAGAAGTCTCTTGTGATCAAAAATACAGAAAAAACAGCAATATTGTGAAATATTATTACATTTAAAATAATGATTAAAATAAAATTAAAAATAGCCTAAAGGTTGTGCTGCTTAATATGTTTTTGGAACCAGTGATACTTTTTTTCAGGATTCATTAATGAATATAAAGTTCTAATAATATAAATCTTTACTATCACTATTTTATCAATTTAACATCCTTGCTGAATAAAAGTATTACATTTTTTTTTTTTAAATAAAAAAAATGACTGACCCCAAACTTTTGAACGGTAGTGTATATTGTTACAAGATTTCTATTTTAAATAAATTATATTGTTTTTTAACTATTTATTCATCAAAGAATCCTGAAACAAAAAAAATATCACAGGTTATAAAAAATTAAGCAGCACAACTGTTTCCAACATTGATAATAAATCATCATATTAGAATGATTTCTGAAGGATCATGTGACACTGAAGACTGGAGGAATGATGCTGAAAATTCAGCTTTGCATCACAGAAATAAATGGTATTTTAAAGTATTTTATTATAGAAAACCATTATTTTAAATTGTAATATTATTTCACAATTTACTGTTTATATATATACACACAGGAAAACCTACCATATATATATATATATATATGACATTATATGACATTAGCCTCTTGAAAACAAGAATCCACTGTAGGTTTTCGTGTGACATCCCCAAATCAACCTCTGCTCTCCATTGCATCAGACGCCTTTTTTAAAAAGTTCACACTTGAGTACCGCTGACGTTTCCAGCCCTCAAACTCTCATTATCAGAAGGGTAAGAATCGAGGTCAGAGAAAATTGATGCCAAACTAGTTCCTTTCATTCTCATCCGGAGACTGTACTTTCCCCCTCACAAAGTGACATTCAGGCTACAGCTCGCAATCAGAGGCGCCTCGTTTGCATACGCTTTTCCTCAACCAATCAAATCAGGCCTTTCCTTCCTGTGGGAACGCTCCCATCAGGGTAGAGACGGAAGCCAGCGGGATAAACCCGCCCTCCTCTCAGCAGGAAGTCTTGGAGGAAGTGCAGAGATGGAGGATGGGTTGTGCCGCTCATTATACAGCAGATCTTCAGGACACACTCCTGCTTTCAAACACTATCATTTCAAGGGATTTCGGCTCTTGTTTCCCCAACACACATAGACTCTCTGTGTCCTCCTTATCGATTTTATTGGAGGTGTTAAGTGAGCAGGAAGTGTTTTGTCAGGGAGTTGTAATGCTGGAGAATAAAATGGCGTGTGTGTAAAGATGGGCTGGGTCTTTCCTCTTATGCAGAACATTCTTGTTCTAAATTTGTAATTTGAGGAAGTATTTCTTCTTAAAAACGTTTATTTATTATTTACTCAATGACAAGAAAATGAATAGTATGAAACCTCACAGGATGAAAATAAAAGGCTCACCTGGGGGTGTAATTTTACCTGAAAGCTGAATCGATCAAATTCAAACATATATTTTTGGTGTTTTTCTGATAGAAATCAAATAAGTTAGTCTCTTTATCACTATATACTGTTGGAGTGAATCTTCAATAATTTCACTTTGGTTTGTGCAGATATTGTCATTATTATCATGTCTTTGGCTGCTGCTCTAACGTCAAAAATGAAGTTGTTAATTAAGGCAATGTTCCAGTTGTTTTCTTCATTTTGTACACTCTGCAATGAAAATGTTCCAAATTAATTTTCACACAAATTTTGCTTTAATTGCTGATTGTTTTTCTTCCTCAATTTTACTTTCCATCACAAGTTTTTTTTTTACTTGAGGGGTTTGTTGGATGCTGCAGTTTATTAAAGGGACAGTTCACCCAAACATTTAAATCCTGTCATCATTAATGCACACGTATGCCGTTACAAACCTGCATTACCTTCTTTCTTTTATAAAAAAAAAAAAATAATAATAATTCATGCAATGAAAGAAATACAGGTTTAGAATTGCATGAAGCTATGTTTTCAATTCTGTGAATGTAAAATTTTATAACAATGTTTATGAAGTACATCATGACAGTTTTTTCCCTTTAAGGACCAACAAACCCCGTAAGTTGCACTGTACTACATGTACTTACTATAGAGTTATGGTTAGGGTTAGTTACTTGTAATTATGCATAATTTACTGTTATTACTATAGTAAGTACATAGTAACAATGTACCAATGTACATTGATTGTACAATGACACCTTAAAATAAAGTGTAACCCTTTATTTAAAGGTGATGCAATTACATTGTACTTACTCAAATAAGTAATATTAATGAACTACATGTACTTACTATAGAGTTAGGGTTAGTTACTTGTAATTATGCATAATTTACTGTTATTACTATAGTAAGTACATGTAGTTCATTAATATTACTTATTTGAGTAAGTACAATGTAATTGCATCAAAAGGGTTACACTTTATTTTAAGGTGTCATTGTTACAGTGTAAATATGAGTAATATTAAGCAATGTACAGTACAGTATCCACTATAGGGTTAGGGTAGGATTAGGATTTTGTCGAGGGTTAGTGGCATGTGATTATGCGTAATTTACTGTTATTACTATGGGAAGTACATGTAACATATGTAGCAAGGACACTGTAAAATAAAGTCTTACCAAAAAACAACAATCTTAGTGATTATACTCTTAAATTATAACTAGGCTTTTATTAACTTAAGCGGATTGTAACTGGGCCCTTGCATTTTTTTTAGTGAAAGGGATTTTTACAAAAGGCTAACAATATGGAAAGTGAAATTAAGGACTATAAATAATCACCAGTTAAAGAAAGAATGCTTTAATCAACTTTATTTTAATGTTAGAAGTAAGTGCAGCACCCAGAAACATGTCAAAAGTGACAACATTTGCTCAAAGCACAGTGAAATTATATAAAATTCACCTCCATGTTCATCTAATCCTCTCAATGAACGTGTCGACGCGTTCACTTGGATTGTTGCAGAAAGATTGACACTGTGATAAAAGAAATAAATGTTTATATGATTTCCATCCTGAGTATATAATCCACGTTATGACATACTGTATATGATGGACTCATGAAACTGCACTGCATAACAGGAGTGATCCGGGTTTGAAATAGACTGCAATGTATTATCGATGAATCTCGCTGTAACAGGAGCAGATGCTGCACACAGAGCGTCAATGACGCGTGCATTTCTCCACTAATGAGAATGCACATAATTAGGGATCGAGAAACAAAGGCGAGCGAATGCAGAACAATGCAAGTATGAATCACACGCTCACATATAAACATGCATGTAGACTTCAATCTGTCATCGCATAGTTTAGTAGCTCACTCCTGATCTCAGAAAAGCTTTGCATGATGGCTGCAATCGGTGGAAACCGTTCTTAATCACTCATGCTGTGTTTATAAAACCAATAGCACGGACTCTAGATGTGCTAAAATACATATCGAAAAAATTAAATGCTTTATTGCTGAAATGTTTCCACAGCGTAGAATGCAATAATCGTTTTGTGCTTTTGTTATCAAATTGTACCATTGTTTGGTTGTTAATCCATAATTGCCATAACTGGCGTTTCATTAGTAGTGTGGCTACAGTGAACATGTTCAGATAACATGAGCTCCGGCATATTTTTTGTTGTGGCTTCTCCTGTTTCTGCGTGTAAAGTAGTGCCTGGGGTTAAATCAGAGTAGAGAGAAATGTGTCCATGCAGACCCGGACCACTAAAGCGCAGCGTTTTCCTGGTATTATCATTGCCCAGTTTAAATGCATCTGTTGAAATAAGGCAAAGCATAGGTGTAAAATATGCTTGCTTTGACATATTTTATGATGCAGAAGCTGAAGTCAGCACTATGTTTGTCAAAGTGAGCTCTATGATGTGTAACCGTACATGAAATGAAAGGCAACGATGTGCAGATTCCCAATACTTGTTGGCTAAAGCGTAATAAAATAACTCATGTAGTAAATGGACATGATGGTGTGACGGATTTAGATGAATTCTCCAGATTTCGACATCTTTTATGGCACAATTGGTTCGCTTCTGCTTTATTCAGATCAAGTGTCTTGAGTCATAATGAATTATTAAACATATCTATTCTTGTGGTCATCACTATTAGCCGATACTGTTAATTAATAGACATGATCTTGTTCCCATCTGAACATTTTTTGCTCACTGCTAATATTACAGATACTTTGTTATCTGAGACGTGTTGGTGTATGCGCTCTCTCTCTCACACACACACACACACACACACACGATTTCAATATTTGAGTCTTAGTCATACAACACAGTGCAGAGAATATAGAATATATTCAGTATATTAGTAATATTATGTGGTGAGCCGGAGGGGTTTGAAAAGGTCAGTTTATATGGATGTCTTCGATTTATCTTTATTGGAACATGCTAGGATATAGCAATAAATGAGCAAAAAAGTATGTTGAGCATTCCTCCGTTAGAATGCTAATCTAATATCTTTTATAAAAAAAATATTTTAAATGATCAAAAAATGTTTTATGTATTTCAGGAGCTCTATTGTTGCATTGCAATAAGATACAATTGTGAAAGCAAGATTAGAATTAGAAACGCATTGATTTGTATGATAACTAGTTGCAGTGATCTCGAAAGCAGGTTTTGTTCGGGGCAGACCCAGGGGTCGCCAGTAAATGAGTTCCGAGCACAATACCAAAACGCTTTATTCTCTGAGAGTTAATGGAGTTGAAGCTGAGCACTGCTAAGGATGAAGAATATTATATCGGTGCAACCTGCTCAAATAGCTGAGTGAGGGTTCAAGCATTTTTATATCTAGAAAATAATAATATATAATTATAATAATGTGTGTGTTTACAGTATGTGTGTATATATATATATATATATATGTGTGTGTGTATGTGTATATATATATATATATACACATATATATGTGCATGTATGTGTATATATATATATATGTGTGTGTGTGTGTGTATTCAACTTCATTAAATCTTCATGTCACATGATCAGCATTTATTTGAAATATTATTGATTTTTTATTTTTTATTTTACAATGTAAAAATATTTACTTTTTTATGTCTTTTACTGCAGGATTTTGTTATTGTTGGTAATGTTTTTAAGACATGGTGTTAAGTTAAAAACAGGTTCCTAATTTAAAAGGTTCCTAATTTAGTTTTTTGAAGTGTCCTACAATAGCTTTACATGCATCCAAGGTCAAAAACACTTTAAGTGTCTCATTATATACACTGCAACATCACCTCATTTCTTTTCTCAGAGTCAGTTTGTTGGAAGATTCGGTCTCTCTAAACCCCCTCCTTTCTGAGAGCTAACTCTGCTCTGATTGGTCAGACGGCCCAGTCGTTTGTGATTGGTCGACCGCTTACAGCGCATGTCGGAAATGAAAATCCTCTTGCCATTTTTTAATTTCAGCTCTGGAGGCTTCCTTGGTGCTTGAAAACGGTGATATGAACGTTGCTGTCAGTTTTACTGTATCAATTCCAGCATGAGTTCTCATCATTTTGAAGTGCATGCAAAGTGGATTTGCTTTCGCAGCGCAGGAAACAGTGTCTTCTCGACATGTCGACACACAAACCAAACTCTTCCAGTCTCAGCTACTACAGTGTTTGAGGGTCAAAGTAGACGTCGTTCACGGCAGCCAATCAAGACCTTAGGCTGCGTGTTGCTGACGACTCGTTTCAGATGTTCAGAATCCATTCTTTCTTTTAGGAGACGATACATTTATTTATCGTAAACTTTGATCTTTAAAACTTTGCAGACCATTTACATTCACAACCAGCTATAATACACACTGCATGAAAGGTAATATTAAAAAAAGCATAATAATTGATACAAAATATTTCATAAAATAATTGACAGCCTTATCGTTTTGACGTACATGATGTGAAATTAAAGTACAAACACATGTATAGCAGCATAGTGTACAGATTGACTTGACTTAAAAAACATTATTTATTAAATTTAGAATTAATTCTCGGGTAAAAATAGGATTTTGTTTTTACATTTACTTGTCTCCATAAACCGTTTCTGAAAAATTGAAATGAATTGAAGCTGATGTTTTGGCAAGAATGCCATTTAATCCTTTAATTATTTATTTATTTTTTACTCTCATTTAAACTGCCTTTTCTGATATAATGTGACAAGTACACCAGAAACCAAGTGGTTTCTTTCCAAGCATAATTGTTGGTGGTGTATATTGTTTTTTTAATTACAGGGGAAGGAAAAAAGGATTGAGAGAAAATTAGCATACTCCTGCTGCTTTGCTCTGAACTGAGAGACACAAACATATTCAACACTGAACCTAAAGACCAGCCCATCAAATATAATTTAACACTTTAAATGGATCTTGGTCTGTGTGTGTGTTTGTACATCGGTAAGTTGTGGCCATGTGCTGAAAATAATTGCTTATTCCATGAGCTAATTGCTGCGATTAATTCAGTTAATGAGTTCCTGAATTAGTCAGATAAATGCATTTGCGTGTGTTCGAGTGTGTGTGTGCTTTGCTTGTCAATTATGAATTTTCGTCACGATTACCCTCTCCCTCAACCTAGATGAATCTGTATTGGAACATAACGTTGCCTTGTAAACGAGTTTATTTTTAATTTACAGGGTACTCAACCAAAAGAGGGCCAAGACCACTAATGAGAAATATATGCACACTTTAAGATGTTTTATTTGGAGCGATGTCATGTCACACATTTTCACATTAGCAAGCCAACCCATGCCTTCTCCGTTACCTTCCATTATTTGGACATTTTTGACGCATTATTTAGTGCATGTTTTCTTCTTGTAGGATGTCACTCTGTTTCAATGGGATTTTTATAGCTGAAGTTTTTGCCTATTTGAAAACTGGAAATATGAAACTTCTTCAAACTTCATCTGTGTTGAAACATTAATCACCTGTCCAATAGGAAAGCTTTAATCCTGGCCTTGATCAGCCTTCTGGTGTGTTTTGGTGGAGTCTGTCATTGGAGAAGACTTTTGATGATTTTTCTGAGTGATGGTAATGCCATCTCTCACTTCCTGTCATTTCTGTTGGACTTGTTTATGTAACATGCTAGCTTTTAAAGAACCTAGAATTTATCATAAAACAAACAATCAAACAGAAATTGAGTTGTTTCTTAATTCTTAGGTAATTTCTTTGTGGTTGTAAAAGCTCAGTTGTTTTCTAAGGTAGTCAGCATTTATTTTGGTGTATATGCATAAATACCAAATGGATGTGTATCTCATATATATATATATATATATATATATATATATATATATATATTGTATATACCTCTGATTTTAACACTTATTAATTTGAAGTGTAAATATATGATTTTAGCACTTTATAAATTAGCTGGATTTAAAAAAAATTAAAACCTCAATTGTTTTTTCAACCGCATTCGCGTGTGTGTGTAGATAGGTATATATATATATATATATATATATATATATATATAGATAGATAGATAGATACGCATATAAATGCCAAATAAATGAATTTTAACTTAATATATATATAAATCTGGTTAGTGGACAAGTCAAAAATGATGAAATTCTGGAAAATGTTACCTTTCCTAATATTATTAAAATGGAATATATATATATATGTATATATATAGACATATATATAAAGACATACATATATGGACTTAAAATGTAACGATATTAAATGAAATATTCTAAATTAAACATTAAATATAGAATTGTAAATGTTAATGTTTTGTTAATGTTTCAGAGGACAGACAAAGTCTACTGAATTGAAGAATCAATATTAATGTATCACTGAAGTGAATCAGTGTGTCACCATCATGAACTGAGAATGAAGGCTTGAGTATTTTAGGAATATTGTCTGTGTTCATGCGTCTTCTGAGATCACAGTGAGTCAACACACACGTATGCTGGCGGGCTGCATTTATCTCCCGTGACTCTTTCTGCTGCTTTCCGTTCTACAGTCATCACTGACTGCATTTTGTCAGAATCTATAAAGTTTAATCCAGCAGGAAAACCAGATCAGCTTTGACAGATGGAAATAACCCCATGAATTAGATGAATTCAAACAAGATTGCAGAAGCGCTTCAAATTACCCAGGGCCTCTTGCATTTGCGGTTTCAGTAACTTTGCAATGTCAGAGATTCTTCTTGTTTTAATATAGGTTGATTAGATAATATTTGACTTGAGTATATTGAGTGCGTCTGTAATGACTTAATATAATAAGACTGTAAAAAATGTGGTTAGAGTTTAGCCTGTAGTCCTGGGTTCATTTGTTTTATATACTATTATGTCCATGGCTATATTTATGGAAGTTGTCATTATTCTGGGCAGTCAGGGGATATATTTCACATTACAGCTCTGAGTCAGATAGTATATCAGATCGTGATCTTTGAACTGGAAGTGACATCGCTGCTGTTGCCACAGTAACCTTGATGGATTTTATTGGTGGCCTTTGCCTCCTCGTGCTGTTAGCTCACTGGAGATTTGTTTTTGTAAGGTCGTGTGTGTGTGTGTGTGTGTGTGTGTGTGTGTGTACAGTGTGCAGCATGAAGTGACACTGGTCTGGTCTTGGACCAGCTTTTTGGTGGGTTTTGGAGAATCCTGACAGGCGTCTCCTTCTGAATGCGACGAGGCCAGGGATCATTTGTCCAGTGAGGCGGACAGCACAGATTCACTGCGTCAGTATCGTTGCTAACATGTCCCTGGATAGTGGACTGGATAGAAACAGCAGTAGTCCGTTGAGCTGCGTGAATCCACTGTTCAAAGCAAAAAGAAGAAGAAAAAAGATCAAAGAAAAGTTTGAATGTAACGGTGACCTGGAAAGATTTGTGAATTGTATTTATTTTTATTTTTTTTATAATTAAATGTTACAATAAGTAAGTTAAGGGCTGTAAATTGTATATGTTAATGTAAAGCATATTGGTTCTTATTTTATTTATTTTTTCATATTTTATTCTATTTAATTAATTTTTCTAATTCAATTTGACATTAAAGGGATAGTTCACTTTGAAATTAATTTTTGATATGTTTTAGCTTACCTTAAGGGCATCCAAGATGTAGGTGTCTTTGTTTCCGCAGTAGTTTCAATTTTGATATTTTTAGGTCAAACCGTTCTTGTCTGTCAGTCATATAATGCAGGTCTATGGTCACCACCTCAAAGAGCATGCACAGAGAAGTCCAAATTAAACATGATTTAATGACTCGTAAATGTAACATTGATGGCCTAAGACACGAAACGAGCGGTTTGTGTGAGAAAACGAACAGTATTTATATCGTTTTTACCTCTTGTAACGCACAGACCGAAGCGCCTGCGCCCTCAGATCATTTGGACGTGGCTGTGGTTACAAGAGGTAAAAACGATATAAATACTGTTTGTTTTCTCACACAAACCGTTCGTTTCGTGTCTTAGGCCATCAATGTTACATTTACGAGTCATTAAATCATGTTTAATTTGGACTTCTCTGTGCATGCTCTTTGAGGTGGTGACCATAGCCCTGCATTATATGACTGACAGACAAGAACGGTTTGACCTAAAAATATCAAAACTACTGTGGAAACAAAGACACCTACATCTTGGATGCCCTTGAGGTAAGCCCAAACATATCAAAAATTAATTTCAAAGTGAACTATCCCTTTAAGTAGGAGCATATTTGTTCTTATTTAATTTTTTTCTCATATTTTTAATTTTATATTATATATTTGTCTAATTATATTTTTACATTAAGTAAGTTACAACAAGGGCTGTCAATTTAGTATGTTAATGTAGAGCATTGCTGTGTTCTTATTTTATTTTAATTAATTAATTTTTATTATATTCTATTGTATTTATTGAGATAATAATGCAATTAATGATAAATTAATGAATTAACCGACAAAATAATTAGTTAGCATAAAATGTATCCTTCATAAAACAGTAAATTAAATTCTACATAAAACATTTAATTTGACTGATGTTAAAAATTAGAAGTAAATCACGTGTATTTTCTGCGGGCTTCATCTCAATAGGGTTGTTTTGTAGTGCTTCATAAATCATATTCCCCTCCCATGCAGTTGCAAAATGGACTCTTCCCCAAAAGCTGTGTTTTTTTACTATTATTATTTGTAATGGTGACACACTTTGCTGGCTTCTGATTGGATGTCATTTTGTTATTCACTCCCTCAGTAGCTGCTAAAGAAACGACGCTGGCATTACGCCCTATTACACCGTGGAAGCCCGGGATAAATGTTTACCTATCACTCTCACATAATTTTTGTCCTCCTTACACACCCCTGCAGGGACGCTTGGATCGTTCCAGTGTATCGATATAACCAGTCGATCCGCATGTTTAGCAGCTGCCATTTTGAAAAACATGAGCTCACCAGTGAACCTTAGAACAGCTCAGCTGGAAAACTCATCAAAATGTTGTTCTAGGGCCATTTCATGTCCATCTTTCCAGTGCACTTAAATGCCCATTATATTATATCACCCCTTTCATCTTATCCATTCATTGTAAACATGTTTCGGTTCAGTACAGTTCAATTGAATTGAATCTGGGTCTGTGTTTGCTGAAGGGAGGCATTGGAAAGAGTCGTGTGTGTGTGTGTGTGTGTGTGTGTGTGTGTGTGTGTGTGTGTGTGTGTGTGTGTGTGTGTGTGTGTGTGTGTGTGTGTGTGTGTGTGTGTGTGTGTGTGTGTGTGTGTGTGTGTGTGTGTGTGTGTGTGTGTGTGTGTGTGTGTGTGTGTGTGTGTGTGTGTGTGAAAGCTGTTGTGTGTACAGTGACCTCTCTCCCGTCTTGCAATTAGTCCGCTCTCACGTCTGACTGACAGGCTGCACTCTTTACGACTGAAAAGAAAGATTTCGAGGGCTCTTCTTTTAATAAAAACAAAAGATGTCCGATTCTGTGGTTGGAATGGAAATTTCTTAAAATGAACCACTGACAAAATCAATGATATCCAGACATATTGAGTTGTGTATATCTTGCGGTAAAATGACGATCAATGGTGACCTTAGCGTTTCCATGCTAAATTATTTTCTGCACTAATTATATTAGATCATGTTAATTAAAATGTGTTAGAGGAATTATGTATCACTTGAAATAACACTCTAAATGTGTTCAATTATTAAATTAATTGAAGTTAAAAAGAATACAACGTGTTTATTGTATAGGATGTCACTATTTCATATTTTTCTTTCACTGTAGTTTTGATTCATATTTTGCCTTTTTAATATAAATAATTATCTAGAAAGCCAGAGATATTTTTGCTCTTTTTAGGACACAAAAATTGTCTAAGGACACAAAACGTGATTGGACTGAAATTAAGATACAAGCCATTTTTATGTGGATTTAGATTTGGAATTTCTTATGAAGAGGCATATATGTATTAATAAATACAGATACATACATCATACTAATAAATACATGAATAGATAAATACATAGAAATAATATTATGTTATATTATATTATATTATATTATATTATATTATATTATATTATATTATATTATATTATATTATGTTATGTTATGTTATGTTATGTTATGTTATATTATATTAATTATATTTTTAAAAACTGTGTGGTGTATTTGTCCAAGCAGTGAATGAATCACTCCAAGTCTGTGTTTTTCTCCACAGTGCATTATTGGATTATTGAACGTTCTCTGTTTATTTGTGGTTAATGGACTGAGACGTGCTGATTGGCTGTTTAAGTCCGCTGAGAGGCCAATCAGGTGAGAGGTAAAACTGGTGTGGGTAATGACCTGAGTGAGACATGTCTGACCATGACCCTATACATTTATGAGAGACACTTACACATGTTTGTGTTAATGTTGTCTCTCAGGATTGTGTTTCATGCTCCATTAGTTTCCTCCACCCTTCATGACCGCTTCATGCCACAGTAAACACACACACACACACACACACACACCTACAAAACATCGACATGTGTGCTGCATGAAGAGTTTATCTTTAGTTCAGCACTAACAAAGAAAGTAGGTTACTGTTGCACCACTTTCTGCGAGACAGACAATTATTTTCCCATTACATGCACAGCACACACTGTAATTTTCGGTGTGTGTTCAAACCATCAAATCACAAATAATCATCTCCAATACCTGCATGTCCCTCTCCGGTTGCGGGTCGGGGAGTGACTTCACCTGTCGGGATGTTTGTGCCCTGTGCTAATGATCTCTGTTCCTCTGTGATCTTGACCCTGGGCCACAACACATAATTCCCTTTTCCATCAGCTTTTCTGCCGCGTCCTGCGACCTTGCAGGGGCGAACCATTGTTTACGGACAACTATAGTTCCTCCTGTGCAGCTCTTTTGCTGTCATCCGTTGGTGAATTGGGTGTCGTGAGCGACGCAGGAGATTGGAGGTGAAAGCCATGTCAGTCCACGGCGACTCACAAAGCCTTGCTGCGCGACGTTTCCATCGCAATCACACACACATGAATATTCTTTATAAAGATACACAATGAGATTTCTTTTTATTCCAAGTCGAGAACTGCTGTCGGGTTTGGCGTAGCTAATTAGTGGAGGAATATTTGTGCAAGTTTAGCGCTGGTTTTTGCTATTGTTTGAAATAATTCATAGTAAGATTATGAAAAAAATCTCTTTTTGTGTGCTATGAATCTTTGGTATTTTTCTATTTACTTAAAAAAAAAAGTGAAATATTGTGTGTGTGTGTGTATATATATATATATATATATATATATATATATACAAACGATATTTCACAAAACAATACAACACTTAATGGAAAAATGGCAAAGAATTTGTATGCTTTCTAGCACACAAAATATATATTTTTTAATAATTCTATTATGAAATATTGTTAAAAAAAACATGCACACACACATATATATATATATTGTTACATTTTATATTTATACTTAAATCGTCAGATAAATCCTGAGAAACTGGATTGTCAAAATATTTTTAGCAATTAAAATTACATTTAGCATACACACGCGCAAACACACACACACACACACACACATTCAATATTTTACAAAACAATACATTTCTTTTTTTGCAAAATTTAATTAATGAAAAAATGGCAAAGAATTGTTATGCTTTATAGCACACAAAAATATTTTTTTTTTTATGAAATATTGTAAATATTGTGAATGATAGCAAAAACACACACATGCACACGTATGCATTTAGAAGTTAAATCGTCAGATAAATTCAGAGAAATTGGCAAAATAATCAGAATGGCTTTATACCACTACGTAATGTTTTGCACGACAACTATATTTCAGACTGTGATCTGTGTGCTTTAATTGCTTTTTAGCGATTAAAATTCCATTTTAGTTTATTTTTTCTTTGTTTTTAAATGTATTGATTAATTCCAAATTGTAAACTACCGAGTCTCAAGTGTTGAAGCATCAGTAAATCAGCTACTTTCTCTTTAATGTCAGTGTAATTTCAGGCAGCCCTGAGATTCGTTTTGTTTGGTTTTGTATTGCTGAAGTGGCCGCAGTGGCTCAAGGCTCTCATTATTGTTGTGTGTGTGTGTGTGTGTGTGTGTGTGCGCGCTGCATTAATGTAGTTGCTCATTTTGGTGATGTGTTTACAATGCTGTTCCATTTGCTTTAGCACTGCAGATCAAATTGATTTCTGGAATAGCACATTGTTTTTTTAATATTTTGATTCTGTTCTCCCTGCTGTTGGATCTTCTCAGTTGTCCTGTGATTTTAAGAGAAATTCGGATAAGTAGTTAAATGAATATTAATTATAGTATGTCTGTATAGTGTACAACATGGCTTTGTTTACTAAAAATGCTTTAAACGAAATGCTTTTAATTGATCTATCGCTCTAAATATGAACTCTCGTGTTAGAATGAAAATTGAGGTACTTATCTTTATGTACAGAATGCTTTCACCAGCCTTTGTTCCCAAACGATCACTATATGATGCATCTTGACTAAAATCTTGCTTCGCTAGATCAAATAAATGGATTTTCTGGACTGTAAAATTAACCTAGAGGCACATTCACTCAATACGAGCTGTTATTTATAAAGAATATCACATATTTGGACCATTAGGCTGTATAAATAAACAATTGACACTGAAATCTCCACCTTGCTGACAATGCTGTGGAAGTGGTGTGAACTAGCCGGTAGTGAATCGGTTGAGAATATTAAGCTTCAATAACACTTTGCATAAAGAGTTGCGTAACGTGTGTTAAATGGGTAATATTTGTATATAATAAACCACAGCTTAAATATGTTGTAGCGGTTGAGCTGTATCTGGATAAAGACACAAGATGGCTGCCGTTGTGCTTTGACTTCAGACGCTGCAGTGTTCGGCTGTTGAACTTACACGGGCTCCCTGTTAAAGTTACTTTGCGAGGTCCGGTTGTCAGAATCACTTTATAGATCCTCATTAAACGGGGCTTGTATCCGCTTCTCGTCTCCTTGGACTTCTGCCTCGGTGTTTGTCAGACGCCTCATTTATTTACATATGCATTAAAACCTACATCTGCTGCTTGTTTTCTCTGCGCTCAAAATTGATTGTCCGTGAATGTTCCCGTTATTTTGGGAAACATGTCAAATAGGCAACGAGATCGGCAGAAATATTAATCTATAGTAAAATATGATCATTTAAATGTCACTTTATTTATGTAAATCTATGTAATCTCTTTCTTGTCAATGCAATTTTTTCCCTACGCAAACACAAGCTTTTCAAGATCAGAGAACATTTCTAAGGAATTTCATGTATTGATGAAACTGTGAATTTAAAGTATTTTGTAAATGTGTCTGCATGCTGAGGTTCGTCTCTCTCTCTCTCTCTCTTTGAAGCTTTCTGTTTGTTTACAAGATGTTTTGCCTATTTCGCTGATATTATGATCTTTTTTGGGGGGGTCCAAAGCTTAAACTCTTGCCGCCCAGTATTTGTCAATGAATATAAACTGCAATTATTTGGAACTAAGTCTCGTACAGCTGTATTTGGAATCATGATTTAACCATTATATATTTGTTTTATTTTTTAATGGTATAAGAACATTCCTTTTGGAAAATATTGCATTCAGAACATAAATGATAAAATAATAAATGATAAAATTCAAAGAATGATCCAGTTAGGTTTTTGACACACATTATTCAATCAATGTTGCTAGTTTTTTTTTTTTTCATAGTCCTAAAATATAGACAATACAGTTCTCCTATGCAGTATTGTTAAAAAAAGCCACAATACCCCAAGGAATATGATATTATAAATCAATATTTCTGGCATATTTAAAATGTTTGGCTTGAGCTTTGAGTTCCTGACCTGAGGATTGCACTGAGAACTGAATATTAAAGCTATTCTTATCCTCTATTAAATTGTGAAAAATGCCATTGTGTATTACTATTTTGCATCTTCTAATATGAATAATTCTGCTTGACGTTTAATGTGCATTGTTGCTTCTAATGTGTCCATAAAGTGTTGCATTTTTATTCTCTGCTGATTTTGATCTACTGTATTCCACTGTGGTGATTTTTGCCACTGTCTGCTTTTGTTGTTGCATCTGTTCCCCCAAAAAATCTGAATTCTAAACGTGTTTGGCATTGTCTGTTTCTTCTTTGTTCTACAGAGATGTTGAAGGAGTTGAACCAGCAGCGCAGAGAGAAAGAGTTTACAGACCTGAAAATTATAGTTGAAGGCAAAGAATTTGAAGTCCACCAAAATGTTCTAGCTTCCTGCAGCTTGTATTTCAAGGACCTGGTGAAAAGGTTTGCCTTCCTCCCTTCCCACCAGCCGTTGATCCAATCTGTTCTTTTCATAGGGCGCATTTGTGTCATTTTTTTTCCCTCCCTCTTTTCTCTCTTGCAGGTTTGTAGGAAGACTTTGGTTTCTATCACAGGGCCAGCAGCCATTCCCCGTTTTCGCTCAAATGAATGTATCTTAAATTGGGAAAAAGGTCAATCCTTGCCTTTTTATTACCTTTTCTTCCCCCCATTTTAGAGCATTAATTTCCATTTTTAAAAGCAGAGAATGTGTTCCATGACAGGGATCTTAAAAAAAAAAAAATGACAATAGGCATTTAAATTATCCCCCCCCCCCAAAAAAAATCCATGTTAGGCATTTTGGAAAGTGTGCTCCAAAAGCAACGTGGTATCTGTCATTTTGACTATGAGATGAGCTTTGTCAGCCATTTTATCAGCAAAGCGTATGGTCTTCATAGGGCATAAAAGTTTCCCATTCATATGTTAAACATTCACGGTGGGTGCATTGAATGCATTCAGAGTCGCAAACAATGAGAGGAGCCGAGCAACTTTCTCTTGAATGGTTACCTTCACAGGTCAGAGCCATTTACTGCCTCGCTTTTCTAAATTACACTCTTCTGCATCCATTGCCAGCTCACTTTTTGTTATTTTTATTATTAAAATATTTCTTTGGCAGCACATTTTCCAGCATTGCAGTGTGTGTGTGTGTGTGTGTGTGCGTGTGTTGTTCATTCATTTTCAGCACATTCATCCTCTCAATGTGTTTGTTTTGAATCTCATCATCAGTGTTCAAGCTTCAAACTACAGCCTACTCATCATTTAAAAAGGCCATGAATAATTTTTGAATCTCAAAATATTGGAGGCTTTTTTTTTTTTTTTTTTGATAAACAGCAAATAGACATCTGAATGTTTTGTTTTCACAGAAGACAAACAACAGTACATTTTAAATCCATATACTGTAAAAGGTTCATTTTGTCAGTGTATAATAAAGTACACTAGCATATAGATGACCTTAAAGCTAACAGACCTCAAAGTCATACAACTTCAAGTAACTAGCAAAAACAGCTATCCATATTTTTTTTTGTTTGTGAAGGTGTGTGTACATATATAGCATTATACACACACATACTACCATTCTAAAGTTTGGGGTCAGTATGATTTTATTAAAGAAATTAATACTTTTATTCAGCAAGAATGCGTTAAATTGATTTAAAGTGACTGTAAAGACATTTATAATGTTGCAAAAGATTTATATTTTAAATAAATGCTGTGCTTTTGAACTTTCTATTCATCAGAGAATCCTGAAAAAATCAGTTTCCTCAAAAATATTCATCAGCACAACTGATTTCAACATTGATAATAATCAGAAATGTTTCTTGAGCAGCAAATCAGCATATTAGAATGATTTCTGAAGGATCATGTGACACTGTTAAACTGTTAAATAAATGAACAGTTATTTATATTATCTTAATAAATATTTCAAATATAAAATTGCTGTTTTTAATGTATTTTTTAATCAAAAATTAATGCAGCCTTGGTGAGCAGAAGAGAATGCATTTGGAAAAGGTACATTTAAGCAATAAAACAAAAACAAGCCATATATTATTGATTTTATTGTTATAAAAATATAATTTTACTGTATTTATTTCACTTCAGACAATGCCACACTAGTATTGAGTTTCAAATCTGGGATTTTTTAAATTCAAATATAAGAGCACATTTAATTACCTCAGCTTGCTCGGTTATTAGACAATACAGTGTAACATACAGTAAATACAACGAGCATGCAAAATATAGCTTGTTACTACAAAATCTGCACTTTTTATTTACATTTGTGCTACTGTCACATTATAAAACGTGGCCGGTTGGATGAACCGCTACGGCTAGTCTTACAAGTTAGTCATTGATTTTTTTTTTTTAAGACTGTTCATAATTTTTGGAAGTTAGTTACATAAAAACATAAATTGGCCTAATTTGATAAGAAAAGTAAGACCGACTGACTGCCCCTTGACTAACTGCTGGGTTATACTAGATCTAAGACACCGTCTTAACATAATGGCTATGTTTATGCAACTGGCCCTTGATGCCCTTCATTTTTCTTGGCATAGTTGCTGGCTATTCACATTCACAATTAGTTGCCTCAGTCCAGTTGGCAGGACTTGCTGTCCCCACGCTTTCTGTCTGCCTCTATTCAACTGAATGTAGAAACACCGGTAAACACCGGACCTGTGTAGTTGCGCACACACGTCCCTTTAAGATCCGCCTGCTGTTACTGACCTTGCATGATTGTTGGGTGATATCAGACTGAAGGACACATGTTTTGGCAGGCGTTGTCCATAGATTAGCCTCAGCTCTGAAATTCATACAGGATTTCATTGCTTCACAAAATCATTGTTATAGCTCAACTTATGGGCCTGCATTGAAAAACGTACTGTTTCTGTAATTTGTCTTCTTACGTCTATCAATATTTTTTAAATGTCTTGCCATTTCACAGATCCATTTTTATTCAAAGCGCTTTTATGCATGCTAATAGCAAGAAGAGTTTCCCTGAAGCAGCCTCGGGTTAAGTGCCATGCTCAAGGGCAAAGTGGTAAAAGAGCAGATTTGTGATCGCAGTACGTCTCCAGTATCTGGGTCACCCTCACCTGGGCATGAACCTGCCGAGTTTGAAGCGCAATTCCTTAAAATCAACATGGAATGGCATTTGCTACCCATTTTACTTGCCTAATATGGCATATTACCAACCGAAAAAGACTGAAAATGTGGGGTGGGAATTATTTGGATTGGGAATAAACTGTTTATTAATGATAGCTGGTGGAGGGGAGGGGTTGAAAAATGAAAATATTTTCACCACAAATCTACATGTGCACTACATACAGTAGCTTTTAGGTTTGTATTGCTTGTATTGAATCAAGAGTTTAATCTGTGACATTTACATTCTCTATTAATCAAATGTTGTTGTCGTTGTTGTTTTTCGCTATATGAATTTACAAACCTTAGAAAGATAAAACGCCTTCGCACATAGTTGTGCTTCTCCCACGTTAACATGGATTTGAATGAAAATGAAAGGAGCAAAAAGTCTAGTGGGACCAAAATTGACCCCAAATTTTCTGACCCATGACCCTTGCAATGTTTGAAGTTAAGAATTCAGACAGATAGACGGATATATATATATATAGATAGACAGACAGAGAGACAGATAGATAGATAGATAGATAGATAGATAGATAGATAGATAGATAGATAGATAGATAGATAGATAGATAGATAGATAGATAGATAGATTGCATTACTTTATTAGTCACTTGAAAAAGTAATCTGATTACATCTCACGTTACTTGTAATGCATTACCCACAACATTGATTATCAGTAAATTCCACTTCCTGTCAAACCAATTCAAAGTCCAATTCAACTTCCTGTAGGGTGTGGCCAATTCAATTACAATCCACACTCATGAATTTAAAGGCAGTCAGTTCTTTAATTTTATGAATTTTGTACGACACTAGTTTTCGTTCAGGTTATGTTATCATGATTTTGGTGGGAAGATTCATTTCTAAATCCTATTTACACAATTTGATGTAAGAGTCTGGTATATTATATAATATCAATTCACAATGCCATGCCCTCATTTACGAGTTGGAACATTGTTTCCTTTTCTTGCTCTCGCCTGAGCCACATGCTATTTTTAGCGCTTGCGCTGTGGCATTAAGCTCATCTGAGGGGTGCGGAGAGAACATGCCACCTGAAGGATATAATGCACCTCCTAAATGTGCACACACGCTCCCCCTCGGCCACGGGAAGAAAAAAAGCCATTACCCTCCCCTTTAGCGTCTGCCGCGTGGAGCGCGGAGACGGATTGCCCTCAGTAATTCCATTTTCCCCTCCGGATTTTCAATAAGTATGCTTGGTGCCACTTTAATTTATGGGTAGTGCAAATGCACCAAGCCGTCAGCGAATGTGTGTAATGTGAAACTTGGCTAGCTCAAAGTAGCTTTGACACCGCACTCTTTATTTATTTATTTATATAAGACCGCGCGTTTGTTTTACAGTAGATTTGGCGTTACAAGTGCGAGGAACGTGCAAGGTTTCATTCGGAGAACAGTGGGAGATCATTAATCCCGTGGGGTTTGACAGTCGACTTCTATGAAGGCACAATTACCTCCTGCACTGGAGGAAAGTCACTTTCTGGGGGGTTTTCAGGGAAGGTTGAAGTTTATATACAGTAATGAAGTTCCACAGTATGCTCCTTCATTCATATTTCATGCTGTTATGATTCGACTGCACAACTTTCTCTCCGATCCTCCAAAAAAGAGACTTTTTAATATTTATTTATTTATTTTTCCCATCATGCTTTTTGGTATCTATATCTGTAGATTTTTCTTTCAGACTTAGTATTAGTTTTGCGTCAGTGCTGTGCTAAAAATAATGGCACATAGGAGAGAGTGGGGGTAAACTGTGTCACATTTTACTTGAGTCGTCCTCTAGGCAAGCAGAAATTAGATGAAATGATGTATAACTAATACTCTTAATTATATAGCAGGATGTTTGCCGTCAACTGGAATGAAAATAAATTATCTGTAACGTACAGCCATAGAAATCTGAATTCTCAACAAAAATATATATATAATTTTTTTTTAAATCTACCCGTCAAATGTCAAAAAGTCTTAAGTCTTGAAGTCTTATTTTGATTATAGTCTTATTTATGATATATATTATTTATTTTGTAGACTTGCATAATTTTGCTTTTACTGAAAATGTATTTTACCTGACTTGTAGTTTGACATGCAAAATATACATTATGTAAATACATATAGACATTTTTATTTATACAGCTGTATATACAGTACATGAGAGTACACATACATACTATTTATTATGATTATTATTTCTTAGTCTTACTTATTTAAATGTTATTTCTATTCGTGTAATATATATATGCATGTATGTATGGTATGTATGTACCCAAATTCCTTCTGCGTTTGTGCACACTTGTCAAATAAAGCTCATTCTGATTCTGATTCAAAACAAAAACAACAACAGGTATCTGTAAACGGGCCATTTCTTAATGTGTGCTCGTGACAAATACGATGTACTTTATTAAATGAGCGAGCGACACATCTTACCCCACTCTCCTTTACCTCAGCTTGGAGGCAATTTATTGCTGAAAATTACCACCACGTAACGCTGTAGCCCCGTGAGACATTTCTGTCTGGAAACATACATGAACAAAGATAATTATTGTGAAACAAGCATATATATATATTTTTTTTTCATCTTCACTGGCAAAGGACAGATAAAATGAGCTCCAGATATTTTCAATTAATATTTTTCTTTGTGTGTGTGGTTAAATACGTTAAGAGTAAACACTAGCCAGCAGTTTTATTGGTAGTCCCCAGCTAATTTATAATCTGCGTTTGCACACACATGCACCATGTGGCCATCTCCCATCATCCTCATCCTCATGTTGGCTGCTAATGCTGAAAAAATGGCACTTTAAGTGAGAAAAATAATAGATGCTCATTTTTTAAAACACTTTCTCTGCTCTATCGCTCACAGACGTGATGTCTCTCGCTCTCTCTCTCGCTTGCTGTCTCTCGCTCTCTCCATCTTGCTGAAAAACAACGCTTGCAATCAGCAGCTCCATAAATATGCACCTCTCTCCAAAGCCAGAGTGATTTCCATAATAAAAGTGCTCAGACAAAGCAAATTGCTACTCCAGCCGATTCAGATTGCACTAATTGACCTGGTTGATGAACATGCTTTTGTTTTATTTATTTCTCTGTCTTTTTCCGTTCTTATCCCCCCCCCCCCCCCCACCCCCCCCCCCCCCCCCCACCCCCTTCTCCTCTCTATCACCTCCATAACTTAACCCTGAGGACCAACATCCCATTCTATTATCTTAAAACCTATCGCCACGGCAATTAGAGAGGACAACAATAACAAACTCTGGCTTTTTTTGCTTTTCAGGAGGGAGTGGCGTTTCTTAATCTTTTCAGCTGTAGTTCCAGGGGCGTAATTGCACATTCTCCTCTTGAGTTGTCCTTCTCCTCCCTCAAGTACTCAATCATTGGAGACTAATGACACCCTGCGCACTCCTATGTTCATGCACAGGGCCACGCTGACAGTGCAAATGACACCGGGGACTTTGTTTAGGTTTGGTGGGGGGTCATTCTCAAAGATCCAGTCATGGAACACCAGAAGAATGGCTGCTGGCGTCCTGTGGCAGAACTAACGTCCCCTTCTCTCTTACTCTCTCTTCTTCACTGTCACCATCCTCCACACGTCTTCACCCTGTCCGTCAGTGTGTCTGTGCATCCTCCCGTCACATTTTCTTTAGCTGCCGTAGTCTTCGACAGGTTATGTGTCCTGTCAAAGTCACTGTTGCCAAAAGTTACGCCAGTATTGTGTTAAAAATACTCGGTGTGTTTTCACCTATAGTGCAGGTAGATGGGATCTTCTCAGGTCACATTCGAGAAGTAGTTCGCCCCAAAATGTTATCGTTGTTTACTTCCCCCATGATGTTTTTTTCTTTCTTTCGGGAAACACAATAATGAGTTTTGAGGGATCCAGAACTTACATTTAGTTCCTCACACACACAGCTATTGTATGGCTTCACAGGACCTGGAATATAGTGCATGACTTTTTTGCATTTTTTTAATAATAACTTCATGGTGCTTTTAAAAAAAAACTTATTTTATGGTGCTTTTTTTGGGGGGGGGGGGGGGGGGGGGGGGGGGGGCTTGATAGAATAAATCACAATCCACAATTTCAGAGACTGTATTATTATTAAACACAAAATGAGACTGTCAGAGTTGAAACAACATGGGCTGAGTAATAATGACCAAATGTCAAGTTTTGAAAGGCCACTAACATTATTTTTATAATGACATTTATATACACTTTATACAATATATTTATATATACTCTTTGTATATTTTAAGAATTTAGTTGACAATATTGTACTAAAACACTTAAAAACTTAATGTTTTATTTCCCCATCCTTAAATGCATTTCATGAATAAATAAATAACTTTATCATTATTTAAAAATATTATACTAGTTATATATTATATTATATATTATTTAGTGCTGTCAAATTGATTAATCACGATTAATCGATTCCATCATAAAAGTTTGTTTATATATATGTGTATATATATATTATCATCAATATATATATATATATATATATATATATAAATATATATACTGTATATTATGTGTGTGTACTGTATGTGTGTGCACAAACGTATGTATGCATATATATATATATATGTTTTTATGTGCTGTATGTACACACACACACAAATATTTATATATATATACAGACACACATATTATTTTAGAATAGATTAATCGTGATTAATCGATTTGACAGCACTAATTATATTATATGAATTATATTATATTTATTATTATATTATATTATATAAACAACGAAGTAGCTATTACAGCTACGTACTGCAAATGTCAAAATTACCGTTTATTGCTTCCCAAAAGTGCCATTCTCTTAGATCATTCTTATAGTTACGTTGTGTGCTTATGTTTTATAACTTTTGGATTATTGTTTTGATCTTTGAGGCAAAATCCAGAAGCTTTAAATACATGAAAGTGCACTTATAGTAGTAAACAGACTACTAAGAATGTTAATATAGTGTAATTATTACTTTTATAGTATTTGCCATTTTATTTGTGTGCTATATGCACTGCATCCAGTTGTAGACTAAAAGGACAGTTTATCTTAAAAAAAAAAAATTCCTCAAACCATGTAAGAAGGTGAAAATGTGATGAAATATTTTGCTTTCGAACACACTGGCATTCCCAGCTGCTTGTTTTGAATGCTGTAGCATTTAGACACTTGATGTTGTTAAACCATTGCATCATTTCGCAGAGAGTTTTCACTCTCCGGGAACCGTGGGAAGATGATTTTAGAATTGGATGAAACTTAGACAGCTCACCATCACGTTTAAAGCAAATTTGTAACGCTAGATCGAATGGCCAGCAGTGCAATCAATAAATCAGCTGGAAAATATTCACCCGAAATGACCGTTTCATTGAAAACCTGCAGCAGGCGGATCATCACAGTACTGGATACTGAGCCAAGAAAAATATCTAGAAATCACCTCATTGTCACCTAATGGCCTTTCCATGTATATCGGCTTTCCGTCTGGTAGCCCGGCAGTTATCTGGTGACTGTACACATCAGTGCTATCTTCAGCCGACACTAAAACACAATCAACGGCTGCGTGGCTATTCATTTCACTCCTCCTGCCCTTGACCTTCAGGAGATTATCGTTTCACTCAGAGCATAAAACCCCTGATGCTGCTCATTATTCACATTCCCCATCCCCCCCCATGGGAATTATTACATTTGAAGTGATCAGGGCATGAGCAGGCAGGTAACTCTGGGCTGAGAGTCTCACACACAGATACTGAGAGGTCGTGTGCTCGGGGTGCCGGACGGATCTTATTAATGTAATGAAACGCTTCCATCTCCGCCGGTTTACTGTGCGATCGCTCCATGCGGACAGGCAGATTGTGTATCAGCCCTCCTCCCCTTCCATGTCTTTCTCCCCCCTGTCATTCTTTCTGTGCATTTTGTGCGCCACCTGCGCCCGTCCTCAAAGCATGCCATGATCATGTGTCATAAAAACAGTCTTTCATTCTTTGATTCAGATTGTGTTTAATTTCAGATGCAAGAAACCCAATGCATTGTTATCTGTGCTTTATGCTTTTCCTGTAGGGTCGTTCTACAAAACGGATGCCTTTTGTGTACAAAAGAAAAGAAAAAAGATAAACAATGCATAACCTAGTGGCAACTTTTTCTGTGTTAATAGAGAGTTTTGTATTTTTTCATCTTTTTTTGTGTCTTGAGAATGCTATTTTTCTATATCACATTCACATTTTGATGTCCAATCCAAAATTTTGTACAATTTGTCTTTGTTCTGTGTATATTTTAGTTGATAGTGCAGTACTAAAAAGTTGTTTTTACTCTATTTTTGTGTATTCTTATTGTATTTATTTAAGATCTTATTAAATTAAATCGAAATAAAATAATGTATAAATAATATACATTTATAAATGTCTATTATTATATTTTAAATAATACTTTTATTATATACATAAAAACATGAATTATTATTTAAAATGTTCATTTGAATAATTATATTGAAAATTAAAAATAAAGTGAAATGAAATGAAAAAATATATATCAATTTATCATATTTTAATTTAAGATAAAAAAAAAAAAAAATCTCCTTTTGTGTTTCGAAAAAGAAAGAATGTCATACTGCATTAGAAAAACAGCAGGGTGAGTAAATGATGACTTAATTTTCATTTTAGGGAGAACTATCGCTTTAACCCCCCAAAATATATTAAAATGTATTCATTTGCCCTGAGATAGCACAATGCATTTTATTCACACTTGAACACATTATATATCTGATATAATGTTTAAAATCTTACCGACACTTACTTTAAAGGGACAGTTCACCCATAAATGAAAATGATCTCATAATTCACTCACCCTCAAGCCATCCTAGGTGTATATGACTTTCTTCTTTCAGCCGAACACAGTCTGAGTTATATAAAATAATATCCTGGCTCCTGCAAGCTTTATAATGGGAGTGAATAGTAACTGAGATTTTGAAGCTCCAAAAAGCGCATCCATCCATCATAAAAGTAATCCATACGGCTCCAGTGGGTTAATAAAGTCCTTCTGAAGAAAAATATCCATATTTATAACTTTATAAACTATAATCACTGGCGAGTCGAGTTCCGGCTGAAGAGTGACCTCTGACCCGACGCATGACGTATTTACGAACGCGGAAGCACAGAGGATAGAGCAAAACTAAACGCCGCTCACGAATTAGAAGTCTAAAACAAGATTTTTAAAGAGAAATGTGGGAGGAGCTTGAGTTTGTTGCCCAGCTCTATTTGTTTGATCCACGAGAGTCGTCTACTTTCACCTAAACTTACGCTACTCCTACGTCCTACGTCATGCGTCGGGTCAGAGGTCACTTTTCCGCCGGAACTAGACTCGCGTACGGCTGTTATCGGAAGCCAGTGATTATAAGCCAGTTTGTAAAATTATAAATATGGATGTTTGGATATAAATATGGATGCGCTTTTTGGAGCTTTAAAACTCAGGCTCTATTCACTCCCATTATAAAGCTGGGAAGAGCCAGGATATTTTATAATATAACTCTGATTGTGTTCGGCTGAAAGAAGAAAGTCATATACACCTAGTATGGCTTGAGGGTGAGTGAATTATGGGATAATTTAAAATAAAATACATTTTTGGGTGAACTATCCCTTTAAAAATTGTATTTAAACTTTATCAAACTGGAAAAGGCAGCCGTTGCACAGAATCATCCTGTAATGCCATAAGGCTTTCCTTTAGGTCATGACTTCTGTATTTGTGTGTTTGGTGTACGTTTGTGTGCGTGTGCGTTGTCAGGTCGTCTAGAGAGACGGGGACCGGAGAGAAGCTGGAGCTGAAGATGACTAACATTGGTGCAGATGTGCTGGAGCTGCTGCTGGAGTTCGTCTACACCGGCTCGCTGGTCATCCACTCGGCCAACGCCAAAACCCTGCTGGAGGCCGCCAACAAGTTCCAGTTCAACACCTTCTGCAAAGTATGCGTGTCTTTCTTAGGTACGTAACTCAAAGGATCCCAACATCCATCAGATGAGGTCATGGACAAGCTACGTTTCTCTCTTTCTGCAGGATGATTTATTCTTTCATTTAGATAAAGGTCAGAGAATAATTGCATTGAAATGTCAAAGCCAATGTCTCAATCTCATCCAGCACTGATTATTCCGATCAATACCAAATATGGAGGAAGTTCAGATGGCATGTAGGCGCCCGGCGTGACCATCAGAGGGAGGAAAGCTCTGGCAGGAGATGAGGAAAAGAATTTAGGCAGAGAAAGTATGAGTACAGGCAGAGAAAGTATGAGTATAGACAGAGAAAGTATGAGTATAGGCAGAGAAAGTATGAGTATAGACAGAGAAAGTATGAGTATAGGCAGAGAAAGTATGAGTACAGGCAGAGAAAGTATGAGTATAGACAGAGAAAGTGAGAAAGTATGAGTATAGGCAGAGAAAGTATGAGTATAGACAGAAAAAGTATGAGTATAGACAGAGAAAGTATGAGTATAGACAGAGAAAGTATGAGTATAGACAGAAAAAGTATGAGTATAGACAGAGAAAGTATGAGTATAGGCAGAGAAAGTATGAGTATAGACAGAAAAAGTATGAGTATAGACAGAAAAAGTATGAGTATAGACAGAGAAAGTATGAGTATAGACAGAGAAAGTATGAGTATAGACAGAGAAAGTATGAGTATAGGCAGAGAAAGTATGAGTATAGACAGAAAGTATGAGTATAGACAGATAAAGTATGAGTATAGGCAGAGAAAGTATGAGTATAGACAGAAAGTATGAGTATAGACAGAAAAAGTATGAGTATAGGCAGAGAAAGTATGAGTATAGACAGAAAAAGTATGAGTATAGACAGAAAAAGTATGAGTATAGACAGAGAAAGTATGAGTATAGACAGAGAAAGTATGAGTATAGACAGAGAAAGTATGAGTATAGACAGAAAAAGTATGAGTATAGACAGAGAAAGTATGAGTATAGACAGAGAAAGTATGAGTATAGACAGAAAAAGTATGAGTACAGGCAGAGAAAGTATGAGTATAGACAGAGAAAGTATGAGTATAGACAGAAAAAGTATGAGTACAGGCAGAGAAAGTATGAGTATAGACAGAGAAAGTATGAGTATAGCAAGAGAAAGTATGAGTACAGGCAGAGAAAGTTTGAGTATAGGCAGAGAAAGTATGAGTATAGGCAGAGAAAGTATGAGTATAGGCAGAGAAAGTTTGAGTATAGGCAGAGAAAGTATGAGTATAGGCAGAGAAAGTATGAGTATAGGCAGAAAAAGTATGAGTACAGGCAGAGAAAGTTTGAGTATAGGCAGAGAAAGTATGAGTATAGGCAGAGAAAGTATGAGTATAGGCAGAGAAAGTATGAGTATAGGCAGATAAAGTATGAGTATAGACAGAAAAAGTATGAGTACAGGCAGAGAAAGTATGAGTATAGACAGAGAAAGTATGAGTATAGCAAGAGAAAGTATGAGTATAGGCAGAGAAAGTATGAGTATAGGCAGAGAAAGTATGAGTATAGACAGAAAAAGTATGAGTATAGACAGAGAAAGTATGAGTACAGGCAGAGAAAGTATGAGTATAGACAGAGAAAGTATGAGTATAGCAAGAGAAAGTATGAGTATAGGCAGAGAAAGTATGAGTATAGGCAGAGAAAGTATGAGTATAGGCAGAGAAAGTATGAGTATAGGCAGATAAAGTATGAGTATAGACAGAGAAAGTATGAGTATAGACAGAGAAAGTATGAGTATAGACAGAGAAAGTATGAGTATAGACAGAAAGTATGAGTATAGACAGAAAAAGTATGAGTATAGACAGAGAAAGTATGAGTATAGACAGAAAAAAGTATGAGTATAGACAGAAAAAGTATGAGTATAGACAGAGAAAGTATGAGTATAGACAGAAAAAGTATGAGTATAGACAGAGAAAGTATAGTTTCTTCACTGTGAACTTTTAGACAACAAACTCTCTTAAACAGGCAGTTTGCAGTCCAATTTGTGTAATTTGTCCTCTTACAATGAATAGGATAAAATGTCTGACTCTAATTTCATAGCTAACATTTTATGTATCATCAATTATATTTTCACACTTATAAATAATTGTTCAAAATTACAGATTCGTTTGGAAATGTTGCACAATAAGATTTTTTTTTATTTACCCTAATGTTAACAACTTTGGAGTCTGTGAGATTTAAGCAAAAATGCATTAAATTGAATATATATATATATTAGGGGTGTAACGATACACGTATTCGTATTGAACCGTTCGGTACGAGGCTTTCGGTTCGGTTTTCGGTACGCATTTTTGAACCGAACGGTTCGTTGGACCATTTTTCCTGCCGACCAAAATTTCGTTATTTCAAATGAAGGCGCGTCACGCGTGGCAAGCGCGCTCATAATGTGCGTGACCACAACATTGCCCAACATCAAATGGCAAATGTAATGTAAGCGGAACGAAACCACTCGTTATTGTGTGGTTGAAGGACCGTTTATCAGTTTGGACAAATACAGCGCGAGCCGATCTTAATCATCAGCACTGTCACTACACAGCCAAATCCAGTAAAGAAAGCATTTGAATTCGCCACTGAAGTAATAACATCGCTGCAAGATCTAGTGAGAAACATTCGCATTTCTCCGTTATTAACGGATCAAACAGCGCTGACGTGGAAACCAGGAAGAAACATTGTGCCATGAATGAACTATCCAGTGTCCACAGATCAGCAACATTCACCATGGGTTTACTGTAGTAACACTACTAACTGTAACCATGGAAGTTTGGCAGGAATAGTAGGCTATAATGCTTTCAAGTAACATCACGTCGGTTTTATTTTGACATTATGAATACAATTGCTGCCCTCAAATGTTAATCTGAACTAAAATAAACCTTTGTTTATAACTACTACAATATTACATTTAATTTTGTCCAAGGAGCTGTTTTGTTTTATAAGCTCCTAAGAAAAGTCAAGTATAGCTCCATCATTGCTCAAAGTTAAAAAATATCATACTTTATGATGTTAGTTTTAATAAAAATATAATTAAAAAGATTAAATCAAGGAAATTTCTCTGGCATTTCTTTCTTTTTGCTGTATCGGAAACGTAGGCTACCGAATCGTACCGAACCGAACCGTGACACAAGTGTATCGTATCGAACCGAACCGTGAATTTTGTGAACCGTTACACCCCTAATATATATATATATATATATATATATTCTCAAAATTCTTTTGAACTTTCTATTCATCAAAGAATCCTGAAAAATTTATATACGTTTTTTTTTCCACACAATCAGTAATGAAATAGTTTGTAAGTTTTATCATATATATATATATATATATATTTATTGTTTTCCCTTGTCCCAGACTTTCAGTCTTAAAATATGAAAATTTATTTGAAGGATGAAGGTAAAACAATAAAAAGAAATTTGAACAAAAATAATTTATAATTTATAAAAAAGTTTTCCAGATGGTTTTATTGTGACTTTCTTTGTAACAAAAAGAAGACAAATGTTGAAATCTGTTAGATGTCATAAAAAATACATGAAAGTGCTCTTAGTTCGAGAAACACTCATATATAATGCTAGCGGAGCAGCTCAGAAGTGGCTCAGCGAATGGTAACTAATGAAAGAGTCTCGCTGCTGAGGTTTGTGCCATTAATATGCTGCACATTTTAAGAAATGCGGACAAAGACAAACTTTTGTTTTAATTTGATCCGGCATTAAGATCACTTATTGATTTGTTTCTTTCGAGTCTGCAGAAGTGGTCGAGTATATTTGGAAACACATGAAAGTCAGCGTAATGCATTCAGGAACAACAGGTTGAAGATTGGTTTGTGCCTTTGGGCAAAAAAATAAATAAATCTCATTGCTTGTCAAAGTTACTAAAGTACAAAACAATTGATTAAGTCCAGCGGGGGAGTGTTGAAATAAGGGGAGCACAGGTTTGGAAATATATCTCAATGCCGAACTATACGGCACATAATCTGGGAATTCCAATACCGCATATTATCACCAGAGCGTGTTTTAGAAAAAGAGGTTACATCAGCTGAAATGATATTGATACGAGGTGCAGCCCATGTGTTAGTGCTGGGCGCTGCTGTTTGTAATGCCACACACAGCACCGTTGACTCAGAAACTTCAGAGCGTGTCTATACACTCATGCCAGGCCGGGCATAAGCCTCGCTCTGCGGTCTGTCTCTGCGGCACGCCATTTATGGCCTCTGGCAGAATCCTCACCTAAAAAATAATAATTTTTCCTTCCTCCGGGAGTGGAAGAAGACGAGTGGCCCATTTGGCTTATTGGTGATGGCACGCTGCAGGCCTGCCTCCAAAAGACACAGACATAATAAAAGCCCATCTGCCTCCACCAGACGCTCACTGAACCATTTTTACAACAATTTGTACTCTTATGTTTTATTTTGGAGACAAATTGGGTTGCGTAAGACCTGCACAGTCTCACCGATGTCATGTCACAGTGGTGTCATGCCGTCCACATTTATTATGTTTATCTGAATCAGGTTGCATCTGTTCATTTGATTCTGGTCGACAGAGACAAACCATTTTGCAGATAAACAAGTTTCAATTTCAGTTACTTTATATATATATATATATATATATATATATATATATATATATATATATATATATATATATATAATTAAATAAAATATGTATTTTTTCATACTTTTTAAAAGACGTTTATAGTTTTTCAATTTAAAATTTACAATTGATATGTTCGCGAGAAACTATTGTGTGCACACGAGAAATGTTCACGTGCACAAAAACATTTTTTTCGTGCTCATGCGTTACAATTTGTTGATAACCTTTTTCCTTTTTGCGTTTCTGCCATCTTACTACTTACTAGGAAAAAACGAGAGCATGGATGTGCTTTAATTAATAGAGATTTTTTGCTCAAAATTCGGCTTTGGTTCGAGCAGTATCAAAGGCTTATGTCCACTTTAATGCATCATCTGTGGCGACCAAGAATCCGCGCCGTGAAATGGGCTGATGGAACAATACGTCTGTGTACATTGCCCTGTTTCCCAAGTTCCAGTATCTATAAAAAAAGATTGGTACAAGATTTGGCTTTTGTTAGGGCAGTATGTCATATTTCAAGGCCTTATGTCCGCTTTAACGAATTTAAGTCTGTGGCGGTCGAGAAACCGTCCCGCGAAATGGACTGATGGCACAATAGGCGGCTCAGTGTGCATTGTCCTTAATGCCAAGTTCAATGGTTCATAAAAATATTGGTACAGTAAAAAGTGCTCAATTTTGATTCCGTTAAAACAGTTTGTCTAGTATGAGGCTGAATCCAGCTACTTATTCGTTTGTCACTTATTGACGCGTGAGCCTCCCCTTTATTCAGTATAATGCAAGTTATATATTATATATTAGTACTCTATATCTATGGCTCTGCTCACAGTAAGCGCTGTTATAATTGAATGAAGAAAGTCAGCATTTTTTCACCACCTGTAAGTAATGTGTTAAATCCGACAAAGTGGTTTAATAAATGCTTTATTGACCTTGTGAAATAGAATTTTTAGCACATTGTACTGTACCAATATTTAAAAATGTTCCATTGAAGTTGTAAATGGGCCAATATAAATATACTGCCCTGACGAAATCCAAATTTGGTGCTCTTTTTTTACTGTTCCAATCTTTTCTAATGAACCAATAAACAATTTTAAATGCAAGCATATGACATGATTAAGTTTGGGGTCTGTAAGCTTTTTAAATGTTTTTGAAAGTCTGGTATGCCTATGATCAAAAATACAGTAAAAAAAAAAAAATGCTATTACAAATATTACAATTTAAACCAGTTGTATAGTATTATACTTGTACTTATAATTTTAATGTTAAATTTTAAAATGTACAAGTATATTCTTTCTTTCTTCCTTTCTATAGGCACACTATTTGTTATCATAATTAATCTTACATCTTACATTTAGTATTTCAGTGCAGACTTGTAATTTAACTTTTTTTGAAAGCTGCAGTCCTTAAATAGTTTTGTTCAAATTTACAAAATGTATATAATAATTGAGTACATCATGAATCCATTTTCCAAACCATGTTTTTTATCTTATCCTGAATCAGTACAGTACACCAATATTCTGTGTTTATATTCGGACTATTTTAGACTGGTACGGGTCGTACCGCTGTGGAGTATCCCAGTACCTGCGTGACTCATCATAGACATAAACAGAGAGAAGTAGTTCCGGCTATAATGTTCTTCCACAAGACACATGCAGTTCTGTTTATTAACCGCTAGAGCACTAAAAGTCACAGACTGCAGCTTTAATTATTCTTTTCAGATTTGAATTTGAAAGAGTCTCTTAAGAAAACACTCAGACTGGCAATCCAGACTTAGATTCATTCACCACGACACAAGTGTCAGACTCATATTCTGCTCTTGCGGTGTAAAGTAGGGCTCTCCACTTACAAAAAGACACTTGCCTTGTTTAAAACATGGACCTTTGCACCCGCTTGGTCAAACACTTTAAGACGTGACTCAGCGGGACTAAAGATGAGCTTCACCTTGCCATTCTAATCCGTGGGCGACCAACCCGCTGCAGTGAGCTCAATTTATTTGTTCTGTTGTTCATCTCCGGATTGCCTTAAGAAGGGGCCCCTTTCTGGAGCCTCTAGATATACAGCACAGATAGCTTTGCTAGAGCCCTCATCCCCTCTGTGCTGTGATCTTTTATGGATGTGAGCGCCTCTCTTGTTCTCTTCTTCAGAAAAGCAGCTGACTGCAGCAAACTGCCTGGGGGTTCTGGCCATGGCCGAGGCCATGTGCTGCACGGAGCTACACAACATGGCCAAGGCCTTCGCCCTGCAGAACTTCCCTGATGTGGCGGGACAAGACGAGATCCTCAGCGTCTCCAAAGAAGACCTGATCAACTACCTGTCCAATGACAGCCTGAACACCAAGGCAGAAGAGCTGGTTTATGAGACCGTCATCAAGTGGATCAAGAAGGACCCAGTCAGTAGAGTGCAGGTGAAATGTTCACATATGTGTGTGTGTGAAGTTATTTCAAATCTGTAACTTGACAAGCTACTTATTAAAGTAGTATAGGTGCTGTAAAACGAATCGGTTACCTAACGTAACCTCGGTTCTCTCTAGAAGAGGGAACGAGTATTGCGTAAGCTAGCTTACGCTGCGGGAAAGATTCATCTTTGCTGAGATATTGAAGCCAAAAAATTATTTCATAATTTGTATCCATTGACAACGCAGTTCCTCTGCGGCAGACCTAGAGCAGGCTAGCTAGCAGCTCATTGGTTCGCTCAGAGAGAACTGCTTAAGCCTATGGGAGAGCGGGGCTGAACCCGCTTCCAATGAGAGGCGCCCGCGCGCTCATTGCGTCATGGCCCGCCAGAATGGGCGTGGCTATGGTGTATATAACAGTCTCTCCCAGGCTTATATGTTGATTTATTTCAGCGTGAAGCGAAACGCTAGTAGCGCAAGCACGGCCGGGAACGCAATACTCGTTCCCTCTTCTAGAGAGAACCGAGGTTACGTTAGGTAACCGATTCGTTCTCTTACGAGAGGTTCTCTCGTATTGCGTAAGCTAGCTTACGCTGCGGGAACACCTGGTCAACGCCGTGCGCGCTATGAATCCACTCATGAATCCCAGGGTGATACCGGGGGATTTTTAACGTGGAGTGAATGTATTATGAGGCCGGCAGAGCGGGCACATGAAGTGTATACATAAGCATGTATGATGAAGTGTATAAGCATTTAAGGAGAGCACAAGGGGCGAACCGGTTGTGTGAGGGACTCCCAGTAATGCAGCTTCTTAGGGAGCTGGTCGTTAGACAGCTAGTAATTTTGCCTGCAAGGCGGGAACTTCCAAGTTGTAAAATCTGACAAAAGTGGACGGGGAGGCCCATCCCGCGGCCACACAAATGTCATGAATGGAAATTCCACAGGACCATGCCCACGATGAGGCCATGCCTCTAGTGGAGTGCGCCCTGATGCCCAGAGGGCAGGGCAGGCATTTAGATGCGTAAGCAGAGGCGATAGCGTCTACTATCCATCTAGACAGTGTCTGTTTAGAGGCGGCCAGACCTTTGGTGCGCCCCCCAAACGACACGAAAAGCTGCTCAGCGCCTGAACGCGGCAGCGCGCGTAGTGTACAATCTCAGAGCCCGCACCGGGCAGAGGAGATTGGCGTCGCGCTCACTATCGGATGAAGGCAGAGCCGATAGGGAAATAATCTGAGCCCTGAACGGGGTACCAATCGCCTTCGGGACATAGCCATGTCTAGGTTTGAGAATGACAACAGAGTCATTCGGTCCAAACTCGAGACACGCGGTGCTGGATGAGAGCGCGTGAAGATCCCCCACGCGTTTTACTGAGGACAGAGCCGTCAGAAAAACGGTTTTGAGCGAGAGGTATTTTAGGTCCACAGACTCGAGCGGTTCGAACGGGGGTGCTTTCATAGCTTCGAGAACTATAGAAAGATCCCAGATAGGAACCGAGGGGGGGCGCGGAGGGTTCATCCTCTTAGCTCCCCTGAGGAAGCGGATGACTAACTCGTCTTTGCCCAGGGACTGAGCGCGTCGGGGTTCAGAGAACGCCGCGACGGCTGCCACGTAAACCTTGAGAGTGGAGGGGGACCTGCCCTTGTCCAGCATCTCTTGAAGGAAAACAAGCAAAGACGGCACCTCGCATGACCGTGGGTCCAGATGTTTGTCGGTGCACCATTTTGAGAACACAGACCATTTAGACGCATAGAGCCTTCTCGTGGAAGGTGCTCTAGCCTGTATGATAGTGTTTTTTACTCCTTCTGGCAAATCGACGAATAGTCGTTGATCACCCATGCATGTAGCGCCCAGCGCCGTGGATGGGGGTGCCAGATCGTGCCGCGAGCTTGAGAGAGGAGATCTGCTCTGACTGGGATGGGCCACGGGGCTGTCTGTGACAGCTGAGTGAGCTCCGGAACCCAATTCTGACTCTCCCAACGCGGGGTTATGAGGAGCACCGAGTGGCGTGTGTCCCTGATCCTCTGAATTACCTGTGGTAGCAGAGCGATCGGAGGGAATGCATAGAGCGGGCGGCGAGGCCATTCCTGGGCTAGCGCGTCCTCGCTCCTTGAGAAAAATATTGGGCAGTGAGCGTTCTCTTCTGACGCGAAGAGGTCCACCTCTGCTCTGCCGAATAGCCGCCACAGTATTTGGACCGTTTGTGTGTTCAGGGACCATTCTCCTGAGGAGATGAGGTTCCTGGACAGTATGTCTGGACCGTCGTTCAGATGGCCCGGCACATGCGTCGCTCTGAGCGAGAGCAGGCGGCTCTGAGACCAAACTAAAATGCGGTGTGTCAGTAGGAAGAGATTCCTGGACCTGACACCGCCCTGACGGTTGAGATAGGAGACCACAGCCATGTTGTCCGAACGGATCAGGACGTGGTGTCCCCGAATGAGCGGGAGGAAGCGTGAAAGCGCGTTCTCGACCGCAAGCATTTCCAGACAGTTTATGTGTAAGGGGCTTTCCTGTGTCGACCAATGGCCGAAGGCCGGTGAGCCCTCGCAGACTGCACCCCAACCCGTGTTGGATGCATCTGTCGAGATGACTTTTCGGCGGGAAAAGGTCCCCATCGTGACGCCCTGTCGAAACCATTCTGCTACTGTCCATGGCTGCAGCGCCGTGAGACATGTCTGCGTAACTCTGATCAGCTGGCGGCCCGTGTTCCACGCGTGGTGGGGTACACGGCTGTTTAACCAAAGCTGAAGCGGACGCATGTGCAGAAGGCCCAGCTGAAGCACAGCGGAGGCTGAGGCCATGTAACCCAGCATCCTCTGAAAAGTTTTCAGAGGTGAGCGGGTGCCCATCTGAAACGAGGCGGCCAGTCGCTGTACACTGCGCGCGCGCTGTGTAGACAGGCGAGCCGTCATCGTGACCGAGTTCAAATCTATTCCTAGAAAGGAAATCGATTGACTGGGTTGAAGGGAGCTCTTTGTCCAGTTGACAGAGAGGCCCAACGTTTTCAGATGGTCGAGGAGAACTGCGCGGTGCGACAGAAGCTCCGTCTGTGATTGGGCCAAAATCAGCCAGTCGTCCAGATAATTCAATATGCGCAGCCCCTGGCTCCGCAGGGGGGCGAGCGCCGTATCCATGCACTTCGTAAATGTGCGGGGCGCCAGGGATAAGCCGAACGGGAGAACGGCGTATTGATAAACATGACCCTCGAAGGCGAAACGTAAGAATGGCCTGTGACGGGGATTTATCTGGATCTGAAAATAGGCGTCTTTCAGGTCTAGAGAGATGAACCAGTCCCCCTGGCGCACCTGCGCGAGGAGTTTCCTGGTAGTGAGCATCTTGAACGGTCTCTTCATGAGCACTTTGAAGACCTGAGATCTAAAATCGGTCTGAGGCCGCCGTCTTTCTTGGGAACCAGAAAATAACGGCCGTAAAACCCCGACTCGGTCATAGATGGTGGGACTCTCTCTATGGCGCCCTTTTGCAACAGCGTCGCAATTTCTGAGCGGAGCGTGCCGGCGGCCAGCGGGCTGACAGTAGATTCGAGCCGCGCGCGCGCACGAGGCGGGCAGCGGCGAAACTGTAGCAGATAGCCGTTCTTTATAATGCTTAGTACCCACGGGGAAATGCCTGGAATGGCTTCCCACGCTTTGGAGCATGCGGCTAGTGGCCGAATGGCTATATCGCCCTGATTGCTGCACATAGCGGGCTGGACACAGTGTGTGGGCGCGCTTTGAATGTGTGTGGCAACGGGATTTGCACTCAGAGAGGAGTCTATGGGCCGTGAAACAGAGCGAGCAGAGAGGGGACACGCGCACGAGCTCGTGGGCGTGTTTATGTTCTCTGATATTAGAGCGGGCTGTGCCCGTTTCATGTGATGGGGCTCTGATAGAGACACGGGATATGTTATGCTTGTGTGTATGGGTGAGCACATGATTGTGGGCACATTTTCTACACAACTGGCAAATTTTCTCTTTTTGAGATTTCTCTGGGTAGCCGTAAAAACGGCTTTTTGTCGCTCGCAAGCGGGCTGGGACACCGGCTTGTTTGTGGCGGTCAACACTACAGCAGTCGGCGAAATAACGGGGACTGGCAGAGGGCGAAGCTTTGACGGCGGTCCGGCCGCAGCGGGAGAGCACCGTCGTTTTCTTGACTTTGCTAGGCAGACTTCTGATGATCAGGCTTCAGCGTGATCTTAGGTCGCGGGCCTCGTGGGGGCGGCGGCTGTCAGAGCGAGAGCGAGGGCGGCCGCCCTGTCTGCGCTGGGCTGTTTGAGTCTGCGGAGGGGGGCGCTGTGGTGGAGCTCTGGCAGGAGGCTCGCGAGAGCGGCCCGCGGAAGAGCTAGCGCGGCGGGGCAGAAACAAATTCATCGCTTGAGTAGCTTTCTGGACCTCAGAAAAGCGATCGACGATTCCCGTGACAGCAGATCCAAAAAGGCCCGTCGGGGAGAGGGGCGCGTTAAGAAACGCGGCGCGCTCAGAATCTCCCATGTCGGCGAGCGTGAGCCATAAGTGTCTCTCGGCAACACAAAGGCTGGCCATGCATCTCCCCAGAGCTTGTGCGGCGGCTTTAGTGGCGCGAAGGGCGAGGTCCGTAGCACTTCTCAGATCCGTGACAGCGGGGGAGGGGTTTCTACCGCCTTCGGCCCACTCACGGAGAATATCGCTCTGTAATACTTGGAGGACAGACATAGAATGTAGCGCTGCGGCGGCCTGACCAGCGGCGGCGTAGGCGCGAGCATGAAAGCTCGAGGTCGCTCTGCAAGCTTTCGAAGGAAGCGTGGGGGAAGAGCGCCATCTAGCAGAGGGCGGGCAGAGGTGTGCGGCGACCAAGTCCTCGACGGGCGGCATGGCTGAGTAACCTTTTTCGGCGGCTCCGTCCACCGAGCGCAGCGAGGCGGATATATCAGAGCGGTTTCTAGCCGAGAGTGGGGCATTCCAGGACTTCGTCAGCTCAGCGTGAAGTTCAGGCAGGAATGGGGCGGCCCGGTTGCACGCGGGGGTCGAGCGCCGATGAAAAAAGCTGCCGTCCATCCGGTTCGGGGCCTGCTCGGGTGGAGGAGACCACTCGAGACCGAGGCGTTCGACGGCCTGTGAGAGAAGGCGCATTAGTTCCTCCTCTATCCCGGCGCGGATCCCCGCCGACTCTCTCGTGGAACCGAGAGATGACCATTCTTCACTGTCTGATGCGAGCAGTGAACAGGAGTCCTTCTCCTCCGCGGCGTCATCGGAAGCGACAGAGCGGCCACTCGGCGGCAACTGTATGTCCGGCAGGGGCGGGGAGGGAGAGCGGGAAGCGGGAGGCGGCGGCGGCGGCCCGCATGGTTCCGCTGGGGGCTCCGGCGGCCTCTGGGAGCGGCGTTTCTTCTTACGCGGCGAAGAGGGAGGCGGCGCGGGAGCGGATTTTGCTGCCAGAAGTCGTGCCCGCAGGGACGACAACGGCAGGCTCTCACAGAAGTCGCATCCTCCATCCGCGAGGGCGAGTTCTGCGTGCTCGAGTCCCAGGCAGAGAGCGCAGATGACATGGCGGTCTCCGTCCTCGAGACGAGCGCGGCAAGAGCCGCAGGAAAAACGAGACATCTTTAAAAAGACGCTCGGCTCTTTTAGATATAAATAGAGAAAAGAGAAGGATACAGTCGTCGGATGGCGCTAGCTTGCAGGGCGGCTGAAGGTGGCGAAGACGGCCGGCTTCTTCAGGGTCCGGGAGCTCGCTAGAGTGATGCCTTCTTGACGGCGACGGCTTTTCTCAGGACAGCAGAAGCGTGCAGCTTGCTGAAGATGAAATGAATCAACATATAAGCCTGGGAGAGACTGTTATATACACCATAGCCACGCCCATTCTGGCGGGCCATGACGCAATGAGCGCGCGGGCGCCTCTCATTGGAAGCGGGTTCAGCCCCGCTCTCCCATAGGCTTAAGCAGTTCTCTCTGAGCGAACCAATGAGCTGCTAGCTAGCCTGCTCTAGGTCTGCCGCAGAGGAACTGCGTTGTTAATGGATACAAATTATGAAATAATTTTTTGGCTTCAATATCTCAGCAAAGATGAATCTTTCCCGCAGCGTAAGCTAGCTTACGCAATACGAGAGAACCTCTCGTAAGAGAACTACCTTTTGTCCTCCACTGTTTGGGACTGTCGTGGCCCAATGGTTAGAGAGTCAGACTGGTAACCCGAAGCTTGCGGGTTTGATTTTTTGCGCCACAGCAAAAAATGTCTGCCCACTGCTCTGAATGTGTGTGTCCATGGTTTGCAGTGTTGCATGTGTGTTCATTCACTACTCACTGCTCCTAATGTATGTGCACTAACTTGTATGGGTTAAATGCAGAGGACAAATTCCGAGAATGGGTTACTTACTATACTTGTCCTTAACATTTAAAAAGGTTTGATAAAATTTGATAAAAACTTTGAACCCATGCGTTCAATTCATTCAATTCCTGTATGAATGAGTCTTATGAGATTGTTCTTTTATAGTGAAGCAAAAAGAATCTTATGGGCTGGTTCTTTTTAGGAAATCAAAAACCGAGCACAACCAGTGTAGTGCAGTTCTTGAATAAATGATTCTTAAGAGCTGATTCTTTTTAGTGAATCAATCAAAAACACACTGAGCAGACTGTATAGTGTGATTACCAAACAAATGCGTTTGGTTCAAATGTTCAATTTGGTTCAAAAAAGTTAAATTGTGCGAATCAAAAACATACAGCACAACCAATGTAATCTGATTCCCAAACAACTCATTCTTTTGAGCCATTTTTAGTGAATCAATCAAAAGCATTCAGTATGACCCATGTAGTTTGATTCCTGAACGATTGACTCTTATGGGCCTATTCTTTTTAGTGAATCAAAATAATATAGTGAAGCTACATAGTCTGGTTTCTGAACTAATGATTTTAAATAGAGAATAAAAAATTATCCCTTTTATTGAATTAATCAAAAATATGAATCAGAAAACAGCGTGACCTGATTCTTGACCGAATGACTGTTATTAGCCTGTTTTTTTTAAAATACATAAATATACAGTGACCAATATAGTCAAGTTCCTGAATGACTGACTCTTATGAGCTGATTATTTTTAGTGAATCAAAAATGAATGGCACAAACTGTGCAGTCTGATTCCTGAAGAAATGACTCTTAAACTTTTATTTTTTAGTTAATAAATAAAAAATATACAGAGTTATCAATGCAGCCCGATTCCCAAATTAATGTCTCTTATGAACCGTTTTTTTTTTAGTGAATCAAAACCATTCAACACAACCAGTGTAGTCTGATAAAAACTACCCACTGTTATATGTGCCCATAAAATCTATTTCTGACCCAGCATACAGATATTGAGTGTTTAAAAAAAATGCTCTGATAAATACACCAAGTCTGTACTTAATAATTTTTTACTGCCTGTTGTTCACATTGAGACTTAAAACTTAGTAGGCTGTGTTTTATTTAGCACTGTGACTGCTTTCGGTTTTGTAGTTCTGTGTGAAAGCTGAATTTTCCCTTTTTTTGTTGAGACACACCAAGGGTTCAGCCCCCTGAAGTGCCTTTGTTTCTTTATGGATCAAAAGACCTGTCTGCGGTGGGCTAGACAATTCAATAGGGCTTTCTCAAATCTCTCTCCACATTGAAGAAGTTTTGGCTTCCCGAAACCCCGAGAACAAGAGGTCAACACCATTTTGCTGTCCTTGCACTTCTATTTCTGCTACCCTGAAGAATACATTCAGGCCACTCGCAGCAAACATAAATAAGAGAGAGCGGAGCAAAGAAGCGTGTAGGAGCCAGCGGCCGAGATCAGATATTCAGGGGCCGTGTGGCATGACATTAGACCCTTTGGTGTACTGATGGGGTGCTGAGACTGTCTGAAATGGATGAGCCATGTGTGACAGTGCTGCTGCTTAAAAAAACCCTCATGCACCACCGAAAGTTTCTCTCCGCTGTAAAACGGCCCGCGACTGCACAGAGTTCATAAACAACTCTGGAACATTGGGCTGCGGATGCGTTTTTTTTTTCAATCTTTCTGTCTGTCTCTCTCTCTCTTACTGAATTTCACCCCTTTCCAGACCCCGATGGAAGCGTTTCGATTGAATCCACTGACATTTCCTAGGGATATATCAGCTCCAATTGTCACAGTCGATGCACAAACCCAAAGGCAAATGTTTGTTCGTGGAGCTCTACAAACATGCTCCGGCGGTCTGAGATGGACGAGAGATGGGGATCGTTTTTGGCCGAAACTATAGATAATGAAAAAATAACAACTTTTATGCTTCACGGTAAATTAGTGGTGAATTAGTAGGCGGCGTGTTGCGCTGTGTACAGCCGCCAGACCTCCATGCGCAGTGATGTATGGATCTTTATTGTGCAATCCTTCACGCCGTTGCACAATTTGCATTAGTTTATTACAGTGAGTCAACATGCTTTTTATGTGCTTGTAACACAAGGGCCCTTCGTGAGCCGCTGGGGAAAGAGCCGAGCTTAAAATAGAGCTTCTTACGGCACACCTGGGACCGGCGCCGAGCTCCTGCATAAGATGTGAACGATCAGCCTGTCCTAATGTTAGTAAATGATCTTTCTTTTGTCCTTGGTCCAGTAGTCATACGTCTAGATGGACTGGGTGATTAATGGCGTCACGTGACTCATTCCCGATCTGGATTAGTGTATGAGAGACTGTGGGAAGAAATTGGATTGAGAAAGATATGTCATTCAGAGGTATGAAAGAAGAACTCAGTGTTTAGCCATGTGTTTTAATACTTAATACTAATGAATGAGAAGGATCAGCCGGTTTTACTGAAGCATTCAGAACACAGATCTATTCTCAAGCAGCCAGACTTGTGGCCCTTATATACTCCTGGAGAAAACATCTATTGACCTGTTAATATGGATGATATTAAGGTTTGAACATACAAACTGCTGTGACAGATAGCATGTCTTTATCTTAAAATTAAATTCAACCACTTCTCATAAAGAAACAAGAACATGGTCTTATCAATTAATGATATATGCATTCTTGCATATGTCTGTCTAAAAGAATGAAGAATGATATATTTATTTGTATAAATATAGATTGATCCTGATTAAAGCTATTAAGTTATTAAGTCAAGAACATTAAGTGCATTTTTTTGTCTTTTGATTTATGATGGACAGCAGCGGACATTCACAAATAGAAAACAGGTATTTAAAATTGTAATAATATTACAGTATTTACTGTATTTTTGATCAAATATAAGCAGACTTCCTTCAAAATCAATTAAAAATCCTAACTTAAACGTTTGAATTGTAGTGCATATTTGTATATATTTCATTACTTTACAATAGACGCATTGTTATTTTGCCTCTTCTTGATATATTGTTTCTATATTTATAGTCAACATATATATATTTTTTTTTAATAAAAGCTTCCAATGTTGATTCATCTCAGAGCTATTTTTTAAATCCCTATGGAAACATGAATTAGAATTTTATTTTATTTTGTGATATTTTTGAGAGGATTTTTTTCACCTTCACTGGACATTAGGAAAAGAGACTGGAAACAATTGGAGCGTAGAGAGGGGAACAAGACCAGGAAAGAACCAAATGCTATAGCTCATACTTTATTTTATTTGACTTTACTTCTTGATCCAAAGTGGCTTAAAAAGTGAGCAGTAACGGTTGCGCTCTATTGAACATACGAGTCTCACAGTTTGAGTCCCGACTTTCCTGTGAATCAGTTAATTACGACAATCTGATTGCTATCAGCAAATTACAATTACTGGGCAAACATTACATCAACTACTTAATATTCTTGAGCCAGACTGATAAAGTTTATAATGTGGCCCCCACCGCTTTTCTCATTTTCTTCCTCTTTTGAAGCACCAATTGCAACGTGTGTGTCCTGACTCTACTGTTTTGCCCTGTGCGTCATATTTGCATCGGACGGTCTGATACTGTAGGCCAGGGTTGTCCAAACTCATTCCTGGAGGGCCACTGTCCTGCAGAGTCTAGCTCCAACTTGCCTCAACATTCCTCCTGGAAGATTCTAGTATGCTTAGTGTAACGGATGTAAGCCAGTAAGAGCTGTGGGTGTAAACCTCACTCCCCAGGCCTCAAGAGGAGACGTCGGTTCGATCCCGCTCGGAGCGAGTCGAGTAGGACCAGTTTCATTTGGTGCCGTGACCCGGGTGGGAGTGAGGTTTAGAGAGGTGAGATTAATGGACGTAGACCAGTAAGAGCTGTCCGCATAAACCTCACTCCCCTGGCCTCAAGAGGCGCGCTAGTGACAGTGCCTAGCGGCTGCGGTCTTTAGCGTCCTTGTTAGCGGGCCCGTCTCCCACACCGGAGATGCCGGTTCGAGTCCCGCTCGGAGCGAGTCGAGTAGGACCAGTTTCATTTGGTGCCGTGACCCGGGTGGGAGTGAGGTTTAGGGGGCTGAGATTAATGGACATAGGCCAGTAAGAGCTGTGCGTGTAAACCTCACTCCCCTGGCCTCAAGAGGCGCGCTAGCGGTTGCGGTCTTTAGCGTCCTTGTTAGCGTGCCCACCTCCCACGCTGGAGACACCGGTTCGAGTGGCGGGAGCGGGTCAAGTTGGACCGATTACACAAGTAGAACCTTGATAAGCTGGTTCATGTTTGTTTATTCGATTGTTTAATTGGGACTGGAGCTAAACTTTGCAGGACAGTGGTCCTCCAGGAGCAGAACTGGACACCCCTGCTGTAGGCTGAGATTACATTGTTCAAAAGAGAAAGCGAGCTTCAGAGTCTGACTGCCTCCAGTCACTCAAATTTCATGTGCAAGCACAAAAATCTGAATGTGGCAAAGGCTTTGATAAACCTCACTCTCTGTGCTATGCGTTCACCTGCCGGGACCGAGCAGCAGTGACTCCGTCACTCAAACGCTGACTAAACTTCCCGCGATTGCTGACAGCACGGCACCGGAGCCGCTAAAGATCAGGCCCCTGCCCCGCCGAGCACGAGTCAAAACGCCAAACCCTTTCCGCCTCCTCCACGGCATGTCCAGAGTCCCGACCCGCATGCTTTCAATTACAGACACCTCCCCTCCCACCAAGTCCCGTGCAGCGGAAACCATTAAAGAAACGCCCTGGACGATTTCATACAACACTTTATCGTGACCGAACGGTGAGGCCGCCTGACAAAGAAGGTTGATTAATTGCATCTCCTTTGAGGAGAGAACTAATATGCAGCTGAAAAGAATGCTTAATGATGGTTTTTGCACAAGGGGGCAATCTGCATTCACCCTCGGCAGGGAGATCTAATTCAGCAGTCAGAAAATAACAATGGATGTACCAGCGTTGATGCTCTGTCCTGGCAGACAGCACTCATTAGTTGCCGGGGTCATGTTTGACTGGAGGGCAGAGGAGAATCTTCCCATTTCAGCCTTTTAATGAGATCAGAACTTTTTGAATTTGCAGATGTTACTGAGGACTTCAATCTCACCCCTCATTCAGTCGGAGTATAAAGACATGCAGACTGGATTATTAACAATTCGAAATAACCGTTTAGTCTCAATTAGAACTGTTAGTATAGTAATATATAGAAGTGAAGTGCATGAGTTTATTATCGTTGGCAGATAAAATGTGCAGGCTGGTTATTAGTCTTTATATTTTTATATTATTGATATTAGGTATACGAGTGCTTAATTTCACATCATTAAAAAATGGATCTTTCTGGCCCTGTGGAAAGAGTTTGGTCTACTATGTAGACATACTCTAGAGTTTACAATGTAAAGACGTTAGCCAATAATCAAACATGTTCTCCTAAACTCTCTCTCATTATTTTGTACTGGGAAGATTTATTCATTTTAGTGAATAAGGTGGATGATTCATATATAAATGAAATCAGTTTAAAAATATATTCTTCAATTTCACATCTAACATAAAAGTTTGTGTTTACATAATATGTATGTGTACGTATATATTATTATATTATATATGTGTCTGTGTGTTTGTGTATACTGTACTATATATATATATATATGTATGTGTGTGTGTATATATACTGTATGTATATACACACACACACACACAGACATACACTCACCGGCCACTTTATTAGGTACGCCTGTCCAACTGCTCGTTAACACTTAATTTCTAAGCAGCCAATCACATGGCGGCAACTCAGTGCATTTAGGCATGTAGACATGGTCAAGACAATCTCCTGCAGTTCAAACCAAGCATCAGTATGGGGAAGAAAGGTGATTTGAGTGACTTTGAACGTGGCATGATTGTTGGTGCCAGAAGGGCTGGTCTGAGTATTTCAGAAACTGCTAATCTACTGGGATTTTCACGCACAACCATCTCTAGGGTTTACAGAGAATGGTCCGAAAAAGAAAAAACATCCAGTGAGCGGCAGTTCTGTGGGCGGAAATGCCTTGTTGATGCCAGAGGTCAGAGGATGGCCAGACTGGTTCGAGCTGATAGAAGGGCAACAGTGACTGAAATAACCACTCGTTACAACCGAGGTATGCAGCAAAGCATTTGTGAAGCCACAACACGCACAACCTTGAGGCGGATGGGCTACAACAGCAGAAGACTCCACCGGGTACCACTCATCTCCACTACAAATAGGAAAAAGAGGCTACAATTTGCAAGAGCTCACCAAAATTGAACAGTTGAAGACTGGAAAAATGTTGCCTGGTCTGATGAGTCTCGATTTCTGTTGAGACATTCAGATGTTAGAGTCAGAATTTGGCGTAAACAGAATGAGAACATGGAACCATCATGCCTTGTTACCACTGTGCAGGCTGGTGGTGGTGGTGTAATGGTGTGGGGGATGTTTTCCTGGCACACTTTAGGCCCCTTAGTGCCAATTGGGCATCGTTTAAATGCCACGGCCTACCTGAGCATTGTTTCTGACCATGTCCATCCCTTTATGGCCACCATGTACCCATCCTCTGATGGCTACTTCCACCATGTCACAAAGCTCTAATCATTTCAAATTGGTTTCTTGAACATGACAATGAGTTCACTGTACTAAAATGGCCTCCACAGTCACCAGATCTCAACCCAATAGAGCATCTTTGGGATGTGGTGGAACGGGAGATTCGCATCATGGATGTGCAGCCGACAAATCTGCGGCAACTGTGTGATGCCATCATGTCAATATGGACCAAACTCCCTGAGGAATGCTTCCAGCACCTTGTTGAATCTATGCCACGAAGAATTGAGGCAGTTCTGAAGGCAAAAGGGGGTCCAACCCGTTACTAGCATGGGGTACCTAATAAAGTGGCCGGTGAGTGTATATATATAGTAATTACATACGTTTTTTCTTATTATGAGAGCCAGTAATAGCATCTGCGATGGTGGTCCTTCTCCAGTTTGAATACTATTTTTCCGAAGTGAACTAATTCGTTTTTTGCTCTCAAGCTTAATGTCGAACCATTTTCTTCTCACTTCTGGGAATGTTCGATTAACAGATGAAACTCCATTAACTGCATCTAATATGCTGCCAAGCTTCCTTTTTTTAGGACCCAATACGCCACTATGTACGCTTGAAAATAAAATGTGGCGTTTTGAATGAACTTCTGATAATAAAACTTAAATTTCTGCATCTGAGAATTTTTTTTTTTCATTCGCATTCATGTCATAATATGATGCCCATATTTAGTTGTCAGTCGGATTTAATGGGCGGGATTTATGGTAATTGAGAATGAACGTGCACGCGCATCCCATTTACGACTGATTGGAATTCATTAACACACACACACATTTCACTATCACATCTGACGTTTACGAAGTATTTGTGAATCAGGAGAAGAGTTTTCGGGAAGGTCTCTTCACGCGCAAATCACTCGCATATTTACTCGTATGTTTACGAATGTTTCATGAATGAGACCCACTGTGTGTGTACACACATTCATAAACTGGACGATGATAGCTTATTTAATGTATAAAGTAATGTATATGTCCAAAAAAGGGTAATGCCATACTTTGTAGTAGTGCTATATGGCGTAATAATCTGTTTGGTTGTAAAATGTATTACCTGAATGAAATGAAATCGAATGTATCGTCGTGTGGAATAATTCATTCATAGACAGCTTACGAAGTAACATACGAAGATGTTCAACTAATAAAGATCTTCATCGCTGGCAAAAAATATGATGCATTTGCAGATTTACTTTCTAGACTGTGTAGACTGTGGACCGCCACTTCATACAACGCTCTTGATGTTCTTAAATCTTCCTGTTACGACTCCGAGACGATTCAGTGCGTGCAGGAAACTGAACAGATCATTCAAACTGATTCGCGAACCGATTTAGACAGATCTGCCCAACTTGTTTGATGAAGTCTTTGAACAGAATCGACTCAAAAGAGTGATTCATTTGTGAATTGAGCATCGCTCATGCCCAGAAAAAAGAACAGTTTTTTCATTAGAAATTTACTCGAGTTAAAGTAAAAGTACCCACAATTAAATCTACTCTTAAAGGAGCTGTATGTAAGACATTTATTTCAACTAATCATAAAATGGCCCTGATATGTCACTAGACATTAAGAAATCATGTTCATTTCAAATACTTATATCACTGACAACAGTAGTCCCGCCAGGATATTGTCATTTAAAAAGTGAAGTTGCAGCCCTCAACTGATGTTGATGTTGTCATGTTGTTTTTTGGTCTGATGCTCCACCCTCCACCTATCTACCAATCACAAAGTCAGTAGTGTTGCGGCATCTGTGTTGCCAGCTCTGCTCTAGTTACCACAGCTGCAGTTCCTGCTGGATCCTGCAGCCTATCTGGCAACCTCGAGTCAGGGAGGAGGGGATACACCACTCTACAGTAATTTGAAAGTGATTGCAGTACCAGTTTTGGCCACAATCTTACATACAGCTCCTTTAAAAGTAAAATTTTTCCAAAAAAATACTCAAGTAAATGTAACGAAGTAAATGTACTTCGTTACTACCCACCTCTGCACCCAAACAAATTGGGGACAGAATTTGAATAGTCTAAAAAAAATAGTTACACTCAGGACCTTCGGGTCCAAATGGACCCGCATAGGAAATGAATGGGAAATTGGCAAAAATGTGAAAATACAGTTTTTCTACTTTTTTTACAGTTTTTTTGTGCGTACAATCTACAAATCAGCCACGATCCAGAAAAAAAGCACACAACAGTGAAGGAGTGAATCTATAAAACATCAAGAGTGCAAAACAGACACATCCACACACACACACACACACACTTTTATACACATACACACTAATAAATTCAGATTACATATGGGTTTTGAATTTTTTAAATGCTCAGTTTGTCCACCAGATGGCATCCATCTCATTTCAAAAATTGCTTTCATGAGGCCTAGGCTTGACTCTAAAATGAAATACAGCTTTAAAAAAAAATTAAAAAAAATATTTTTATTTAAAAAAAACTTTCTATTATATTCAATGGGGAAAAATGGGTCATAATTATTGCATTAATATTAATATAATTATTGCATTAATATTAATTATAAATCATTTTTATTTTTGAAATTATCTCAAAACACCAAAAAAGAAAAGAAAAAATATTATAAAAAACAAGTAAAAAAAAAAGAAGATTTTTTTTAAATAAATATTAATCCCACCCTTCGCCCATTTGGACCCGAAGGTCCTGAGTGTGACTCTGAAATGACCCAGAGGGTTAAAAGTAATGAGCAAACATTCCTCCAGTAATGTTAATAGAACGTTATCTGGTCTTTAATAATGTTCTCAAAATTATTATGCATCATTCATGGAAAGTTTTTTTTCCACCAAAACGTTTTAGATGGACGTTTGTCTAATGTTTTTTAAATGTTACTACTTGTTTCAGAACGTTTGAGAGAACATTCAAAAGTAACAATTCCATAATGTTTGCAAAATGATAAAATGGAATGTTCCTTTAATCTTCACATAACCAAAAAAATATATAATTTATTTTATTTTTAATGGATGTTTTGAATGTTGAGAGAACATTCAGAAATAAAATTTTCATAACTTAATAGGAACATTACCAAAACATTCTTTGAACATATTTTTGTTTGCTGGGTTTACACGCACGTTTTTTTTTTTTTTTTTTTTTCATTTGATTCCAATGCTTAATGGGAAAGTTCATTAGTTCATTTTGCTTTGAATAAGATGTTGTTATTCCTCTCAGAGCTGGTCGGATTGGTTCATGTCTTAGAACTATTTATTGAAGGCATTTTTGAAATGCCTACAGAATGAAGGAAATAAATGAGAAAAATAACCGACGAACCAAGACTGCTGAAAAAACGGCCTGTCACTGTTGAGCATTATTGAGACGGTTAGTCAGGTTCGGTTCCTGTGCGTATAACTCTGTTGTGTTCACTCTTTCAAAAGCTGTAAGCCAGACATAAGGCCAACTGAATCTCGCTTTAGTGCGCACAGACTCTTCCCTCCCTTCGCCACTTTTTCTCTCATGAGAGGATACCCCCCAGCTGAACTCCTCTGTCTTGTGTGTGAGAGAATATTTCAGTGGCTCATTTCTTTCTTCCTGGCTGATGTTATATTTAAGGGAGACTAAATAAAGCTTCTCCACACTCGATATCTTCTGCATAAAAACAACATGAGGCCTCTCACACACATTTGCTCTGTTCCCAAACCTGAGCTGCCTACAGAGACAGTCTTTTAAGATATTGTCTTTGAGCTCCCGACTGAAAGGCTTTTGCAAAAAAGAATATACCGCCTCTTAAGATACCTTGTTTTGGACCGATTTTATGTACAGTACACTCCAAAGAAAAAAAGTTTTTCCCTTTAATTTTAATTAATTTTTCTTACGCCATTGGCAGACATTTTTTCTTGTTTTAAGCACAAAGTTACTACATTTTGGTCACTTTGTCGAAAACAAGACTTAATATCTTAAGTAGTTTTCTCCTCTAGGAAATGTATCTTGATGTTTAGATATTTGTCCCGGAAAATGAGACAAAAATACAGAGGAAGAATATATTTTTTGATGCATTTTTCAGAAAGCAAGACGTTATCTTACCTCATTTTGCTTCTCAAGTAATTGTATCTTGATTTAAGAATTTAAGAAGATTTAAGAATTCAAGTTTTTTTGAAGAAGTTTTTTTTTTTTTGCAATGTATCCCTTCACTGAGAAGGCAAATTCATAATGCATTAAAGCACTGTGGGGGGGAAAAATCTACAAAAAGTAAGAAAATTTAGTCAAGATATTCTGTACTTTACTTAGTATTTGTGCATTTAGTGTATTTGTATAGTGATTTGAGTATCACTAGTGAGTCTCATGTGAAGTCCAACTGTGTGGCACATAGTTGCTGTTTCAAATCAGTCATTTAGGAGGTTCCATGATGGTTAGGATGCCTAGGTAGGCAGCTCACTCAGAGCAATAGACATCTGACGGCTGGAATTGGGAATTGCTCCATGCGCTGCTCTTGTCACTGTACAGCCCCCTGCAGGCTCACACTTAGACTCTGTCATTGTGCCGTCAGACTGATTAGCCCTGACTTTAGAGTCACTGTGTGTGTGTGTTGTGCTTTGATGCGTTCACTACTGTTGTCTTCATAGGTCGGAGAGTTTTCGAGCTGATGTTGCACATGCAGGTTTAATGTGGCCGGTGAGGTGTGTAAGTATTGTGTCTGGGACAGGGAGGTGAGATACCGTGCCATGTTTCACTAGTAAGCCAATACCTCTTGCATATTGAATGAGTCGAGCTAATGCATAAAACTTGGTAAAGTGCTGCTGGTGGAGGTGGACAAGTGAACTGCATGTCATTTCAGGTAAAATTTAGGTATTTATTTACTTTTAAAGGAGTCATAATGTAGTATTAACTTTGATACCCACACTCTATTATAGTCATTTCATGCCCTTCTAAAAAAGAAAAATTGGAAAAAAATAAACACAGAGCTCGTTTGACCCTTATTTCTGAATGCATTATTGTCTCGCGAGATCTGATGCGAGGTTTTGGCTGTCGTGGACGGTCATTTTAATAATGCAAATGAGGGGCGCGTTGATTGGTGGTAGGAAGGAGGGGGCTTGACACCGCAGGTAACTTCAGCATATCATTCCAAAAAGAGATCATGGCGCAAGTTGTTAATGAACCCGACCTGGCCGCGACCTACGGGATTCAACCGTATGTTTGAGCCAGACTCTGAACCAGAGCTGGAAACGGAAGAGGAACAACAGTCAATTGAAGGACGTCTACATCAACATGTCTCTGAATGGTAAAGACAATTTTTTTGACTGAGACATACATTAACATCAGTAACGAGCTAAAACAATTTTTTTGCTATTTTCTCCCACATAAGTTTAGCTTTAATTTAATGTAGATTACATTAACGGAGATGTAGTCTACTTTATTTTCAGCTTACAGTGGTTATAGAGATTAACGTTTGCTATAATGTGTTGTTTTTGCCTTTTTTGACGTTGTGGTTTTTTAGATATTTAATCATTTTCATCTGCAGACATGTAACGTTATGTTTTTCTTTATGTTTATTAATTCTTTACTGTTTTTTAAATGTATCTATCCTTATCACATACATTAACCGCATTAGTAGTTAGCTGCTGTTTGTTACACAAAATATAGTAATAAAAACACAGTCTTACCGTTTCAAATTCAGGCAAGTCCCTGATTGTTGGAATGGCACCTTTTTCCAAACGTAGCTTCGATGCCAACTTCGCCTGATATTGCCCCAAATTTGTAAAAGATTCTTTTGTGAAATGTTTAGCGCAGACAGCTAACGTTGAGCAAGTTGAGATGGTTGTTGGAACAGCGTCATTAAAAATAAATTTCATCCTCTTGTCCCTTGTAGTTTGGTCAGTTTTGGGTAAAGAAAAAACATTAGAATGTGGATTATGACAGTCAACCACAGAGCAACTCACGTGTGCAATACGTTCTTGCATCTTTCTTGACTGAATATGATGGGGAGAGGGGCAGGGCGGGCCTCCTCTGCGGTGTCCATATATGGTATATCCGGCCCCGTCTTGACGTCATGTCGGGGGAGAAATTGAAATCTCGTATTTGAGTGCGCGTGCACGTTGGCTAGTTTAAGAACCCTGGGGTAAACAAACGCTTCACTTTTGAATATCGGCATCCCGGCAAATGTATAATCGTTAGTCAATCATAACATACATTGATTCTCATGGAAAAGTGAAAATTGCACATTATGACTCCTTTAAAATACGTATAAGTACATGCTCTATATGAATATATTACATATATATTCATATATTAGAAAATATATATTTTAATATTTAAATGTTAATTTATATTTATAAAAAATCTAGATTTTAGTCATGCGCACATTTTAATAATGTATGTATATACTGTATAAATACACACAAGATTGTATTAGAAAAAAATATTTAAAAAAATAATATATATATATATATATATACATACATTTGATATTTCTAAAAATTCTTGATTTATATCTAGATAGATTTGATATTATTTTTGATAATAAAATGTTTATTTGATATATTTTTGATATTTATATATATTTTTTTGATTTTCTATCTAGAAATATTTTATTTGAATACTGAATTACTTCAGTTTAGTCATTACAAGTTTAGTGTGTGAGTGTATATAATCATGCATAAAAAATATAAAAACATGAAAGTATTATTTTTGATAATGTTAATTTATGTTTTTTGATATTATTATTTATACAAATTTTAGATTTGATAAATATATCAGGGTTTTTTTGTGTGCAGATTTTCTTTGCACATGTTTTTAATATTAAAGGGGTCATATAATGGTACATGCACTTTTACAAGTTGATTGTACTGAAATGTGTGTTGGCAGTGTCTGTACACAAACATCATATAATGATAAAAATCCATCCAGTGGTTTTGTTTTAATCTCCTTATATGTTTTCCCCTGCCTCAAATCGAGCCGTTCGTTTTTGTGACGTCAATAAAACGGACGCCCCTCCCACGATTGTTGATTGACGGGAGCGTTTCAACACAGACCCGCCCTCGCACATGAGGTAGCTGTCAATCATAGTCTGCGCGGCGCGGACCGGCGAGGTCACTGTTGATATGCTGGAGCACTGTCTATGAGCAGAATGGCGTCTAAGCGATTGTGGTGTTCTGTTCTTGGGTGTAATAACGAACACAGTCATTTTAATGTTCCTGAATCCGAACCGCTGAAGACGCAGTGGCTGAGTTTTGTTTTCGAAGGGAATATTCCCCACGAGCAACGTCAATGCTTTCATGTTTGCGCAAATCATTTCACACACCAGACTGCTTTATAAACGAGGCGGGTCAGTATAAAGCTGGATTTGCTAAGAAGCTTTGCTAAAAAGGATCGGTACCAGATATTCGTGTTCCTGCTGAACCTCCAGAAGAACGGAAGTGAGTGAAACGTTTTATTAAACTCTATATTAATATATTAATCTTTGCAAATCGCTAGCTGCACGCTTCACAATGAATGCGTCTAAGGTTTACACTCAGTCAGGGTACATTACGGCATGTTTTCAATGTATGACGTTCTCAATATAATTCATAATTCCACGTTTATACTGAACAACGCGTTATGGTTATTGTGTTATTGTGTTACAAACGGTGTATGCACAGAACAGAGGGGCGGAGTGAGCGCAGCTCATGATCATTTAAAGGCATATGCACTGAAACGGCGTGCTGAAAACAGAGCTGTTTTTGACCAGGTAAAATAAGTGTTTTCTTACAATACTAATGAGAATTTTTAATTAAAGTATATTACAAACTTTTAATTTAGACCCTAAAGAATCATATTAGCTTGTACAAAAATGGCATTATATGACCCCTTTAAAGGTGCAGTATGTAATATTGACAGCTAGTGGTTGAAATGGGTACTGCAGTCCAAATTCAAAATATTGGAGAGAGTTGTTTTAATTAAAACCATGCATTTCTTAATGTATATTTCTGCTGCCGAGAGCTCATTGTGTGATCTCCAGTCTTCTCATGCTTACAGCACAAAGGCCCGTCACCTCAACACCTGACAATGGTGATCAACACCTGACAATTTCATGACAGGAATAGAAGGACCCCTGTCTCTGGGGGTCCCGGATGACAGAAGGGAAATGCGCTAGCGGCATGCTTGGACACGAAGACAAATAGCTCTATGAGACAGCAGAGAGAGGATAGGGACTCATCCGCTTTTCCCACACTGGGAAGCGGAGGTGTATGAGTTAGCGCTGATTCCCAGATCCGACCCTGATACGCCCTCCTGATGAAGTCTGTCAGGAACAACCGAAGCGGCCAGTTTAAGCAGAGGATGTCAGATCCCTTTAGCATTGATTTAATGCACAGGAGATTGGCGTCGTTAAGCTCATTGACAAATTGAACCTAGCATTGGAAGGAGTCTAAGCACAAGGTGCTGGATACATGAATATAAATGAGGCAGAGGGAGACAGGATGTGTGTGTGGGAGGAGTGTCTGTGTGCAGATAATGCCCTTAGCGTGAGTCGTCCCGGTGCTGTTTATGGCTGAATAATTGTGACGGTGCGCTTCTATATCGTGGTGTGCTGGTTAGAGGTCAGTGAGGGTAAAAACAACCCAACACAGCCGCTTCGCTGTAAAAACTAAAGAAATAAAAATATTGTTTAGCATTCCTGGGGGCTTTCAACTTTACACAGATTTGTGAAGACTTTATATATTTTTTCACTTTATATTTATCAATATAATACATATGTCATGTTTAGTCAAACATTGACCCTATCAAGTTTAAACACACACACACACACACACACATATTATACATGAAGACTTCAGATGCAAAAGCCAGCCTATAAGTCCGTCTAACGTTTTTCTTTAATATTAACATTTTTATCAGGCTCCTATGTATAGGTTTCTACATAAGTACCGGCATTTCTGAATAAGCTGAGGCTGGATTTGGTTTGAAGTGAAAGTATTTGATGAACGTATACTATGTGCAGAGAGCATTCACTCAATATTATTAGCTCATTTTTGACAGAGGCGGCTTTTAGAGGATTTGCATCGGAGGTCTTCATATACACACACACAGTACCGGTCAAAAGTTCGGAAACATACTATTTTTAATGTTTTTGAAAGAAGTCTCTTATGGTCATCAAGCCTGCTTTTATTTGATCAAAAATACAGAAAAAAAACTGTAATATTGTGAAATATTATTACAATTTAAAATAATGGTTTTCTCTTTGAATATATTTTTTAATATATTTTTCAGCATCATTACTCCAGTCTTCAGTGTCAAAGAAATCAGATTAGATTAGCAATGTTTGAAACAGTTGAGCTGCTTAATATTTTTTTATAACCTCTGATACTTTTCTCAGGATTCTTTGATGAATAAAAAGTTTTTAAAAAACAACAGCATTTATTTAAAATAGAAATCTTATACACTACAGTTCAAAAGTTTGGGGTCAGTGATTTCTTTTTTCTTTGTTTAAAAGAGAACAATACTTTTATTCAGCAAGGATGTGTGATAAAAGTGATAGTAAAGATTTAAATTGTTAAAAAATTATTATTTTGGATAAATGCTATTATTTTTTAAACTTTTTATTCATCAATGAATCCTGAAAAGGTATCACAGGTTCCAAAAAAAAAATTAAGCAACTGTTTCCAACATTGCATCCACTGAGTATCAAATCATCGTATTAGAATGATTTCTGAAGGATCATGTGACACTGAAGACTGGAGTAATGATGCTGAAAATACAGCTTTGATCACAGGAATAAATTACATTTTAAAGTATATTAAAATAGAAAACCATTGTTTTAAATTGTAATAATATTTCACAATATTGCTGTTTTTTTAACAAATAAATGCAGGCTTGATGACCAGAAGAGGCTTTCAAAAACATTAAAAATAGTAATGTTTGCAGTAATTGTGTGTGGTAATTATGTAATTGTAAAGTAAACTAGTAAAGTGTGTGTGCGCGTGTGTGTGTGTGTTTAATAAGTACATTTAAATATTTTAATTTATATTGAATTTAATGGTATACTTATTAGTTTTAAAATTATTAAAACATTTTATCACAGGTCCACTTACATGCTAAATCAACATTTTACTACAAAATGTAAATTCTTTTAAGAAGTTTCCTCTGACTGACATTATATGTGGATTTCAGGGTATATGTCCCGTTTAAAAGCAGGTGTCTACATTACAATGTGGATCACAGTGGAATTCTTCATCTTAGTTTCATCTGAGTTTGTGATTTCTTTCCTCTGTTTCATCCTTCCGGGTGAAATCTGTCACCGCTGAGCTGCTGCTGCTTGTTTCGTCTCATCTGGAGGGTTGCATATTTTACCGCTATCATTTAATCGGCCCGCCGCAAGACAGGAGCCTACGAGCATCAGTTTAGTTGTTCAGATTTATGGAGCTCAAATCCCCCCTCGTCTGGTCCCGGTGGCCCGGGCGAGCCAGGAGATCGTGATTATTTTCTCTAACCAGTCCAAAGCGGTTTGGCTGGGTCGGCTAAACCCGTACGCTGGCAGGAGTGTGTTGAGGGGAGGGGAACGGGGCCGGCGCCAGGGGAGCGTCCGTCTGCCGTGACATTATTTTAGATCGGATCCTCACTGGGATCCCTAATCCCTGATCTCACAGTCGGGATCATGGAACAGTTCAACGAAATGTGGTCCTGTTGGTGGGACATATGCTAAAACGAGCATGCCGGTTATTATATCAGTATGCAAACGATGCACATATGACACAGAGCATTTAGCATGCCATAAAGGCAGACGTCTTGCCAATGCAGTGAGGTAAACCAGAGAGTTCAGATCCGGTACACATTTGAGATGGTTTCGGCGAGGCCGTGTAAGGCCGTGCCGAGAGCTGGCACACATTTCTGAAATCTCTCTCGGGCCGTTGTGTGTGTCTGGCATCTTGCCTTCTATTGTTTGGAGAACATGTTTGCTAAATAAACTGTTTTTGCTTAGGGATGCTGGTTAAGGGATGCCGAGAGATTTTTCAATACTATCATACTGTATAAATAAGACAAGAATATCATAAAATAAGAAAATCTTATTGACCTATAATAGCTAGATTTATTGTGCATGATTTATTGTAACTTGATATAATGTCCATCTTGGTACTATATTGATTATTATTAATAGTTTTTTTTTTATTGCTGTTATTCTCATTTTCATTTTTATTTTTATTTTGATAAATAGCCAACTAGCTCAATGGATGTTTGTTTGTTTGTTTAAAGTTATTTCATTGGTTAAATAGACCAATATTTAAATACACATTTAATTTAATGTTACATATTTAAATTATTTAATTGTATTATTTAATTGCATTTATTTATTTATTTTTTAAACAACAATAATATCCAATAATGGATGTGGTAGCGATTATATTTTTTCAATACTTTTTAGTTTTCTGTTGTATTATATCCAGCCTTTCTAAAATCTTTCCAATATTGAATGCAGTCATTAAAAGTTTAAGATCATAAAAGTCACAGCAATAATTGAAACTACAGATAGATTTGCAAATGAAGCCTTAGCATTTGGATACATGAAGTTTCTCTCACGAGTGATTTTGACCTTCAGCCTCTGTCTACGTACTTGTCACAATCCATTAAATTTCCAGTAGATAAAGTTAAGTTTCGTCCTACTTTTTTCTTTTCTTATTGAATATGCAGTTTCACTATGAAATGTTGCCTTTAATGAGGAATGGATAGTACGAGTACTTTGTCAAGGTCAGATCAGGTAAAATCTCTCCACGTCTCGCTCTGAGAGACAGCAGAAGCCCAGGTGTTCACACTGCCCGTGTCTGTTATATTTTACGGATGTTTATGTAATGCGTTGTGAGCACAGAGGTGAGGGGGTCGGGTTGGCTGCTGTCCCTGTCAACTCGTGTTTACAGCATTTAACGCTGACATGAGCAAAAGCCCCACTGAGGATGACTCTAAACAAACAAGCTGGCCATGGATAGTCCTCACCATAGCAACCCCAAACACACTACCTCAGTCTGAAAGACACGGACTTGCTCATGAATATATAGCATTCCAATGCGCGAATATTTTCATAACAATCGCCTGGAAAGAAGAAAGTGAACGGCATGATTGATATTCAAAATTGTAAGCAAGCGCTGCTTTGTTTATCTGGTTTATCGGTTTGCATATCTGCAGTCCTAGATTCGGTTTGAATGATGAAAATAGACTATTGATACTTGCTGAGTATGTATCTATTGTGCATGTGCTAGTTCACAGTTGCCTTTAGTCTTTTTGGTGTGTTCAAGCGCACTCTGACTGACACACAGTGGAGAAAACATTTTGGCCGAGACAACAGCCGACGCGAGGCGACAACACAGTCAGCTTCCGTCGCCTTTAAAGCAGTGTGGACGCTGACAGCTTGTTCACACTATATGACCACGTTTACGTTAAAGGTGACATTATGCCCCTTTTCACAAGATGTAATATAAATCTTTGGTGTCCCCAGAATGTGTCTGGGAAATTTCAGCTCAAAATACCCCGCCAGATCATTTATTATAGCTTGTCAAATTTGCCCCTTTTTGGGTGTGAGCAAAAACTCGCCGTTTTTGTGTGTGTCCCTTTAAATGCAAATGAGCTGCTGCTCCCAGGCCCCCGCTCAGAAGACGGCCGATCCTTTACACAAGCTTCGGATACTGCGACAATAACAAACCCGAATTTTACTCATCCAAAATCTCAGAAATAAGCACCAGTAGTGAGTGCAGCCTTACGGAGAAACTCGGGAAGAGGTTGCAACTTTTAGACTGCACCTGCATGTTTCTGAATGGTTAGTGGATAGGCTATTTGTTGTGGAGTTCATCACATCGACTTCCATGTACAGTCATGTTTAAAGGGTTAGTTCACCCAAAAATGAAAATTCTGTCAGTAATTACTCACCCTCATGTTGTTCCAACCCCGTAAGACCTTCGTTCATCTTCGGAACATGAATTAAGATATTTTTGATTAAATCTTAGAGCTGGATCACTCCTCCATAGGCTTCTTAAGGGATCGAAACTGACCGGCCCAAAAGTTATGAAAGACATCGTTAAAATAGTCCAAGTGACTATAATGGCTCAATCTTAAGTTTATCAAGCGACGAGAATACTTTTTGTGCGCAAAAAAACAAACAAAAATAACGACTTTATTCAACTAATCATTTCCTTCTCTGTGGGCATGATATTTCACGTAGTGATATTGCGCAAAGCTTCTAGGTTGCACGTCACACGTAGGCTCACTATTGGCTGACGCTGGTCATGTGTGTGATGCGTGATGTACAACCAAGAAGCTTTGCGTAGTTTCACTACGTGAAATATCACGGCCCACAGAGAAGGAAATGATTAGTTGAATAAAGTCGTTATTTTTGTTTGTTTTTTGCGCACATTCTCGTCGCTTGATAAACTTAAGGTTGAGCCACTGTAGTCACTTGGACTATTTTAACGATGTCTTTCATAACTTTTGGGCCGGTCAGTTTCGATCCCTTAAGAAGCCTATGGAGGAGTGATCCAGCTCTCAGATTGAATCAAAAATATCTTAATTTGTGTTCCGAAGAGGAACGAACGTCTTACAAGGTTGGAACAACATGAGGGTGAGTAAATACTGACAGAATTTTCATTTTTGGGTGAACTAACCCTTTAAGTTTTGCACAAGTTGACACAGTTCCCCGAGTTCTTTATGAGGCAGCTGTGAGATTGTTTGGTCAAATAGTGTTCAGTGCTCGTCTGTGCAGCCAACGCAACAACAGTTTGCATGCTTTGCTTGAACTTTTGCCATTGTGGTAGAACTGGTTACACTGGTGTCGCTTGCAAAAACCAAAGGGCGGCACCCTGGGTGGAAACGTGCAGATTAAGGGGCGGTAATATTATAATAAGATCCCCTTCCTACGTCATTGGCTTATTTCTTTGACATGCTTAAAACTTATAGCACTTCTATAACACTTAAACATCATGATATGTTCCCTTTAAAGATTCACATTGGCAACAGTTTTATCATAATTAATGGTGCTTTTCTTTTCTTTTTTAAAAAAGGTACAAAGAAGTGGTATTTTTTGTATTATTAGCATTTAAGTATTTCATATCTAGGACTTCTATATTCAATCTTCATGTGCTAAAAGAATCATTCAGTTGAATTGAATCATTGCAGTCCTTTTACTAGTAATGCTAGGTTAGGGTTAGGGTAACCTAACCTAGCTTGATCTTGTCTTGATTGGCAGACAAGAAACTCAGGCTGAAAATACATGCTGAATATATTTCTCTCTCTCACAGCACATATCCGAATTGCTGGCCGTCGTTAGACTTCCATTCATCCACCCCAGTTACTTGCTGAATGTGGTGGACAATGAGGAGCTGATTAAATCGTCCGAGGCTTGCCGAGACCTGGTCAACGAGGCCAAGCGGTACCACATGCTCCCTCACGCGCGGCAGGAGATGCAGACGCCCAGGACGCGGCCGAGACTCTCTGCAGGTTTGACTCAACTTTTTACATTCTAGTTCTCATCTGTCTTTCACTAGTGTCACATTACCGTAGCCAGAACTTTGACTAAACGGCATAAGGTCTGTCCCACATCGCAGCTTATTCTGGCTCGAGAACCAGCCGCTTACAGGAAGAGACCGTCTGGCTGAGATATAAAACGATCAATCACAGTTTCGGTTTTATGAGCTGTGTAGGAGAAGGTTCATCTGAAATAGATGATACCACAATATGTGATTTTTTTTAAATCATAATTATGGATATTAAATGGTTCATGAAAGAATCGATTCTGCTAAAAAAAAAATCCACTTTGCATGCACTTCAAAAGGATGCAGACTCGCGCTGGAATTGATACGGAAAAACCAATACCATTGTTACTGATCTTATCACTGTGCTGAGGAAGGGGTTTGAGAGACAGTCTCCCAACACTTTTTTTTAAGACTTTTTTAGAAATTAGTTCATGTGCAATATGAATGTAAATGAAAATTAAAGTGTTTGACCTTGGATGCATGAAAACCTATTGTAGGAGACCTCTTTAAAATAGAACAATGACTAATGAAAAACTAATGAATATACAGGTGAAACTCGAAAAATTCGAATATGGTGCAAAAGTTCATTTATTACAGTAATTCAACTTAAAAGGTGAAACTAATATATTATATAGACTCATTACATTCAAAGTGAGATATTTCAAGCCTTTATTTGTTATAATTTTGATGATTATGGCTTACAGCTTATGAAAACCTTTTCACAATATTCTAATTTTGAATTTGGGGTTTTCATATATTAGTTTCACCTTTTAAGTTGAATTCCTGAAATAAATGAACTTTTGCACCATATTCTAATTTTTCGAGTTTCACCTGTAAAGTGAATATAATAAACAAGTTATATTAGAATATATTTAATAGGGGTTTACCGGTACATGTATTTGTCTCGAACCTTCACAGTACAGACATCACGGTTCAGTGCATACATTCAGCTCTTTATTAGTATTTATAAAGCACATATTAATGCCTTATTCTGCATGACCTTATTCTACATCCCTTAATACCTCAACATAACAACTTTACTAACTAATAAGCAGTAAGTAGTGGTGTATTGCGGCAAACGTCATAGTTAATAGTTAGTTAATAGTGAGAATTGGACCTTAATTAAAAAGAATTGCTCCTCTCTGGAGTTATTTTTCTAGCTAACTAATAATGGACATGAATATTGAATGGCTTTCCTGAGGTAAAATGTTTTATCTTTCTTTGTTTCTTTGTCTTTTTATCTTACCTTCTTTGTCTTTCTAGTCAAAACATTGATTGAGCGATTATGAGACATTATACATTTCAGTAAGTTGTACTGTGTCTTTCAACATACCTTCTGATGTTCATTCATGTTTATTTGGTGCTACAACTAGTATTAAACAGGAAGAGATGATCAGGTGTGTGCGCGCTTCCGCTTCGCTTGAACTGAAGCGCTACAGCGATCTGTCACTCCACATAAAAGAGTGGCTAAACTTATTTATTGTTTGAATGTTGTTATAAATTTGACAGAATTTAAAAGCTGACACTGTTTCACATCAAACCACATATTCATATCCCCGTTGTGTGCACAAAATAGACAGTGAAATTTTGGTCTATCCCAAGTGTCCCACACAGACCATTGCCTCCCTGAAGTATCAAAAATCTGCTAATTTTGAATCAATAAATGGCACACGTTCAGCATCTTTGTGGTTATTCTGATAGCTGTGCATCTCAGTGTCTCTGTGGCGGCTTCAGGCTGCTGTAAAAATGCAAGCAAACTAATTTATGGTTCAATAAGGCTGTCCTCTTGCAGCGCTGTGAATCACTCTCGCTCTCCTCGCGCAGCCGCTCCAGCCCCCATGATTCCCTCAGCGAGGCGTGAGCCCGTGAGTGAGCTGTACATTTATTTAATCTTGATATACTGTGGCTCTCTTTCTCTCGCCCCTGAGTTTTATTGATCTCTGCCCACTGCAGTATAAGAGCTGAAGCTTTCCCCCACCGGACCCAGATCAATGAGCAATATCACACACACACACACACACAGAAAACACACATCATAATTGCCATATGTATGTGTCAGAGTTGGGGAAGCTACTTGAAACTGTAGTAAGATACTCATAATTTGTAGCAGTTAAACTACAGTCTAACAGCTCTTTTTAAATAAATAAATAAATAAATAAATAAGTAGAATTCCATTAGCAGGTAAATTTTTTAATATTTTACGTCAGATGATTTTGAACAGGATTTGCTGTATCTAGCACAACATTGAATAAATTCATTTTAAAAACCGAGTGAATGAATCAAATGAATTAATTGATGAGAGCGTTAAAGATGCAACGTATGAAAACACAGTTTTGATGTCATGATTTTTGGTTGGAGTTTACTTTTATTGATGTATTAAACCATTATTGACATCCAACCTGCTCTATAATGCAACGAATGTCCAGATTATCAGTAAACAATGATATTTTTGTCTTATCCACACATAATGCACATGTGTGGCTTAAGAAGATTTTAAATATAGACATATAGGCTACTTTTTTGATACTTTTATAATGTTTTTTGTACTTTTTTGGAGCTTGACACCCTGTGACCACAGTAAATTGTTGTTGTGTGGAAATCTGTGATTCTTCAATCAATGAATCTATTTTTGTGGCAGAAATGGAATAAATTCTTGGTTAAACTACTCCTGTTACTAAATACTTAGTTCATATCCCACGCATATGTACGGGGGGTCTTGAATCTGTGAATTTTTGTTAGTTTTTGTATTGGTTTAACTTACATGAAATGTCTAAATGAGTTGATTCACTATCATTGATTGAGTAGAATGAATCAAATCACTGGAATGAATTTATTCTTTAGAGTGATTCATTTCACTAAAATTACTTAGATTCATTTTTCAACCCTACATGAGAGAGAAAAGAAAATAGCATGTTTTATTAGAACTTAACACGTGTTTTGTCACACTACAATTTCATGGAAAAGTAGTTTGTTCCTGTAAAAGCTACACTATTGTCACAATACTGAAAAATGGAGGTAGGTTGTTCTGGCCTTAAAAGTGATTCAAGTAGTTCTGAGTAAAAGCTCTGAGATTTTTAGTGAGTCGGTCAAGCGGAACAAGTCGGCCACACTCAAACATTACACTGCTTGCTTTATTCCAGTTGACTCCAGAAATGCCAGGGTTCTTCTTAATAAACATCTCTAAATGCTTGGTAAATACGATGCATAGTTTCCAAACTTTCAGCACATGTTTGTTTTTTACTGTTAAGCGAGATATTTATGGAAATAAGTAGCCTCGGCAGAGGAACAAATTGCTCTTGGGCTCTAGATTTTTCCTACTTGGTGTCCAGGAGTCGGAGGCTCTTTTCAATAAAGCAAGGTTTAATTATTGTCTGGTGTTACGAGCAGTGCGTGAATGTCGTGTCACCTCACAGAACTTATTTTCTGCATGGAGGAGTTAAAGTAATTGGTAAACAAATGTCATTTTACAAAGCTGAGTGAGATTTGTTTCTATGGTGTGACAGCTGGTAAATGTTTCAAGCAGCAATTTTACCAGATTGTAGATTAACAACTGATTTGACCAGTTTTCATAGTATGTGAGTATGAGATAGTAAATCTCTAAAGATACTTCTTCAACATACTTGAATGTTCAGCGTTTAAAGTTTTTGAGCATCTTTTTTCACTAATTAACACTAATTAACAGTACTAAAGTACTGTTATTATATATATTTTTTAGAAATGTACCTTAGAAATGTACCCATGATGTTCCTTGAAATACCTTCAATAGCCTGTTTATTGAACAATCTTAGTTGTGTATGTTCTTCACCTCAATGTATTGATGCTCAGACTTTGTCTGACCAGTACAAATTCAACAATTGTTATTATACCACAGTTAGTATACCACTGACGTTTTGCCAGTGACATAAGAAAATTTACCGGCCATAAATATTTTACCAAATTAAATTATTTACCAGCCATGAAACTGTTTTTGCAAAAACAGACAGTAATCCTTATTAAAGTTATTCAGTCAAGAGCAGTGATTGTTTTTTAACATTAAAAACGGAGCAAGCTGCAGGTTTTTTAGGCTGCTGTCACTTTAAGACCGAATGCACGGATCCAATATACTGATACAATCTTAACACATGCATTTTCTTTCTCAACTGTTTATGTTCATTTAAGCCATAACCAACTGTTTGCTAGGTCTAGGATACTCACAGAGGCGGGCATTTTTTACATAATTTTGTGTGGATTTGTCCATTCAAGCGCAAGAAGACATGAAAGAGAGCTCAATATTTACGTGCTGTCTGAGACGTGGCTTTCTGGTCGCGCGCGCTTCGGATGTTTAAACTTCCCACACAGCGTGCGAATAATGAATTGAGTTCCCTTTCTCATCGTCTTTAGCTTGAATATTTAAATCTTTTGCGACGATGCAGCACTGGCCAGTCAACTGTCCCGAGCGTTGTTCATGTTTATTCACGTTCGTGTTATCGCAACATCGCATTGTTAGAATTGATTGAAATTTTACAGACCAACTGGCGATTGACACTGTTTCAAGTGATATACAGTTTGTTTTCATTGTTTATTATCTTGTATGATGAGTATTCAATTTTTAATGTTTTTATTCATGCATTTAACTTTATTATTATTGATGTTGATGTTGATATAATATTTATAATATTAATTATTTAATACAGATAATAAAAAAATCATTAATGATTTATTATAGTAATCTTGAAGAGTTCCAACTTTTTTTGTATTTACCTTTCTATCTTTGGTTGATGTCCTACATGTAGCTTTTTTTCTTTTGGATGTGTTTGTTTTTCTGATCTAAAACATCACTGTATCACGGTACCACCCCAGTGCTTTTTCCGTAAGGCTGCTTGGTTGGACACACGTCCTCTGTGTTCTCTCCAACATCTGTGACTCTTATTTGCTTACGAAGGATGGACTTGTCTCCGGCATTTTTTTATTAAGTATTTGATTGTTTGGCTGTGTACAAAACTCTTGAGTGAACTCGTCGCTGGCTTGACCATCTGGCGGACCATCTGATCGAGGTTATGAAACACCGCATGAGGGCCTGTCACCCGTAGGACCCGTTTATGAAAAAGAGAAGAGGAAACTAGGGTAGAAGTCAAAGACGAAGCGGAGCTCGGAGCATAAATTGCTTTCTTTTTTAGTGACAGAGATTGAGGAAGCGCTGCCAGGAGTTTGTAATTGCCGTGTGTGTGTGTGTGTGTGTGTGTGTGTTTGTGTGGCTGAATGCATTCACTCTCCACCTGAGCTCGGCTGATAAGTCTCTTATGTATGAAAAGACACAGAAGAGGTGCAGTGATGTCACCCATGAAAGGTTCCTCGCCTAGCCTGCACTCGATCAGGGGGTTTGGATATGCGTGTGTGTGTGTTTGGGTAAGCTCTAGAGCTACAGGTAAGTGCCAGCTGTCTTTAGACTGATGGGATTCACCTGGGCCCTTTCCTCCCTCTGCTTCTGCCACATGGAAATCCTCCGAGCAAATCAGGGCGACGGCACACCTGGCTCACACCCAGTAACTCATGTAGATGGACAATCCGTCCTAATTAAGCTCACGACAGTCTCTTTCAGCAGCGGGCTGGCAGCCTCGCCTATAACTCAAATTATCTTCAAATAACAAATGATTTGTTCATTTAGTTTCCCCGCACTTGTTTCTGATTAGCAGTTAGTCTCGTGGGTAGGTCAGCTGCGTAATTAAGAACCATAAGGGAAGAGGTGTGTGAAAGTTGACCCTGTTCTGCTTAACTCTGACCCTGAACATAATATGATGTTTGAACAGCTTTACTAAAGCGGAAGCTTAATATTGTGACCCTTCTTAAGAGAATTAGCACGAGGAAATTGTTGTTTGAAGTGTTATTAGCGGTGGCTCATACTTTAGGTTGGGGATTTGTGAAACTGTTAAAAGGGTATTTTATCCTAATAATTCTGCCATTATTTACTCACCCTCATCTGAGTGACTTTCTTCTGTGGAACACAAATGAATAGCGATATATCATTTACACTACCATGCAAACGTTTGGGGAATTTTAAAGGCCCCCTGAAATTAAAATGTACGCTTTTTAGCTTTTAGTATGAATATGTTAGCATTAAGGTTATGAATGAGCTGGTGTGTTCCAAAACAATGACAAAATTTGCATTTAGGAGATATAAGCATTCAAAACTTAGTCTCTCACTTCCGCTAAAATGTATCACGGATTTGTATGACATCACTCTGCACTTCAGCTTCTCATCACATCTTCTGTCCAATCAAATGCTCTCTAGAATCTGAAGTGTCCCGCCCCCTATGCTATAAATACCACTAGGCTGTATTATTACAATTTAAAATATAATTGATTTCTATAATCATAAAACGGAATTACTCCAGTCTTCAGTGTCACGTGATCTCATTCTAATATGCTGATTTGCTGCTCAAGAAACATTTCTTATGATTTTCAATTTTGAAACATTTGTGCTGCTCAAACTTTTAGAGGAAACAGTGCTTCTTTTCTTCAGGATTCTTTAATGTATAGATAGACAGAACATTTTAAATACCTTTACTGTCACTTTCAATCAATTTAAAAAAATAGTCCCCACCCTGTCACTGGTACATCTCTCTTGTTCTCTCATATCATTTTTGTGCTGTCCATCAACTAATTAGCTCCCATTTCAGAATCCATCCCTCCTTTTGGCAATGATTCACAAAGCTTTGACACCCTCTATTGAGGTCACCGTTTCGCAGAGCAACATTCATTCAGCTGCTGGCGTGCGGCAGAAGGAGTCAAAGGTATTGGATTGTGCTGATTTGACACTCAGCCCAGTCCTTTACAGACCACAAACCACTTTTACCGACTCATTTCTCTAACTGCTTTTATCGTCAAACCAGCAGCTTGAAGGTGAGGACGGAAGGGCGACGCTTTGCAGTACGTCTGCGTTTGTTTAATTGATTTAGTCGTGCGAAGACTGGAGGGCAAACCTCATTGCTTTCTGCGTCTCACCTTCCACGCAGGGTCCGGTCAGTTTAATTAGTCTCTTTGCCTGTTAAAGCTCAGCATCTCTGTCGATGCCTGTGGACATTACTGAAGCGGATTTGAAGAACAGGCCGAGCACGATCGCAAGAGAATTTCAGCTATTGCCAGCTGCTCAGTTACTATTGTATCAAAATTGGTGGTTTGTACATTTTACTGAGCAATTGAATTCCCTGTTCATGTGTATTTTTGTTGGATTAATCCGTCCTAGAGAATGGAAATGATAAATGTGTCAGCGCTAATCATAACTTTTTGCTCGGTACATTTCAGCTGTTGATTGCTTTTCCCATCGTCTACAGTAGCTGGATGAAATTAGCATTTTGAAGTGGATGATTTTGCGACTGTTTTTGGCTCAGTGGGCCCGCAGTGTTTTAAATTCCCCCGTTTGGAAATTTTTGTCCACTTAATGCTGCTGTATTCAAGAATGACTAACATTTTTGGTTGATAAACTATTAAATAAGACACTGCTGTTAAGAGACGGATGGGTAATGTATGCGCAGTGCTCTACAGGGAGAAATTCTCTCTCCCAAGCACAAAGCTCAGTCAGAATCATGTCTTACTTCCTGTCCGGGAGCTATTTCTCTTGTTGCGAGGGGCAGAGGCATGCCGTTTGATTGCTGTTTGGGTCCCTGGAAAATGACAGCTCGCAGTACAGTGGACTTTATGTGCAGATAGTGTGCCTGGTGGCTGAGCAGCTCTTAGTCTCAGCTTCAGACAGCATACATTTAACAGCGTTTTTCCATTTAGAGCTCATTTTTGAAAAGGACCCATTGGAAAATCAGCTCCAGCAGTTTAAGAAGTTGTAACATTGCCGGAAAAGTTCCCGATCGAGTTAAAACAGCATTTTGGTGCCCATACTGTATGAGTCAGAGTTGTGCACCATTCAGAATTCTGTGGATAAATTCCATTTCACTTCCTGAATTTGATTTGAATTTGAATTGAGGTAGCAAACATGATGCAGAATTCCAATTCACATTTGAATGTAAGATATTAGAATGTAAAAAAGGCTTTATATATTTACAGGTGAAATTTTGAATATCGTGCAAAAGTTCATTTATTTCAGTAATTCAACTTAAAAGGTGACACACTAATATATTATAGACTCATTACATGCAAAGTGAGATATTCCAAGCCTTTGTTTCTTATAATTTTGATGATTATGGCTTACAGCTATGAAAACCTTTTCACAATATTCTAATTTTAAATTTGGGGTTTTCATAAGCTGTAAGCCATATTCATCAAAATCATAACAAATAAAGGCTTGAAATATCTCACTTTGCATGTAATGAGTCTATATAATATATTAGTTTCACCTTTTGAGTTGAATTACTGAAATAAATGAACTTTTGCACCATATTCTAATTTTTCGAGTTTCACCCGTATGTCATTTTTTATTATATAAATTTATATATTTCAAGCAAAGACTGACAATTTTATAAGGTTTATAATACTGATAGATCTATAAAAAAAATGTAAGTACTTTATGTATTTCATGTTTATTTATTAAATTAATGTTTGTGGACCACGTTGTAAATTCATTTTCCTGTCATTCCAGTTCAAATTCCAGTTCAACTTCCTGTTATGTGAGGCCAATTCAAAGTCACACTCATGAATTGAAAGAGAACCAATTCTTCAATTCTGAATTTTTCACAGCTCTGTTGTGAATGGTACTGTAGCACTGATAAATTGCTGTGTTCACGTCATGTCATAATTACCGTAATTCCGAGAACACGTGACGTAAATGAATCTGCAGCTCTCAGGTGGTACAGTGGTCATGTGGTACAAGTAGGAGCTCCCAGCTTACAAGTTGTAATTACGAACTTTACGAGGACGTGACCGCCTTTTACAAGTTGAAATCTCGTAATTACGGTAATTACGACATGCCGTGAATGCTCCTAAAGACAGCACAGATAAAAGACAGAGAACTTTTGTAGTTTTAATGCAATTAAATGCTGTTGAAGGGGACGCATCATCCTCTCAGATTAGCACTCAAGCAATATAATATTTTCAATAATTGATTTCTTTTTACATAATTTCATTTGGTCTCCCTAAATCCTGAATAATTCGACACAATCCTATATTGCACAAGCAAATGACGAGTTTATTTTTTTTAATGCCAATCTGATTGGATTGGCTGGCTGGCTTTAGGCACGCAGGTTCAAATCAGTTCACTGGGAAACAAAGTTATGTTTATGTCAATATGTTGTGTTCTCAGGCTCCCAGGTGTTTTACATTTATATTATCCCAGGCTGTTACAATGAGGCCTTTAAATTTGCCAGGTTGGCAAGGCTTGTGTCATCAAATTTGGTGGAATCAAAGTGATTGTTTGAGGCAACTGGGGCCATTTTTAATATGTTTTTAATCCATTTATAATACAGTTTTATTCAATGATATTATACTGTCAATATACTGTATATAGATAGGGCTGTCAGTATATATATAAATAATTGTACTGTGCAACACTGCTTAGTTGTACAACAAATCTCTTAATTGTAAAACAAAACCTTGTGCATTTTCATAAGTGTTGAGCGGATTCTGACTAACTTAGTGACAAGTTAGTTGGCACAGAGGTGCTTTTGCGTTCACGTGCTCAACAGAAATGATTGTGATTGGCTACAATGCTCAATGCTTGTTAAAACACGCTGTAAATAGAACCTTTGACGCTCAAAGAGTGCTCAAACAAACACGAACTAGAATGTCTGAAATCCGCATCTATCAGCGGGTAACGAATATACCTTTTACTCGGTACTACAGTCAACTTTTTTGATGTTGTTGTTGACTGGTACCAGTATTACTGGTACGTTTGACAACACTAGAATCAATCAAGCTTTTCTGAGTTAGCAACAGGAACCAAGTGCGGTGGAGCTTATCAAAGGATCAGTTACGCCAATTTGCCAATATTACAGCACCTACATGAGAAAACAACTGCAGTATCTGAAACAGTGAGTTGGACTGTCCAGTAAACATTCCCACTTCTTTTGTTTACCATAATATGCAGTAAAAGCTGAGAAGGAGTGAGAGATCGCAAGGTTACAGGCAGCTTTAAAGGGCACTTTGTACATGCATTCTTGTTAGGCAAGCAAAATGGTTTTCATTTTATCCCTTAATACATCATCATCATCATCATCCCCAGAAAATGTTCTTCTGGAGTAGAGCGCTTAATGACTTTTTCAGGCCTAACTTATCCTCTCTTTTCATTTGTAATGCTTTTTGACTCACTCCGGTGGGACTGGAATGAAGAGCAGTGAAATGACAGGGGTAAAAGCCCACATGCAAAGTTCAGACGGTCACTGGCGCCCACAGCATCACCTGCCCGCCACGTCTTTTTGACAAGCGGATTTAAGGCTGCAATTTATCTCTGCCCGCTACCGCAACCGGTCGGGAGAGTCTCAGTGGAGAGAGAGCGAGACGTATAGAGAGAGAGAATTCCTCTCTTCTGGACTCAAAGATCCAGATTTTAATGGTCGGAAAGAGCAAGACAAAGGGCAATTAGATGAAAATCAAGCGCTTGTGAGCAGACCGGTCTCGGCCAGGGGTTTCGTTCTAGGTGGTGGTGGTTTAGAGCAGGTTTGGGTTTCCTCCCAATGTGAAGAAGAGATTGAGTTCAGGAGGAAAGAAAAAGAGACAGTTATTTACAGTCTTTCCTGGCCCTGGATGTTATCATTATCGCTCTTTAGCTCAGTAGGGGATGAGAGTTACCTGGCTGCCCTGACGTCCCGTCTGGCAAACCGTTATTTACCGATGGCAGCCGCTGAGCCAATGCCATAGATAGGACTCATTAAGGGGAAGTGATGTGGAAGAGACAGGGGTGATTGTCCTGTGGGAGGCTGTGCACTCAGACCGAGAATAAGCTCACCTGTCAAAGTACGTATCTCTTCCTGTATCTGCTGCTCATCACGCTGCTAGCGTCGACATAAGTGGGTGGAATCAGGCAAAGAGGAAAAGTAGATGTGGGAACCGTGTGCTCCGCCCCTGACCAGCTTGACTGACAGGTGCTGGCTGCACTCCTATTGGGCCAGTTTTCTCACTTCTACTTTTCTATGATTAAGCATGATTTTGGCTGATGAATGGTGGTAACTCAATTAAAATCCGCACACCTCATTAAGGAATTCAACGTTGGTTTAGCAGGACTGTTGAAGGCTGAAAAAGGTTAACTGCTGCTCGAAAAATCTCAAATCTCACAGGAAATAGGAAATGACTGTGTTTGCCCTTTTGGGGTTACAGTGAAAGGAAAGTATTCACTGACAATAACTGAACATCTAGTTGCTCTCCGTCTGAATGGGATTTTTTTCTTATAGACCTCCCATGTTTTTTTTCTTTTTTAGTTGATAAACAAATTACAATATTCATCATCAGGAACATACTGCAAGTCAACATCCAGTCAACGTTATTAATATTTACTAATACAATAATTTAGTGACCAAAATAATAAATCAAAACAATATTTGAGCTTCTTTAAATATAAAAAAAACAAAACAAACAACAACTACACTAAAGGCTCCGATATACTTTAAGCAAAATCGAAGAACAAACTGGTGTGACGTCATTTCAAACAAAAGCAGGCCAAATCTTTTTGTTCACATCCACTTTGTTTTGTGTTCGTTTCGGGAGTTTGGCTGGTAAACACCTTCGGACTATGTAATAGATTATGTAATTGGTAGGTGTGGCTCTGAGGCTCCGCCTTCTTTGACGTGTCTCAGGTTCATTTCTTAGATTTTCCACCACTCTCTGGTCAACTCATCTATTATGGAGATGCAGTTCCTTTCTGAGTTTTTCACACTATATTTGAAATATTTTTGGTATTCTGTGGAGAGTCATACAAAGCATTTCACCACAGATTGTACTGTTTATGATTGTGTATGTGACCAATAAAACTTGAACTTGCATGTAACTTTGGCTTTAACACTTTTTTAAAGCCTTTATGTATAATGCATTATAAAGGTATTCATAATGTATGTTATAATGCATTATATCTCTTCATAAATAATTGTTACCAAAGTTAAAATGCATTATACTATTTGCAGACTCCTTGTTACATCAGAAATTGGTTGTTTGTCATGTGTTTTAATGCATTATACTTTCTAAAGGTGTGTTTAATTATAATTATAAGTATTATAATGTATTAGAACTGTGGTTACAATTATTCATGAGACCACACAATGCATTATAAGGTGCATGCAAGGCATTAAAAAAGCTTTTATAATGCATTAGCCTATATAAAGACTTTAATTTAAAAGGATAGTTCGGCCAAAAATGATATTTAACCCATGCATTACTCACCCTCAAGCCGTTCGAGATGCACATGTCAATCTTGTTTCAGACGAACACATTTTCAGTTATTTTAGAAAATGTCTTAGACCCTGGATATAATGTGAATCAATGGGGTCCACCTCCTTCAAGTCCCAAAATGTGCATACATCCTTCACAAAAGTAATCCATCCGGCTCGGGATAAACGAAGGCCTTCTGAGGGTAATCCGTGCGGTTTTGTCATAAAAATATACATATCTAAAACTTTATAAATGAAAATATCTGACTTCCGGCAACGATCGACGCGCGTTCACGGGTGATTTGTTTTGCTCTGCTCTCTGGCTGCGCTGGCGCGTTCGTTCTACGTCACGACGGTTCCTACGCTACGTCATACCTCGTACGCCGACTTCCATCACCCGTGAACGCGCGTCGATCGTTGCCGGAAGTCAGATATTTTCATTTATAAAGTTTTAAATATGTATATTTTTACGACAAAACCGCACGGATTACCCTCAGAAGGCCTCCGTTTATCCCCCTGGAGCCGGATGGATTACTTTTGTGAAGGATGTATGCACATTTTGGGACTTGAAGGAGGTGGACCCCATTGCTTCACATTATATCCACTGAAGGGTCTAAGACATTTTCTAAAATAACTGAAAATGTTTTCGTCTGAAACAAGATTGACATGTGCATCTCGAACGGCTTGAGGGTGAGTAATGCATGGGTTAAATATAATTTTTGGCCGAACTATCCCTTTAAGTGTTACCATAACTTTCTAAAGGTACACTGTAAAAAAATTATACGATCAATAAGTTTTGACAACATGTTTTTACATAGCTTTAACTCATCAAAATAAGGTAAGCAATTTCAACTTTATTTGTATGTTATACAAGATTCAACTAATTTAAGTTGAAATGACTTAAAAAACCAAGTTGATTGTACTTACAAATTGTTTACAGTGTATAAATGTAATTTAGCTATTTACAGTTATACAATAATTGTATAAAAAAAGATATAGTATCTATTCATTTTAATTTGACAAAATGCAGCCAGTAAAGAAGGGACCTTTCTCCTCATTTGCATGTTTGTCTGGTCTACCTGTTCGCCTGAAGGATGCTGAGTGGTTGATTTCCATCAGATCAGACACCATATGGTTCACGAATGAGCACTAGTGCAGTCTGGGCCTTCCTCAGGTCTCAGTTAAGACAAATCCCTTCATGCGGGGTTTTTTCCTCTCGATTTTGCTGGGGGGGTTTCTCTCCCTCTTTTCCACTCTGCTTGTGTTTTTACCTGGCCAGGAGAGAATAACTAAGATTTAGAAAGAGACAGAGTGAAAAGGAGAAGGAGAAAAAAATGACAACATTGTAAAAGAGGGATGCTGGAGCAGAGAGAAGCCCATGGATCAGGCAGGCGGCTGTTGTCAGGGGAGCGCAGAGGAAGTATTGATTCGGAAAGATGAGCCAGCGGGTAAAAGAAGCTCAAGGATGTCTTCACGTCGCTCTCTCACTTTCCTCTGCTCTCTCGACGCCTCTCTTCCTGCACCTTAAACAAAAGCCGGTCTCTACGAGGCGATTTGATGACAAGCCCTGCGCCGGTGTAGACATGATGCAGGAGGTCTGAGCGCGAGAACCCTTACACACATAACAATAGGCTTTCTAAGCATAAACCTGGATAGAGTTACACCGGATGAATTCTGTCATTTTCCTCCTGCGGGAACATTTAGGCCTTATTTATTAAAGATAAATGCAGTGAGGTGGTTGTTAGGCATGCAGTTCCAACTCAAAAAGCCCCAAAATCTCTTTGATATTCTAGTCTTTGGGAATTTTTTTTTTTTCTGTTCGTTTTATGTTTATCTTGCATTGATAGGATGTTCTGGGTCTCAAAATTTTAAAGAGACCGCATCCAAATCCCTCTATATAATATTCTGGTCTCTAGTTACGGCTCAAGACCCTCTTTCAATGTACAATACTGGCCAAAAGTCGTGATGTTCTGTATTAAAATATTATTAAAAATGGTTAATTGTTCAATTGTTTAATAATTGTTTAATAGGCGATAACACAATGAAACATGCTAAATTGTGTAGACATAATTTTTGGCCAGGCTGTCATACAAAGACATTATGAACATATGCAAAAACAAGAGACAACCAACCAGATCTATGCTTGTTTCTGTCAGCTTTTTGCTTTTCTGTATTTTTTATTTGTTTATTGCACATAAAATAACACCTGTAGCTGTAGTTCACCCCTTTTTTTGCCAAATAATTTTGTCATATAAATACCAAGTTTAGTGTTTTGTTTGTCCTTCATATTTAAAATATAGAAAGTACTTTCCTCATATTTTAGTGGTTTAATTGAACTTGTTAGGGTCATTAAACACAAATATCCCCTCCTGACATCACTTTTAGCCACTACTACACTACTTTTACCCAAAGTTTTTTTTCTGCCAGGTGAAACATCTGATTGGTTAGAAAAGGAATAGCACACCTCTTCTCAACATCTACATGATTTGAGGTATCATTCTTTAAACAGACAGTGAGTTACACACCAAAGTTGAATGAGTATCAATGGTAATAGTGTTGTTTTCTTCCAATAATAAACAGTTCTAGTAAAATAATTCATTAGCCTAACTTAATGGAGTTAGAAACCAGAGACCGTGCTATGACTTCGATGTAATGTGTGGACGCAGGTGTGACAATCTGATTTTAGAGTAGGGTCTGTTTTAGAACTGTGTATTTGTTCTATTTGCATGTGCTAAACAGGCATATTTCATCTGAACACTTCACAAAAATGAAAGAAGCAGAATAGAGGACCATGGATGAGTGCACAGGTGCCCGTGATGCATTTCATGTAGTGCTGAAGCCAATGTGCCCTGGGCTGTAAGACACTTGAGGGCATGCAGCCAAACAGATGGTTATGAGTTTAGTTAAGCTCTGATAATTCACTTACACTCTTCATTGGACACACATGCATGGACAGACTCTTCATGTGGGCTGTTGGGTAACCTAAACACCAGTTTTTATATAATATGATATTATGTGTTATATTTTAAATTTAATGTAATATTCTTTTTCATTTATTTTACATGTACTAACAATCAAAAGTTTGGGGTTGGTTAGATTTAAAAAAAGTTTTTTAAAAGAAAAATGCAGTAAAAACAGTATTGTTTTGAAATAATATTACAATTGTTTTTAAATATATTTTAAAATGGAATTTTTCGGAAAATTTTTCAGCTTCATTACTCCAGTCTTCAGTGTCACATGATCCTTCAGAAATCATTCTAATATGATGATTTGCTGTTCAAGAAACTGTTTTATGGAAACAGCTGTACATTTGTTTCAGGATTCTTTCATGAATTTAAAGTACAAAACATCACCATTTATTTAAAATAGAAATCATTTGTAACAATGCAAAAGTCTTTACTGTAAATTCTGACCAATTTAATATCTCCATACTAAATCAAAATTTTCAGATTTTCAGAGAATATGAAATATAATTTTCTGCCACTTTCTCAGGGGTTAAATATAAAGAAAAAACAAGTGAAATGTATTCGATAAAAGCAACATGTTTATTGTGTCATTTAAGTCAAGTTAGATCAATTATTATTATTTAAATATTATTTTATTATTTGTATTTAGGATATTTAAAATGGTAAACAGTATGTAAAAATGACTTCAGAAATACAAATGAAAAACAAAAAAATTAAATATCATTGAATATAACATTTTGTTTCCTATTTTTATTCTTTTTTTATTCTTTATTTGAGTTGTATTCTTGTTTTAAGCATAAAGCTCAGTAAAATAAAAATAAAGATAGATAGATAGATAGATAGATAGATACAGATACGATAGATAGATAGATAGATAGATAGATAGATAGATACAGATACGATAGATAGATAGATAGATAGATAGATAGATAGATAGATAGATAGATAGATAGATAGATAGATAGATAGATAGATAGATAGATAGATAGATAGATAGATAGATAGATAGATAGAGACTGTACTGAAGCTCTGTGGGTTTTCGATTTTCACGTTTTCTGCTCTGAGCAACGGCGTGGAGGAGCAGCAATCTTCTTTGGGGGTCCCTGCAGTCCATCAACCCGCCATGAAGAATAACTGCACTCCCAGCCTTTGTCAGGCTCTCTATTTCAACACATCGCCAGCGCCTCCACCGGGGCCATCAAGCACTCATATGTTTGTATCCTCTGTCTAACCCGCAGGTGTAGCAGAGGTGGTCGTGTTGGTCGGAGGAAGGCAGGCGGTGGGCATGAACCAGCGCTCCCTGACGGCTGTCACCTGCTTCAACCCGCAGAACAGCAAATGGTATCCTCTGGCCAGCCTCCCGTTTTACGACCGCGAGTTCTTCAGCGTCATCTCCGCCGGGGACAATATTTATCTGTCAGGTACGTCAGATTTTAGAGGGAAGGTCGTATATCAAGCTTGCAGAATCTGTGGTCACTTCCCAGACGCGGACTGTTTCTTGCAATGATCTGATGAAGAATTGGCGTTGCTGCGTACATTAATCATTGGATTCTCCCGGCCTCGCTATATCAAAACAGCTATTGGTTTCCATGCCAGATAAATCCCACAAATCCTTTATCACTTGAAGGTCACGTTTCCGTCCAGCTTCTAGTTCCTCAGATCGCATTACAAATGTTGGTGACTGCGCTGCATCGGTAAACAGTTTATAGATGAGTGTAAATTTATGCCCCAATTTTTTCCCGAGCTTTTTCAACATTGACTTTGTGCAATGTCAAGTCATGATGGTGTGTCGTCTTGTTTCCAGGTGGTACAGAGTCAGGGGTGACAGTGGCAGATGTGTGGTGCTACATGTCACTTCTGGACAACTGGAACCTGGTGTCCCGGATGACTGTCTCTCGCTGCAGGCACAACAGCTTGGTGTATGATGGCAAACTCTACGCTATTGGAGGACTCGGGGTGGCTGGAAACTTGGACCATGTGGAAAGGTAATTTGTCCTGCAGTTAACTAGCTGGGGGGAAATACATTCACAGATGCATCATGATGGCTTCTCTAATGATTCATATTGCAAGTTTAAACTCAAAGCTGGAGTAAGTGGCTTTCCTATATGCTAGCAGTTAGTAATGTGTTGCATGTTTACAATGCAATTCACATTTGAGTGATTTTGGGTGAAACGAGGAGCAGTTTTGTATTTTTTTTTCTCCCTAAATAACACTATAATCCAAGTAACTAATATTTTACAAGTGTGACGCTTCAAAAAGTTAATAAAGAGATCGTAAAACTGAATCCTGAAAAATGAGTTCACTGAATATAAAGCGATTGAGTCTCTTCAGAGAATTTGGACTAAACTGCTTAATTCATATGGATTAGTTTTACGATCTCTTTATGAACTTTTTGAAGCGTCAAAGTGGTAGTTGCGTAGCTGTCAAAGGGACAGAAATCTCTCAGATTTCATTAAAAAGATCTTCATTTGTGTTCTGAAGATGAATGAAACTCTTACAGGTTTGTAACAACATGAGGGTGAGTAATAATGACAGAATTTAAATTTTTGGGTGAACTAACCCTTTAAGGGGTTATAACGATTACTAAAAGGGAAAACTAGAAAATAAAAAAACATATATTAGGAATATGTCATCTCACTTTTCGGACACACTTTGGGAGCCAATGCTTGAAACGGCCAGAGGAGGTTTAGATATTCCAGGCTTATAATAATAATAATGCAAGTGAACAAACAAGCAAAGATGACACATGAGAATATTCTTGCAACAGACAGCATATCTTAGTTCTGTGAAACACAATCGAAACAAAAATCGCTTACTGCACCTTTAACTGATCTTTTTATCTGTACTCTATATCATTCTGGTGCTGCTACAGAGAATGCTGGGAAATAATCAAACAAGCCTACTTATGAACCAGCTGAATAAGTTGTATTTTTCCAGCAAGCTTTCTTGCTGTTCCTCAATAGCCGTACATAAAATGCATACTAAATCAATTGTGCTGTCAACATTCATAATTACAACTTGTGATCAATATCAATTTGCTTCCACAGTGTTTCCTTAATTAACACACGGAAAATCTGGCCTGAAGAAAATCCAAAGTTTCCCACTTATTATGACTTGATGTTGCTGCGTGTGTGTGCTGAGCTCCTAAATACGATCTTTCCGACATGACTCGAGCGCAGCGAAACCTTGATCAATTGGCTATGTGAAGCACTGCATTATGGGGACAGATACATTTCTCTCCTTATATCTCCTTATGTGAATGTGTTTAACCTCTTGGAGCGGGACTGCGAAATGGTCTGATGCTCCAATTGTGGGCGGCACACGAGGGCAAGATTAAATGGGGCAATCAAAAAAACATTATGGGCTGTATTAAAGGAGCCCGCCGCAGCTCATTACTAGCCTGAAAGGAGCTCAGGAGTCCCTATCAGTCTGGCAAAATGAAAACCTATAATTTGATATTTCTTTTCAGTAACGTCCATCAAATTATGATGCAGGAACTTCCCCCCCGGCACCTATGAACTTAATAACCAAGAATTTTCCCTTTCCCCACCAGAAATGAGCTGTATATATGATCATCTTATATCAATTTTACATGTTAATGTATGAAGCCTTGAAGCGCGCAGGACGTGTATGCAGGGGTTAAAGTGGGCCCCTCACTGCATTCCGGCACCTCAGATAAATAAATAAATAAATAAATAAATAGATTCATTAATCTCAACGAATCTCGCTGGTCCCGAGCCGACTGACCGACCAACCAACCTCCCTCCCCGCTGAACGAGAGCGATTACAAATGCGTGAAATGCACTCACGGTGGTTGAGCGCGGTAAAGTTAGTTTTAGGTTCGATATTTCGCCTGACATTTGTTTTCCCTAGCCACTGTTCTAGGGTCTTATAAAGATATCAATAGCAGGATTAGTTTTAACATTATGTAACCATTGTATATCGACATGAAATATTCGTTCAAAATCACCTACGTGCATTAATGCTGCATATTTATACCTGAGAATGCTTTGACGCGTTTGCACAGTGCATGATGCCTAAGGGAACGTCTGCCAATTCCACCAACTGCGTTAAACGTAGCCAATAATTTGTATTATTTAAAATTACTTTTCAAATTCCAAAGCTTGTAGAAGGTTCCTATTGGCAATACTTACCTGGTAGCCGAGTAAGTATATCAACTTGTTTAAGAAAATGATTCATAAAACATATAAATATCAGTTAAGCCTATGTTTACTTTCTTCACTGACACAGACGGAAATGAAAAGACTATCAGTCAAAGTTCAGCTTTAGGAGGGGAAGAAATAGGCCAGGATAAGGAGACTGAGAGAAAAAGAAAGATGTAGATGAGGAGAGAGCAGGTATTGACAAAATAATCTAATGCCCATGGGTTTAAAAGCTATTTATTATCCATTTTTTGGGCCTTCAAAAGTCTTAAATTGCACATTTGTAGGTCAGAGAAATCAAAAATTTCTCGGGGGAGCATGCCCCCAAACCCCCCTAAATATCTCACATTTTATTGCACATGTCTGTGCGTGATAATTATACCAAAAAGTATTGCTATACCACGATACTCAATATGTTGTCCCACGGTGAGACTCCCCCACCTGCCAAATCCCACTTTAACCACTGCGTGTATGTATACTGTGTTAAGCTGATAAGCATCCCTCACCCAGCGGAGCAGTTCAACCTGTATGTGCTGCATATGAAATCCATATCCTAAACCAACTCCTCACCATTATATTATCATTATTGACACCAGGCATGCGAGTTTAGCCGAACTACTAGCCACAGGGATAAACAAATTTTTGCAAGCAAATAGCATGATATTTGGGTTTTAACAACGTCAAACACCTTGAATATTTGATTTGAGTTTGCAGCCATAGGTTTGCACAAGTGTACATGCGGGTGTTTTGTTGTAGTTGTTGTTATGGGGTCTGCACGACACTCCTGTACATGTCAGCATCTGAGCGAGCGCTAGGATCAGCACAAGTATTAGCGTCTCTCCCAGACGAGTGAGCGCTCTCCACGCGCCACCTCGTTTTACTTCCCCGTCATGGAGTCATTTACGGCGTGTCAGCGCTAAACTAACACAGGTTATGACTGAGATGTGGACGGTGTGTGTTTGAGAGAGATGCTGTGCTGCTGTAATAATGTGCTGAGGGCTGTTTAGCGTTAAACACTCAGAAGTGTCTGCACTGTATGATATTTTGATGTTGGGTGCAGCTGCGACAACTAATTGATCATCCCAAATAATAATCATCAATAACAACTTTCGGTAACGCTTCCTTTTACAGTACAGTACTTACGTGTACTTACAGTGTACTTACCTAGAAAGTACTGGCTAATATAAGGTAAGTACATGGGTTAGGGGTAGGTTCAGGGTTAGTACCTAGTTATTACCCAGTAATTATAATTACTATAATAAGTACATAGTAAGTACATGGGTAACAGGACTGTAAAAGGAAGCGTTACCCAACTTTCATTATTGATTAGTTTTAAGTATTTAAAATGTAAGTACAGTAATTTCACTGTTATATTTCGCCGCAACCATTTTTTAAAAAGTTGCCAGCCACTACCTGCGTTTTTGATCATTTTATATTGTGTTGTATGGATATCTGAACACGCAATATCTCAAAAGAAAGAACAGAACGTACGTTTTATTCTAGCTCCATGCTTTTTTTAATCAACATTTTTCATAAAAAAGCAACATTTTGAGCAAAAAAAGCTGAGAAGTTGTGTTTTTGTCAAAGACTACATGCAGATTCAGAACGATGATCCAAATATAGATGAAGTTAAGGCTCGTACACACCGGGACGAAAATCGGCGCGCGTTATTCGCCAGCGTTTTTCTACGCGTTTTTTGTGTTCACACCCAAGCAATTTTCGCTGACGATGAGCCGAGTGAACATGCCAATTCATTCCCTGACATTAGATGGCGCCCATTTGCTCTGCAATACCACTCCATAACATTGTCTTTTATTAAGATTTAGATGTAGTCGCTGTCGCGTTTGTCATATAGTTCTTTATGTTCCGACACCAACGAGACCAGCAGCTCTATACATTCATCTTGCCTTGCATCTTCCTCGTCTTATTTCTTCCCGGCAGGGTAGACGCTACTTGCCGTATATCTTCTTCGCCGTTACGTATGTGTGTTCAGCAAGACCGTTTTGTGTTTGAGCGCCCCCAAGTTGTGTTTTACTGTAACTTCAGAAGCTCCAGACACGTGAGCAAAAGCGCCAATCTCATTGGTCGGATAGTTTTTGACGCGGCGCGTCAAACTAAAAAAACGAACCCGAGGCGTTTTTAAAAAAAATGTCGCTTTTACGCGTGGCGTTTTTCGCGTCAGTGTGTACACTCACATTGGCGCCCTTTGTTTAGTCACGAGGCGTTAAACGTCGGCGAATATCGCGCACGAAATTCGTCCCGGTGTGAACAGGCCTTTAGGGTGGCCATACGTCCGGATTTTGGCTGGACAGTCCGGATTTTAAGCCCCGTGTCCGGCGTCCGGCGCAACCTCAAGCCGGACAGTCATTTGTCCTCCTTTTTGGAGTTGCGCTGAATCGGCCCAAAATAAAATAAAAACCCGCTCTAGAATCTTTATTGAGACGCAGCAGCATATAGCGTCTAATGCCGTAAGATCTCTGGTCAAACAAATGATTGTCTAAAAGCGGTGTCAAATAAATATCTGATATATCATTGGTTTAAAAACGTAAACAAGCCTCGATGTACTGCCTACTACGCCTACGTCATATCATAACGTTAAAATGCCGAAACGAAAATGCCGAGTCCATCAACACCCCCAAAGCTTCACAGTCCTGGAGTTCGTCCTGGGTCGACATTTCATTCATCAACATTAGGCAGTTTTGATTTATATGCTGTTTAATGTTGATGATCGCGTTATTTTACATATGCATCTGCTTACATAGCCTACTGTATGCTATCGCATGTTTCTGCTTCTTCGCATGTGTTTTGATCAGATTTAGTGCTCTTTCAGAAGATGTGTCATAGCACCCCCTACCTTATAACAGTGAAAATGCCACCAATGGCGGGGAAAGAGTTCATATTTATATTAATTTTACATTTATATATTGGTTTTTGTATTACATATTTAAATGTATTAATTTATTATCATTAATAATTATAATTAATAATTTATAATACACATTTATTTCATTACATTTTATGTTAATATAAAATTAAAGTTGACATTTATATATTAATATCATATTGATGTAAACATATTTTATTACGTATTTATATTGATAATTATATTAATCGTAATAACTACAATAAATTATTTGTTATAAAATTAATAGAAATTTATATATATAAAATGTTATACCTGTTATACCATTAAATTATAACTATTATATATATATATATATATATATATATATACAGTGTGTGTGTGTAATACATACTTGTGTAACTCATAACTCTGTTCCCCACATGAACCATCCAAAAGCTCATCTTTGATGAAAAATATAGTTTACAGAGTCTAGTTCCATCTTTTTCGCCCTCCTTCAATCTCCAACCGGCCTTGTTTGTGTCCCACCATCTGTCTTACGGTACGTTTTCATGCGCTCAGCCATGAAATCATTCACACTTTTTCAGCATGTCTTCAGTAAGCCCTCTCTCACGGCGACTGTTCGCTTCATTTCTATCACCCAGCGTGAGCGCATCAGGCGGCTTCTGTCCCAGGGTCACGCTACTGTGTTTTCCCCACCACAGTATGCCGTTGCCACAAAACAGAGTGTTTAGATTTAATTTTTGCTTTTTGTTTGTCCACAGGAAAACTGTTAAGTGGAGTTGATTGCTATTCCAAAACAAATGAAAGCAACGCTTCCCTTTATAAACTCAATTTTTCTGTTTAATAAGCTCATATAGATAATACAGCGAAATGGCTGTGGAATATTTGATATAATTGCTGAGTTCATTCAGATAATGAGTGCAACAACACAGAGCATTAGAGCAGAGATCGGAGCGTGAAGCATGACCTCATGCGCTCCACTCGTTTTTAAGACTATTAAAATTAACCTCTGCTTCTTGATTTCCTGCGTTGTTTGTGCAGCTGAGGCTTCACATTATTGCTTGGTTTGTGTGGTTTAAGCACTTGTGGTTCTTTCGTTTGCTTTTTAAATCTTTTTAATTCATGAGAATGAGATGAATCCCTCCGCCTCCCTCCACTCCCCTTATATCCTACAGATTTCATAGTAAAATAATAAATATTTCAGGTTACTTTAACTGTTTGCCATTTTTCACTATGCTTTTAGCCTTCACTAGCTCATTTTAAATTCCCCTGAAGTGTGATAAATTAATTTTTAAAGTGCAATTACTTAATATAGTTTCTAAATTAATATGAGATCATTCGGCTGCATTCATAATGATTATAGAATGATTAGCAAAACTGTGTAATAGTTTTTAATGGAGTATACAGTAGCATGTCACACTGCAGGACATTTGTTTTTTGGGATCAAACAATTATATTTATTGTTGTAAATATGAATAATTCTGTTTATGCATTTATTTATTGGTTATATATGTACACAGACACGAAGACCTTTATTATAAAGTTGTAAATTTTAATATATATGATTATGCCTCCTGAAAATATAAAATATTGGGTTTTACAACTAGTTGTTGTAAAAGTTGTTAATTTGTCTTATTTGACTTTGCCAGTAAATAAAAAAATCCTTAAAACAAGATAGTTGAAAAATAAAACTGCATAAGATATTAAAACTGGTTTTAATAGATTGTATCTTGAATATAAGTGTATTTTTTCTCACCGCACTAGCAGATTTAGAGATCTATGCTCTGAAGTCTTAATATCATACATCGTTGTTTCTAATGAACATTTAATTTGCTTCAAGGATTTGAGACATTTTAACACATAAACATAGGAGTTTTTGCATAAGTATGTTTACAGTGTGCATGTGCAGATTCTTTTCCCAGTGAGAAATGTTGTTTTTTTCAGTGAGACTCTTCAATGGTAGTCCCATGACAAATTTACAGTGAGGCTGTACTCCATTAGACACCATCATAGGTGTGACAAATGAATGGATGGCCAGGAAACGCCAGTGCCTCACGGCCCTATCTCACGGTCGCCTGGGCCCAGAAAAGCTTTATGCTCTGAGATGAGAGATGCCCCCCTGAGGGTCCATTCACTTCCAGTCTGTCCCGGCCGATATTCAGATATCCTTTCACAGAAACGCTCTGACAGTAATCCTGTTCCTATTGTCCTGTAACCTGAAGAAGCTGTCAGGCCCTTCAGTGCACCCTACTGAGCACACACACAGTCTGAGGTTAGAAACACTATTCCACACAAATGGATGCAGAGTAGACCTCGGACACATTTTGAACCCTTTCCACCTGTTTTCTGATGGTTGCTGCTCGTTTCATTTTAGCTACGGGTCAGAAATTAACGGTTGCTTTGGGGAAAAAATGAACAGAAAGGCCCCCTAAATTCAACATAAGTGGGGAGATAAATGCCCCTGCCCAATTAAACTAAGACTATTACAGCTGTCGCAATTAAAGTGAGATGTGAAATCAAAATGAAAAGTGTTGATTGCAGCTTACAAATGTTGGATCAGATTTGTTTTAATGTATTTTTTCACAGTGTTGAGCACAATAACCAATTATGCACATTTCTGTTGAGCTTATGAATACAATGGCCAATCAGAAGCTTTTAGATTAATCACCGTGGTAAACGCTGGAGAGCACGCGCTCACTGACTGAATTCTGAATCTGCACTCTCACAAATTCTCTCATCATAAAGGAAGTGCAGATATTTGCAGATGACTTTATTGGTAACGCTTCCTTTTACAGTACAGTACTTACGTGTACTTACAGTGTACTTACCTAGAAAGTACTGGCTAATATAAGGTAAGTACATGGGTTAGGGGTAGGTTTAGGGGTAGGTTCAGTAATTATAATTACTATAATAAATACATAGTAAGTACATGGGTAACAGGACTGTAAAAGGAAGCGTTACCACTTTATTTTAGAGTATGTGCACTTATGTGTACTCGCAGTGTACTTGCCTAAGAAAATCCTGGATAATATAAGGTATCTACATGGGTTAGGTTTAGGGGTAGGTTCAGGGTTATTACCTATATAATAAGTACATACTATGTACATGCAAAACAGGACTGTAAATTTTTTTAAAGTCTTACAGGACTGTAAAGAATTTTTTATGCATCAAGACTTCACATTTGTTGTCTTAGCAGCATGGAAAACAAAATGGTTATTCAAACTGTAAATAAATTATAGAAAGTGCAACACCTCACTCTCAACTCGTCTCATATTTACGCTTGGTCAGCACCCCTTGGCGTCACTTTTTAACGCACAGGGTTCCCTTTTTAGTGTCATTTTTCGCCATGCACTTCATTGTGTTCAGTTGTTTGTCATATACGTCAGATCAAGGCGGATATAATTCTTTGCATTTGTAAAAGTAGAAATGATTTTAGAAATATTTATACTTTCATAGATATTTTTGGAGCACCTAACCCCACCCCTACCCTAAACATACCCACTTTTCAACAATATAAAACACATAACAGGTCAATAAAAGTACAGTCACAGGCATTTATTGCAAAAAAAACTGTATAAAAGTATTACAACCACTCGTGTTTCATTCCAAGTCTTCGGAAGCCATGTGATTTATATCTTTATATGAAGAACAGAGTGGAATAACCACACATAAACTTTATTTTCTCAAAAATACAAACATGTAGGCTACATACATGTTGCTCACATACTATTGTAGCCCAGTTTGTGCTGAATACAGTGTAATGAGACTTTAACCATTAATATGTGTAAATGCACAAATGTCAGGGCATGTCAAAAACTGTCCAGGGCCCAAAAACACCCTCAGACCCCAGAGGGATCGCTGAAAAAGATCCCGCTCTGTGAACGCATGGTCTTCTTATCTCATTCTGTGCACTTGAGCATGACGCAGTCGGTCACAAGACACATGAGAGCCAATGCTGTTTCACAATGAAAGCTGACGCAATGCTTCTTCGGGTGGCAGTTTTTGAATGTGTGTTCAGGATCTGAGCTTTACATTGGGGATTGCTTTTCTGCTCCTCACACAAATCAATCGTTTGGCCTTGAAACTTATTTTTAGGTTGCCTATTGTACATCTGGCCTAGGACTGCAGATGAAAACTAGCCTTTTGGCTAACTCTGGCATATTTTGACTTGTCATGTTAATATGCATTGTCCTTGTAATAATAAAGAATTTAATTTATGAAACACTTGGAATATTTGTACTTTTTGAATAAATTGTGATTGCAGTCTTATCTGCCTGTTATATCCTGTGTTTTATTTTATATAATATACAAATGGGTATAGGTTTAGGGGTTGGGTTACATGCTCAAATATGTCTAAATAGTGTAAATAAACAATGAAATAAATGGAAATAAAATGATTATGGCTGTTTAAATTCTCATTCTCATTGAAAGCACTGAAGTACCCTGTGCGTTACAAAGTGGACCATATATTTGTCAAGCTGCTAAGACAACAAATGTGAAGTCTTGATTTGTATACGTGTAGCCAGAATATGACATGCTGTTTCCCCAAACATGTTAATCTGCATTAGTAATCATTATTACAGTATCAAGAGCATAATTGACAATGATTTTATCATAATATTGCAGTTCTACCCTGTAATGCATTCCTGTTTTTTTATTTTACTTCATGCAATTGTTGTCTAAAAATACAGTATGCCAGCTTATTTAACTGTCTGTGTAAATAATAATGCCATGTCAGATTCAGCTTCTGTTCCACCTTTGCAGTATATATATGTTTTTTGTTGATGTTGATAAAAGTTAGTTAGTTAGTATTATGATTGATTGACATAATGGTAACACTTTACAATAAGGTTTCATTAGTTGACATGAACTAATAACAAACTGCACTTCTACAGCATTCATTAATCTGTGTTAATGTTAATTAACATTTAATACATTATTAAAATCAAAAATTGTATTTGTTAACATTAGTTAATGAACATGAGTTAAGTTCATGTTAGTTAATACATTAACTAATGTTAACACATTAAACTTTATTGTGAAGTGTTTGTTTCAATTTAAGTATTTGACATGCAAGAAACAGAGGTGCATTTAATAAGGTAATTATAAAATTGCCTTATGAAGGTAAAAAAAGAAAAGAAAATCAATTCCGGGAAAGTGGAAAAGATTGTGAGAGAGTGTCTGTGCACGTAATGATGGGTGTAGGGGGCGTGATGTTCCTCACACCCCGCTGTGATAATCCAGCACACGATGGGATTACGAATCTTCAGAGCGCCATCACCCGCTGCGCCCACTCCCCCTTCCTCCAACTTTATCTACCTCGCTAGTTAAAGGCCCGTCCCCTGCCTCTCGTTCCTTCTGCTGGTTTGGAAAATGAGTATGAAGACGAGCCAAAACCTCCCTAAACCTCTTCTCTAATTACAAACCTCTCGGCTCCCGTTCGCCTTAGCACCGGCTCCACACGCGTGACTGCGGGCAGCGCTCGATAGCCAGACTCCTGGAGCGGCTCGCTCAGCGGGACGGCTCGCTCCATCCGACTCACTTCACCGAGCTCGTGGACAGAAAAAGCTTCATCTTCTTCCATCATCTCAGAAAGGGGCATATTTAGTCCTAGTGGGTATCTAATGAGAAGAATCTGGACCTCTTATGGAATATGTTTGCACTGCTTCCCTAAAGAGGAACTTTTAGGTTTCTTTAGGCATTCGATTTTGATTGAAGGAGTATTAGGCCAACTTAAAGGAATAGTTCACTCAAAAATGAAAATTCTGTCATCATTTACTCACCCTCAAGTTGTTTCACACCTGTATGAATTCCTTTCTTCTGCTGAACACAAAGGAAGATATTTTGAAGAATGTCGGTAACCAAACAGTTGATGGATTTTTTAGGGAACTATTCCTTTAAGTGAGATTCTAAATTACAAAGAACATTCTAGTTGTGGATTCAATGCAGTTGTTCGCAACCAGTCGCCATTAAAAATAAAATCTCACTGACCCCAAACTTTCGAGCAGTAGTGTATATCAAATCAACTAAACAAATAAAAAAAATTAAAATAAAGAAACTGCTACTTTTATTCAGAAAGGATGCATTAAAATGATCAAACGTGACAGTTAAGACATTTATAATGTTCTAAGGTTTCAAATAAATTATGTTCTTTTGAACTTTCTGTTCATCAAAAAAGTATCACAATTTCCCCAAAAATATTAAGCCGCAAAACTGTTTTTAACATTGAAAATAATCAGAAATGTTTCTTGAGCATCAAATCATCATATTAGATTGATTTCTGAAGGATCATGTGACACTGAAGACTGGAGTAATGATGCTGAAAATACAGCTTTGATCACAGGAATAAATTACATTTCAAAAGTTATTTAAAATTTTAATAATATTTCATAATATTACTGTTTTTACTGTTCAAACAAATGCAGTCTTGGTGAGCAGAAAACAAATAATTTATTGTATTTTTTTATTAGTTTTATACATATTTATAATTTTGTAAATGTATTTATTTCTTTGTTTGTTTTCATTTAATTTATCTATTGTTATCATCATTACATATTAGCGTATTGTTGCTGATTCTGATTCAAGGCTGTTATAAATCATGGCACAAACAACAGCAATAATATTGAACGTTTTTGCTGACTTTGTGGTCAAAGTTTCCTTTCATCCATGATAATAAACAGCGAATACTTCACACACACTCAAGGGATTGTGCTCAAGGAATTTTCTGGACTTTAAAACATTTATAGTTCTTGTGAAACTCTTTTAATAAGACTCGACTCCATGAGCCTCACAAACTTGGGCAGAACCTATACTTTCTCTAGGCAGAAATCATTCTAAATCTGCCTGCTAACTTCTAAACAAACTCAAAAACACCCAGTGACTTTACAACATGAAACTTTCATCAGTGTACATTTCACATTGAACACAGAAAGCCAAAATTATTGAGTTTTAACAGAGCAAATTCTTATATTTGGCCTTGCCTGAGGTTAAGTTGGAACGTTTTAGCTTTTGCTTCAGTAATAATGTAAAAATGTACTTAATAAAAAATGACTAAAATCTGATCAAACGCTTCATTTAACGTATCATACTCCAGTGTTTTGTCAAAGGTGGACCTCAAGCTCATTCACAGAGGCCTGTGCCCTGAATATTCACTGATCCCAGAGCAGCCGTGGCCCCCAGGGGTCACGTCTCCAGTCATGTGTGCTTTGACAGGGATATATTTCGACTACACCCAAGGAGGGTATTAGGTTGGTGAAAGTAATGGATGTCTGAGCGAGACTGTGTACCATCACCCAGATAAATGACTCGCTGATGGTTTGGGAGATTTCCAAGTTGCACCGGCAGGCAACTCATTTCTCTTGTTTCGTCCTGCTTTCCTTCGGGCCCTCGAGCTGTGGAAAGCCGAGGGTTTGCTGACGGAAGTACGGCTTGTGCTTGAGAAACAGGGGGTGAGACAACAAAACCGCAGGAAAGATTAGGAATATCCACAATTTTCTTCAGGAGATATGCTGGTTGTCACGAAATACTAGATTGTACTGTTTTTATGAAGTCTGTGTGGTTCTGGAGATCAGGGGCCGTATTCACAAAGAATTTTAAGGCTAAAAGTAGCCCCTAACTGGCGAATTTAGGAGCAACTCCTAAAAATAATGGGCGTGTCACTCCTAACTTTAGGACTCCTAATTTGTTTCACTAAGAGTAATTCACGAAGCATTTTAGCCCTAAAAGTAGCACCTAAGTCTGGGACAGCTTAAAAGAAGTCGAGAGGACTCCTAACTCACTAAGACCAATTCACAAAGGATTGTAGCGCATACCACCGCCTCTCGCAGTCGTCCGGGGTCCGCGACACAAGCGGGAATGCTGCATTGATCTGCAAACAAATCTCCTGTGTGTTTTGCTTGATATCCCAGTGGCGAATTTTCCATTTATCTTTTTTTTTTTTTAAACACAACTGAGCCAGCAGCAGTAATGGTGTGTTCACACCGAACGCGAATTTAATTATTTGCGCGAGTAGATTACATACAAAGTCAATGCAAAGACGCGAATAGACGTATCATTCGCGCCGGGCGTTGCGATTGACGCGAATTGGGCGATGCGTTTGCCGCGAATGTCTTCCGCGCAAGTTGAAAAATTTGAACTCGAGCGAATGTTCAAGCGTCTAACTAGACGCGATAGACGCGTATTTGACGCTCTATTCGCGTTCGGTGTGAACACACTGATCCTGCGTCCAGTTGGGCTTTCTTTTCCGTTTTGGCGAGTTCATAATCCACCGTCATCCAACTATTACATTAGGCTACTTCAATAGGAGCAACATTTCCTTAGACTATTTAGGCTAATAGGATGTCAATTAATGTGTTAATGCAAAGTGTTAATGCAAGTGTCGTTTTTCATTGGCAAGTGGCTGTTTTCATTAGGGTAGGCTACCTTGATTTAATTTAATTTAATTCACGCCTTTTTTTCTCTCTCTCTGCCTTTTTAGAATTACACTTCACTGGGGTATGCACAAACATATGCATTTCGATGACATTACTATTATTATTTTGTGTAGGACACAGACATATTTAGATGTCGTAATTCCATGATTTGTTGCGTCTGTGTTATGTTCCGCATGATGGCCCTGTCATCTAACAACCAATCACCGTGATAATTGCGAGGAAGCTCGTGCATGAGAATTGACGTCATCCATAGCAACGAAGACTCACTCTTAGTTTAGGAGTCGTCATTTTTCCTTACTAAGAGTAGGTCTGAAAGGCGTTGTGAATAACTTTTAAGAGAAAACTCCTAGCTAAAATATTTTAGTGCGATTTAGGAGTACTCCTAGTGGTAAGATAAAAATCTTTGTGAATACGGCCCCAGGTCTGTAGTAGAGTATTCGCTCATTACAAGTCAGAACTGAAAATACGTTTAAAAATACTCATAAATCATTCAAACATTTTAATGGTACTTTGAATTGCTCCTTTCTGACATAAAATTATTCTCTGATTTGATTCTGGTTGATCTACTCAAGTGCTTGAATTTACTTAAAAGGCATGTTTACATTTTTTTTTGGATTTTGCGCAGACACGTGTGAAAGTGTGTTAGTTTTGTGGTAGTTTTTCTTTATGAGAAGTGAATATACAGTACCATTCAAAAGTTTGGTGTCAGTACATTTTTGGAAATTAATTGTTTATACAGCAAGGATGCAATAAATTGATTAATAACTACAGTAGAGGCAGTTATAATTAAATAAATGTTATTCTTGTGAACTATATTATACAGTCATGTTAATATGTAATAATACTTCACAATATTTATTTTTTACGGTATTTTTGATCAAATAAATCCAGCAGTGGTGCGCATTAGAGACTTCTTTCAAACACATAAAGAAATCTTATCAACCCCAAACTTTTGAACGGTAGTGTAACTTATTTGAATGAATTGATATTGCAGCTGTACATCAGTGGATGTATGACAGCAGGGACATACAGATTATGACCAAGATGCATCACTTTTAGAGCACTTTCCCTTTAAGAGTGTATTTGAGGGAGTTGTTGATGCACATGTAATGATAGCAGAGCATTATAAATCAGATTGGAAAATAAATATTTATCTCTCTTTAATACTGTAGGTTATCATGTTGTAATGACTGAATTAATTTGTAGCACAACATGGTTGAAGTCAAACTGTAAGAATGGTAGTCTGACCCTCCCTTGTGTACATGATACATATATTCATTATGTATAGATAGATATGTAGATTTAGTCTTTTTTCCCCACTGTAAAGGATGTACTCACAATTTCAACCTGTGATGAATTGATGGATGGTAAAATTAAATCAAGAGAACGGTTGAAATGTAAAGTCACAGATAAAAGGAAAGTAATGTGGAGCTGTATCTTTCTTTAAAGCAGATGGCATGCAGCATTGAACGATTTCTGTGACTCATTAAAGACACCAAACACAGTCACAGGCTGTCCTCTGAGTCGAACAGCAGCACGTTTGGTGTATGGTAAGCACCGCTTCATTCAGCACATAATGAAAAGGGAAGCTCCGGGCCGGTAATGAAGTCTTAGGCGAGCTTCCGTGGCCGCGACGGCTCACGCCGTGAGCTTTGGTAATTGGCGCATGACCTACTCCGCCGTCGAGTTGTAATGTCACAATTTGTGTGTGATGCACAAATCCAATTAAGTCCGAGTGCTGTGCAGAGTTCTCCTGATGGAGGCTCAAGGTGCCCTCTGCAGTGATAGAGCGAGATTGAGAACCGATACAGTGTGTGCACACGCCACTGGAAGCCTAGAAGAGCCACATCACAAATTGGTGAGATCAGAGAGATTACTAGACATATCTGTTTGGGCTGATTGTACCGGCCCTTTAAGAGCATCTGATGCATACTGCAAACAAAACTAAAAAGCAGATTTTAGTTTTATAATGTACACTGATGAGCCAAAACATTATGACCAGTCACAGGCGAGCGTCTATCATTGATCATCTCCTAACAAGGCCACATGTTAAGGTCTGGGTAGATTAGATGGTAAGTCAAGTCAAGTCACCTTTATTTATATATAGCGCTTTTAACAATACAGATTGTTTCAAAGCAGCTTTACAGTGATAACAGCAAAATAATACAACAAAGTTTGTTTCTGCTGTACAGCAGATCTAGAAGAAAATAGTCCAGCTTAAGTTCGTTCAGTGATGGTTCATTTTTGTTTTAAAAAAGTAATAAATTTAGTTCATTTATATATATACATATATATATATATATAGAGCTGCTCGGGCGAAAACAGTGATGTCATCGTCCAGCTCAGTTCAGTTCTCATATAACAGTGTCAATGAAGGCAGGTCAATAATATTGTTGAATATTAAATGTCCCCAACTAAGCAAGCCAAAAACCAAAGGCGACAGTGGCAAGGAACCAAAACTCCATCAGCTGACAATCAGTTGTCATAGTTCTCAGCAAACAATCAGTTCTTGTGATCAACGTGTTGGATGCAGGAGAAATAGGCAGAAATAAAGATCTGAGCGACTGTGACAAGCGGCAAATTGTTATGGCAAGCCGACTGGATCAGAGTATCTCTGAAACGGCAAGGCTTGTGTGTTGCTCTCGGTTAGCAGTGATGAGAATTTACCAACAGTGTCCGAGGAGGGACAAACCACAAACCAGCGACAGGCTGTTGGGCGGCCAAGGCTCATTAATGCACGAGGGCAACGAAGGCTAATCCCGTCTGGTCCGAGCCAACAGAAGGTCTACTGTGGCACAAGTCACACAAAATTGATGATGGTTATGGGAGGAATGTGTCACAACACCCTGATGCGTAGCCGTAGACCAATCAGAGTGCATGATGACACCATAGTCCAAAGAGCCTACAATGGACGCGAGCATCAGAGGAAGAAAGTCACCTGGTCCGATGAGTCCCATTTTCTTATACATCATGTGTACGTGTGCACCGTTTACCTGGGGAAGTGATGCACCAGGATGGACTGTGGGACGACGGTGGAGGGAGTGTGATGCTCTGCTCAATGTTCTGCTTGGAAACCCTGGGTCAGCCCAATTCATGTGGATGTATATTTGACACATGCCACCTACAGTATCTAAACTAGTAGCCTATTTCAGCAGGATAATCACACTGTCACACTGCACACATTGGTTTGAGGAACATGATGAAGATCATGCATCTGTGGGATGTGCTGGACCAACAGCTCGATCCACGGCGGCTCCACCTCAACCTACAGGACTTGAAGGATCTGCTGCTGACGTCCTGGTGCCAGAAACCACAGGACACCTTCAGGGCTCTTGTGGAGGCCATGCCTCGGCAGGTCGTGCTGTTTTGGAAGCACACGGAGGACCAACAGCATATTTGGTCACAATGGTTTGGCTCATCAGTGTATATATAACCACTGGCTTCATTACCTCGTGTTTTTATTTCAGTGTTTCTTCTTTCTGAATGTGCGGTGTCCTTGAGGATCTCTGGCCACTAAAATCACTAACAGCCAAAGTTTGAATATGTTCCTGAAAATTCTTCTGGCAAATGATCAGGTTTATGCTTTCTTAGGAAAGGGTCCAATGTGATACAGGTAGTTCTTTCTTGATTCCGTCCTTCGGATGAGACGTTAAACCGAAGTCCTGACTCTCTGTCGTCACAAAAAATCCCAGGGGTTACAAAAAACTAGTAGGGGTGTAACCCCGGCATCCTGGCCAAATTTGCCCAGTGGCCACTGTCCGTCATGGCCTCCTAATCATCCGCATATATATATATATATATATTAGGGGTGTAACGATACACGTATTCGTATTGAACCGTTCGGTATGAGGCTTTCGGTTCGGTTTTCGGTACGCATTTTTGAACCGAACCATTTGGACCATTTTTCCTGCCGACCAAAATTTCGTTCTTTCAAATGTAGGCGCGTCACGCGTGGCAAGCGCGCTCATAATGTAAGAGACGCTGGCGTGACCACAACATTGCCCAACATCAAATGGCAAATGTAATGCAAGCGGAATGAAACTGAGCTACTCGTTATTGTGTGGTTGACGGACCGTTTATCAGTTTGGACCAATGCAGCGCGAGCCGATCTTAATCATCAGCACTGTTACTACACAGCCAAATCCAGTAAAGAAAGCATTTGAATTCGCCACTGAAGTAATAACATCGCTGCGAGATCTAGTGAGAAACATTCGCATTTCTCCGTTATTAACGGATCAAACAGCGCTGACGGGGAAACCAGGAAGAGACATTGTGCCATGAATGAACTATCCAGTGTCCACAGATCAGCAACATTCACCATGGATTTACTGTAGTAACACTACTAACTGTAACCATGGGAGTTTGGCAGGAATAGTAGGCTATAATGCTTTCAAGTAAAATTACGCCGGTTTTATTTTGACATTATGAATACAATTGCTGCCCTCAAATGTTAATCTGAACTAAAATAAACCTTTGTTTATAACTACTACAATATTACATTTCATTTTGTCCAAGGAGCTGTTTTGTTTTATAAGCTCCTAAGAAAAGTCAAGTATAGCTCCATCATTGCTCAAAGTTAAAAAATATCATACTTTATGATGTAAGTTTTAATAAAAATATAATTAAAAAAATTAAATCAAGGAAATTTCTCTGGCATTTCTTTCTTTTTGCTGTATCAGAAACGAACCGAATCGTACCGAACCGTGAATTTTGTGAACCGTTACACCCCATATATATATATATATATATATATATATATATACTAATTGGCTTCATCACTGTCTCCTCTCCACCAGTAAGCTGGTGTGTGGGGGCTATATAAATGTACTGAATTAGTATTATTATTATTCTGAAGGTTATTTGCTTCCTTACGCGAGTTGCAGTGTGACACATAATATGTATGCATTCAGGCTGCTTTTGTCATTACATTGCATTTGTACTTTTCAATATTTTATTATATATATATATATATATAAAATAAATAATGAACCAAAGTTTATTTAAATGAGTCGAAATGACATCCCCCTCCAGAGCTTATTAGTTTATTGATAGGACAATGATTTCTGTCAATATTCTTGACCAAAGTGTAGAAGCTCTAAAGAATTAATTTACAGACAGCGATGAAGTCATTAGCAGCGCACCAGATAACACACATCCCAATTAAAATGTTCAGAGACATTCTGTGCCAAGGTTGATATCCTTGTTTTTTTTTCAAATGTACTTTACAGTTCGGTTTTAGTTGGCTTCAGCATGTTTTGATTCATTCATTTTTATCTTATGGACATATTTCTGTTTAGTTTGTTTTGGTACCTTTTGATTTGATCCCATTCCAAGAGTCAGGATCTGATTCCAAAATGATTCTTGAACATATATTTTTTCCCTTTTTTAATTATTCTGCTATGCATGTTTACATATTTTAGATATGTATTTTGATACATATTTTGGTTTTAGTAACAGTTAACTAAAATGCAGGTTGTACTAAATGCAGTTAGAAATATTAATTTATTTAATTATATCAGAATAACAAGTGAAGTGATAACAGAGCTCTGATGAGTGTGGGTTTTTACCCACATGGGTTAGCTATTATTTTTGGATGTTTGTAATTTTTGATCAATATTGTAGTCAGATCAAACATCCTAGAAGCAATTGCATATCTAGCAAGGCCTGGCATTCATGTTTCTTAGATCCTTTATACAGTAGCTCGTATCGCAGCAGTTCCTCAAAACTGACAAACTGGACCACATGTCCAATTGGATGACCTTTATAAAGACCTCAAGAAGCAAAGGTCACCTCTTTTCCAAAGAGAATTGGCAAGTCTATTCTCCAAGAAGTACAACTGTGGCTGAAGATCGTTGCTGTCATCCCGCAGTGTCCCCGGACAATTAACCTCTGATCCCGGTGACAGGTACAGCGTTTGTAACTGTAAACGTCCGCTGCTTTCTAATGCAGGCAAGCCTGTCAGAGAGCTCTGGTGCAACCCAGCGTTTCCCCTCCTGGTTTACAAGACGTTCTTAGCAGAAACAATTAAAAAAGAGAGAAATCATCTGGCTTGTTTACACAACGCTGCAAGATTTCGCAATAAATCACGCTGAGATTGTGACATCACTGTATCCAAATGCTTTCGTATTACAGCATTTCACTGCAGGAACGCTAATGCGTAACCCATTTCCTGTGCAGGAGCGCTAATGCGTAACCCATTTCCTGTGCTGATTACCTTGAAATAAAAAATACACAAGTTTAATTGCAGCGGCGTGTACGTGTGAGGAACATCCAGCGTGAAGCAGAAGCCGTCAGTGATGTCTCTGTGTGGGGCCGTAACCTCAATTACAAACCGCTTTAGCCTGCGTGAAACAAGATTCAGGCGGCAAATTAAGTCCGTCATATGCTGCTTATTTATTGTGACGGGCCACAAAGGTGAGAGTATGTCTTATTCTGGCATCAAAGTCTTCTTTTCAAAAAACACACATCTATTTTAATGCATTTACCTCTCAGAATAGAGCTAAGAGTAGTTGTTGGACGCCTGCAGAGTTTCCGTGCACAGAGCAGGGTTTATTGCTCACTAAAACTAAGTTGGAAAGTTGATTTAAGAAGAAATGTTAGACTTCAAATGAATAACGCAGATTAAAATGAGGAAATAAAAATTGTATGCTACAAATAATACTTTTTATGAAAATCCACAAGTGCAAAAAAGTGGTTTTATATATTCACAAAACTTAATCTCTGATGAAAGACTAATATAAATTAAAATATAAAAATGTTTTTGTTAGACAAACTTGTTTTATGATGCAGTTTAACGTGTTTCCTGTCTGTTTATTTATTTATTACATGCCAGATATTATAATAACATATTTTATAATAACAAAGACCACAATGAAAAGAAGACTGTGTTATCCTTGGCAAGTTAAGATGCATCCTGCTTTTATTGTCTAAATGAAAAAGAAACATTCTTATTGTAAATGAAATAGTTTTTAAACTATTAAATGTATTGAATCCTACATGAATATATGTGGATTAAAGCAATAAAGGAGAGACAGTGTTACAGTGACTTTGCCTCTGAAAAGGAGTGTAATTAGGCATGTCGTGAAGCTGAGAAAGCTCTTAAATGCTGTAAAATCATTATAATGGCCTCTCAGGGCTCATTTCTTTTATAAAATGGCAACAGCAGTAATATGAAATATGTAAATAATTATTAATTAAAGTTCCCACTAGAGAGTGTGGTTTCAAGTGTTGCAATGCAGATGTCAAAGTGTTCTGTTGATGTTAAGCCGTGTTATTATTGTTAAAGGCACACTGTGTAACGTGTTTTTGTTTTACATCATCATTCCTTCTTTCAAAACGTGTTGTTATCTCACCCTAATTTCACTATGGTAGCCTATTATAAGTGTTTATATTTTAGACCTGTAAGGATGGTTTTCGTTGGAAATTGCGTACATGCGCCACTCGCCCGTGTGTCTCGTCATATCCGTAAATAGAGAAAAGTTGTTCCGGCTACTCTGACGCGTGTCTGGTGTGGGAGTGGTATAGGTTAGTTAGTTGTCACAATGAGTGAGAGAGCTTGACATTGAGCAGCTAAATCTCCCACCTCCGGGGAATCACATGTTTTAAACAAACGCTAAACAGAGGAGAGTCTGCTGGCAAAAAGAGAAAGTGACAGCTCGTAATAAAACAAGAATCAACATTACCTTGGCTTTTCGGAGATGGCGAGAACTGAGGTGAAATGTTGCGGAGATGCCGTTATTATTACTCAACAGGTGAGAGAGGTATTTTATCCAACAGATAAATTGCCATATGTAGCTCTCTAACAGAGTTGACTGTAAAGGATTATCTATTGTGAAGGGTCATTTCATTATGATTGTTGTAGCACTGTTCTGGAATTTATTTTCAAGGAAATACTGCCTAGTAATAGCTAAAGCTACAGTAACGTCTTCAGCTAGTCAGCTTGAGACAACTGGTTCTATCTCTTAAGCCTATAGTGAATGTTTTATGAGCAACAGGATAACCATATTCATCCCCACAGTCACACAGAGCCGAAGCACAACCAAAACAATGTTCTTCCACAAAATTCATGCAGTTTTTTTTATTTGCTAGAGGGACAAAAGTTACTTAGTGTACCTTTTAAAATAGTTAATATATATATATATATATATGTATATATTAGGGGTGTAACGGTTCACAAAATTCACGGTTTGTTTCGATACGATACACTTTTGTCACGGTTCGGTACGTTTTCGATACAGCCAAAAGAAAGAAATGCCAGAGAAATTTCCTTGATTTAATTTTTTTAATTAGATTTTTATTAAAACTTACATCATAAAGTATGATATTTTTTTACTTTGAGCAATGATGGAGCTATACTTGACTTTTCTTAGGAGCTTATAAAACAAAACAGCTCCTTGGACTAAATGAAATGTAATATTGTAGTAGTTATAAACAAAGGTTTATTTTAGTTCAGATTAACATTTGAGGGCAGCAATTGTATTCATAATGTCAAAATAAAACCGACGTGATGTTACTTGAAAGCATTATAGCCTACTATTCCTGCCAAACTTCCATGGTTAGTTAGTAGTGTTACTACAGTAAATCCATGGTGAATGTTGCTGATCTGTGGACACTGGATAGTTCATTCTTGGCACAATGTCTCTTCCTGGTTTCCACGTCAGCGCTGTTTGATCCGTTAATAACGGAGTGTGAATGTGAATGTGAATGTTTCTCACTAACGTTAGATCTCGCAGCGATGTTATTACTTCAGTGGCGAATTCAAATGCTTTCTTTACTGGATTTGGCTGTGTAGTAACAGTGCTGATGATTAAGATCGGCTCGCGCTGCATTGGTCCAAACTGATAAACGGTCCGTCAACCACACAATAACGAGTAGCTCAGTTTCATTCCGCTTGCATTACATTTGCCATTTGATGTTGGGCAATGTTGTGGTCACGCACATTATGAGCGCGCTTGCCACGCGTGACGCGCCTACATTTGAAATAACGAAATTTTGGTCGGCAGGAAAAATGGTCCAACGAACCGTTCGGTTTAAAAATGCGTACCGAAAACCGAACCGAAAGCCTCGTACCGAACGGTTCAATACGAATACGTGTATCGTTACACCCCTAGTATATATATAGAAATACCATACTAACATACAAACAACACTAAAATAACACTGATCTTTCTTGAGTGTTGCAGGTGTTCTGTGTGGTTTCTTACTAAAGCTGCATAAGCAAGGTATCATTTATGTCCCACAAAATAGTACAGGATGAGATAGGAGTTGTTAACCTTATGAGGGTGCTCAGCTTGGCAAACACTACTACTGATCATCACAATAAACTTTTACCTCCAACAGGCTAATGAAATGTATCACCATGGCACATTAACAAAGAATTCAATTTGCAAGTTGCAGGTGTGTGTCCGGCACTGGAGAGATTTCAAGGAGCGGTTATGATGATTGATGTGTAGAATCTGACACAGATCATTTGGTTAACGCTGCACAACAGACACTCTTGACGTATCCACACTCTCGACCCGTATTCCAGTCCTCATTGTGCAATGGAAACCGTTAGCGTGTTTATGCCGCTGGCATGGCAAGGGGAATGAACTTGACCCTTGACTGAAACCGTGTTGTGTGAAAACACCTGAGAGGGGCGAGAGATAAGCTGGTTTGTCAAGGAAGGAAGAAGCTCAGAAGTGCCGTCCCACACTTTCGCCGTAATTTAAAGTCACTGGCTTTATCAGAGCGAGCATGAGGAGATTTTCTATTCATGTTTCTGAACAGCCCTCAACACTGGATGCGTATCACCGTCTTCCTCCGACTATACTCGCTGGTTCCCTGTGGCCCACAGGTTATCAAAGCAGCCAATCAGATCCTCTCCCTCCCCTTCGGCTCTCATGTGATTAAATAGAGAGTGTGGATTGTGAGGGGGTGAATGTGGGTCACAGTACAGTAGCTCTTATAATTACAGGAGCACTGATGATATCATCATAGAGAACAGATCGCCTCTATATGCCGGTCGGGCCCGGCGCATCCAACCGGATAACATCGATAGTGGATATGGTCTCATTATGTGCTTCATACCTTGTTCACTCCACCTCACTATCATTGCTTTCCCTTCATAGTCGTCTCTATAGCGCACAGGCCTGTAAAGGTCGAGCTATGAAGCTGATCAATACAGTGTTTAACTTGGATTATATTTCAACTACGGGTGAAACTCGAAAAATTCGAATATCGTGCAAAAGTTCATTTATTTCAGTAATTCAACTTAAAAGGTGAAACTAATATATTATATAGACTCATTACATGCAAAGTGAGATATTCCAAGCCTTTATTTGTTATAATTTTGATGATTATGGCTTACAGCTATGAAAACTTTTTCACGATATTCAAATTTTTCGAGTTTCACCTGTGTTTTTCACAATCAAATAAATGCAGCCTTGGTGAGTATAAGAGACTTAATTTCTTCAGAGGACTTTTTTTCTTTCCATGAATAAACTACAAAAATAGAGCCCAAAACTCTTTTTTAAAACAGATTGTTAATGAAATGAGGTGCTTGAGGTGATCATCAACCCTCATGAGGTCCAACTAAACCAATCATATGAGCTGTTTTATGTCAGCACTACTGTAGAATTTGTGTAGAAATTAAGAAATGACATTCATTCAATGGCAATTCATTATTGCTATTATTTATTATGTTATTGCTATTGGTAAATCAAATTAAGTGAAATGTATTATTTAAAAAAAAATGTATCTGACATGAAGATTGGGTTACACTTTATTTTAAGGTGTCATTGTAATTGTAATTATATATTAAAGTATTGAGTAACATATAACAAGGGCACTGTAAAAAAAAACATTGGTTTAATTGTAGTTGAGAAGGTCAAGGCGTCTGGCGTGGGACAGGCCAAAAATCTCCTTTTAAGGGTTTATAGAGACATTTGATGTGTTTTAAACTAGCTACTTTTGGTGTTTTCTTATTATGATAGATAATAGTCTGTCAAACATTTCTAATTGTTCTAACATGGGAAAACATTAGATTTATACATCCAATGCCTTACAAAATTGGTGTAAAAAGGTGTACAATATTCAAGGACTCAAAGTTGATGTTATGGTAATTATTTTATTATCATTTTTTACTCATTTCAGGGAGGTAATGGAGTAAAAACACAACAGTGCAGACATATATAACAAATGTTCAGCAACTACAATAGTTACTCCCAGACAATAAATAAGACTGATGGGACAAAACAAACCACAAAAAGCAGTTTTTTTTGTGTGTCAAAACACTGGAGACAATAATCTTATTGAAGTGTGCACTTAAAAAGTAAAACTTGTCAGAGGTAAACTCAAGATAGTTGAGTCGCTTGTCATTACTTGCAGGCTTTTTGCATTATTTGATGACTGTGGCGGTCTCAGTCGATTTGTGCTAGCTGGTGCTAATGTATTTGTAGCCCAAGGCTTCTCTTCCTGTCTGCTGGATTCTTTTTCTCATCATCTTTATACCTCCACTATAATGTTGCCTGCAGTGAATTGAAATATTGGCAAAGCTGTTCAAGCATTTATCATACAGAAAGTATCTGCGGTTAGTAATCAGTTACATTCGCTTCATAATTGTGTTCCATGTCCTCAGATGTTTGATTCATTGCGTAGTTAATCAAGAGCTAAAGCATTTTCCTATACGATTGTCCGATACTAGTCTCAGCAACTGTTCTCGAGACGTTCCCTGAAGCTGACTCAGCCGGTCGCGGTGACCTTTTCAGTGGCATCACCCCAGCAGGCTGAAGCTGAAGCACGTGTTGCTGGATCTTCTCACAGTTGTCAGCGAGAGCTATTAGGAGCGACGGAGGCCTGATTACTGGTCCTGAGAACAATAGCTGAGGATGAGCTCTCCAGCTGGACTGCTCTCTGTTCATGCGTCTCATGGCAGCTCGTGACACGAGGAACCGCGTTCCACCGTATGGTCGGAGGGCTCTGCTGGGTTGTACGTGGAAATGTGCGTGACTCATTGACAGAAGGGCCGTTTCATTAGACATTTCATGATATCAAGGCTTGTGCAACATTCCAAACTGAATGGATTTTAAATTGAACTTAAGTTTGAATCGAGGTTGCAAAGAGGATGCAGAATTGCTTTCGAATGTGAATAGAACAACACTATCTCACGAGCAATTCATACAAATTTGTACGAGTGAGTAAACCGTGTTGCCAACTATTTTCAAAGGAAAGTAGCTAACGCCTTCCCTAAAAGTCGCTAAATGTCGCTAGATGACGTCATACGTCAATTAGCATATTAATTACGTCATCGCATCGTACTTGCGTTCTGTCAGCCTAGTGCGTTTTCTCTCTAAATTAATGCTCTATTCAATATAATATAGCCGAATGTCAAATAAAGCTGTTCTCATTTCCTATTTTGTTGTTGTCAGACAATAGAACGAGTAGCTATAATATAGTGAATGATTAAATTTTTTATAGGCCTATGTGGAACATTATCTGAATTGAGAGAGTTAGGGAACCGGATGAACTAAGCTCTGTGATAGTGAGTGTTACAAGTAATAAGCACAAGAAAATAAATAAAATGAAAATGGTCAAACTAAATTCTTTAAATATAAAACAAAAGAAAAGCAGATAAGTGATAAGTCCGTGGAAAAACACTGCTCATTCGCGTCTGTCAGCGGCCGCGATCTCCTCTCAGACATTCACTGAACAGGGGCGACGCAGCTAGAGAGAGTGACGACAGGGAGAAAGCAAGACCTCGCGCTCCCAGGACAGTACTGGCACCATTTGGAGGTTACTGAGGTTTGTCCAAAAAGTCGCTAAAATTGTCGCTAGTCGCTTTTTTGAAAAAATTTCGCTGAAGGGGTCTGAAAAGTCGCTAAAAATAGCGACAAAGGCACTAAGTTGGCAACACTGTGAGTAAAAGGTGGCTAATTTGTCTAAACCTTAGTGATTTAGGGGCGGGGTCAGGGGTAGGTCATTCATACGAATTAGGCAACTGGTCAAATATGTACGATTTAGCAAAAATCGTACAAATTCGTAAGAGTGAGGTCGAATTTGTACGAATTAGCCACCTTGTAAAATACATACAAATTGCAGTGAGATCGGGTTGGAATAGAATCAAAATGAATTGAAATTCACATTGATGAACTAGTTTTTAACTAGAAATGCAGTTTGAATGTTGCCAATGTTTAGATGGGTGGATAGATAGATGTTTGAAATACCACCTATTTAGCCTATATATTTCATCCTTTCTTAATAAATTAGCATTAACTTCTGTTGATAAATTCCATCATATTTATAATTGATAGATAAACTTCTGTTGAATAATTTTTTATTTAACTTCTGATAAATATATAATTTCTATTTCTATTTACTCAAAATTTGTTGACCAGGGTGGAAAAGCACTTCATTTTCCCAGAATGCATTTATTTTAATTGCAATCCAATTCAAATTTCAATTCAACCCAGTTCACGAATTCACACTGATGAATTGAAAGAGAGCTAAATCTTCCAAATTCAATTCTGAATTTTGCACAACCCTGCTGATATCATGCAGTTGCAGTGTGTAACTCGCCATCTTACAGTGGCTCACAGCAAGAAGGTCTCCGGTTCGAGTCCCGGCCTTTCTGTGTGGAGTTAACATGTTCTCAATGTGTCGGCTTGGGTTTCCTCAGGGTGCTCCGGTTTCCACCCAAAATTCAGTTTAGGTGAAATGGATGGAGACACTAAATTATCCATAGGTGTGTGTGTGTGTGTGTGTGTGTGTGTGTGTGTGTGTGAGAGAGAGAGTGTCCTGAGCCATGTAATGGGGAGGTTTGGGGAAAGATATGACAGTACACATCCCAACATACCCCAGGAAAAATCATTAAGAAAATTCATGGTCAATCTCTTGCATATAGCAACAGATGGCCATACAATCACCAAGAGCCAGATACAACTGAAATGGTTCATGAGAGAGAGACAGAAACCTTGCATATAGTGTTGTTTTTATATGCGTCCTGTTCACGATAAAGCACTCTACATCTGCTAATCCTGGGCCTTTTTGGGACACATTGTGAAAAATGTCTGTTGGTACTAAAACTATACCAATATCAGCAACGCGTCCCTTCTGTTTCCTTCAGGTACGACACCATCACAAATCAGTGGGAGACGGTGTCGCCGCTTCCCAAGCCTGTTCATTCGGCAGCTGCCACCGTATGCGGACGAAAGATCTTCGTGTTCGGCGGTGTGAACGAGGCAGGACGCTCAGCTGGTGTCCTGCAGTCTTACGTCCCGCAGACCAACACCTGGAGCTTTATAGAGTCCCCCATGATCGGTAAGTAGATCATTTGAGCAACAGGAATTTACTAATGGAAATTGTTCATTTGTGCATCTGAATTTCCACCCAAAGACAATTTAAAAACAAGTATTTGTCAACATGGCACTAGAAGGTGGTTCTGCGTATGTGGTCTGGCTTCCTGAAAGGCTTTTATGAGGTAGTTTGCTTTGCTCACGGGCTCAATCGTAGCAGAAGAACAGCAGGACTGATATGGCAGAGTGGGACTCAACATCTTTACTTGCAGTAGGAGGTTTTCAGGCTTCAATTAGCTCAGCGATTGCCGTGCTATGGCATCATAAAAGCCATTTCATAAACTACATTAACTTGGTAATTAAATTAAGTTGCATGCAGTACGTGGAACCTAGATAAACATGGATTATTCTTCATTTGTCCAACCTTTAATCAGAGATCCTCGTCCTCCCATGCTCATCTCTAATAGTTGTAATGATTGTTCATCACTGTTTTGAGATCATATGAAATTGCTAATTAAAATTAGACCTTTAACATCCATTGTACTCAATTGTATATTTACTGGCACTGGAGATGCAGTGGTAATACTGTACAATAAGGTTGTATACGTTCAAATATATTTAATACAATAGCTAATGTGAAACAATAGTGAACAGCAATGCTTTTAATCCATTTATTAATCTGTTCACTTTAATTTCTTCATACACTAATACATTTAACATTTTTCATATATATATATATATGACGTCGGATGCAAAGCCTCAAAAAGCCGCCTCTGTCAAAAATGAGCTAATAATATTGAGTGAATGCTCTCTGCACATAGTATACATTCATCAAATACTTTCACTTCAAACTCACTAAATCCAGCCTCAGCTTATTCAGAAATGCCGGTACTTATGTAGAAACCTATACATAGGAGCCTGATAAAAATGTTAATATTAAAGAAAAACGTTAGACGGACTTATAGGCTGGCTTTTGCATCTGAAGTCTACATATATAATATATAACATTAGTTAACTACCTTAGTCAACATGAACTAAGAATGAACAATACTTCTTCAGCATTTATTATTCTTTGTAAATATTAATCTTCTCAACATTTACTAATACATTATTAAAATCAAAGGTTGTATTTGTTAACATTAGTTAATGCATTGTGATCTAATGTACAGCTGTATTTTTATTAACTAATATTAACAAAGATTAATAAATACTGTACCAAATGTATTGCTCATTGTTAGTACATGCTAGTTAATACATTAACTAATGTTAACTAATGAACCTTATTGTAAAGTGTTACCGTATTTACCATTTCGGTAGCGCTTTATAATAACTGCATGCAATAGTTAAGCATTAGTAAACAGTCAATTCATCATTTATAAAGCATTACTAGACAATAATAAGCAGTTTATCAATTCAGCTATAAATGCTTTATTCTTGATTTATAAGCATATCTATAATAATTGTATTTTCATACTTTATAAAGTGTTACCCATTGTGAGTAAGACTACATGTTTCCTGGCAGCAATAGCTTTTGGCTGTACCTCACTGATTGACAGGCCTGTAAGTCTTTGTGTAATGTTCCTTTCGGCCTTTTTTACCCAGAGTGAGAGAGTGCCGTTCATATTTCCCCTGCCATGTCCACAGTCAATGACCTCATGCTAAAGGCTTTTAAGAGGTTCATTTCCTCAAAGTCCCAGTGTGATTCTGTTGTTCGAAGACCTGCAGTCAGTAGTAAACACTTCTGAGCAAACAGCCAGTGCCAACAAGACAAGCTGTCAGTGAAGGTCGAGCAGGCAAAGTGCCACTGGAAGCGCATGAAGCCACGTGGACTGTGGAGAATTGATTGCAAACAATTGCTTGTACAAATTGCACAAGATTGCAGGGCGTCTTTAGTGTACAGGCACATTAAAAAGTGATTCAGGGAGCCTCTGGACAGTCTGATGAGTTATCACTGAACCGGCTCGCGACTGGGCTCTGCTAGTGCTCAGTCAGAGCGTGTCGGGCCGCCTCGAGCTGCCTCGTCTACAAACATCCCTTAGGTCTCTAAACTACCAGTGGGAAAGGGGAGCCAGTGTTTATAAAAACATGCTCAAAGCATGTCAATTGGCCAAGCAGCACTTTGAGACACCCATCCGAGTGAAAAGGCAGTGTGAGATGGGTTTGACTGAAGTAGTCTCACATTAAACGCTTCAGCTTGTTTATTGAGTACCGAAGGTTGTTGCCGATGTCCTCGCCCCATTTTCGACCCAGCTCTCTGGGAATCTAGCTATTCAAACGACTCCTTTCCCATTTCTTTCGTTTTTAATGGCTTTTCTCTGCCGCGTTTTGCCTCTCCCGAAAATTGAGCGAGACACCTCTGCAAATTGGTGGCACGAACTGTTGTTGTTGTCTTGTTTCACTCTCAAAAAGCTGAATCCCTCATGTCTCCATTGTGCCAGATACAGGTCCCCCATTTGATCGAAACCTTGAGACGTCTTGCCGGTGGCAGGATTTCAGCATTAAAGCAGCAGACCGAGCTTTGGCGTGACGTTCGAGCCCCTCGAGTAGCAGCGGCAGGCAGAACGTGGGCCAAACCCAACAATGAGCTCTGCTGATAGCATCAGCGTTGGGTTAGAAAACGAGACGACAAACAGATAAACAGACTGCGTGAGATTAGGACTTAGCCGCCGCCGGCAACTCAAACTGCTTGCGAGATGCATGCGCTTATGATGCAAACAAAGCATTCAGGGAGTGTAGATGAAGTGACTCGGCACAAAAGCAGTCGTTTTGTGAGGGGAATAAAGACGTGTTCGAGGGGGGGGGGGGGGGGGGGGCGCCAGAACTGTGCTCTTGTCACAGAAGACGACACCTCCCCCTGGGTTATGCCGCCGATCAATTCGACAACGCTTGCTGTGACTGATGCTGGTTGGAGTGCTATAAAAAGAGGGAGTTATCTAGACCGTCACTCAAAGTCGAGCGACGGGGTTTTTAATGAGAAGCGTCTGGCATTCACGCCGCCAAGCGAGAGCCCATCTCACACTTCCTTTTCAACCATTAAATCCAGCGGCTGTTTTACAGATCGCTTCTGTGCTCGGCTTCTCAAGCGAGGAGCATCAGTCGAAGGTGCGGGGGGAACAAAACAAAAAAACCTTGAACGAAGCCACGTGAATTATTCATAGGTGTAATAAATTGGCCCAGCTGTAATCGTTTGGGAGACAATTTGTGTCAGAAAGCAAAGCCTGATAGCCTCTCTTGCATTCGGCTCGACGACCTTTTCCGTGTTCACGACCACGCGTTGGCCTGTCAGTCATTTGCCTGCTCATGAAAAGATGTGATTATTTCTGTTTCTTGGCCATTTACCCCGTGTGAAGGAGGATAGAGTGAGTAAAACCTGTCACGTTGTGAAGGGTCTGCGGGTATTACAGAGGTAATTTCCTCTGTTTGGAATCATTAGGTGGAACAGGTGCCATATATCTGTATGCCATAATTTGTCATTCTCCGCTTAATAACGTAAAGCATAAAGGATATAGGGATGTGGGAAATGGAATGTGGCATAAAGAGGCAGAGAAAACCATAAATGCATTGCCAATGGTGCTTCAAACCCTATTTCGTAAGATTGCATACTTACGACGTCACATAGGAACCACACAGTATGGTAGTCCTCGTTCATTATCTACCGTTTCACAGGAATCTTCCGAAAGAACATTATGAAGTCGTCGTGCTGAATGGAATTTAGATGCCGTATGATTTACTTGTAGCTCCTAAAAGCACAATAGATCTTTCATTGGGCACAATGTGTAAGCAGACCCATGATAATGCCAACATAACGGCATTATTCCAGGGAAGAAATGCATCTGTGACTGGAACATACATCAGAGAAGTAACTTCTATCTGTTGTTCTCTTTCCTCCTGTGCTCCTTTTGGGCTTATTTAGATAACAAGTACGCTCCCGCTGTGAGCCTCAATGGTTTTATCTTCATCCTGGGAGGAGCCTACGCCCGAGCCACCACTATCTACGACCCAGACAAGGGCAACATCAAAGCCGGCCCCAACATGAATCACTCCAGGCAGTTCTGCAGGTTGGTCTAATGAACAGTAGATTGCGCTACGCCATGCAATAAACGATGTTCCACATTACAAATGGTGTAGCATAAATGAAAGGGAAACGGTCTCTTGCTCTTCCTCCCCCAGTGCGGCGATCCTAGACGGGAAGATCTATGCAACGGGAGGGATTGTGAGCAGCGAGGGACCAGCGCTGGGCAACATGGAGACCTTCGACCCTTGCACAAACACGTGGACGCTGCTGCAGAATCTGCCGTGTCCGCTTTTCAGACACGGATGCGTGGTTATAAAGAAGTACATTCAGAGTGGCTGAGGACAAGTTTGACTCTGGACTAGTCTAATGTCACGAACTGGCCTAAAACAGCCCATCGAGCTCCAGCCAGCCAACCTGGGTGGAACGCGGTCGGACCATCGTGGTCAAGATTTAGCAAAGGATCCGTAGCGTAGCTCCCCCTCAGGTGTCGTGCCATTGGAACGACATTCTAGGTCAGCCAAATGCATTTTTTAATATTCCCTCTTCAATGTTTGAGTTGTTCTTCTCCCACATCATGTTTCTTTGAGAAGGTTCCCGTCACATTGGTAGTCATGTCATGAGATGAGAAAATGGGATTGTGTCGCATATAAAGATCAGTTGCATCGTAAAGGGACTTCAGCAAGAAGCTAAAGGCTAGTCATGTAGCCCTCCAGCGAGGGTCACGCAACCGAGACGGGATAGAACGAAGGCCCTCCTGGACTCCAAAGCACAAAACACCAGAACCTGTGATGCCCAAAGGAGTTTTGTTTCATTTTGTTCTGTGAAAATCATTCTACCTTTTATTTGTGGGTTTTTAATCCTCGTTTTATTCCAATCCACGAGCCTGCAGCCATGGCAGAATACAGATATGGAGCAAGATGGAAGGAGAAACTTTGTATTATACGGAAGATATGTATATTTTAAAAACCAATGAAAATTGTGTATAAATGTTTTTAGAAAAATTCAATGGATTGAACAATGTCTGTAAATCTGTACCCTATCGGAACAATTTACGTTATTAATGCTGAAATACATATCCAGAATTCTAAAGAAACATGTTGACTGGTCATTTACGTATCGCTCATTTACATAGAGCTGACCAAGAAATGTCCTTTAAGGGTTAGTTCACCCAAAAATGAAAATTATCCCATAGTTTACTCACCCTCAAGCCATCCTAGATGTATATGACTTTCTTCTTTCAGCTAAACAGTTATTTAATTTTCTTCATCAGTCATATATTTTTCTGGCAAAAATGCATCCCTTTATAAGGCATTTATTAACCCACTGGAGCCGTATGGATTACTTTTATGATGGATGGATCACTTTTGGGTGAACTAGCCCTTTAATGTTGTCATTTGTGGCTAACGTTTAGAGCATGCCCTTATGAAAAGCAACTTACTGATTAAATCTCAATTCATTATAGAAGGTACTGTCTTTTCCATAACATTTTATGATAAAAAAAACATTTTTTTTTTTTATAAATGAGTGAAGCCAGAGACTTATTGCAAAAGCTGGAGGCTTTTGGAAGTCAACAAATGTAATATGTGAATGCAAATGTGCTTTTTTATTGGTCAAACTTACACTTACTGTTTTGTTATATCCGATTTAAACTTTCCAATTTATGAACACGGCACACGGTTCAAAATGTGCTGTAACCCTCATTACAACTCAAGACAGGACTCCGATTAAAATGAAAACACCTAGAGAAAGTTCAATTTGCACCTTTTTATTCAAGTATATCACAGCAGTTTATTTCAGAAATTACAGTAAATATATCATTTCACAAAAGAAGGACTGCAAGGAAGGACAGAACAATATGTGTGATTTTGATTTGCTTCATAAAAGTACATACAAAAGGAACTAATTCTGGTACAACTAAAAAAAAAATAACATTCCCTCAACCTTGTAAATCCTTAAAGGGGTATACATCTACATTAACTAAACATAAACCATTATTTGCAAACAAGATAAACTTCTCCAACATAAAGCATTGACTTAAACTTCTGAACTTATCAAAACTGAACACAACTGGGTTTAGTGGGTCATATTTACCTACATGCTATTGTTCTATGGACTTCCTACTTTCAGTTAAACAATCTGAATTAAACTCTGGTCAACTAAAGGTAAAGAACTTTAGTCAAACTACATAGACTTTCATGCCCACATTGTAACATTTTTAATGCAGGATTTAAGAGTTGATTCTCTAAAAAATATATTAGTGGTGCTTCGAAATGTGACATTTCCTTTCCACATAATGTGCTGACCAAGATTTGATTTCGATTCAGGGCCAATTACATTATGCAATCAAATAGCTATGCAAATAGGGCATCAACTGAATCTTGTTTTTTCCAGACACATTTGTGTGATAAGCACACGTGGTCAGCATTACAGTAGTTTCTTCCATGCTCCACCAATTCAGCATGTTGATGATACTACAGGTGATGGAGAGGGACCCGAAAACACACATCAGCCACATGAACTTCCCCTTCATCCTCTACAGTAATATTTGAAAATGGAAAAAGAAGCCTAACCACCATCATATCCACCCTTATGGAATAAATATTAATGCAGCAGAGACCTGAGACCAGTAACCCCCGTTTCTGAACGTCGTGCAACACCTGCTACAAAAATGTGCTACATCGTGTCTCAGCAGAAATTTCGTGTAACAATGTTTCCAATTAGTTTTGGTTGAACGAAATGTTGATCATGTCTAATAATTTAATAAATAACAAATGGACAGGCAATAGCACTAAGGAAAATGCGACCGCGAAGTTTGAGGGAAATTAAAAAAACATGAGACGGACTGAAGGTAGAAACATGGCCACTGATATAAAAATCATGGGATGCACATGTAGAAAAACAGTATGTAACATTTCACCGATATTACAATGCCATTTCTTTTCTCGGCTCAAAAGCAGGACAACCCAAAAATGAAACACTAAGAAACAAACCCGAGGATTACCGCAGCAGCCACATGACGTGCTCATGTCGGAGAGGTGGTCCGGTACCGTAGCTTGAATTTCTGAAGGGCGCAGTGATATTACAGAGGTCGACAAATACTGTTAGTCAGTAAACAGGTCATTACTTTTGTCTCTTCAACTTGCTGAGGTAGCTGTGCTTCTGTCTCTCACACACACACACTGCAGTAGTCCAAAGCTAACTTCTAGTTTTTTTTCCCTTTCTTTTGCATATGTCTTAAAAAGTGTTTTTTCTCCTCTTTTTTCCATTTCGTTTATAGCACCGAATCCGAGACAAGGTCACAGCGACTCTTGAACCTGGATCAACGTTCTTTACAAAGCGTCGAAAGCTGAGAGTTAACACACGTTTGAGAGGGGGAGTTAATGATACTTACACAACACCGAAATCGAGATATTAATGCAACAGCTAAGAACCAAGGATTTAGCACAATATTAGACAGTTAGCACAATGGAAACACTATAAAAGGGCAAACAAAAAAATATAGTAATGCTTTACGTTCAAAAATTCAGCACTGCCTAGACTGCCATTGTAGCTTCAACGATTTGCACATCAAAACAGCTGATATTTGTGATGTTACAATATAAATGGATGGAAAATGAAAGCCTCATTGTTTGATGGAGCAACCCACAAACCATGAAGATGTTTGAGTTGGTGACTTGAGAAGAGATTGGCAAACAATTAATTACAACATACACCACATATTTGTATCGAAGTCTCTTAAAACATCGGGAAAGGGTTTGTAGCCCTGTGGCTTGTCTACAAGCACCGATAGCCTGTGAGATACTATTTCAAAGTTTAAGGCACACGCTAGGCAGTGCAATCTCCAGATAATCTACTCGGAAATCCAGTAAACCAGAAAATGCCAAAATAAATTAAACAAACGCTAAAGCCCATGAGCTACTCCTAGGGGAGAAATATGTGAGGGGTCTAAAATACTACTATTCCTCTCCTAAAGAATCTATTTGAACCAAAATCTGTCCATTTATTTTTTTGTTTGTTAATATAAAAATTATAGTCGGAATAGGAGAACACAGTCTCATTGTTCACAGGGAAAAGTTGGTTTACAATACACAGAGGCCTTGCAAAACTTACAATTAACATCCAGTAGAAAACAACTTGTCACTAGACGTCCCTACAAAATGTGTTGATGTTTTTTTTTTCCAGCGGGAATATCTATGTGGCTAAAAAGTGTTGATAATCTCAATGGTGACAAGGTGTGACATCACAGGAGTGGAACGATGCTCGGGGGGGTTGGATGTAGAAAGAGGGCGATGTAGTTTATTTCCACATTAAATGACCAACTGACTCGAGCTGTAGGGCATCACACCATCCGTATACAGTTTTCCACTGCTGGTGAGAATCTGTGTGTGTGTGTGTGTTTGCTTCCAGTAGACAGAGGCTGAGGTTGCTTTGTGACATCACACAATCTTTTATTTTGTACTGTTTGTTTGTGTTTTGTTTGCTTATTTATGAGAACAAGGAGCAGCAGATGAAAAAAAAAAAAATGAAAAAAAAAAACAATAGCACCCAATAGCACCAGGAACAATCATCGGCAATTGGCATGTATGAGAGTTTACAAAAAAGAAACAAGCAAAAACGAAACCTCCAGGAGTTTTTGTGTTTGGTTCTGTTTCAGGTACCTGAGATGATAGCACCAAGGTCGCCTTTGTTTCAAATGTCTGCACTTTTTCCCCCTTCCCGCTGTCCTTCAAGACCGAGGCGTCCAGACCTGCTCCATGTTAAGGACTCGCCTCAGAGTGCTGGCCTCTCCCTCTTCTATCAAAAGAGTCTCCAATCACATTTCTCTCTGAAAGCCCTCTATTCATCACAGGAATGTTTCGAAAATGCTCAACTTGCCTCTCCATCGCCTGCAAATCAACAGACAGAAACATAAAAGAAATTAATGGCATGTTTTGTTAAATGTGAATTTCTTAAAAAAAAAAAAAAAGAGGAATACATTGTATTCATGTATAACTATGTATATATGTCATTATATATACTATTTTAATGGATAATGTATAAACGAAACCAAGATGAACGACATAAAAGTACATTTCTGTAGGTCATTATTTGAACTAGATATATTATTGTACAGAACTACATAAACATATAAAACTGTTTTTATTATTACTTAACATTTTTATTACATTATAATGTTTCATTATACACTACCATTCAAAAGTTTGGGGTCTATAAGATTTTTTTCTACGTTTTTGAATTTATAGTTTTTGAAATACAGTAAAAACCGTAATACTGTGAAATGATTACAGTTTAATTATTTAAATACATGTTTTGTATTTGAATATATTTTAAAATGTAATTAATTCCTGTGATGTCAAAGCTGAATGTTTATCAGCATCATTACTCCAGTCTTCAGTGTCACATGATCCTTCAGAAATCATTCTAATATGCTGCTCAAGAAACATTTAATATTATTTTTAATGTTGAAAACTGTTTCCACAAATATATTAAGCGGCACAATTTTTAACCTTTTTTTCCAATATTCTTTGAGGAATAGAATATTCAAAAGAACAGCATTTTTGATAAATCTAATGCATCCTTGCTGATTTAAAATATTATAATAAAAAATACTGACTCCAAACTTTAGAATGGTAGTGTCTATTTTTATATTAATTTAGGACCCTTAATGATTTATCTACTGCATGGCATTATGGGTATGATATCTATAAAATGTCATGACTAATTCAAACCATCATGTCAAATGTAAGGATGTAATGTAATTTCATGTAAAAAGGGACTAAATCAAAGCTATCAGAGTTGGGTTTAGAAAGAAGTTTTTGGACTATTTTTATAACATGTCCTAACGATGGGACATTTCCAATATAAAATCTTAAAACCAATTTTTTTTTTAACAACAGTGACAAATACAAAAAATAATTGCCATTTAAAGTGATAGTTCCCCCCAAAATATAAATTCTGTCATCACCCACATGTCTTTCAAAAACTGTATGACTTTCACAAAAGGAGACATTTTGTATCTTGAGCTGCTCTCTTTCATACAATCAAAGTGAAATGTGACCAAAAGTTGTTAAGCTCCAAAAAGGAGCACCATAAATGTAGTCCATATAACTTTGTGTTAGAAACAGACCTTAAAATTAAGATATAGTTCATAAATAATCCAGACTTCCTCGACAGCTATAGAAACTTTCATTATGAAAAAAAGCAGTGTGAAAATCCTGGATGATTACCGTTTACAGCACTTTGTTATTCTTCTAGTTATTTACCTATAGCGGCAAATGAAACAGGAAGTCTCGAACATTCACAGAAAATAGCTTAGTGCAAAATAAGGTAGATAAGCAAGTTTTCTTTTGTGCTTTTACAACTTCAAAATGACACAGGCTTTGATAGACATGAGAGTGAGTTAATGATGGCAGAACGTTAATTTTTGGGTGAACTATACCTTTAATACACAGCTATGAGAGGCAGAATTTTAGACCAATGAGATTCCGCTGTGGGCGGAGCTAAGATAGCATGGGGGAAAAAACCATAATCAAGCCGTCAACTTTATGACATTGTGTTGTGTATGGCTAGAACTCCACTTTACGTTCTTTAAAAACAGACATGGATTTAATACAACTCTTTATCTGACATGGTAATTCTGGTTGAGGTCAAAGTATACGGCACAGGACAATGCGTGAACAATTAACAAAATCATGTCCAATTTCTGCTATCCTCTGTGGATCTCAGCTCCGGTCCACCGGCTGCAAAAGATCCAACAATCTGACAGAGAACAGCGGATTAAAATCTAAACACATACAGCTTTTCCAGATGGTCTCGATCTCGAATCATCCTGGAATAAATAAATACGAGTCCATTAGGGTGCTCTCAAAGAGGAATTGGTACACAACATGCAAATTAGCCTTCAGTCAAGCCGGCCATAATTCCTTGGAGCAATTCTAATCTGTTTCTGCTGGGCAGCTACCATTACTATTGTATTTGAGAACAGCGCACATAATTTCCCAGGAGGACGTGCGAGAGCTCTCTACCATTGGCGCGCCAGCGTAATTTAGACACACAGCAGCTGTTCGGTGTGCCGTGTTCAATCACTGTGTATCCATCTCCTCTGAGCCGCTGTCACACACACGACACATGACTGAACTGAACATTATGAGTCATTAGACAGGATAAAGCTACTAGTTAATAAGGTTTTTTCTATTTTGTATTATACTGGGTCAGCAATTATTACTACAAATATTTGAAGATAAAACTATGCAGTCATCATTTTACAGTCATTATAGCGAAAATACAGAGGTACTAAAACATTTTTAGGCCAAATATATTTATGGTCTAATCCTGTGTTTTTAGCAGGTTTTGCTTCAGAACCCAATAAAATAAAATAAATTGGAAATAAGCACACAAAATAAAATTATAGCACAAAAGTTAAAAAAAAAAAGCCCATTCAATCAAACAAACTGTAGAAATATAAAACCTAATAGGCAAATAAAATTGATTTATTTATAAGTTTGAAATCAGAACACAAAATAAAATAAAGAGTCATTTATTGTGAACCCGTATTTAAAGTGTCATGAAACCCCCTTGTTTTAGCCTGATCATTTACACCTCAGCTTTGAAAAAGACAACAAAAAAAGGACGTGTAAAGCTGTGGAAAATTGGGAGTGTAGAGGGTGGGAAGAGGAGAGAAAACAACCAAAGAAACACAGACCTGCAACACACTTATTTCTCAGACAAATTAATATTAAAATATGAGCGGATAATTTTATGAGAATTATTGGTCTACATTAGTCTTCTGTGTATCTAATCCGTTGAGTCATCGCGTTCATGATTAGACGTACCGCTGTATCAGTGTCCTTATTTGCACATATATATTTCATTTGAAGAAGACTTCATGAAGTATGTGCGCATACACGTGCTGGGTTCATGTTTGGAGCAGGAGAGTATGTGAAATATGTCCGTAAACACGCTTGCTCCGGTCTGTATATGTGATCCGCATTGCCAGTGTTGTTAAACTCATGGCGGCGTTTCGCACAGAAACCGCTCCCATGTGCGCTCAACATGTTGTTACAAATTAAATATTGTTAGTCACATTTTCTATGTGTTGGTAGTCAATCTCCAGTTCTGAAATGCAAACAACACTTTTGCTACTGTACTTTGGAAACGTACACTTACAACACACATGTCCGAACTCAAAGCTGAACAGGCAGGGGTGAACGGACAGCGGCAAAATTGTTGTCACATTTGAATTCTCTGCTGTTATGCGATCTCATGCGTAATACAGCGCAGTGATTGGATTAAATTAGTCTATTCTCTTGAATAATACGGTGATACTGATGACGTAAAAGCGTACTCTCCAGCCACGGCCATCCAGCCAATCACCACTTCAAAATAACGCATATACCTCACTTTTCTATAAACTGGAAGAACGAAATGGAAAAAAAACGAAAAAAATAACCACCTTTCCCTTAATAATAAACATAATGAGTGCTATTGTTGTTTTGTGATTGTAATGTGGTGTCAACATGTATATCAAATCATATAAAGCTAGTAAAATATTATCTAGTGAAAGTGTGTGGCATGCTATCATGTGGTACAATTACCACACAAAAGCCTCTCTTAAATATGGGTATGTCCAATCTTTTTGCTTGTGCCCATGAAGCACACATGTAATTTGATAAATTGCACAACCAGTAGGGCCATAAAGTCATTGAACACCATATTGCGTGTGTGTGTGTGTGTGTCACTCAACCTCTATCAGATGGGTCTTGTCGTAGTCTCTGCGGTGCTGGTAAATACACTGGCTGAGCACCGAGTAAACTCTCTCCAGATGATCCACACTGAAGCCCTCACATTTCACAACCACCTGCTCCAACAGAGCCTGAAACAGAGGAAAATAAAACACGATTCAACATAAATCTCTTTCATTTACTATGTTCATGTTATTCTAAACCTGTGTGACAGAAATTTTGAACACTGTTTTTAAAGCTCTTTTCCATGCAATTACAAGTAAGGTTTCAGACCTGGCTCGCTTTGGAGTTTTGCGTTTTCTCCGTTAATTCGGTTCGTTTAGGCAAATATGAACATGCCAATCGTGTTCAGATCCGCACCAAAACAATCGCGCCGAGATCACCTGAGCAAGGTGATCTAGGCCCAATTGAAAACAAACCCTGGAGCGTGAGAAAGCAATCCGACCCAACGAACCAAGTGGTATCATTATTCATAACGGAAAATGTGTTATATAAATAGCAGCAGTGTCTGATTCTGTGAGTTTTTGAGGTTGAAAACCAAAGAACACCTCTTTATCTTAAAATGTTGTGTAATTGCTCAGATGAAACACTGATTTCCACTCTTAACAGCATAAATTATAAATATAGCTGCGAGCAGCGATTACGGGCCCAAGCCGGTGGCACCGCAACCCCGGTGCCTTTAGTTACCTAAAGGCACCGGGGTGGCGGTACCACCGGCTTTGGCCCTTCATCGCTGCTCGCAGCTATATTTATATATATATATATATATATATATATATATATATATATATATATAAAGCCGGTGGCACCGCCACCCTGGTGCCTTTAGGGTTATTGTGCACGACGTGCAAAAACGTAACCCTGCTTTGACTGTCGAAAAGAAGTGTGCTGTAGAGCTTGTATCAGTGTGGGCTCTGCAAAAGTGTGCATTGAGGGCACATATCAACCACAAAGTATGCGAGAGCAACCTTCTGAAAGGTCAGGTCTACATCCAGGTCTACATCTGCCGTGTGTTTACATCATAGTAGTGAAGTTTGAAGCAATCAGGTGATTTCAAAGCTTTTTGAAAGTGACAGACTTCCTGCTGCCAGTTGGTGGCGCTATAACCGGGGTGGCGGTGCCGCCGGCTTTGGCCCTTTCATCGCTGCTCGCAGCTATATTTATATATATACACACACAAACACACACACACACACACACACATATATATATATATATATATATATATATATACATAAATATATATATATTGTTTTTTTAAGAGACAAGACAGAATATTACTTGCCTGATCTGATTAGAAAAATAGTGTTTGTGTGTGTGTGTGTGTGTGTGTGTGTGTGTGTGTGTGTGTGTGTGTGTGTGTTTGTGTGTGTGTGTGTGTGTGTGTGGCGTAATTGAACAATGTAGACATAAAAACATACTCCGTCCTTTTGTTCATACAGGACATTATTCAAACTGCAAAGTGTTTACTTATATTTGTGTACACTTGCAATAAAACACAACATTGTGCTTTTGTCAAGCTATAAACTCTTGTCAAACTGTAAACTACAACTGTCACCCAACCAAAATCTCTTACACACACACACACACACACAGTTTAAAAGCAAAAAATATCAAACAATCCTATTTAAAAACAGTCTGTGGGAGCCATCTTTTGGACATTCATCATATCGCATTGGTTTTCATTTCTTGTCATCAAACAGAGCCCTAATCTGTTTATTTTTTCAGTTACACATTCTACATTGATTAAAAAAGAAAAATCAAATGTGTTTTTATTTTATACAGAAATAAATAATCTATCATTCAGATGAGAATAAAGTTAGTGTTAGTTCAAATTTTAAGGAAAACAAATATATGATCTGAAATATAGCACATTCATTTAAAATTCATTCAGGTTCAATTACCAAACATACAATCTTAATGTAATTTAAAGCAAACAATACATTTAAAATATATGGGTTGTATGACTATTTTTTAATATAAAAAGATATATATCCAAAAAGACAAGGCCTAAAGTTTAACAAGGGTTAAACTCTTATCACTGTAACAGACACAATCACACACACAATCACACACACACACACACACAAGTCAAATCACTTACATTTTACATGCAATATTGACTTTTTTTCTGTTTCAGCAGCGAAAATAGTTAAACAAAGATCACAGCAGAACCATCGCGCATCTCACAGCAACGCGTTCTCATTACTGAATGATTCAGCATTTTGAACGAATCGGTTGACTCAAAGATTCAATGACCAATCAATCCATAAACATCTATCTCATTCATGAATGACTCAGTCGTTCAAACGAATGAATCAATGACTCGCTCATTAAGACGGTCGCCTGGCGACACCTAATGACGGTTTAGTGTTATGTTTAAAAGTATCATTCTTTCCAACGATTGTTAATTAACTCATATTTGAAACATAAGCTATATTTATATATATACATACATATACACACACATACACAAAAATAAAATAAAAACACATTTGAAACGTGTTTGCTTACTAAATTGTGAGCTGAACGAAAGTTGCAGCAAATATCAGCAACAGGAGTCAAATTTCATTAATCACGAGAGTGAAGAGCTGACTGAAAAGATGATGACGGAATAGGCTATTTTATGTAAAAGCGCCTATTTAAGCGAATCTGTCATTGTACTCTTTTATTGTTGTGTTTTCCGTGAAAAATAATAGACTATTGAACTCACAATTCAAGCAATCGGCCCCCGAAATTGCACTAATTTTAGTGACACTAAAAAGTATGCGGCTGCACTGGCATTCATAATGGTGCGCGTCCATGGCGACGAGCGAGCAGAACAGAGCGAACGTTTAGTTAATTTCTACTTCCATAGGAATTCATTCGAGCGCCACCATTTCAATGTCTGTGCGGACGTCCATATTATACTTTCGCTTTCAAGTTAGTGTTTTTAAACCCCCCAGCGGGAGGTTTACACAATTGGTTTACACAATCACACGTTGATTAACCGGTGGGAAAATATTCCCATAGTAACATCCCTAATATATAAATATTTATAAATTCAATAGGCCTACCTGATTTTGAACACAAGAGGGCAGTATAGCACTATATATGATTTGGATTATTATTATTTTTGACTAAACAACCATTCTGGCTGTTTTTAAACTTAAAAATAATTCTTAAATTGAAAAAAAGGAATAAAATGGGTTTAGTTCTAATATTTGTATAATTTTATATAAAAATAAATGGTGTATAATTACATTTTAGAAAGATATGAGACATGCCCTGATTCTTTTTTTGACATTACTTGAATCCCTCAACCATAGCAAAACCGTTTGAGATATTCAATATCTGTTCACAATTTAGCATCTTCAATGTATTTTCATCATGTTGAAAAAGTTTGGCATGAATAAAATAAACTACTTAGGAGGAGTAGCTAAAAACTCAGAATCTGAAATCCACATTCAAACCAAAATATCTGACTTCCTGTTGGTCGTAGCTAATTACGGTAAATTAGAAAGTTGTCCGGCTCGAAGAGTACAATATACATATCGAGTTTTGTTACTGTAGATAAAACTAACCCCCCCACTTTTGTCAAAAGCATTTAGAAAGTGACACACTTCCTGCTGCCAGTTGGTGGCGCTATAACTTTGACTCACAATAGTCACATCCATGTGATCGGCCTCTTACAGCGATCACACTGCTGAAGTTTCATCAAGATCAGTTAATGTATGCAGAAGTTATAACGCACTTCTTGTTTGTTGTTTCTCGCCATAAATTCGTTTCCTCGCCACGGCCAAACCGTTCGAGATATCAAAAATCCCCTCGCAAACTTTCATCCTCAATGTCTTGACTTCATGCTGACCGAGTTTCGTGCCGTTTGTTTGAATTCTCTAGGAGGAGTATTTCACATTCCATTGCGTGTGTTTTACCAACAACCCTAAATAGCCGACTTCCTGTTGGGCTGGGGTAAAAAGTAAGAGTGTGAAGTATATATGAAACGAGGAGATCTACATGTGTACCGAGTTTCATATTATTACATGCAAGCGTGTTTGATTTATGGACCATGTTTTCGGACCCCGTTCCAGGGGGCGCTGTCGAGCCCCCCTGCCACGCCCGGGTACCATCTTCAGCCCGGCCCTGATGGCCGCGGGTTCTGACATGTGTGCAAAGTTTCAGGAGTTTTTGAGCATGTTAAGGCCTCCAAAAGTGTCCAAAAGGTAGCAGAAAAATAATAATAATAATAATAATAATAAATATAGCTGCGAGCAGCGATTACGGGCCCAAGCCGGTGGCACCGCAACCCCGGTTCCTTTAGTTACCTAAAGGCACCGGGGTGGCGGTGCCGCCGGCTTTGGCCCTTCATCGCTGCTCGCAGCTATATTTATATATATATATATATATATATATATATATATATATAAATTATATATATATATAAAAAAAAATATATATATATATATATATATATATATATATATATATCACTTGCCTTACCGGATTAGAACAATGAAAACAATAAAAAAATAACTAGGGAATCACTAAACCGAGAGAATTAATCTGTTTTGATGATACACTCAAAATATTACACAAGCAATTCTTTAAATTTAATGATATTCAGAACAGAACAAGAATAAAAAAAAACTATAATTAAGAAATAACCGAAATAATTGAAAGCGAAAGTGAAAGTAGGTGGTGTTTGGCTCACGTAACTCTCTCATTAGAATCAAACTGTTTCAACATTTGCGATGTATTTGGATGCTAAACTATTCTTCATTATGGGCTTTGTACTTCACTCAGGTTTCAATATGTGTGTGTGTGTGTGTGTGTGTGTGTGTGTGTGTGTGTGTGTGTGTGTCTGTGTGTCTGTGTGTGTGTGTGGGTGAGGTGCGGGTGCGGGTGCGGGTGCGATTGAACTGTTACACATAAAAACATACTCCGTCATTTTGTTCATAGAGGACATCATTCAAACTGCAAAGTGTTTACTTATATTTGTGTACACTCGCAAGAAAACACAACAAAGTGCTTTTGTCAAACTATAAACTCTTGTCAAACTGTAACCTACAACTGTCACCCAACTAAAATCACACGCACACACTGTCTAAAAGCAAAAAATATTTATCCAACCCCATTTAAAACAGTCTGTGGGAGCCATCTTTTGGACATTCACCATATCGCATTGATTTTCATTTATTGTCCTCAGAGCCCTAATCTGTTTATTTTTCAATTACACATTCTACATTGATTAAAAAAGAAAATTCTAATGTGTTTTTATTTTATACAGGAATAAGTTATTTATAATTCAGATGAGAATAAAGTTAGTGTTAGTTCAAATTTTAAGGAAAACAAATATATTGATCTGAAATATAGCACATTCATCTCAGGTTAAATTACCAAACATACAATCTTAATTTAATTTAAAGCAAACGATACATTTAAAATATATGGGTTGTATGCATATTTTGGAATTTAAAAAAAAGATATATATCCAAAAAGACAAGGCCTTAAACTTGAACAAGGGTTAAACTCTTGTCGCTGTAAGAGACACAATGATTCAGCATTTTGAACGAATCGATTGACTCAAAGATTCAATGACCAATCCATAAACATGTATTGTCTCATTCATGAATGACTCAGTCGTTCGAACGAATCATTTGAACGAATGAATCAATGACTCACTCATTAAGACGGTCGCCTGGAGACACCTAATGACGGTTTAGTGTTATGTTTAAAAGTATCATTCTTTCCAACTCATATTTAAAACAATCTCACATTATTTAATGCATTGTTATTTTTCAGTGTAAACGATTTAATTTGATCACCCCTACCTAGAGTAACAGCCATATAGTGTCTTATTATTCTAAATAATTGAATTTATTGATCAAATTTACAAATTAAAAATGAAAGATGAAGCATACATTTAATAAGACTAGACTAGGGGTGCCCAGCAGATATTACAATTGGCAGATTTAAATATACCATGGCCCCCCACCGTCAATTTGGTGTGTGTATAATAAAATCATTTAGTCACTACAATTAAAACTTGAACGTATTTGCTTACTAAATTGTGAGCAGAACGAAAGTTGCAGCAAAGATCAGCAACAGGAGTCAAAATTCATTAATCACGAGAGTGAAGAGCTGACTGGAAAAATTATGACGGAATATTTTGTGTAAAAGCGCCTATATAAGCGAATCTGTCATTTACTCTTTTGTTGTTGTCTTTTCCCTGAAAACCGGAAGCAATCGGTCCCCGATATGGCGCTAATTTTAGTGACACTAAAAAGTATGCGGCTGCACTGGAATTCATAACGGTGCGCGTCCATGGCGACGAGCGAGCAAAACAGAGCGAATGTTTTTTCATTTCTACTTCCATAGAAATTCATTCGAGCGCACTGTGAGCGCCACCACTATAAATGTCCGTGCGGACGTCCTTACTTTACTTTCACTTTTAACTTAGCGATTTAACACGTTTTACACGTCAAATAACCGGTGAGAAAATATTCTCGGAGTCACATAGGCTACCTAATATATTTAAATACAATAGGCCTACCTGATTTTGAACACAAGAGGGCAGTATAGCCCTATGTATTATTTGATATATTTATTTTTTTAACTGAATAGTGCATCCTGGCTGTTTTTAAACTTGTACATTACTCTTAAATTGAAAACAAGAATAAAATGGGTTTAGTTGTGATATTTGTATAATTTTATCTAGAAATAAATGGTGTATAATTAAATTTTTAGAAGATATGAGGCTTTTAGTGTTTATTTTTTTTTTTACATGATTTGAATCCCTCGCCATAGCAAAACAATTAGAGATATTCAATAGATATTCACAATTATGCTTCTTTAACCCCTTAAGTGTCACGGGCCCACCGGTGGGCCCAAATTCTTTACATTTTTAAAACAGTAATATCCTATACTAAACCTAAACTAATCTTGACGAACTATATATCATTTGAAAGCTTACAATCTCTAGTTTCCATATTTGGTGATTGATTTTCAAAATAAATTACAGAGGAGCCGTAATTTATCAATTTGCAACAATAATATTTTCATACTCTTAGACCTTTATTTTGAAATAGTGATGAACATGAAAAATCATGAAAGAAGGGTAGAAACCTCAGTTTGTTTTCATTCCAAGAGTTAAAAAGATAGCATCCATTCAATTATAAAAAAAAAAAAAGGTCTGAATTTTTTTTTTTATATAAAGAAAAAAATTATATGATGTGGCAGGAAGCTAAAACGCACATGCGTGTTCTTTTTATGTTTCTTAGAGGTTGAAATCATATCAAAATCTGCCAAACTTCTCATATTACTTCTGAATAGGATGTCTACTTCATAAATTGTATGAAAATTGTGGAAATAATGGTTCATATCACTCAAAACACATATGGAAATGGAGGCGCCCTTATATGGGCAGTAATGGAGTCTGGTTGTCATCTAGTGAAAAAGTTTGGTACTGCGCCCAAACAAAAATCTTACTGAAAGCTCATTTTTTGACATATCAACCTAAAATTTGAAACACAACTTGTTCAGATTTTTGGCTTTGATTTTTTTGCAGTTTTAGAGTCGCCCAGGTTTTGAAAATATATATTTTATATAAAATATGAATAATTAAAAATTTTACATTGTACATTTTCATAAACTCAAACTTCAATAACTTTTTTTCTGTTTCACTTTCTTAATTTATTTCACTTCTACAAAAATCTGCCAAATGTCTTCTTTAAAACAAGACCAATCTTACGTCTATATTCCAAAGCATTCTTGAATTACAACCATTTAAGTTCGAAATGTGCATTTTCATGTATATTCAAAAAAAGGGGGGTGACACTTAAAGGGTTAATGTATTTTCATCATGTTGAAAAAGTTTGGTGGGAATAAAATAAACCACTTAAGAGGAGTGGGTAAAAATGTAGAGCCTGGTTTTGCAAAACATCCACATTAAGACAAAAATAGCCCACTTCCTGTTGGGCTGGCTTAAAGTTGTTTGGCCCGATGAGATCTATATACCGAGTTTCATAATATTACATGCAAGTGTGTTTGATTTATGGACCAAATTTTCTGACGAAGTTTATGGACCAAGTTAATTTAATTAATAAACTAATTATATAAAACTATTTTCAATGCACTACAATTCAACTGGTTATATGCCTTTACTTATTAATACAACTTATTTAAAAAATACAAGGCGTAAGACATTTATTTTCTTTTTTAATGCAGGCCAAACAACACAGCAGTCAAATGGTTAATCTAGCCCCCCTCCCCCTCCCCACACTCACAGACACACACACACACAGAGACGTAGGCTCAGAGAGAGAGAGAGACATAAAATGACAATTTTCAAACCAAAATATCTGACTTCCTGTTGGTTGGAGCTATTGAGTGTAAATTAGAAACTTGTCTGGCTGGAGGAGAACAATACACATACCGATTTTTATTACTGTAGATAAAATTAATCCCCCCACTTTTGACAAAAGGTGGCGCTACTGAGCCCTCAACACGCCCGTTTCTGAAACTTTGCACATGTCTACTGGCTAATAAATGAGATGTGTCTGTCGAGTTTCATGCAATTTTAAGCAATTTCAGGCATGCTAAGAGTCTCAAAAGCATAAAAAAAGAATATTAAAGTTTGATGCGTTGCCACGACAACAGTATCTAAGATATCAAGAATCCATTCACAGGTCTACATCTGCCGTGTGTTTACATTATAGTAGTGAAGTTTGAAGCAAATCGGGTAAAAATAAGAGGGTGATTTCAAAGCATTTAGGAAGTGACACACTTCCTTCTGCCAGTTGGTGGCGCTATAACTTTGACTCACAATAGTCACATCCATGTGATCGGGCTCTTACAACGAACACACTGGTGAAGTTTCATCAAGATCAGTTAATGTATGCAGTAGTTATGACACACTTCCTGTTTCACGTTTCTCGCCATAATTTTGTTTCCTCGCCACGGCCAAACCGTTCGAGATATCAAAAATCCCCTCGCAAACTTTCATCCTCAATGTCTTGACTTCATGCTGACCGAGTTTCGTGCCGTTTGTTTGAATTCTCTAGGAGGAGTATTTCACATTCCATTGCGTGTGTTTTACCAACAACCCTAAATAGCCGACTTCCTGTTGGGCTGGGGTAAAAAGTAAGAGTGTGAAGTATATATGAAACGAGGAGATCTACATGTGTACCGAGTTTCATATTATTACATGCAAGCGTGTTTGATTTATGGACCATGTTTTCGGACCCCGTTCCAGGGGGCGCTGTCGAGCCCCCCTGCCACGCCCGGGTACCATCTTCAGCCCGGCCCTGATGGCCGCGGGTTCTGACCAGTGTGCAAAGTTTCAGGAGTTTTTGAGCATGTTAAGGCCTCCAAAAGTGTCCAAAAGGTAGCAGAAAAATAATAAGAATAATAATAAATATATATATATATATAAATATAGCTGCGAGCAGCGATTACGGGCCCAAGCCGGTGGCACCGCAACCCCGGTGCCTTTAGTTACCTAAAGGCACCGGGGTGGCGGTACCACCGGCTTTGGCCCTTCATCGCTGCTCGCAGCTATATTTATATATATATATATATAAAGCCGGTGGCACCGCCACCCTGGTGCCTTTAGGGTTATTGTGCACGACGTGCAAAAACGTAACCCTGCTTTGACTGTCGAAAAGAAGTGTGCTGTAGAGCTTGTATCAGTGTGGGCTCTGCAAAAGTGTGCATTGAGGGCACATATCAACCACAAAGTATGCGAGAGCAACCTTCTGAAAGGTCAGGTCTACATCCAGGTCTACATCTGCCGTGTGTTTACATCATAGTAGTGAAGTTTGAAGCAATCAGGTGATTTCAAAGCTTTTTGAAAGTGACAGAATTCCTGCTGCCAGTTGGTGGCACTATAACCGGGGTGGCGGTGCCGCCGGCTTTGGCCCTTTCATCGCTGCTCGCAGCTATATTTATATATATACACACATAAAAACACACACACACACACACACACACACACATATATATATATATATATATACATAAATATATATATATTGTTTTTTTAAGAGACAAGACAGAATATTACTTGCCTGATCTGATTAGAAAAATAGTGTTTGTGTGTGTGTGTGTGTGTGTGTGTGTGTGTGTGTGTTTGTGTGTGTGTGTGTGTGGCGTAATTGAACAATGTAGACATAAAAACATACTCCGTCCTTTTGTTCATACAGGACATTATTCAAACTGCAAAGTGTTTACTTATATTTGTGTACACTTGCAATAAAACACAACATTGTGCTTTTGTCAAGCTATAAACTCTTGTCAAACTGTAAACTACAACTGTCACCCAACCAAAATCTCTTACACACACACACACAGTTTAAAAGCAAAAAATATCAAACAATCCTATTTAAAAACAGTCTGTGGGAGCCATCTTTTGGACATTCATCATATCGCATTGGTTTTCATTTCTTGTCATCAAACAGAGCCCTAATCTGTTTATTTTTTCAGTTACACATTCTACATTGATTAAAAAAGAAAAATCAAATGTGTTTTTATTTTATACAGAAATAAATAATCTATCATTCAGATGAGAATAAAGTTAGTGTTAGTTCAAATTTTAAGGAAAACAAATATATGATCTGAAATATACCACATTCATTTAAAATTCATTCAGGTTCAATTACCAAACATACAATCTTAATGTAATTTAAAGCAAACAATACATTTAAAATATATGGGTTGTATGACTATTTTTTAATATAAAAAGATATATATCCAAAAAGACAAGGCCTAAAGTTTAACAAGGGTTAAACTCTTATCACTGTAACAGACACAATCACACACACACACACACAAGTCAAATCACTTACATTTTACATGCAATATTGACTTTTTTTCTGTTTCAGCAGCGAAAATAGTTAAACAAAGATCACAGCAGAACCATCGCGCATCTCACAGCAACGCGTTCTCATTACTGAATGATTCAGCATTTTGAACGAATCGGTTGACTCAAAGATTCAATGACCAATCAATCCATAAACATCTATCTCATTCATGAATGACTCAGTCGTTCAAACGAATGAATCAATGACTCGCTCATTAAGACGGTCGCCTGGCGACACCTAATGACGGTTTAGTGTTATGTTTAAAAGTATCATTCTTTCCAACGATTGTTAATTAACTCATATTTGAAACATAAGCTATATTTATATATATACATACATATACACACACATACACAAAAATAAAATAAAAACACATTTGAAACGTGTTTGCTTACTAAATTGTGAGCTGAACGAAAGTTGCAGCAAATATCAGCAACAGGAGTCAAATTTCATTAATCACGAGAGTGAAGAGCTGACTGAAAAGATGATGACGGAATAGGCTATTTTATGTAAAAACGCCTATTTAAGCGAATCTGTCATTGTACTCTTTTATTGTTGTGTTTTCCGTGAAAAATAATAGACTATTGAACTCACAATTCAAGCAATCGGCCCCCGAAATTGCACTAATTTTAGTGACACTAAAAAGTATGCGGCTGCACTGGCATTCATAACGGTGCGCGTCCATGGCGACGAGCGAGCAGAACAGAGCGAACGTTTAGTTAATTTCTACTTCCATAGGAATTCATTCGAGCGCCACCATTTCAATGTCCGTGCGGACGTCCATATTATACTTTCGCTTTCAAGTTAGTGTTTTTAAACCCCCCAGCGGGAGGTTTACACAATTGGTTTACACAATCACACGTTGATTAACCGGTGGGAAAATATTCCCATAGTAACATCCCTAATATATAAATATATAAATTCAATAGGCCTACCTGATTTTGAACACAAGAGGGCAGTATAGCACTATATATGATTTGGATTATTATTATTTTTGACTAAACAACCATTCTGGCTGTTTTTAAACTTAAAAATAATTCTTAAATTGAAAAAAAGGAATAAAATGGGTTTAGTTCTAATATTTGTATAATTTTATATAAAAATAAATGGTGTATAATTACATTTTAGAAAGATATGAGACATGCCCTGATTCTTTTTTTGACATTATTGTCCTCGATCAGAGCCCTAATCTGTTTATTTTTTCAGTTACACATTCTACATTGATTAAAAAAGAAAAATCAAATGTGTTTTTATTTTATACAGAAATAAATAATCTATCATTCAGATGAGAATAAAGTTAGTGTTAGTTCAAATTTTAAGGAAAACAAATATATGATCTGAAATATAGCACATTCATTTATAATTCATTCAGGTTCAATTACCAAACATACAAATCTCAATGTAATTTAAAGCAAACAATACATTTAAAATACATGGGTTGTATGCTATTTTTTTATATATAAAAAGATATATATCCAAAAAGACAAGGCCTAAACTTTAACAAGGGTTAAACAATCACTGTAACAGACACAATCACACACACACACACACACACACACACGTCAAATCACTTACATTTTAGATGCAATATTGACTTTTTTTTCTGTTTCAGCAGCGAAAATAGTTAAACAAAGATCACAGCAGAACCATCGAGCATCTCACAGCAACGCGTTCTCATTACTGAATGATTCAGCATTTTGAACGAATCGGTTGACTCAAAGATTCAACGACCAATCCATAATCTGTCTCATTCATGAATGACTCAGCCGTTCGAACGAATCGTTTGAACGAATGAATCAATGACTCGCTCATTAAGACGGTCGCCTGGCGACACCTAATGACGGTTTAGTGATATGTTTAAAAGTATCATTCTTTCCAACGATTGTTAATTAACTCATATTTGAAACATAAGCTATATATATATATATATATATATATATATATATATATATATATATATATATGTATATATATATATATATATATATATATATATATATATACACACATATGTATACACAAAAATAAAATAAAAACACATTTGAAGCGTGTTTGCTTACTAAATTGTGAGCTGAACGAAAGTTGCAGCAAAGATCAGCAACAGGAGTCAAAATTCATTAATCACGAGAGTGAAGAGCTGACTGAAAAAAATGATGATGGAATATTTTGTGTAAAAGCGCCTATTTAAGCGAATCTGTCATTTACTCATTTGTTGTTGTGTATTACCTGAAAACCGGAAACAATCGGCCCCCGATATGGTGCTAATTTTAAAGTGACACTAAAAAGTATGCGGCTGCACTGGCATTCATAACGGTGCGCGTCCATGGCGACGAGCAAGCAGAACAGAGCGAACGTTTTTTCATTTCCACTTCCATAGAAATTCATTCGAGCGCACTGCGAGCGCCACCACTATGTCCGTGCGGACGTCCTTACTTTACTTTCACTTTTATATTAGCGATTTAAAAGGCCTCGCTGGTGTCTAACGTCGATTAACCGGTGGGAAAAGATCCTCACAGCCACATACCTAATATATTTATATTTAATTACAATAGCCATACCTGATAAAAAAGTTTTATGTACTGAGTTGATATCATTTTGGACACAAGAGGGCAGTATAGCCCTTTGTATTACTTGATGTATTTATTTTTTAACTGAATAGCACATTCTGGCTGTTTTTAAACTTGTACATTATTCTTAAATTGAAAACAAGAATAAAATGGGGTTAGTTCTGATATTTGTGTAATTTTATCTAGAAATAAATGGTGTATAATTAATTTTTTAGAAGATATGAGGCTTTTAGTGTTTACTTTTTTGACATGACTTTAATCCCTCGCCATAGCAAAACAATTTGAGATATTCAATAGCCATTCACAATTTAGCTTCTTTAATGTATTTTCATCATGTTGAAAAAGTTTGGTGGGAATTGAATAAACCACTTAAGAGGAGTGGGTAAAAAATCAGAGGCTTTTTTAGCCAAAAATCCACATTCAGACAAAAATATCTGACTTTCTGTTGATCCGAGCTAATTACGGTAAATTAGAAAGTTGTCCGGCTCGAAGAGTACAATATATATATCGAGTTTTATTACTGTAGATAAAACTAACCCCCCCCCTTTTGTCAAAAGCATTTAGGAAGTGACACACTTCCTGCTGCCAGTTGGTGGCGCTATAACTTTGACTCCCAATAGTCACATCCATGTGATCGGGCTCTTACAACGAACACACTGTTGAAGTTTCATCAAGATCAGTTAATGTATGCAGTAGTTATGACACACTTCCTGTTTCACGTTTCTCGCCATAATTTTGTTTCCTCGCCACGGCCAAACCGTTCGAGATATCAAAAATCCCCTCGCAAACTTTCATCCTCAATGTCTTGACTTCATGCTGACCGAGTTTCGTGCCGTTTGTTTGAATTCTCTAGGAGGAGTATTTCACATTCCATTGCGTGTGTTTTACCAACAACCCTAAATAGCCGACTTCCTGTTGGGCTGGGGTAAAAAGTAAGAGTGTGAAGTATATATGAAACGAGGAGATCTACATGTGTACCGAGTTTCATATTATTACATGCAAGCGTGTTTGATTTATGGACCATGTTTTCGGACCCCGTTCCAGGGGGCGCTGTCGAGCCCCCCTGCCACGCCCGGGTACCATCTTCAGCCCGGCCCTGATGGCCGCGGGTTCTGACATGTGTGCAAAGTTTCAGGAGTTTTTGAGCATGTTAAGGCCTCCAAAAGTGTCCAAAAGGTAGCAGAAAAATAATAAGAATAATAATAATAATAATAATAAATAATCCTAAGGAAAACAATAGGGCCTTCGCCCTTTGGGCTTGGGCCCTAATAATAAATAATCCTAAGGAAAACAATAGGGCCTTCGCCCTTTGGGCTTGGGCCCTAATAATAATAATAATAATAATAAATAATCCTAAGGAAAACAATAGGGCCTTCGCCCTTTGGGCTTGGGCCCTAAATATAATTAAATATATATAATTTATTAGTCATAATGGGAATCACGTCTAAGTATTTGCGTGCCACGACAGCAACAGATAAAGGCAAAATAAGCCCGTGGAGTGAACAGATGAAACTGACCAATATGAGGACAGTTTTACTCACTTATGACTTGCATAAACACCTTTTGGTATGCTTTGAAAGGGTGCCTTGTGAAAGCGAACCGAAACGAGTAGAAAATGCAACATGATAAACAAATTAAATCCATGTTTCGGAACAAAGCAAACGATCGGCAGGTCTGAAAACACCCTGAGAGAGAACGAATCTTTCTTTTAAGTCAAATCTTTCTAATAAGTTGGTTGATTGGGTTTACAAAAGCAGTCTGAATAATTCATTTGAATTGGACTTATTTGATTCTCGAATTCAACTCACTGACTTCATCCATTTTCAGTCTGTTCATCAGACAAAGCTTCAGAAGACTATTTATGAACTAATTTTATAGTGCTTTTGTGTCCGTTTTTGCTTGAAATCGTAATTATAATTGCATGGAAAACCACAAAAAGTCTTTAAAATTTCTTCTGTTGTGCTCCTTGAGTTTGGAACCACATTAGAGTGAGTAAAGAAAGACCACTTTGATGGGTATGGTCAGATTGGATCTGAATCTGCCAGATTTGCCAAAGCAGAAGTAATGTTCTTAGCTCGGATGCTTAATAGTATTTGATTCGTTAATGGCAGGAATAATGGCTTGGTTTTCTGTTTTTTCAGAGAGAAAAGCTCTTACACTTAAATGAGTCATTTTTGCTCAAGTAAGATCTGGCTCTAAAGGAGGCATCTGGAAGTGAGGTAATGAATGAATCACATATAATCCTCAAATACACACGCATCAAGCATTTTTGTAAGGTTCATGGTGACATATGAGAGGCACAGTCTGTCTCTCATTCTGATTTTCTTGGGGAAGTTGGACCTGCACCTGCTAACACACAACATTTCAGTCAAGCATTAAAGCCGCAGATGAATGTGCGTCCTGCGGTTTGCTGTGCTGTAGTGGAAAATGACTGCAGTGTTTGGAAGAGTCTTAATTTGAAGAGGCTTAATTTGAAGTTGAAGTTTAATGACATTGTTTAAGTTTCCCGATATCTAGCTACAAACATGCAGTGAAGGAAAAGGGAGCTGACAGCTAATGCAGTCTGTCTGTCTGTCTATCTACAGTATCTATCTGTGGACAAACATTTGATGTAAAAATGTTTTAGTAAAATAAACATGCAGATTAACACTGTTGTTTATTAATTTATTTAAAGGGTTAGTTCACCCATAAATGAAAATTCTGTCATTAATTACTCACCCTCATGTCGTCCCAAACCCGTAAGACTTTCGTTCATCTTCAGAACACAAATGAAGATATTTTTGATGAAATCTGAGAGATTTCTGTCCCTACATAGACAGCTATGCAACTACCACTTTGACGCTTCAAAAAGTTAATAAGTTCATAAAGAGATCGTAAAACTAATCCAAATGAATCAAATTTATATGGTGAACAGATTTAATTTAGGCTTTTATTCACATATAAACATTGATCAGCGAACAAACAGAAACTCAACTGAACCTGCTTGACACGTTAGAACAAACATCTTGCTGAAGCTCAAACGTGCTGTGTAACACAAGAATGAACCTCATTGGTTCTCGCACATCAAGCAAACCTGCTTCTGTTTACCATATCTGATGTGTTAGTTGATGAATGTTTATATATGAATAAAAGCCTAAATTAAATCTGTTCATCAAATAAAGCGATCGAGTCTCTTCAAAAAAAAAAAGTTTGGACTAAACCACTCAATTCATATGGATTAGTTTTACGATCTCTTTGCGAAATTTTTGAAGCTTTAAAGTGGTAGTTGCATAGCTGTCAATGGAGGGACAGAAAGCTCTCAGATTTCATCAAAAACATCTTCATTTGTGTTCCGAAGTTTTCTATGTTTTCTTCTTTTCTTACTGAAAAAAAGTGTGCCATTTTAAGCTATACTAAATATCGATAAATGGCTGAAAAACAGAACTCTTTTTAGCTAAATGACCCAGCCTTAGTTATATTAAAATTTCAGAAATTTAATGGACTTTAAATGTTTGAGATGACAGTAACATGGCTCTGTTCTGTAATTTTCAGCAGGAATATATTTCAAGAAACTGCTCTTATGAACTTCCTCTAAAGACCTGTTTAAATGTCAAATGTACCCATGAGAACTGAATAAAAAACTGAGAGGGAAAATAAATGAACATCTACAGAGAAGGTAACCTCCAAAAAATAGTTTGACCAGATGAACACCTACAAATGAGACAACTCTGACAACATTGAGCCCCCAACACGTACAACCAGGAAGAGAGGTCAGCCATCTTCAAAAGCAATTACGATCACGGCGACAGCTAATTAAGGCACATCATAATTACCTTCCATTTCATGCGCAGCTCCAGAATGCAAGTATTTACTGTTTGCACTAGGTTTAATTAAAACGCCTCAGAATTCACAGTGGCCTTTCAATTGACATGTTCATCACAACGATCCTCCGGCCAATCGTGAGCTCATCAAATCGCGCTGGGACAAGTTATTACTCAGACTGCATTGGTCAGAGTCAACATAAACAGTGCCAGTTTCTGATAAGGTTGGAGCCAGAAAGAACAAAGAGCACACAAGCACAAGGCAGTGTGTACCGAGATTGCAAAAACACAGCAGTAATTGAGGATTCGGGTTTGGTTTTGGGGAGACATTTAATGAGAAAAAGCATCCCCTACAGATAAGTTTGAACCCATATCTTTGCAGTGTGATGACAGCCCCTGAACCAATGAAAACAACCAAACGTCTTCATTAAAAACCACTGGAGGACATTGAAGGTAAATATCAACATACTGAATAGCAACACCACCAGAAAACAACTCCATGCTCAGCCCAAGCGTGCAAACAACCAAAGTCCGTAATATTATTAGTGACTTTATTAGTTACCGGTAGATAAATGTGTTCACTTGGCTGAAACTGACAGAATTGTCAGTTCCAAAATTAAAAAAAATGGAATAAATAGTGTATACTAGGGCTGGGTATCGATCCAGATGTACAAATTCGATTCGATTTCGATTCGCAAGGTCTCAATTCAATTCGATTTCGATTCTCGATTCGATTTTCGATTTCGATTCTCGATTCGATTTCGATTCTCGATTCCTGATTCGATTCTCGATTCGACTATAATAAATATAGATGTAATACAAATCCTATATTTATAAAAAAGAACAGTGGACATAAGTTTACAAGTGGTTAATTAATACAAAGAAATTAAGAGCCACAAACCTGTATATAAAACCCTTTTTATTTACACTATACACTAAATGCATACAATGAATAGACAGGATTTTGATGCAAGATGCCAAATTGATGCTGAAAATTGGACAAGTCAGAACAGTCGCATGCCTCTGCTCAAACACGATAGGCTATTTTATGTTTAAGATAGATAGATAAATAAATATCAGTTATCATTTTTTAGACATTTTCTTTTTACATTGATCTCACCTAAATGTTTGTTTTTACAATGGGGTAATTTTTTGTTAAGAGTTTATGCAACACATGGAAGCTTGATTTCAATATTTGAATTAAATTGAAAAAAGTAGCACAAATAAATACAATAGAATAAAGACACAAATAAAGAGACATAAAAAGAAAAGTTTTTGGGTAGGTCAGAAATACTACAGAAACTGAATAAAGTAAATTCATGACAACAAAATTAATGACAGACACATATGGCTGCGTTCACTTTAAGAGCTAGTGCACGGATCCATTACTGTTTCATTATACTGTCTGTCAGACGCGTTTTATGCTTATTTAAGACATAACCGACTGTCTTTACGAGGTTACTCACCAAGACCAGAGTTTTGACATAATTTTGCGTGTTTTTTTACTGATAAAGCGATATAATCCACGAAAAAGAACTTGTGTTACTGGCGAGCTGTTTGTGAGGCGGATTTAAGCTTTACTGTGTGTACACGCAGTGAAAACATCTCTGAGAGCGCGCGAGCACTGATAGTTTAAAAATGCTTGAATGTTTAAACTGGTAAAACTTAAAAAGACGTGAAAATGATAAACGTTAGTTACGATGCAATGCTGGCTCGATTGTGCAAGTGAATATTCTGTCATGTCCCGACTCCTAAACACGAGTGTGTATCGACGCCTGCAGCGCTTGACGCTTGCCTTGTGCAGAGAGACACAAGACGCAGCACTGCGACCCCTGAATATGGAAAAAATCGATTCGTGGCCATTGAGAATCGATTTTGAATCGACTACCTTTTTAAAAACGATTAATCGAAAAATCGATTTTTTTCCCCCAGCCCTAGTGTAAACTACACATATATGTATATGTATAATATCATAATACAATTATTTTGAACTTATTATATTTATTTATTTATTACTTTGATCAAAAATTCTTAAAAACAAGGCCAAAACAATCTGATATATATGTTTACAGTAAGTTGTTATTGCCATTATTGCCAGTGGTTATTGTACAAGACATTATTGCCAAAACAGTCAATGGTATTATGGCAATGTAAAATTATGAATGGCAGGAGACAAAATGCTAAATAAAACCATTTCAATTACAGGGATTTAGCTGTGGACCCTGTTGTTCCTCCTCAGTGTCACTGACTGTGGGAGAACGGTCATGAATGGCAGACGCACTCTATCAACCCTGAACAGAATGGTAATCCTAGCTTTAAAAGACTTGTTCACACAGTCCATTTGACTTTCGCTAGAAGACTTTCTTCTTGTAATAACCTAACCAGCCTAGATATACATATCACAGATGGAGTGATACAGAGGCATTGTGGGTTTAGAACACAAGCCGGTCAACTAACAGGAAGATTTAAAATTGCATAGCAACAAAGTTAAAGCCTCAAAACCATTTTATTCTATGAAGTATTCAAAAAAAAAAATCAGGTTCTCCTAAATACGAATAACACCCTGAGATGCATCTCATTTAAAAGTACAAATATTACAGTAACTGCTGCATGAAGCACACAGATATACAAAAAGGTCAGCAAGTTATAAATATTTTGCTATATTTTGAATGCAAAACAAACCTACATTAAAAAAAGAGAAAGTAAACTGTTAGTCTGCTTGAGGAAGGTCAAAAGAAAAATATTGCAATACACTGACATATCTTGCTTTGTAGTTTATCAAAACCTCTTTGCTTCAAAAGCAAAAGGCCAAAAAGCTACATCACACAGAACAAAGTTTTTACTTTATATAATGAAACACTTAATCCTTAGTGAGTGACCATCAGGTTTAAAAGCATTGTGTTAATAAAACCAATACTACTGTTCTTATTACGGAGGGCTATAATTGTTGAATAATTTAGTTATAGATTTTGTTAGCATGTCATTATAAAGGCTCAAAGGAGCTAGATTCATGTGTGAAGTGATTAAGGCAGAAATGTTGAGTGAAACAAAGGACAAGAGCACTTCCACGTTTTTAATGTTAATACAAATCTCTCGTGCGCTCCAGCTGCAGAACATGTATAATATATTCTACTAAGACAAACTGAAAGCTGAAATGGTCAAGTTAGAGAAGTGGAACAAGTGATGCAACTGTTGTGGAAGATCCACAAGATGAACTGTGTAAAATCAAACCTTTGAGATTAATTTGAGACACACAAGGGTGTATTGTGCTGCACTGCGTAATATTACTATTTCACACTGAGATGGAAAAGTTATTTCTTTTTATTCCTGAAAAAAGTAGATATTAGACCACCGATATTAAAATAATAGTTCACCCAGAAATGAAAAGAAAAAAGCACCATAAAAGCAGTCAAAAAAAATCTATGCAATGTATTCAAAGTCTATATAGTTATATAGTATGTAGTTTTGTGTTAGAAACAGACTGCAAACGATTTGTGGACAAACACCATTGGTTCTAATGTATCCAATGTAAGTTTAGTCAAAATGACCAAAATGCACATCACAAACTAAAATATGAACACATTAAAAATATTGAATACAGCCGAAAAGTATAAATGTCATCAGCTTGACACCGGCAACTGGTGGGTACGACATAAAATCAATTGCCTCGGGGCTTAATGTGACATATATCAAACAAAGTTTAAAAACAAGTTTAAAAACACAAACTTAAGGTTTGAACTGCCACATGTAATAATGACTTATGAAGTCTGATGTGCTGTCTAAAATGTCAAATCTGTAACTCTGGTTCTAAAACGAGGGTTAGGGTTTGGCCGATCAGAACCAATTACATCTCCAGTGACAGCAGCAGTAAAGCAAGGATATTGTCAAACTGGCATGACATTTACATTTGGTTTCTTTGTAATGGCCGTGCATCTATTTTTGTATACTACGATGCACCAAAACAACGGAAAACAATGGAACCAACACGGCTCATTAGCACATAAATGGCGTAATGCCTCGTCATCATTGTTCCTGTGTCTAAACAGAGATGACAAGTATAATTTCTCACATACTAGGACAGATGTTCTATAAACACCTTTTCCAACCGTCTGGATAGAGTGCTGTTCTCAGCTTGGCAAGTTTGGCTAAATCCATCAAATATATGCACAAGCACGTTTAAGTTTGGGCGAACGGTACCCTAGCATAGCACACGTTTATGTTTGACTAGCGCTGAACCATAGCAAAGTACGTGTTGCAGGTTGGCAAGATGTATTTCCTGGCATGTGTTTTCCATCAGTTTAGTCAAGAGATAATTTATTTTAGCTCTCTTCACACTTAAACATTCAGTGCTGCTGAGAGCAGGAGAAAGAAATGACTGAAAACGCTTTATGAAAACCGCTGAAATCAGGAAAATATAAATAGATCCAATTATCATACTTAGCTGAATGAATCACATTGACAATACTGAGCTCATTTAGACATTCTGCTTGTTTATATACCCCACCCCTATATAAATATCATTAAAAAAAAGCATAAAAATACTACTATGATGTATAAAAACTTAACTCAAATAGTACACAAGATAATAAATCAGAATGGGGGAGAAGTGCTAAATTGAAATAATACTTAACAAATAGGCTTCATTTTATTTAAACATAATCCAATTTCTTCTTTATGATGTTGTGGTGAAATGTGAGCCAGACTCGTTTTGTGAGATTCCCCCAGCTCGAAGAACGAACAGGGAACATCTTCGACTGAAAACAGGCCAATTTCTTTGGTCATGAGAACAGCAGACATGAAGCTTGACATGCTATAATAAGCATGCTTTTAAGAAAACATTAAACAAGAGGATAAAACCTTTTACTGTGTCCAAGGCAAAGACAGATTTAGACAAGCATATCTTCTTGTTGAGCGATGGAGCCATATGGCCATGATCACAGTAAAGACCCAGGGATGTCATCAAGGGAGAAGATAACCTTTCCAAATCTCCAGGATCTCAACTTGCGTGGTTCTTTAAATTCAGCATTATTATGCATCCAAACACTGACACATGATGTGATGCTGGCTTCTTGCGATGCACAAAAAATACCAAGGCAAGATGAAAACTCATAGTTTGCAGTGACGGCCCTTTAATTTCAAATGTATGAGGGCCGTGCTGCGCAGCAAAAATGTCAATAGTAATGAGCGCATCTCCAGTCAATGAATATGAATGAAGCACAGGAAAACAGCCCACTTTTCATTCCTAATATGTGTCAGGCATTTTGCCACCCCAAAGAGGAGATACCTGCTTAAACGGCAACTCTCACCCCACTTCAACGGCAATTCAATTTGTTCCATAAGCCGGGGATGAAAAAGCAATTATTCACAGCATCCGTCACTTCACGATCTGTTTCTTAAAGATATCAGCCTTTTCTCGGTAAATGAACAAATAAGCCAGAGGATTAGTGCCACGCGTGCTTCCGGGCCTTCGCCCCCCATCGCATCGCATCGCACAGCCCAGCGGCCGGCGATCCGTGTAAGGAGTCCTCGGGGGGGTTTCATGATGATGGTGTGATAGATGATGTGGCGGTGGGGTGTGTTGCGTGTCGTCATGCGATAGAGCCGACTGCGCTTTTTCTTCTTCAGATGCTGCGGTCACCAGTCTGAGCACTACAGTTGGCACTTTGGAACTGGTGAGAAGAAAACTCAGCACGCCTGCCATTTGCTGTTTTGAAAGTGTAAGTCTCACACATATTTCACTCACTATTTAGCAAACAGGATGTGCAGCATATTAAGTCGCATTAAAGGGCGTGTTCCGTATGGCATACTACCATACCACTCCTAGAAATGCATATTGTTCACTATGCATGGAATAGCAGGATAACACGCTATATTTGCACACAGCCAGGAATACTGTAGCTCAAAATGCAAAGCTATTTGATCTGCCATTTTAAGCGTGATGAATGGCATATAAAAACGTTTTTTAATGACCCTTTGATTCATTATTTGATCAGACTGTCAAAATTGAAGGTTGTTTAAAACTGTTTTATTTAAATTTACATTTTTGCATGATTTAATTCCAACGGGGTAATTAAATGCGACTAATTGAATTAATCAACACTACAGTGTACTGAATGATACAGTAAATAGCATACTACATAAAAATGTTTATCATTGTATACCATGTCAAAAAGTAATATACTGTTTCACACACCATTTAAAATATATGATATAATAATATAGTAATAATTATTATAACAATATTAATAATAATCCAATTTAAAATGAATAAAAAAAACAAGCAAGCAAGTAATAGGCTGTAAAAGAATGCAAGCTAGTATTCCATTCCAAACACACACGCTGCATCTAGATTTGCATACTATCCGTCCTTAATAGTTTTCGAAATTAGAATTGTGTGTCCCAAATCTTAGTATGCTGAAATGAGCATTCCAAAGATACCCGGATAGTCTTCTATTTCCGGTTGGACTCGAAGGGACGGGGGAATAAAATTTGTTAAAAAACTACAAATATGGTGGATGCTCAAGACCGACGGTTAAGTAGAGAGGTTTGACTTGAGATTAAAAATCACTACCTAACCTAGGGTTGGGCGATATGACCAAAATATCACAATATCAGTAATTTTATTTCAATAAAATATTTCTAAATATTTATTTTTGCTTTAATAAGGTTTTATAATATCAAAATAATTCTTGTCACCATTTTCAATATCACAAAAAAATCCACATTGTGAACTTTTTATAAAGGTACGTTTGGTAATTAACTTTTAAATGCATCATTGTGCAAACACGAGGAGAGTTCTCCGCATGAAATACCCAAGACTGGCAGATCAACGTGCTTCGTCATTTCTCTCAGATAAAGTAGGAAATTAAATTAAATTGAATGTGGATGATTTTAACAGTGACAAGATGACTGACAGGGCAGTTTAAACAGTGACAAGATGCACAAAACTAAGCGACAGAGCAGTCAAAAGCGCAATTATGATGAATTAGTATGTCCCAAAGCTTGCCAACTCTTCTGCTACACACTCAAAAGTGTGTACTATAAGTAGGTGAATTGGGACGCAGCAACCCATTCAGGAATATGAACTTGTTGTTGCTTTCCAGATTGGAACTAAAGCTCTATGTGCTTGTAAGAAGAGAAACAAAATCGAAGATTGCTGCCCTAATTTGATGAACTTGATAGCAAATAATTAAATGGAAATGAATGACTTAGCGAATGAGAGTGAATGAACACTTCCAAAATTGTCTAATGATGATGATGATGAAGCAGTCTCCACAGTGATGACTTTTTCCTAAATGAGTTGATGATTGGAGTGATTTCCCTCCTTCTGAGATCAGTGCATTACAGCACAGCTACAGTAATGCTAATGCGCACAGAGAGCTTATGGGATGTGCTTATGTATGTTACCTCAGAACAATCACTGAAGACACCAGAAAACCGCATTTCCAACCCATTAACTGCAATAATTTGATGGGGGTTACGATATTGGCTTCAGAGGTGGGAAAAATCATTACAATTTAATAAAAAAAAATTATTTAAACTATTATGATAAAAAAATATTAATTTCCATCTCACCTCGAGCCGCTGGTGGTCAACCACGAGAGCAGGAGTTGGTGGAAGTTGCACAGCCTCCTCGAGTCTGACAGCCAGCTCCTCTGACTCGGGTTCGGATGGACCTTTGACATATTTCTTCCCTTTTGATGAACCTATAAAAACAAAGCAAAGTCACACTATGGAAAAAAAACCTGAGCACACGAGAAATGGACAACACCTGGTGAAGGAAAAGCATGTCTGTAGCCATCTAAGAAGAGGCGAGTCCTCAGGGTGTTTCTGTTGGTGTATTTAACTCTCGGCAGGAAAACGCTCACAAACAGATGGTGTTTTGAAGTCCAAGTACAGAGTATTTTTCTCCAAACTGTGATTAAACGTACAGTTGACTATCAATACTTGTAATTTTTCATCGGTCCTGCATCTTTTATGGACATCTGTTAAGACCAAAGTGTTATTCTGGGCAGTTATTTATTTAATAATGCTTAATTGCATATGAGAATTACATATAACTATGTTTATTGCAGTGTTCTATGCATTTCTCTAAATTGAGTGCATAAACATTTTAAATATATGAAAATAATATGCTTAACTAGTACTTTGGCATTTGCAAAATCGAACGCGCCATACCTTCTTTTTCATGGTCGCCATCAGACGCCGTGTCCTCCGCTGCTGTCACATTCTCCTCTGCATTGCATTCTGGGGCAGAAGGTTCTTTATGCTCTGCTGGTTTCTCTTCAAATGCATCTATTTTATTAGAGTCTACCTCTGTTTCTTTATCTAGAGCATCACTATACACACTGTCCAAAGATTCATTTCCATTCACACACTCCTGTGGAGCGGTGACCGTCGGGACCTCTGATGGCTCCTTAACGCAAGGAGCTTCCTCGGAGGGAGTCTCGATGGCCTCCTCTTCGCCCTGAGGGTCCTGATTGGCTGTCGGCTCACATGAGTTTTCCTCCTCTGTGGAGAGGATGTGTCCATTGGCCTGGAGTGGTTGTTTCTCAGGATGGAGCTCCATTGCGTCACAGGACGAGTCGTCCTGAGTGAGACATGCGTCACCTTGCGCCATTGCAGCCGAGTCATCCGCTCCCTCTTCGGGTTCATCATCTGGTTCTTCATCCTCTTCTGCTTCCTCCTTTTTATAGCTCTTTTTCTTCCTGATGATGCCCCGCCCCCAAATCGGTCGCCGTCGCAATTTTCGCTTTATGTTATCTAAAGAAAAATAAAGATTTGTGTTAAGTCAACTAAGAAATGCATGTTTTCATTCTGCAAATAAATGAACCAATCAGAAATATGGAACTATGTTAGGCTAGTTTTGGGGGGATATTGCAAGTCTTTTATTAAATGTACTGTAAATTAGAAACATATTTCAATTTCTTTTATTTGTGACTCCAAATAAATAAAAATCACTGGATGTTGATATAATTGCAAACTGCAACAAACATCTAGTGTCCACAATAATGCACATTTAGATTTATAAAAGACGGAAAAAAATATATATACATATATACTTATATATAGAAAATAAATAAACATTTAAAACAAAATAAAATAGAATACAATATAAAATAAAAAGCAAAGGCCTTTAAATATGGCATCTACTCTGGTTAAGGTCTACTGTTTCTGCACATTTAGATGTAACAAATATAAAAATATATTGGAGTAAAAACTATTATAAATAAATAATTATATTTATTAGATATAAAATAAAATAAAAGCTAACAGGCATGAACTAAACGCCACAAAACTTTAATTTTGATTTAATGGGGTCTTTAAATGCGGCATCTAATTTACTCTGATTAAGGCCCACATTAATATGATAAAAATTACAGAAAATTTGTGATGATAGCAAATTCAACATACTGTACAGCATATACAGAAACACTTGGAAATCTTTAGAGCTGTGCAGGGTCTTGCATTTTAATAACTTACATTCACCTCGTGATTCCCGCTCCCTAATTACATGCAAAATCCCTGTCAAAATCACGGGTGTTGGAAGCAGGTCTAACTGTTCATTAGACATGACTGACTGCATGATGAACTTCTCACCCTCATGTCTCATATTCACTCAGATGACAACGAGAGAGAGAGAGAGAGAGAGAGAGAGAGAGAGAGAAAAAAAGGAGTGTTGTCATGACCGTCACTGGAGAGCTTATGCTGAGCGCTCCAGAAGCAAGGCGAGAAAAATAGACAGAGGCGGGTGGGCCAATCTGTTAGCACTACACGACACCTGTCCACTGTGTAATTGGTCGGAGAGGGAGAGAAAGGGGGCTATGGAAAAAAAAAACTGAGGGGGAGCATTGCTCAGCACGCCATGCTTAAAGTTGTAATTGAAAACAATGGACGGCAGCCCAGATGTGCGCCATATATCAGAGCCCAAAAGGATTGGGCTAATTTTCCTCCTCCGGCTGCTGGCGTTTCCTATTGGGCTTTCAGTGACTGAGTAGTCACACTCCACTCAAAATAATGGATTCCCACACCACCCCTCCTATTCTAAATACAACAGGGTTTTTTTTAAACGGAGAGGTTGATTGCAAAACACTTGGTTCTCCCTTCGGATGTAATCAGAATGATCGAGTGAGGTGTGGGAGAGAGAGGGAACAAGCAAGTGTATGAGAGAGAAAGAGAAGGACCTTGGAGATTGCAAACATATGGATAGAGAGAGAGAGAGAAGAGTGAGTGAAAAATGGGGGGGGGGGGGGGGGACGCTTTTCCAATTCCAAAAATGTAGTAAAAACTTCAGGGTGAAGAGGCTAAAGGTCTGATGCTGTAAAATTTTAACAGGCTTCATTCCACACATTCCTCTGCTGGATGCACAGCACTAGTCTGGGGTAACGGGTCTCGAGTTCAATAGTTGGGCTTTACGGTCTCTACCTTCTGCAGTAACATGGTCTGAGATTCTTAACTGGAGGAGGATAAGTGTACCTCAAGGTGTACGCAGATTGTGGATTTGTTTTGTTAACTTAGTTATGATTCATGAAAAATGTTGTAATTTTTTTCCTCCATTTTGAATGAAAGGAACCAAAATGTGTCCAATTTGTGCGGATGACACACTATGGAATACGTTTGTCAGTCCTGTATTTGAGTCCTTAATACGGTTACGTTCATACACAGTTCAGTAATTTATGGGATTGACAAGCGCATTCTATATATGAACTCACACCTGTAAATTTTCAGGATACAACCGCATTCTTGGAAAACCCGTGCTGTGTGGACGGAACCGGACTGGACAACTAGTTGCGTCACGTCATAAAGTGCGAGCGATGTTGTGGGTTTTCGTGTGTGGTTTCACTTTCAGTAACAGCGACGGAGATATGAGCTGTGTGTCATCTAAAGGTTTTAGATCCAGTCACTGTTCTCAAAGGAGCTCCTCCTGTCAGTTTTGTGTTCTACACGTGACTCAAATGCTCCGCTCTCCACCCAGATATAAAAGCTTTTGTTGGTAAATGAAGATTTGACATGACTTTGTGGCTCGATTAGACTCTTGTCGTATCAAAAGTTGTAAGAGTTTTCAGTTTTATGGACTTTGCCATCTTTGATATTACTTTGACCACTGTCTCTACGGATACTGGTAAGAGAATACAGGCTTGACTCCAGTTGCACGTTCATACAGTACAGACAGCATTTGAGACGCTACTGTAAGTTGCTGTTTGAACGGGACATTTCAAGACTCACACCTGTAAGTAAATGTGGTTGTCAATCCCAAAAACTGACAGTGTGACCCTTTTTTTTTTTTAAAGCCTTTATATATAATGATCAATTCTTAAATGGTGGGGCTTTGGGGTAAACAGGTGAAAAAGGGTTGGGAATAAAAGACAGTGCTTTAGAAATCTGTCTGAAAACCATTAATTTTCCAATTTGGTTTGTTGCCACCAACTGTGCAGAAATTCCACACTGGACCTTTTGAACCTTTAATCTATTTAATAAACGCAGGTGGTATTAGGCAATGACAAGCTGCATCACCATCACGCAATATTTTAGAGAACATGTACAACCCACCAAGACACTAATCAATTGTATAAACCTGTTGTGTCCATCAAGACACAATGACATGCATTTATGTAACAGGCCATAAACTGCATCTGAATTTAGCATCGACAGCAACAGTATCAGTCCAGATTGACATACACGTGCGTGACAACTGACTGTGAATACACATGAACAGCAAATGAAGCGAAACTGATGAGCCACAGATTTAACAACCGGATGGTAGAAAGGTGCATGTAGCAATTTACACAAAAAGCTCATTTCTTCTGGCTTACAGTTTTGCCTTTTTTTTTTTTTTTTTTTTTTTTTGCTTTTTTTGTGGCCACACAAGACCTAATTTGACATTTCGGCCAAATCACAGTACACAATAACAGTGGCTTGCTCTAAAGAGACCCATGCAGTGCATCAGGCCCTAATGATGCGTAATTAAGTCCACAAAGGCTCAATGTATTTGTGTGTGTTCAACCAGAATACTGGGCTTATGATTGAACAGCACTACAAAGGAACTAGAGAACACCAGGCTGCTTGGACTGATTGATAGGGGAAAATAGAAAACTTGTACTGCTGGAGGACATATTGATGTGTCCAGATTGCATCTGCTGCAAAACGCTGACAACAGCATGATTGAGGCCAGATCATCGTCAAAAGCTGCATTAAAAGAGAGTAAAGGAGATTTCCAAGATGGTAACATTACAAACTTTTATGTTAAATAAAATGCTAAGCATAAAACCTAAACTCAATATTGCCTCAAAAGCAATAAAGAAAATAGAAAAGTAGATAATAATAATAAGCAGCAACGATTATCAGTCCTTTGGTTTTGAAATCAGATCCATGACAGAGCCAAAGGCAGAAGGTTTCCAGCCATATAAAAGTCAAAGCTTGACAAGGAATGAAAACAGGCTGTGGCATCAAGGACTGTGTATCATAACCCTTGGGTTTCACTGTTAGAGAAATGCAATGCAATGCAATAAGGGTATCTGTTTTATTAAAACTTCAGTCAAAGTCATAAAACCCCAGCTTATCTGCTTCTGATATTTCCTCACATCAGCCTAACACTGCTTTTCATGTCGACCAGGTAGATAGAAGACTAGCTTGAGAATCACGATAAAGCTACAGTCTTTAATGTTTAAGCCTTGAAATGCTTTTTGTTTGTTTTTCTCTCTCGCCAGCAGACGATTTGAACGATGGGGTGTCTAGCCGCGCTATTCTAGACATGTGGACGTGTTTCTTTGTTGCTAAAGCAACAGGGTACATGCTTAATTAATGTGAATAAACGAATGGAACAAAAATATTATTCTGAACTAAAACAGTTCAGACGGAGAAAAGTTGATGCTTAAAAAAATAATCCTCACTCGAACTCAAAATAAATCAATACATGAAAAATAACCCATGTAAAACAAATAATCTAATCAAATAAAACAATATAATAATAAATAAAAAAAACTAGCATCTGAAAATTGTACACTGCACTGTAAGGTTTTTGGATAGTGAGTTTATAGAGAAGCTTTGCTTCAGTCGTATGTGTCTCTACTCTGAAAATAAAAAAGTGGCAGAATAAAGACTAAAATAAAAATAAAAAATTACATGAAATAAAACCCTGTTATTTTCATGTCAAAATTCCAGACTTGAGTCCAGCTGGCCAGAATAACTCAACTAGACAGGGTTATTTTCTGATGTTGAGGTCAGCTGATGAGGCTCAGGTCACGGTGATACTGGGGGATGCTGAGCTGGATGGAGAAGAAGCTTCTGTCATTCACATGTGGACTGATGGATCTTAACTACAGTATCTGCTTCAGAAACAACAGACCAGAAAAAAAAAATACAGAGAAGGATGGAGAGAAAAAGCTCACCAGAGAGAACTTTCTTTTCACAGCCTCGCTGTGTTTGTGAATGATAGAGGTGTTGTTCCAAAGCCTCGAATAAACCGAACAGCACAGGAAACATATTCCAGGAAACGGAAAGATGCAAGTGTGCGAGAAAGAGAGAGCGAGAGTTTGCAAAATAGTATAAGTTTGCGTACGTGTTTATGGTCCTTAATGTAACCCCTAAAATATCAGAGGCAGCGCTTTTTCATCATCTCTGTGTCTGCTATATAGATTTCATTTATAAATGTCACCTTTCTAAACATAGTGATTACTCATGGATAGCTCAGCTCTCTCGGCTACGTACAGGTGACCTTTGCGGATATTTCAGGGGAAATGACAATATTTACAAAAAAAAAAAAGTAGTAACGCTCATATAAACATCAGCCAAAAGTAACATGAAGACATTTCTCAATAAGAAGGACATAGTATTTATATTTGAATATCCATCCATCCGTCTGTCTGTCTGTCAAAATAAAATTTAAAAAAATATATTAAAAAAATGTATTTTTGGATAGCGAGTTTATAGAGATGCTGGGAATATCTATTTTTCTATTAATAATTCAGTTATTATAATTTATTTTAATTAGCTATTGGTGATCTCAAAATAAGAAAGCTGCAAGCACATCCCAGGAATTCACGGATGTACCTTTCGTCATTAAAGGAAAAGCAAGAGAGAGGTCAGAGGTCAGCAGTGTCCAAGTGCCAAGTGGATACTGTGGTCATTACCTGAGAGGAGCCCAGAACTGGGCAGGGAAAAGTTGTCATTCCCCACTCCCCAGTCTTCCCACATTTAAATAATGCATGAGAATTGTTGAAGCATGAACACACAGTCCCAGACGGTTGATTTAAAAGTGTGTGTGTTGTGTGTATGTGTGTGTGTATGTGGAGGAAATGCTCTTCTTGGAATAGCTCAGCACTTTGTAATAATTAAAACTGCCACTGCATGCATATTTAATGCGGCGCCACGAATATTTAGCCGTGCACCCCCCACCAGTACCTGCCAAAACACCACCTTATCTTCCATTTATTAAACTGTGCGATAGCATGCAAACAATACAGCAGTCACTTTTAGGTCCGCCTTGTAGGGACACGTTTTTCAATGATTACTTCCATGATGCAACAGGGAGAAAACATCGCTCTCTGCTATAAGCTAATGAACAGGTGAATGCAATGGATGAAAACAAAAAGTTGACAATTACTTTTACAGAGGCTCAACACACACCATGCTAAAAAACCTTGCGTAAAGATACAGATGGAGATTTACCCTAAAGGCCAACATACTTTTCATGAGATCTTATTTAAAAGACTTGGCATTTTTCTTGCTTGAAATAAATGGTTGATGTGCCCAGTCCACCCAGACCATTTATTGAAATCAAGTTCCAAAAACCGCTGATTCAGAAAGAGGGCTGTAACAATTAATTGATCAAACCAATAGTAGTCGACAAAAAAATTTCATGTGCACATTCTTGAAAAAAATTCTTGATTATTTGCTAATGATGCCACTTTATCATAGTGAAAAACACATTTAGGGATGCGGTAACAATTATTTTAATGTTATAGACTAATTATAAAATGGCTGATATGATAAATCTAAACTACTAAAAAAGGATATTAGATCTTAGTTAATCTAGATTATTATTCTAGATGACAATCTACATCTTAAATTGTTAGACACAATATATTCAATATACAATATCAGCTGACAGAATTATTATTATTATTTTAAAATGCAGATTTCAGCCCCAACCAATGACAACGATATATTGAGAATCCATACGTTTCTATGAAAAAACAACATTTACTTACATTTTATTGTTATATTCTAATTATGTAAAAACTTTCATCTTGCAAAAGCGACATCTTGCAAGTGAGTAATACAATTTTGCTGTCCTCATTAAGCTTTAAAGTCCCCGTGAACCGGAAGTTGCAAACGACTTTTCTCCAGTGTTGTGACGTATTTCCGAGAGAAACGGAATACTAAATGAGGCAAAATAGTGGGTGTGGCTTTTTTTCCAACTAGCACCTGAATGGATCTAGAAAAGTAGGTGTTTTCATTCACCTGTCTACTGTCAGTTGGAGGGGCGTGGTTACGGATGTTAAGCAGACACCCCAAACCGTCAAACCTACGTCATCAGGGAAGGTCCTCCAATGCAGAGGGGAGGGGAAATTTCAGATTTTGATTAAAGATTACGAAGCCAAAAAAAATTTTTGTGTGGATTGACTTACATGGATGAATTGTTCACCACAAAACGATCAATTTAGGCAAACAAAGTAAGTATGGTCAATTTTGAATTCATGGGGACTTTAAACAATTTGCCATTTAAATGGAGGGCAACAAATAAATGTGTCATTTTTATCAAAACAATACTCATTGTTAAACAGTAACTTACATTTCAAATGAATGATTATTGAAATTTGAAGTTGTATACAGGTGAAACTCGAAAAATTCGAATATCGTGCAAAAGTTCATTTATTTTAGTAATTCAACTTAAAAGGTGAAACTAATATATTATATAGACTCATTACATGCAAAGTGAGATATTTCAAGCCTTTATTTGTTATAATTTTGATGATTATGGCTTACAGCTTATGAAAACCCCAAATTGAAAAGGTTTTCATAGCTGTAAGCCATAATCATCAAAATTATAACAAATAAAGGCTTGAAATATTTCACTTTGCATGTAATGAGTCTATATAATATATTAGTTTCACCTTTTACGCACTATTTATACTAAAAACGGCATAGAAATTGGGACGCACCTAGTGATTTAGCACCCCCCCTACAGAGTACTGGACAAGATGTGGATAGATTTTTTCTACAATAACCTTGACTAATATAATAAGTAGACTTCTGGGAATAAAATGCAATGCTGCAAAAGGTTCTTTAAATCCAGGCAGGTCCATTCTTCCTCTGGAGCAGCTCATTATTCCAATAGTTCATTGTGAAACATGTGGCCTTACAATGACACTAATTCCTAGAGTTACTTGAAATTCCTGCATAGATGTATAGGTGGGCCACGCTGTGAATGTTATTAAACGTTTAATAGCGAGCAAGAGAAAGCCATGTGAATCGGATCTGAGGTAAATGAGCTCAACAGAGGAGAACGAAGGAGAGCCGCCACACAGCTGAGCTTCACACTGCAGAACAGCTCACGCTCACAGTCCAGGACACGGCTGGATAAGGAGAGTCGGAGTTTGACAAGGACTATTATTCATCCATGGACATCCATTTGTCCACTATTTGCCAGTACAAACCTGTCTGAGGAAAATTATAAAGCTAAACAAAGTTATTGATTTCAATTACTGCCTCCAAACGTTAAAGTAAAAAGCGGACAAAAAGACAAGTATGGGCTTGTGAATTATCAAAATATGATGGGAAAATCTTAGTATGAATCATTTTATAATTAGCAAGTGTTATATGGAGCACGAACCATTGTACAGTACATACCTAAAATAATTCCATTGTTAAAACAAGGACAAAAAAAAAAAACATTCAAAATGCAAAACTAAAATATGCAATATATAATAAAATGCCTAGTTTCTCACTTTATTTAGGATGCTGTCTTAAAATGTTGCTGTCTATATAGACATTAAGAGCACACTAAGTTTTAGAAAAAAGTAAATGTTTTATAAAACATTCCTATTCGCAGGACATGTCATCCTCTAGAAGTCTGGTGAGAAATCAAGAGGTTAGAGAAGACGACGTGCGAATGAGGAAGACAGAGAGAGAGAGATATGGTCAGGGTCAGACTTGTGAGAGGACACAGTTAGTCACTCTGGCCTTTGTCATGCAGTGCAGGTGCTTAATGAGGCCTGCGGATCGATCAATGATTCAGTCTACGACTGTGGAAATGAAGTAGATCAGTCAAAAGCTTCCTTTTGCCCACTGCAAGGAGGAACACACAGGCATGTCTGGGGTAATTCATCTGCACTGTGAGCATGCTAACATGCCGCCAGCTTTGCAGGAGTAGTTTTCCATGAATCGCCCATGGATAAGCACTATATGTGGATATGCACGTTTGATGGTTTCAATACATGTTGTGACAGCTTTGAAATATAGACCAGCCAAAAATAGGTACAGCTTCAAACCACTTTACAAAGAAGAGATGCATCTCTTAAGGATGAAACCGCTATCGGCTACGCTAGTGGATGACTCATTGGCCTTGAGCAGGAAATGAGATCACCCATGCTATAGCGGGCAGCCTGCTTAGCCTGAAGGTCCAGCAAGCATTGGTGTCATGACAGCAAAGGTCAGCCCATCCCTCAGAACTGGACGAGAGTCAAAATGATGTGGGAGCTTTTTGGCGCCTTATCAGGGTGGCGCCTGCCAAGCCAAGCGGTGTGGAAAAAGCAGCACTCGGTGGATGCTTTTCAGATTTCGTAAAGCCTATAGCATGCAACAGTGGCCATCCACTTGTTCAATAGCCTTGGTTCCCATTCATTCTTCCCATAGGGTTTAGGGAACGTAGAGAGATTGACTCTAATGAAATAATATGGACTGATAGCTTCAACAAAAGCAAATACGATGGCATACAGCAAGTCTGTTTCTAAAAGTTTATAGGTTATCATTAAAAATCAATTCTTATCATTAAAAAATCAATTCTCTTATGGAGAAAATGAATTGGATTTTTACTTTCAGATCCCGATTGTTGCACTCTATAGCTGGTCCCCTGCTCAATCTTTAATGATCAATTTTGACATAAGAGTTGGCTAGTGGCCTAGCGGGAAAAGTGTTTATTTATTGGACTTTGGCACTCATGGAAAATGCTCTTCTGTTGATAAGGAAGCCACTTCTACTCTGATCAGATCTACTGTTAAAAGTAAAAAAAAGTAGTGCTTTGGCGAAAGAGTTTCAACTTCAGATATGTCGTAATCACTTGGCTGGCCTGCTGGGGTTCATCACCAACCGCTGCGCCGGATGCTTAGATTCCACGGTGAGGTTTATGTAGAACCGCATGATAGACCGGGCACATCGTCTACAGAGCTTGCTTTTAATGGACAACATTAGGTGGCCGTGAAATTCGGATTAATACCAAGCTGGGATTGTGATTACCTGAAGCCCAGGGAATGAGAACATAGAAGGAGAGAGACGCAGCGTCTGGTCTGAATGATGAGGATTTGAATAATTTATCCTACTCTTTAGGGAAAGAAATCCACAGAAAGTGAAGATAAACAAAAGCAATATGACAGAAGAAACTACAGGTAATGGCCAAGAGTCGGACACCAGGACGGTTGAACATACCCTCGACGGCAAATATGAGAAATTGGCAGTTCAAAAGCTCGACTTTACTCAGGAGCTAAAGCACGGTCAGATGAGATTACGTCCAACAGGGACTTGCGTTATTTTGGGCCGTAAAACTGACAAAGGACTCAAACGGTGAGCAGAACCTCTGTCGGTTCACCTCAGATGAATGTCAACAGATCAGATCCACTGCTAAGGATTTCAGCTGCAGCTGAAATTTTTATAGGTGGGATGAATGAATTAAACATCAAAACCATCGCATTCGCGGGCCAGGTCAGATCCAACACTCTTTTAAAGAGCGTTTTTGTCTCAGTCTTCTACAGGAAATGACAAATGACTGATTTAATAAAGAAGAACGGGTGAAATGTTCAGTGTAGCAGTCTAAATGATTCAGCGTGGATGAATCAATCAAAGGTCAGCTGAGAGGTGCATGTTTTCCTGCACTGAGATGAACAACCACCATCAGACTCAATAAATAACTTGATACAGACTAGCAGACTGTTTTCATGATATCAAACTGAAAATCATCATTTAGGGAGAGTGAGAATATCCATTAATATATATCCATTAATATAAAGAATGTATTTTTTTTTATTTTTTTTAAGTGGTAAACTCTTTAAAGACCCACTCCGATGAAAATAATGTTTTTCTAGGTGTTAACATGTTCTTGTGGCATTTTTCTGATGTTAGAGGACATATCTTGAGAAAAATAAGCTCAAAGTTGTTTTTCTACATTCAAATGGCTGTGAATCAGTAGCAGACGCTAAAATGCCGGCTTAAATAGACTGGACTGGAGTTGTGACGTAGTAACTCCACTGGGCGTCTCCACACGCGACGTCTTGGAGTGAAATAATGATCGGTGATCGGTGATAACTTTGATTAACTTCGGATAATAATAATTAACGTGTATATAATACTGTTGCCCCACCGGTATTGGGGTGTAAGCTAGCGGGAGAGACAGAGCTCTCAGCAACGGGCGGGGGGAGGGTCGTCTCCGTGCCAACGACTCCGCCCACAACGCAGAGGCGAATTGCTAATGAGCTACTGCCGCTCTGCTGAAGCGAAGTCCCAGAAAACGGCACAGGTTTTGTGATTTTGGCTAAAAAGGGCATAATCATAATTTAAAGACCACTGGGAATGTTTAAAAATAGCTCAAAATATGATCGGAGTGGGACTTTAAAAAAAAAAACTAAACGAATGCATTATAATTAGGGCAGTCAATTTAACATGTTAATTTCACCCCAACAAAAGTGTATTAAAAAATTAAACCATACCCTCTGACATCTACATTTATTAAAAAAATATATATTTACTTGACAAATGATACAACCTGATGGATTTGATTACTTAATCAGCATATCATGTAATCAGTTAATTGCCCTAACTAACATAGTGCATTGAAAACTGATTAATAGTGGAAAATACCAAAACTCAGTTTAAGTATAATTATTTAGATCAAAAACCAGCAACAGTGTGTTCCAATGAGAAAAAATAAAACATTCAGAAGATTTTTTGTTAAACTCAAAATTTACAGTTAACTTAGCACTCTTAAGTACAATCTTTAAACACTACGCTACTATCCCACCTTTTATTAGAAAATCTAATTTATTAGATTCAAATCTAAAATCAAATTTATTAGAAGATCTAATTGCAGAAAAAACTAAATCTCATTCATTACAATTAAAAGGGTTTACAAAATCTAAAGGTTAAAGATAAATGCTACAAGTCTAAGTTAAATGTAAATTAAATATGGACTAGTAGCATTTATCTTTAACCTCAGTAAACCAAAAAAAAAATATCACTACTAAAATATTCACAGATTAAATTTGCCCCTTGCAATGATTATTTATCCTGTCCTGTTCTAAAAGATACAACTTGACACATAAAAAAATAAAAACTAGGGCTGCATGATATACCGCAATGTGCGCATCCGCGGTAGTCACATCGCAGGATGTGTGATGTGAAGTATAGGGATCGTAGTTGATTAGTGATCTGTACAGGCCAGCTGCACCCCGGTTCGGAACACATGTGATTCGTGGATTATTTGCAAAGTTTAACCATCATACAGTGAACGTTTATAATTTGCATGCGTTTTTAAATCCAGTCAGTTTAAGTCTCAAGTGCAAGAGGACTGTAAATTGCGCGCTGTTTTCTGTGCGCACACACAGAGAATTCAGAAAATGAATTCCAAATTCCCGTCTCGGCGAGTATCCTCAAACGCAGTCGGTTACGTGTAGTAAACAACGGAGTAAGAAAACTGATGTATTATCATGTCTATCATTATATTGGGTCTGTGCATTCGTTCTAAAGTGACAGCAGCCTAAAATATCCACAGCTGTTGTGTCACCAATGATAATCAAACAACAAAAGATAAAGAGAAAATGACTTTTGTAGCTTTAACAAAGATAAATTGTATTAATTAATTCATTATATTAGTTATATTTTATTTATACAGTGAGGACTGTTATTTTACATTTTATTCAATTTATGTACCCGAATACTGTTAGATTTACATGAAAAACAAAGCACTGCTTATTTCAATTGTATCTTTCTTCAATTGTATTTATCTATGCTTGTAATTTGTTTATTTTCTATGCAGATTTCCTTTCCTACAAAATCACCTAATAATACTAGAATGATTCATTTTTTTCAAATAGAGCTGTAGGTTTTTTCCAATATCATAGAGCCATACTACACTAAACTCCAGACACATTAAAACTTTACCAAACTCAATGAAATGAAAACATTTTTGGAACAGTTATTTGTCCCCATATGTGGATCCATCTTTGCATTTGGGCTAATCAAGAGGCAGGACATGGGCATATTTAATCATTAAATGTGATCTTACTTCTATCAGAAAATAAAACCCACTGAGCCAAAACCTCATTTAAACTAGATCTACTAACAAGGTGGCAGAACACACAACGAAAATAGCAATTACAAGTGGTCACAAAAGACTGCAATAAATGTGCTTTTTTGGGACGAGACATTTCTTTACGAAATGAGTGTACGAAAGAAACCTGGCCGTCTCTCATATCTAATGCACAAATGTGATGCAGGGGATAAATTAAGGTGTTTTCATAAAGATAATGAGTGCATTACACCCAGTATTCATGAAGTCCCCTAACCCCTAGAGTGAGGCAGAGGAACTTCTATTCGTCATTACAGAGGGACAACTAATCTCCAGCAATAAGAACGTACATGATTGTCTCTCGTTGTGCAAAAAGAGGCCAATAAGATTGAAGGCTAGCGAGAGACATGAAAAAGGACAAAGCTTAACATTGAAGCAATCCCATGGCATCTATTATTTATAATGAAAATGATGTACTGCACAACCTAAAACATACAGGATAAGTGTAGATCAATTGTTTACTCTCGACATGATGCTGTACAAAATGACTGAGGTGCATTTGTGAGCAATGGCATTGCCATGTCAGCATACAACAAAATGGCACATGCTGCTATCGGTTTGCCCATCTAATTCACTAGAAAAGATGTTGAGCAGTGCACCTTTAATCTTTGAGAACATTTGTGATGAACACAAGGATCCATTCAGGATGGTAGGACTGCATGACATGTGACTCAAATTAATTATAGAATCAATTAAAGAATCACTACAACAAGCTTCTACATGTTAAACAACAAATAACATTAAATACTTTTATAACATTTAACCATCTTGGTAAAAGATCATTTCTACTAATACATTTTTAACACTTCAAATTGCATAAATTAACAACATTAATGTAGAAGCAAAAACATGAATTGACATTAAATAAATGATTATTAACAATTTAACATCAACCTAGAGATCCAATGTTATTAAAAACTTAAAGGGATAGTTCATCCTGAAATTAAAATTAAGTCATCATTTACTCACCCTGCTGTTGTTCTAATGGCGTATTACCTTCTTTCTTTCTTTCTTTCTTTTTTTTTTTTACATATTTTTATTGAAAAACATGGAATATAACAAGAACATTCCAAAAAACAAAACATTTTATATATATTTTAACTATCTTTCCACCCACACCCTCAGCATCCAAAAAATCAGTTATTCACATATCAATCAGTAGAGAGAGAGGTATCTATTATTGCCTGTATCGATATTTGGTTATTTTCCAGAAAATGTATAAAAAGATCCCATATTTTAGGGTAATCTTTTAGTTTGCCCTTTATACTGTAGGTTATTCTTTCCAATGCAATACAATGTGACAGATCTTTTAACCAATGATCAATGTATGGACCTTCTATGTTCTTCCAGTAAAATGCTACTAAACGTCTTGCAAGAACTAGACAAATGTCAATCATTTTAGTGTGATAGCCTGATAATGATAGACTTACAGGAATTAAACCCAAAGCACATATTTCAGGGGTCATTGGAATTGGTTTTAAAATAATTGAAGAAATTAGTGCTGTCACTTTTTGCAAGAATGTCTTGATTACCTCACATTCGCAGATACAATGGAAGAATGTTCCCTTATGTTTTTGGCATTTAAAACAGATCTGGGATTTCCGGGTTAAACCGTATTTAACTTTTCAGGGGTGACATATGTACGCATTACCCAGTTATATTGGATCAGCTTAAATCTAGAGTTAATTGACAGATTTTGGGCTTTAACACATATCTGGCTCCATTCTGAATCTGGAAGGTCAAATTGCAAATCTATACCCCAAGCAATTCTCTTAGACTCAGATGATTCCTTAGAACTGTTTACAAATTTGCAATAAAACAGTGGAATTTGGTTTGTACTAGGTTCCTCATAAAACAGACTTTTCTAGTTCTGTTGGTAGAGGTCTAGATAATGAATGATTTTGCTTGGCATTGATATAACTTCGAATTTGCAAGTATTTAAAAAAGTGTTTCATTGGGATTCCAAATTTTTCATTAAGATCTTTAAAGGGCATCATTGTATCTCCCTCAAACAAATCCCCAACCTTACAAGTGCCCACTGTTTAAAGCCAGAGTCATGTTCCCCTGGTCTGAAGTCCCTATTTACCCAAATAGGAGAAAAATAAGACAGAGTTGGGACTTCTCCCAATGCGTGCTGAACATCATTCCATACTATCAAAGTATTTTTAACAAAGGGATTTTTGGAAGCCTTTTTTAGATTTTTATTCAAGTCAGAGTACAAATACATATCCATCCCTATACCTTTTGCAACTATAGATTCTATTTCTACCCAGGGTAATTTCGGCTGCAAGGAGAACCAATAGGTGGCACAAGCCAACTGGGCAGACCAATAGTACCACTGCAAATTGGGTAAACGTAACCCTCCTCTGTCATAAGGGAGATATAACAATGTTAGGCGATGCCTTGCACGTCTATTATTCCAGATGAATTTGGTTCATTTTGTTTTTCATATTAGAAAAAAAAGCCTAATGGAGGGGAGAGTGGAATAGTGCAAAATAAATATAATAATTTGGGAAGAATGTTTATTTTTATAATGTTTATACGACCAATTAATGATATTGGTAGGGAGGACCATCTGTCTACAGTTTCACAGACTTAGGTTATAACTGGGTTGTAATTGGCAGGAACTAACCCGTCAATTGTGGGAGTAATAACTAATGCATAAATATTTCGTATGACCCTCTTTATTTTATAGAACACAAAACAATAAATAAATAAAAAAGTCCTACTTCAGCTTGTCCATATGATGGCAGTGATTATCGACCAGATCAAGCTTTTTTTTTTTTTTTTAAAGATGCAAAAGTATCACAGAATAATCCCATGCGACACGTGCCATATATTCCAAGTGTTCTGGGGGTATACGATAGGGTTTGGTGAAAAAACAAACCAAAATTGAATGTATTATTTAACAGAAATTCTTGATCTTGGCCATTGTTCTGTGATACAAATGTTGCGACGGTTCCCGTGGTGATACTAGTAGAATATCGTATGCCTGGAAAAGGCTATCAGATTCGAGAACCAGAACGAACTGTTGTATAAATCTTTATATATAAATTCCATGATTCATGAGATACTTTTTTTTTAAGGTCCAACTGTAAAAAAGAAAATTGTCCACACAACACATCATCTCAACTGACAGCACTTGAACTTGAACTTTCCTTCAAGAATTGTAGTGTCCTTCACACACAGCCTAACATTTCACTACAATCTACAGACTCTCATCCATGACAAAGAACTCCTGAAAACGACGCAATGGTTCATTCTTCACCAAAACACAGCCTGAAAGGTACTAAAGTACATCTATTCTCGCTTCACTCTGGAACACTCTTAGCTCAAAATAACAGCCTGCTGTTGTTACAAAAATACCCAAAATGCACAAGAAAAGGCCATTCTTCAAACATTTGTTATGTCCTTGTCTCGAAGGTAACTAGTTCAATAATTGGTTAATCAAAAAGGCTTTGTTCCAGAAACTGCACATTCAATCATGAAGGAACAGTAGCACTTGTAATACAATGTTTTTTATAAATTCATCACAGCTTCTGTCTAAAAGACTTGACATGCCTACAATATACCCGTGTATATATATATATATATATATATTAGTGCTGTCAAACGCTAAAAATATTTAATCGCGATTAATCGCATTAATATCGTAGTTAACTCCCGATTAATCGCAATTAATCGCACATTTTTATCTATTCTAAATGTCTCTTGATTTCTTTTTGTCCCATTATTTTTTCTCATTTTAATGCTCTTATCAACATGGAAAAGTGGACTGGCTTGCTTTGTGCAAATGTTTTTTATTGAAAACAAAATGTTATCAATGTAACACTGTCCATCAATAAAAGGGTGAAAGAAATACTGACGAAGTCCTGATATTGACGAGGGGCGGAGAATTCGCATCAGCTGTGTGTGTGTGCTTGGCCATCAACAAGTGGTATTTCAGACTGGACGTGCTGCGATGACGATAGCTCAGTTCACAACGACAAAACACACAGATCACTTTGGTCTTGTCAATGGGAGCATTTGGCAACTTTTTAAACGTAAACTTTCCATTCAGAATATTGGCATCCATTTCGTCATCTCGCGCTCGTCGTCCACTCAAAATGTAACGTTAAACAACTATTTGGCCCAAACAAGTGTGTGCGTCGTGCCTGTCATTTTGTTTCCGGTCTAGCTAGATCCGCTTGCTCTTTGGTCGACGAAGCAACAAAACTTCCTCGCGCAGCGCAAGCCATTGAAACGAGTTTGTTTCATAGCGCAGCGCAGCGCCACGTATGATGCCGCGTCCTGACGCAAAAGCATGTGAAAAAAATACAAAGTTTGCTAGGCCCAAAAGACTGTTAATCGCGCGATAAAAAAATTTGACGCTGTTAAAATGGGTTTGCATTAACGCCGTTAATAACGCGTTTAACTGACAGCCCTAATATATATATATATATATATATATATGTATGTATATGTGTGTGTGTGTATATACACATACAGTGGGGTAAATAAGTATTCAACTCGTCAACATTTATTAAACACAGTTCCAATGATGCAGCAATTCACATGAAATTGACCAGACATTGGTATTAACCCAGAAAATCTACACAGAAAAAGAAATCATAATATTACCATCCATAAAAAAAAAGGTATGTGTAATAAAGTGAAATGACAGGAAAAAAAGTATTGAACACACTTATTAAATTTGTATTTAATATTTTGTGGAAAAGCCTTTGTTTGAAATGACAGCTTCAAGACGCTAACCTGGCCCTAGCCAGATGAATTTCGCTCCGCCTAGCTTCACTCACATCCATCTGGAACCGATCCATTGAAATGGCGTTTCAGAAGGCTGGGCCTTATCAAAAATCCTTGCATATGATTGGATAAGCCACTTGTCTGTCATCTTTATCGACGTGCTATTTCAACCACTCACACCGAAGCCAACCCGTGACGCTGAAGAATCCGGTCGGGAGAAGGCACTGATCTATATAACATCGTTTCCACCAACAAAAGCCTTAAGAGCCGTTCTCTGATGTTCTTTTAATGAAACAATATTAGGTAGATTGGACAACACGGATGAAATAGCAGCATCAATGTTAACGCTTGTTTCCTCGATGCGAGCCGCCATTGTTGTCTGAATCAAAACAGTCTCACGGTCGCTTCTCCACTACGTCACATCTATGAAACTCCCGCCCTGCGTCCTGATTGGCTAAACCATAAAGTTGGTTGGAGAAATCACTCTCAATGGAAGAGGTTCCAGATGGATGTGAGTGAAGCTAGGCGGAGCGAAATTCATCTGGCAAGGGCCAGGTTATCAAGACGCTTCCTGTATGAACAAATTAATCGCTCACAGTGCTCAGGAGGGATTTTGGTCCATTCTGCTAAACAGACTGTCTTTAAACACTGAATATTCCAGGGGCCGTCTTCCACAAATGCTCTATTGTGTTTAAATCTGGTGATTGACTGGGCCATTCCAACAACTTTATTTTCTTCCTCAGGAACCAATTCAGAGTCTCCTGTGTAGTAGTTTGGATCGTTGAACTCGCGTCTCATCCTCATCATCCTGCTGGATGGTCACAGATTAATTCGAAGAATTTGCTCCATACATCTGGCCTTCAATAATATGGACTCTGCCAGTACCATGAGAAGAGAAACAATCCCACACCATGATGCTTCCACCTCCAAACTTCACTGTTGGTATGGTATTTTTAGGGTCATATGCAGAGCCATTTTTCCTCCAAACATGGTGTGTGGTATTATTACCAAAAGGTTAGATTTTTGTCTCGTCTGACCAGACTACATTCTCCCAATAATTCAGACTCAAACGAGCTTCAGCATGCCTCTTCTTCAATAATGGAGCCTTCCGGGGTGAGCATGCATGAAGGCCGTGGCGGTGGAGTGCATTGCCTATTGTTTTCTCTGTGACAACTGTACCTGCTGCTTCCAAGTGTTTCTGGAGCTCTTTCTGAGGACTCTTGGCTCTTGGGCTACTCTTCTGACTTCCCTGATCAGAAATCTTGTGAGGAGTTTCTGTGCGTGGCATTGATGGTGGAGTGATGATCCTTCCACTTGTGGATAATGGCCCCAATGGTGCTTACAGGAACATTTAGGAGTTGTGAAATCTGGAGTTGTGAAACAAGATCTTGGGAGAGCCGTTTGCCTCTACCCATCCTGAGATGTTTGTATACTTGCATTCAGAGGTGGGTAAGCCTTTTTCTAACCTATCAACATGCACCAGCTGATTCTAATTGGCACAGGTAGGAGGTAGAACTACTTTTTTGTTTTGTTTTTCTTAAGTGTGTTCAATACTTTTTTCCTATGTCATTACACTTTATTAAATATAACTGTTTTTATGAATTGTAATTTTATGATTTCATTGTTAATAGCAATGTCTGCTCAATTTCATGTGAATTGCTTAAAAAATACATAATTAATAATAGTATTTATTAATTAACAGCCCAATGTTTTCAACAATTATGTCTCTTAAATGCATTGTAAAAACATTAAAATAATGGGTTTCATTTTGTATTTAGCACAGGCAAAATAAATCGTAAATTAATGTGCAACATTATAACCTTAACATCCGCATATTTTATGTCTAACAATATGCATACATATATTAATAAAATGTATTTTAACAGTTACCCTAGGGGTATTATATTAACATTAACCTCCTCATATACTGTAACATTTCGCAGGTCCTCAACAGAATAAAAATGGATCTGGATCTTCTCTCAACCATTTCAAAATAGTTTATAGAGTATGACAAAAATCATGAAGTGTAATCGCTGTCATCGTCCTCTTGCCACACTCTCTTTGGTAGCAGTCATTTCTCGCTGATTTTTGTTAAAGGTGCTGTATGTCATTTTTTTTTACTGTACTAAAGCATAAAAATACCATATTATGTTTGCATATATTTAGGAAACATGCTAAGTTCACATAATTGTTTCTCTGAAAAACAATGCTACAGCACGTTATTCTGCTCTGAAATGTGCATTCTGTGTCAGAACAACACTCCAATATTTTGAATTTGGACATTGGGCATTTCAACTGCTAGCTGTCAATATTACATACTGCACCTTTAAGAAAAACAAGAGTGTCGTAATGGTTCTTGCGAGCTCAAGTACTCAATAGCTTACGACAGCGTTAACTAGTGGTTGAAGTAGTCAACTACCCGACTAGTCTCTGCAATCTCTAGTACACTACGTGCATCTAAAAACACCATGAAATTAAATTTTAATGTGTGTTCAAGACGCATACGTACAAAGACATTTACATATATGCCAGTTAGAGCATGTGAGCTCGCTCATTCCGCTCAGCGCCACTCGATCAACCCAGAATGCACATTGGTGATTTGCTAGTTCGAGACTGTCTGTAAAGTAGCTAAGCAAGAGTGGAGAAATAGGCCATATAGTTCAAATATTGTTTTAGTGAAGTTGCAAGCCTTATACATAAATCACAGTAAAAATCAAAGTTAAGAACGAGCAGGGAGAAGAAATTGAAAGAGAGTGGAGAGACAGTGCGAGTTTGCAAAGATTCGTATTGGAATCTAAAGCGGCACATTGCCAGAAAGCACGAGGATGTGCTACGCAAACATAGTGCAGCAAAAGGTGAGCTATACACAAGGCCTACGATAATAAATTAGATAAATAGGTACGGTAGCTCTTGTGTTGTACATGACATGCAGACAAAATATATCATGGCCATTGACCACGAATTAAGATTCCCTTCCCATGAATTAAGAATTCGTTCTCTCATTTAGGCTAAATCATGGCCACGAATTAAATTTGTTCTCTGGTTTTAGTAAATCATGGCCACGTTGTTGAAGTAATTCATTCTCTCGTTTTAAGGGAATTAATTATCACAACGTGGTCATGCACGATTTACTAAAACAGATAGGCTAACAAATTATTATATAGTTAATTGTGTGTTCGCTTTAATTAAAACGAGGAAACTAAATCTGTGTGTTATTTATGGGCATGATAATCCAGGTGTGTTTTGTGGAGTTCTTTATGCATTTCATCTTGTTTTTTTTGTTTTTTTTTTATGTGCCTGTTTTGCAACTGCACAGTTATGTTCACGGAAATAAAATAACAAAAATCTAATATACTTTTTCAGTCATTGCATTTTATAGGCAAGTTGGCTAAAGGGCAATGTCATGTTTTTTAATTGATAAAGTTAATGCATTTAAATTAGTAAAAAGTATAGGAAATGAAATCTGTTTATAATAGAATTGATACATTATTTCAAGAAATCCAATACAAATATTGCTTCGCTCTGATGCCAGTATACTCCTAAAAGTTCACAAAAAAATCTCTCTCTTTAGGGAAAATGTAGGCTGCAAAACAATCTTCATAGATATAGTAAACTTTATTTTAAATACTTCACAAAATTTAAAGTATAGTTTCAAAACTAAGTGAATCATTTGGATGTATTCCAGGTATGAACCTGGAAGCTTGAAATGATCATTCTAGGGTCCTGAATACTGAAGTCTTTTACTTTGAGACACCCCATCTCCATAATTAAGTCAATTAGTGCTCATATTAAGGAAAGGAACTAGACTCTAAAGGAGAGCACATACCCTCTTCCATGCGCAATTTGGGGCCAGCAAGATTTCCCTGGATAAAATGGGGAGCCCCAACGCAATATAAGTTATGTATTATTCAGGCCATAGGCTTCAACACAAATCAAAAGAAGAGTTGCTTAAACTAAATGTTGTCTTTGTACTGCATGGGATCGGTTTTTTGTTGAGCTCATTAAATTGCTTATCTAAATGAATTAGCCAGTGCATGAGAGAAATGGCAACAGTATACTTAACTCTAAATGATACAAAAGTTATTTGTGCAGAAACCGCAGTAGATCTGCATGATGAAGCTTCAGCTGACTTTAAATAGCACAAATGATCGTATCTACGACTCTTAAGGGCGTCAACAAAAGTTATTTGTGGTTTAACGATTGTGGCAAGTTGCCTAGTTGGATCAATATCATCCTGACAGATTAATAAAATTTCATAATTCATCAGATGGCTCCCTGACATAGCTTTGCAATTTTCGATTTTCAGCTTTAAATTGCTCATCTACTAAAGATGAAAAGGGAAATTTGCAAAAACACAATCTTGGGGGTTTTAATGAGTTCTTGGAAATGACCAGACAGACGTTTTATTAGAGGAGTCAAACAAAATGGATGCTACATATCACAAACATGAATTCCTCTCTTAGATCTCACTATTTTTCCAGATAATAGAGTCTGAAGTACTGACATATTTGATCGATTTTGTACTGCATAAACAGAAAGCAACATGGACAGATCATGTAATCTTTGCAAAGGTTTAAGTGTCATGATACAGAATCTGTGTGTGGCAAAAGAACAACGGATAGGGCAACTTTCCTTCAAGACTCAAATGTTTGATTACTGTACGGTGAAAAGGCCACAGCTGTGGAATGTGAGTTCACACAGATCACTCCTTTATAAATGATTGTGCTATAGTAGGCAGATAACTGATATAAACACAGAACTCGATAACAGTAACTATTCAGCACTCATGCAAACTAGTTTGATAATATCTAATAAACTAATAATTATTATATCCTAAAAAAATCTTAATGAATTCCATTTCTGATCCTTGTTATTACGGTACTCTAAAATACTTGTTGCATGAAGGTAATGACAGTATTTGGGACAGCTGCTGCACAAATTGCACACAAATACCAAATTAATCATAATTATAATTAAATCAAAAGTTACAAGCAGCAATTTAACCATTTTTATCAGTTTATTAGAGAGAAAAAGTTAAAAGGTTTGGGTGGGATGTTCGATTCCAGGATTTTCGGAGTCGACTCCGACTCTCACCATGGGACTTGATGGGATCGACTCTTCGACTCCATTTACTCTACATCAATACAGGGTCAGGAATAATACAAGATTGCAGTCGTTATTTACACACTAAATTTATTTATTTATTCCTGACAAAGCCTCAAATTCCCCTTATTAAAACACACTTTTGTCCAAATTAGTAAAAAAAATTAGAGATGATTATGATTACCTTGAGTAGCATATCAATGTTGTTACCTAACTGTTGCCAACACCTAATTTTACAGAAGTAGAAGTTACAAGAAACATGGTTGAATATTATGTCAGACTTACATAAGCGAGAAATAAGGTAATGAATTCTTTAATGAACTTATCTCATTATAACGGTCGGGTGATGATGGCGCTAAACGCACCATCTCTTGTTTAGGTGGGGGAAAAAAGCTGCTTGGACAGGAGAGTTAAATACATATAATAATGTGCACTTATTGATGTATTTATTCTTGATGTGAGTTTTTAATGATTTATAATCAAATTAGTCTAACATGAAAATTTGTTTATATTTATTGCATTAATATAACATCAATTACTCTATAAAGATGGCAAAAAGCTATGTATAAGATACTATGATTATTATTTATTTCTAAAGTAAGCTACATGCAGGATAAAAGTATATGAAAAAGTTGTTACTGCAACAGTTCCAGCTCACGCACGGACTAATACGTCAGCGTCTGAATCAATTCCTCGCTAAATTTCGTTAACTTCTTGCTGACATAGTGCACTCAACTGCCTTGCATTACATAGGGATTAGAGAATCAGTGAACAAGTGAACAATTTCAGACAAAGCAACAGAGTCGACAACAAGAGTGGCTTTCTAGGCCTATTCAGAGTCGAGGAATCCACTCTTTTGGAGTCGTCTCCCCATCACTAGGTTTGGGTGCTTCCAAAAACAGAGAAATTCAGCCAAATTAACAACATTTCAACATTTTATAATTTGACGGGCAAAAAAATACTGAGAATCAATTTGAAAAAGTTTAGTATATTATTAAACTACAACAATTGCTTTGAAATTCTTTCTACTTCCCCTGTTGAAAAACAACCCACATTTGTAGGATCTCAAGAGTACTTAAATCTTCCGTACAGACTTCTTCCGAAGTTTAACTTGATAAAACTTGTAAATCCTTGTACAACCAATGAAATGCAAATGGTCATTCATTCAACATAGCAAACACGATTTGTGCACAAGACAACGACAGTTTAATATAAAACGCCATTTCACATTTATCCCCAGCAATGATTTTCTATGAGGGAAGTTAAACGCAGCCTTGGGCACAAATTAGTTGCTTGCCATTTAGCAAACACTGCAAAGCGACTTCCAGCACACTAATTGCAGGGCCAGTCCCGCTGGAGCAATCTGGGGTTAAGTGCTTTACTCGCGGGCACCGTTATTCCACAGTGACTACAAGAGTCCAGTTACTACTGCAGTCCCACTGTAGACTCAAATCTGCAACCTTTGTGTTGGTTTACTACATACTTGACCATTACGATCCAAGCACCTCTATGCATTTACCAGTGGAGCATAATGCCAGGGATTAATGTCATTATATTTGCTTTTCTTATTCAGAATGATAAACAACACTTCTCCATAAGTGAATCTATGGGTTTTATCATGGTTAAAAAAAATTACTCTGCCTCTCTCGTGGCTTATTATTTGAAATATTATAGGTATTAATATAAGTAATAAGCATTATTTAATGCACTATTTAATGGAATAGGTCATGTACAAAACATCAGTGCTCGTTTCGCAACCAGAGTGCATTATTTATTTTCATAAATAAATATCTGAAAGCAAACGGGAGAAGTCTGCAAAAGTTAAAGACCAAGAACTAAAAACCATTGCGGTATTACTTTTACATCTGCTCTGAGTCTGAACTTTAAAAATGACTCCCTGCCAGTATCAAATGTTCAGTATGTTCAACAGTGAAGCTTCTACAATTCTCACTGAACCGTTGCCAAGCTAAAAAGACCACTTTTTTTCAAAACCATCTGTTTGAATAGACACCAAAGTCCAGATTGTGTAGTTCAGGGTATGGTTGAAAAAGGAAAATGAAACACGACAGAAAAGAAAGACGGAAAAAGATGTCTTGCTTTTGAACACTACATATTGTCATGACAAGTACAACACTTAGGCTTTGACAAAGTTCCATGTGAGGGCAAAATTCTGACTAGGACACAAAGTCACATGACAGGATAAAACGTATACTTTCACCTTCTCCAGCTCAGGAGAGCATCTGGTGGACTGCGGTTCCCCCTTACTGAATGTGCCAAGGATTTCTGAACACTGTTATTCTGTATAAAACGTGTTTTCCATATGTTTGAGCTTTACCAAAATTCACCTCTATATAAACTGAGAAAACAATTCCCATATCTTACGATGTTCAAAGGCTATCCAACATGGACAGGTTGTGTTGCATTTTTCTCATTCCAAAAAAACATTCAAGAAGTAAAAGACCCAGAATACATTAAATGTGATGCGTTATGTATGGTGAATTATTGGCTGCAGAAACCATTTCTAAAAAAAAATATTTAGACAATCAAAATTGTTGTATATACTGTTTGTGTGTGTGTGTATATTAGGGGTGGAACGGTACACAGAAGTCACGGTTCGGTTCATACCTCGGTTCAGACATCACGGTTCGGTACGATTTCGGTACAATGGAGGGAAAAGCAAAACAAAAATGCAGAAGGCATTGTATTTTTTAAATAAGTTTTATTAATAAAGGCATAGAACCAGTTTATTTGTAGTGCACTGACAATAGTTTTATATAATTCGTTTATTAATTAAATTAATAAAAAGACAAAAAGACCTTGCGATATGTTTGGTAATTGTACCTGAATTAATTTAAAATTAATTTGCTATATTTCAGATAAATATATTTGTTTTCCTTAATTTTAATTAACATTATTAATTAACAATGTAACATTATTCTCATCTGAATTATAAATAATTGATTTCTGTATAAAATAATATTACCATTAAAAACGCATTCGATTTTCTTTTTTAATCAATGTAGAATGTGTAAGATTAGTGCTCCGAGGACAAGAAATGAAAACCAATGCAATATGATGAATGTCTAAAAGATGGGACCCACAGACTGTTTTGAAATGTAGTTGGAAAAATATGTTTTGCTTTTAAAACAGTGTATGTGTGTGTGTGAGAGAGAGAGAGAGAGAGAGAGAGAGAGAGAGAGAGAGAGAGAGAGAGAGAGAGAGAGAGAGAGAGAGAGAGAGAGAGAGAGAGAGAGAGAGAGAGAGATTTTGGTTGGGTGACAGTTGTAGGTTACAGTTTGACAAGAGTTTACAGTGTGACAAAAGCACAATGTTGTGTTTTATTGCGAGTGTACACAAATATAAGTAAACACTTTGCAGGTTTAATGATCTGTATGAACAAAATGACGGAGTATGTTTTTTTATGTTTCCACTGTTCAATCGCGGCCGCGCCTCTCTCTCACACGCACAAACACACACACTCCAGCATTGCAATCTTGACATCGCAGCCTGTTCATTATGCGGTCACACCAAACCCGAATAGAGCGTTAAATTCGCGTCTATCGCGTCTAGTTCGACGCTAGTCCAAAGCGAAGGACGCGCGTATAAAGCCAACGTTTGAAGTGAACGCGCGTTCAGAGCTAAGCCGATGGTACAGATTATGTGTCCCTAAAGAACCCGCGTATCTAACAGTAGTTCCGCATTACATTAATTAATTTTCACGCAAGTTTTATTTATTTTTATACCGTGTATTCTCCGTGTAAATTCGTGCACCGAACCGTGACGCCCGTACCGTTTCGGTTCGGTACGAATACATGTACCGTTCCACCCCTAGTGTATATATATATATATATATATATATATATATATATACATATATATATACATATATATATACACACACACATACATACACACACACACACACACACAGTATATTCAACTATTTTGATTTCCTAAATAATATATATATATATATATATATACACACACACACACACACACATTTTTGCATATTGTTGAGTTTATGCAGTTAATGGTAATATTATTACATTTTGGTCTTTACTTGTACAAAAAAAAAAAAACTTGTTCACCAATTAATGTTCAAAGTAAAATCTGGGTCCTGAAGCAAAACCAGTAGAAAGTCACTGATTTAGAGCATGGGCAACGGTTCACAACCTTCGGCATCAGATAACAGTGAGGATAAGCAAGAAAAGCGAGCAGCTCTGGACGGCCTCAGGGATTAAATATCCCTTCTGCCATCCCATAAAAGACCTTGATAATAGAACTGCTTAGTTTTGCCGTCTCCATGAGTTTGTGCTGGGCGGCTGACTCATCACCGGGACAATAGCGGACCACAGCGGAAACACGTCGCTCTTTGTTCGTGTCTGTGATCTTCATTGTTGGTACAAGACTGCTGAGGCTTCTGAATCTGATGGTTCATTCGTCATCTCTCCTGTCATACTGCTTTGGGTACTAACATTTACGCCTACAAATTCAATTATTTTAAATATAGGACATCTAGTTTCAGAAGAGCACACAGTATTACCACAAGGTGTTATCTCGCAAAGTCTGTCAAGAACATTTCATTAAAGCACGTCTCGTGTTGAAGATTTGGATTGTGCACTTATCTGGCATATCGGCTTATCATGTCCTTCATAATTTTTCATATGTGTTTTCAACATCAAAGTATACCGATATAAACTACATTATCCCATCCCAGGGGGGAAGCTCTGAGTTTGACATTACGTTCCGCACGTGCACCGAACCGAAAGATCAGTACCTAAAATTTTATGTATGAATACGTGTACCATTACACCCCAAATATAAATATACATTTTTTGATTCAGTTCACAAATCCAGAGTAAATGACTTGATCACAAATCAGATGATCTAGTTGAAAAACTTTCTGACTTAATGATCTGGCACACAGAACTTTGCGGAGATAAAGATTATTAGTGGGGGGAAAAAAACGTATTTTGGACGGTTCCTCCTACAAAGTTATTGCATGACTTGAAAAATAGAAAACTGATAGAATTTTCAGGATCTTGATGGTATATTTTACCCCAAAATACCCTATTATTATAACGAGAATATATATATATATATATATATATATATATATATATATATATATATATATATATATATATATATATATATAGACACACACACTAGTAGTTATGTCTAACTAGTAAATTATTCAAGCATGGCAAGTTATTATTTGTTTTGATTTAAATAAAAGAAAACAAATAAATAAAATTGTATTACAGTGTTCTTGAGAATTAAAAGAGAATTTAATAAGAATAGTCATTGAGAATAATGAAAATTAGAAGAAAAAAAATGACAGTCTCTATACAGAATATAATTTAATACTTTTTTCTTTTGACAATGAGGTGAAATATGACTCGGATACGACTTCATGAGACCTGGAATATGCTGACTTCAATATAGCACCTTCTCACAAATAATACCCAAAAGCTCCTAGCATCATGTAGACCTGTCATGAACATGTAGAAGATTTGAAAAGGGACACAATGTTAAACAGGCATCTATTTCCGTGCCATCCTCTCACTTTTGTTGCGGGCAGTTCAAGGACAAAGAGACAAAACTTTGTCAAAATCAATTGGCAAGCATTAGTTTGAGGAGTCAGAATTTAAGAATAACTTAAAGCACAAAAAGAAAACACCTGAAAATCCTTGGATCAATTTTCTTTTCAGATTAAATTGTCAACTGAGCCCAAAATCGGTAAATGCCATTAAGCCAGATAAAAGGAGAAGAAAAAAACACTACTAATGGCTTTTTTTGACAACATCAAAGATAAAACTAATCACTTGGGGGATAAGGCTAATTTAAGGAATCTTTTCCTCAAATTAGTATTTGTTGTTGGGCAAAACAGATGGAAGGTAGATGAAATGCTTAACAACCTCTTGGGAGCTGAAAGTTTGAGCTTGTGCTCACTCACCTCGTGTTCACGAGCAAGAAATATAACACAGGCAGACAGAAGCGCGCCCATCTCATCCTGAGGTGTTTATTGCAGCTAACAGCCACCTTCTCATCTCTCAAAGATATAATCATTCTGTGTGTTTCTTTCCCCTTGTGCTGTTATACTGTAGACTGAGACTGCAAGATAATCAGAGACATACGACATCTTGTGGCAAGATGAGGAAGTGCAGGACCAATTAGGACGGAGAATTTTTAACCCAATGAACTACTTTAAATGTGTATAACTAGAGAAATGTATTGAACGTTTAGGGTAGGTAAAATGTTTTTTAAAAATACAGTAAAACAAAAAATATTATGAAATATTATTACAATTTAAAATAACTATTTTCTATTTATTATTTAAGAAACAATTATTTTATTCCGGTGATAACAAAGCTGAATTTTCAGCATCATTACTCCAGTCTTCAGTGTCACATGATCCTTCAGAAATCATTCTAATATGCGGATTTGCTGCTAAACATTTTTTTATTATTCTCAATGTTGAAAACTGTGACATTTTCTTTTCAGGATTCTTTGATAAATGAAAAGTTCAAAAGAACAACATTTATTTGAAATGAATGCAGAAAGAAAGTATTAATTTATTTTTAAAAAGTATACTGACCTCAAACTTTCAATCATTTCGAATAAACTGAACCCAAACTCAAACAATTAAATCACAATATTGTGATTCGCATCGTGATCCAGATATTTATAATAACGTCAACGTCTGGGTTGATTCCTGAATAAAAGATTATCACTCAAAACACAATCTAAAAATAAACACCACATGACTGATCATTTCCTTTCTGTAGCAAGCTTATACTAGTCAACATGTCCATCAGATCCACTATATCTGAGATAGTTGCTAATTAATCTCCCAAAGTGCATGTGGAAGCATCCCACGACTGCCATCCGACGACTTATCTGCAATCTAATGAGTCCGCGCTGGCAAAGCTGCAAGAACGAACTTGCTTATCGCGCCAGGGGTGGTAATGGCGGCTCACGGCAATTCACGCCATTACAGCTCAATCTGGCAACATGGCCGCATGATAGGTTTAAACAAGCCACTCCTCCACAAAAACCTTTTTGAGGCACAGCTAAAAGCCTTTCTGAAGCAGAGATGTGAGATGAATGTGATAAAACACGTTCCCAGCTGCTGCACAGATCCACCAGCGGGCCTCGCCCCAGAGTAGGTGCCGATAGTACTTTCTGACCCTCATGGCTCCTGAGCATTCCCAGCATCCCTCTCCATCTGCCAAGCCGCCACAGAAGAGGACAAGCCTGGCTGGTGCTACCGAGGCGGTGAGGGAGTGCAAGCAGAGGGCAATGCTCTGATGCTGGGAAAAGTTCTGCTCTGGGAGACACCTGCATAAATCCTGGTTGATTCACTCTCGTGAATATCAATAGCAGAGGAACTACAGGACAGCAGTGATTTGATGTTTTGTACATTGTCTGAAAACACTATGAGATAGATTATTCTCTTAGCCTGTTTTCGGCAAGCACAACACTGCTAAAAAATATATATATAAGAAGAAAAATTAGTGCTTGCTCATGCAAAAGTCGGCACTATGATGCTAAAGAATTACTAAGGCGGCAGAGTTCCCAGTTTCTGAGTTCTGACCAATGCATTTCTATTATTTTCAGGAGCTTTTCAAACATTTCTTAGACGGCACTCACAAAGAGTAGTGAAGCAGACAAAATTGTGTAGACTACAGAAACTACAAATACATTTCAATGACTTTCTATGTTTCTAAGTTTCTTTCTTTCTTTCATGGAAAACAAACTTTAGAAGGTTTTCAATGACCATGGGATCCATGTTGGGTGTTATAAGTGATTGTTTACAAAGTCAAAGGATTTTTTTTTTTTTTTTTTTGTAATTCTAAATCCATCACTCGAGAAAGTAATAGCTAAACATTTATTATTAGACAGAAAAAAAACTGAACAATAAGCTTTTGTGCTGTCTTTCTAGAACTGCGTTTCAGACAGATGTCAAAACTGTTCAATTAACTTATAAAAGCCATAGTGGAAACAAACAAGCTGCATTAAGGCAATAAAGTATCTACTATATTTGACACTGAAGCACAAAAACAATAGGAGAGAGATTCGCTTTCATTCAGGTATGCAAATGTTTTGTACGACTGATAAGATTGCAAATGGCACTCACAAAAATGAGTCATATCTGTAAGCAAATTCATTAGGAGTTTGATAAACAATGAGACAACAACAGAGGAATCTCAAACCATTCATTTAGGGGTGGATGGATTGACATTGTAAAAGGAATTGTATAGCACACTAACTATATTTTATAACAGGAAATTCAGCTAAATAAATAAATAAATAGATTAATATTTACATACCTTCAAATGATCTTATTTTTTGGTTTGTATCAATCGAGCTCCATAAATAAATAAATAAATACATTTAATAATTAATTAAATTCCCCTCACAATACTGTATTGGTAATATATATTGGTAATATATAATCTCATGTCAAGAGTAATTTTTTTGTACAATTTTTCTCATTAATAAAATAATATAAAATTAATTAATAAATATTCAAACTATTTTACATTTATTAAAATGATCTTTTAGTTTCATCAAACAAGTTTTAAAAATAAATAAAAAATTCCCCTCACAATACTGTATTGATTATCTCATGTCAAAACTTTTTTTATTTTTTTATTTAAATTGTTCACATTAATATGTTAAAGTATTTTAGCGTATTAGTATTTTAAAGTATTGTACCATATTTCAGAGTAAAATAGAATATTGTTTAAGAAAAAAAATATTAATTATTAATTCATTTTTAGTGTACCTCCTCCCCTTCAAATTTGATTTCATGTGAAGAAAATGTTTTATTATAAATATTACTTTTTTTTTTTTTTTTTTACATATATTAAGCTAATCTTATCTTTTGGTTTGTATCCATTAAGTTCCATACAGAAATAAATATACTGAGATGAAATAAGAACATTTAATACGTAAAGTATTATTTAAATGGTATGGCACAGCCTCAATCAGCTGACATTTCTTCGGTCGCATAGTAAACCACATCATACCATCCAGCTCTACTTTCAACAATCTATTATAACAACTGTTTTAAGTGACATGGGGGCTACAGGCACCTACAGCCTTCTACCAGGGGCACAGTGACCCTTTATTGACCTTCAGATTGAGGTTAAAGACAACCAGCGGTTTAACGGCAGAGTACCCGTCGCACAATCACACCGTCCCTTGTGAAAACTCCTTTCACAGGCAGAGCTGTTAGCAGAAGTGTCGGACCAAGCAAGGCTCGTTTCAGCACACCGAGCCAAAGTACAGCTTGTTCGATCACCTGGAAATAGTCTAGCCTAAGAGCTGCCACACAGAGAGCAGAGACCTTGACAATCTCTGTTGTTGGCTGTTGTGTTCTGCATGTACTCACTGCTGCAGTGCTTGTCCACTCCATCACACTGAGAACTGCTTAATCCCGCCTCCTCTCCCACAGGCTTCCTGGTTGCCACGGTGCTGGGAGTGATTGGCGGCTGCGGTGTGGTCTGAAAGGCTGGGAGAGCCAAAAAACACAAGTTACCACAGAGACCCGAACTGAACTGGAAAAATATCTGACAATATGCTTGCTAAGAAAGATGTAAAAACTAATCTGCATGTTTTCTTCTTCCTTGTAATTTATATACTGTGAAGAATTTTTCACTGTGTTGTAATTTTCAAGCGAGATTGCAAACAATGATATTTATTGCGAAAAGCAATTTTTCGTACAGTTCTCTACTTGTGAAAAATATTGGCTTATAGCACAAAACAATATAAAATTTACGATTTTGCAAAGTACTTATAGTATCCCACTATTTTTCCTTGATAATATAAATGGGTCTTTAGACATAAAAACATATGGCTGCCTTCAGAGGAGATTTTAGAAAGATAGTCCTTCGCAAGGTGATCAAAATCATGTAAGGAATCAAATTTCGCCTGCCAAAAGCTAAAATGAAAAGAAAGAAAACAAAGAAAAAAATCTCATACACATTGAAGGAGCCATTTAAGTTGGGATTCTAGAGATCAGAAAATCAAAAAGACTTGGTAGTGGGCTTTATCACACTCATTTTTGTCGCTAGACAGTCTGTTAGCTTTCAGGTTAATCTATTTGCTAGTATTCCTAATACATGACAAAACTTCACTTAAGAAAATGATTTTAGTCAAAAAAAAAAAAACTGAATAAAAAAGGATTGATGACTCATCCTGCACTCACTCATCTTGCCCAATCAAATGCACACTAGATTGATAATGCCCCGCCTCCTAATACCACCTACATCTAATTGACAATAGTAGTAAATCATGTTATTAGCTTTAAGGGATATTAAAAGTTTCTACCTTTATATTAAAAAAAAACACAAGCCTGATCCCAATATCCTGTTTTTGAAGGAAACTCATCAACATAGGAAAGAAAACTGCCCTTGTCAAGCCATTTCATGGTGGTTTTTAATTCAATGCAGCCCAACTTAAAACTTGAACACCACAATACCGATACCCATAACTTCTCCACTGCACCATATAAAATATTCAACAGCACTTCTCTAGAGCAGGTCATTTTTTACCCCACCGTAATCGTTCAACACTGAACCGGTGCAAAATGAAAAGGAACCGAGGGGCGGCTCGGAGGGGGGCCGTGTGAGATTTTCGTTACAGCAGACACAAAATGAACGAATTACAGGAACCTGAGCTAAATCATTCTGAGAGAAAACCCCCTGGTGATTAAAGGGTGGTGGGGGAACTCGTCGCCAAAACTCTCGCAACAGCCTTTAATGTGAACTACAGTAATCTTTTTTTCCTGGAAAATGTTGCCTTTTTTCTTTAAAATGAACAGCGCAACATTATGTGCCTTTAAGGATTAAACCCCTAACACAATATTAGTGCTGATGGGTGTTAAACAAGGTACTGGCGTGCATGCAAAAATCTAGGGCTAAAACCCAATTTGCATATTATTCTTAATGATACCCTGTAACCGTAAGTCTCTTAAGGACTAGTATATTAATTATTCAAATACATTTATTAATTTGTTTATTTATTTGCATACATAAGCCATGTAGAAATAAATAATAAATATGTATTTACAGTATCTACATACTTATAAACAAACAATACATACTATATTTATATACACATTTATATTTATTTATATACAAACTATCTAGAAAGTAAATAAAAAGAAAAGAAAATGAAATAAATAAAACAAATGCATTAAATAAAAACTAGTGCTGTCAAACGACTAAAATATTTAATCGCGATTAATCGCATTAATATCATAGTTAACTCGCAATTAATCGCACATTTTGATCTATTCTAAATGTCCCTTGATTTCTTTTTTCTCACATTATTTTTTCTCATTTTAATGCTCTTATCAACATGGAAAAGTGGATCGGCTTGCTTTGTGCAAATGTTTTTTTTTATTGAAAACAACATTGGCATATGTTCAATTTCACACTAACATTCTCACTTGAAGCAGTCATTCACACTCGGAGCAAATAATCTCTCACACAATGTAACACTGTCCATTAATAAAAGGGTGAAAAAAATACTTTGTCACACAAACAGCCCCTTTAACAGCCCTTTCTAAGGGATCAAAACAGGGCGATACAATTTGGCAACTTTTTAAAAGTAAACTTTCCATTCAGAATCTTATTGGCATCCATTTCGGTGTCTCGCGCTCGCCATCCACTCAAAACATAACGTTAACCTACTACTCTTTTAGCCAGCTCGCAAGCCCAAACAAGTGTGTGCCTGTTGTTTTGTTTCCGGTCTACCTAGATCCGGTGCGGTGTTGTAGTTTTTCTAACGTTACTAGTTGTTGCAACAGCATGTGAAAAAAACTACAAAGTTTGCTAGTCCAAAAAGAACGCTAAGCTCGCGATTAAAAAAATGACGCCATTAAAATGGGTTTGCGTTAACGCCGTTAATAATGCGTTTAACTGACAGCACTAATAAAAACAAAAACAAGCAAACATTTTCTACATGGCTTATTACAGACATAAAATACTAGAGTAAACATACAAAAGGTGATGACAAACAAACTAGTCTACATCATCGCATGTATCCAAAACTTTGGTTACATATTTGGTGCTATATACAGCACTACATGGAGAATAAGGAGAGCAGGAGAATAAGGAGAAAACTAAAAATTGTTTTCATTCTAAATCCGCCTAAACTGGTCTAAACCTGGAGCGTTAAAAACAGTAACTGCAAATGTAAACGTGTGCATGGGCAAGATGATTGATTTGTGACAGTTTTCCGATACAGTGCACAACCTGTGAACTGAAAGTCTAGCTCAAATAAAGTGTTGCGTCACCTCTCTTCTTGCGGGACTCCTTGATCTCCTCGCACATGCGGTCGAATTCAGGGTCCAGTTCAGAGGCGATCATGGCGTGTGCAGTATCCTTCAGACTGCAGGCCCTGTGGCGGATGATTTTATCTGTATGCAAGCATAATGGAAGACGGTAAGGCCACAGTCAATGAAAAATTCATTTGGGTGGATGAAGAAAGAGCAATGTTCTTGAAGACTGACAGCAAGATTTCTGGGTTTTAAAGCAGCACAATTAGTTGAATAAATAATCAAGACTACAAATACAACGACTGCAATTAGCTAATCGTGAAAAAAAATGACAATTACAACACAACAGAACACAAGCTCACCCATTATAATCAACAAGGTGTAGACACAGTTTAAATAAGCAGCATAATTTATTCAAAATTTGAATAACAGTAGTTTTTAATGTAAATTCCATGACTGCATTGTCAAGGGAACTAATTATTATTGTTGTTATTTTTTATCCAGCAACCTGCTGGGTATGGACAAACTATTAAGTAAAAATCAAAGTCTATCCTTATATACATCTGAAGGGGCATTTCTGCAGTTATTTTCTAAAAGAGTTGATGAATTCTGACAACATGAACAGCCATATACATTGCCAATGTCATGTTGGGAAACGTTTAACTTTAAGCAAATGAAAACTGCAGTAACCCCCAATAGGAGCAAAGATATTAACGAATATAATACATATGAATGGTAAGATGGTGATATTAAATGTTACCATGTAAATATATAAAAAATTTTAACATGGCTTATTACAGGCCTAAAATATAAGTCAAAATGTGATATGCGCATTCATCAAAAAATTCAGTTACATACAGTATATATAGATTTTAATCAGGATAGCACAATATTTAAAGGGATAGTTCACCCAAAAAAAGAAAATGTTGTCATCATTTACTCATGTTATTCCAAACCTGTATGAGTTTCTTTCTTCAGCTGAACATAAAAGAAGATATTTTAAAGAATGCTGGTAACCATACAGTTTTTGGTCCCCATTTTTTCCTATAATGGAAGTCAATGGGTGCCGTCAACTGTCTGGTTACCAACATTCTTTAAAATATGTTCAGCTGAAGAAAGAAACTCATACAGGTTTGGAACAACATCAGGGTCATCATGAACAACATTCATTTTTGGGTGAACTATCCCTTTCATTTTTAACAGGAATAAAAATGAGGCTGTGAGGGATAGAAGGACAGTGTGTTCAATGGATTGTTTAACAACGTACTGATTGTTAAGCCAACAAAACGTCGCTTTGAAAGTTGTGAGAAAATTCTGTGATCTAGGACCTTTATGCAGTGCTTGCCATTGTACTGTACGTCTATCCCTCACAGCCTCATTTCATTTGTGTTAAATTCAATTTGGCGTCTAACCTAACTATGGTCTATACTGATACTGTTGCCGTGTTTCAAACGACTCATTCACTGTTCCCTACAAAGTGAAAGCCACATAGTGCACCACAAAGGGAATAAGGAGAGGTTTTGAAACAAAACTAGATTTCTTCCATTCTGAATCAACAAAATGGTTTAAACTGTGAGCACCCGTTGTTGCAGCAAAACATTTTCAGTTAACGCCCTTTGACATGCTGCAAAGCTACTCCAATCACTTTATTTTGACCATCTGACTGAAATAAAATGGTTTTAATTTAAATCACAGATATCACAACCATTTCAGTGTTCTACATTTTTTCCAGACACAAAGATTTACCAAAAATAGATAAGAATAAACAAAGATTTTGGAAACAACTAGAACAAGAAAAGAACCTCAGAGGCACATCAAATAGTGCTGTAATCAGGCACCGGCTCTCTGTAATTGACTGGGATTCAGCCGAGAACCTCAAGCATCAGCTTTTTTTTTTTATTCGAAAATCTGAAAAATACTTCTAAGGCAGGAGCGCTCCACGGGCAGTCAATCAAAGTATCTCTGTTTACAAAAACACACTGGTGTGAGAACGGGGATTACTGTGTTTTCTCAAAGTTCTCAGAGCAACCATTTGCATTCTATCCTCTTTCCTCTCTCTCTATCGTTAAATCAAGCAGCTTTTAAACATGTAGGGAGGAGAAGTGTGTGTGTGTGTGAGAAAAGAGAGCACACTACTGGGTAGTCCTCATTACTCCAGGACAGGCTGGAGGTCAGGATCTGGCAAAGGTTGCCTCTTAATTGGAAGATGGGCCTAATTAAGCCATCTAGAGCGAGTGAGAGGACACTCTATACTCCAGTCAAGGATATAAAGGCAGGCTGAGAGGAAGAGTGTGTAAACACACTTATTTTGACTTTCAAAGCGCTGTTCAAAGATCTCAGACTGCTAGTGCCAAAATTGACAAATAAACAAATGGATCTGAGAGAAATTAAAACAGCAATGCTCAATCCAGCTCCTGGAGATCTGCCTTCCCACAGAATGTAGGCTATGCTTGGAATAGAACAGCAATTTACTACTTACCGAGTACTGCATTTTATCAACAATAAAAAATAAATAAAAACAAGAAAAATGTTAAATACTGGTAACAACAGATTAATGAAAAACATTTTAAACAGTACTAGGATACACTGTCAAGTCATCCTCATTTATATAGCGCTTTTAACAATGTAGATTGTCTCAAAGCAGCTTTACAGAGATAAACTTAATATGATTTAAGGTAACAGAGATTGGTTTGGTTTTAATGCGGTTCTTGAATAATGTTATTTTCCAGCTAAAGTTAGTTTTGATTGATTCACTTCCGTTGAAATGATCATTTGTTATTAAATTAGGGGCCGCTAACACGACACCGTTCTCTCTAAACAGACTTTAAACTCGAACCTGAGATAAATCCTGATGGCGTGCACACACTGTTGTCACATGACCTCATCGGACAGCATGTTTAATTTAGTGAGTGGCACCAAGTAATCTTAAATGTAAAATTGGTAAATTAAAGATGTGAAACTATTTTTAACTTGACACACTATTTTAAAAACAGATATTGGATATATGTAGTGACAATGCTGTAAAACCGGATACATTTTCCGAAACATGTTTTCAAGAGGGGAAATTGTTTCTGCATTTGTCTACATATATGTGTGTATACATATGTTACGATTATGTTTAGTGTACTTATGATCTGTTTCTTGTTATCAGATTCTGATTGGGATTCGTTCGTCTCCATGATGCTCTGCCGGAAGCTGGCTATAAAAGGCGACGGCAGCTGTCTTCAAGGAGGGCGGGGGCTTTGGTTGGGCTTTGGCTGTATGTGCGCGTGCACGCATCGTAGAGGTTCATTATGTAGCCCATGTTAGACCTGTGTCCCTCATTTGTTGTTAATTTGTTTCTTTAGCTTTCTATCGGTTGTTTAGTTTATTTGATCGGTTTTGACCGTGTGTCCTCGTGCTCATTTACGAAGAGCAAGCTAGAATGTCACGTGACATACATCATGCCACATGTAGCGTATGTTATGTATTAGTTCACTAGTTTAGAGAGTGTTGCCTTGAGTTGTAATTTTTGTTTGTTAGTTAGCGGAGGTGAGTTAAGGGGTGCTTTGGCACGCCGAAGATGTTTCTTTGATTTTTCTTTTGATTTAGCAAGGTTAGATTTCATGGTTATAGTTAGAGGTGTTTTGTTTTATTTAGTTCTTTGATTTTGGCACTCGTGCTCTTCATTTTTATTTGGTGAATTTCATTGTATTTTTCTTTATTTGTTTGACTATTTATATTTGGAATCATTTAAAGTTTATTTTCCTATTGTGTTTATGGGCTGGGAAGAATAAATCAATGTTCATACTCCAATTTCCTCTGCTTTATTATTATTATTATTACCACTGTTTGCATTGTACTTTCTAATAAATGTTAATCCCTTAAACTCGTAGACAAAATTTAAAAATCTTGGGTCGTAACAACATAAATACACAAAGACATTTAAATACATACACTTGCATTCACAATGTTTTACTACAAAATACATACTTCGACAAGTACATACTTTCAGTATGATCTATGTGAACTGGGATGCAGTCTTGAAAGTTGTGATTTTGAAACTTCAGCTGGGGTACGAGCACATTTTCTAGGAATCTGACTTTCAAACAACCACTGCAAGACTCTCTTTAATAAAGGGAGGTTTCCGTACTCTATTTGGATCTGCACTGCAATTCGAAGAACAGAATTGATGCACAACAACAACAACAAAAAAACAACAGTGAATGAACAAAAATAATACCTATATAGCGATGGAAGAGATTTTAAGTGAAATATTCATGCTTCACTTGTGAGAGTAATGCTTAACAAATGGAATTTTTGACAGCTCCTAAATCCCATATTCCCCTGCTCTAAATGGACCAGAAGCCCCTTTCAGTTTCCTTATTAATGTAGCTAATTGCGTTTTGTCTCGTTCCTTCAGTGGCTCCTCTGTGAACGCTGCATTTAAACAAATGACCCACGTTCTCCCAGCAAATGGGCTACTATGATTTATTCATAGGCACCGGCTGCATTTAGCCAACAACCTTCAATGGCTGACCAATTAATCCAGACGTTTGGGAGTTAAGTCCTGACAAAGAAATCTTAAGTGTTGCCAGAAGTAGCCAGCTAGCAGACTTCCAACAACATTCAGAAATCAAATAATAATACACGGCCATCTTACCTCACTTTGCTCAAAAACAATGATGTGGTAATCACATGACAGTTTGGACAGGTTTTAATATGAACATGTTGCTCTTTTTTTAAATAAAGCATGCCTTTCACATCAGAAGGGCTCCTTACCACTTTAGATGGGTTTGCGAATGATGTTTGCAATGCTATATGGTCTGTATCAGTAGTTCAGGTACTGTGTTTCCATGGATCAATTCATTCTAGTTTAGTTTATATTCACTGTACTATGTACATATATTGCACGTCCATTACATCAATAAATATCTGACATGATTTTCTAAACTACAAAGTGTCCCAACTGACCTACTGTATGGCCAGAGAACAGCAAGAAGTCCATTAAAGCGATGAATGGGTTTTATGGAGACTGCTCATTATAGTGCCATTTTTACTCTGCGGAGAGATCAGTGACAATGATTTCCTGTGCCTTTTGAATGAAGAAGGGTGAATGGGTTAATATCTAGCTGCATTTCCTGTCCTCAAATTTTCATATCTTTCAGTGAAGAACCAAGTCTGACTGATTAATCATTGATTTAATGTCCTTTACACGACTTCAAGTACGGCAGTCGCTGCTGCTGCTGCTTTTTTTCACTGTTTTAGAAGCTCTAAATGGGCTTTATGACAGACGTCACATGAATAAACAGCGAAACAGGTCTCATCGCATCCGCTTGTTGGAAAAAGTGTTAACAACAGTATAAACTTATGGCGACATCTATGGAATTTTAAGATAATCAGCTAACCTAGCTAGTTATTTTTGGTGTTATTCAATTTTAATATCCGAATGTTACTGGGAAGAAAAATTATAAAAACTTTTAGATATCAATCAGTATATGCAATGGACAACATTTATGCTCATTTTTGGTAGATTACAGAAGTATATTGCGCAAAACCTCTATTAAGTACTAGGAGTGTACACAAGTAATCGACTAGTTCTGCACCAAATAGTCAACTAGTAAAAACACTACTTGAATGTCAAAAATAGATTTTCCTCTATGCATATACTGTATAATTCATTATACATTTTATGCATGCATCATATTTTTATATTTGCCGTTATTTGTATTACTTGAAAATTAAAATACTGCATTTGGTTTATTTAGTCAAGTGCTCGAATACAATTCTCAAAAAAGTTACTTTAAGATACAAGGTAAGATAACATGACATAACCATCATATTCTGCTCAACTCTGCACCAACTCTCCTTAAAAATGAATGACTTTCTGTTGCTGCATATTGCTGGCGGTGTGAACGCCCTATAAGACTTGATGTTCTAATATTTATCCAGTTGCTCTATATTATATATTTACCTCCTGGGTCTTTGTCTGGATTGTACTCTAACGCGTTGCTGCAAATGAGGTCAACGTCCACTAGAAAATCATTGGCGACCGTGTACTTGTGAGTGTCGATCTTCATCATGATGGCGGACAGGTCCATAGGCTGTGTGATAACCTCGAGGTAGTCTGACACCTAAAACAGAGACACTTATAAAAACACTTTCAAATTTTTTTTTATTTTTTTTTGTAAAAACTCAATTATATATATAATGTATAAACTGTTTAATCGTTTGAGGTCAGTTCAATTTTCATTACTTTTTTTATTAATACCTATTCAGCAAGGACAAAATAAATTGATCAAAAGTGACAGTAAAGATATTTATTGTCACAAAAGTTTTATATTTAACATATATGCTGCTCTTTTGTACTTTCTATTCATCAAAGAATTTTGATGAATAAATTGTATCACAGTTTCCTCAAATATATGAAGCATTATTCACATCACAGTAATTGAACTTTAAGAGAAACACTCTTTAAGGATAAGATCTTTTGCATTGTAGCGTTATTTCAATAATTTTACAAAACATCATATTTGAACTGAAGATACATATGACCCAGACATTTTCTTGACAGGCCTTGTGAGCTTCACACTATAACAAACTTCGAAATTGTATCTCACTCTGTATTCATAGACACACCGTCCTCCTCGTTTGCTTCTTATATTGATGAACTTCTTAATTGCCTCCTCAAATTTACTGATTCAGGTAAAGATCCTGCCTGCAGCTGTCGTATAATGACAATCATTTGATTTGTTTGGTCTGGGGGTTGCTAATAAACCATAGGTGCTGCTAATTAGATGGTAATATTGAACGAACAGAGTACAGAGCCTACAGGCATTATTCATACAGTTGCTGACGTGTACCTCCTCGATGTCCACGGGCTTGCTGAAGATCTGGAAGCGCTTGTCAGTGGCGAGCCGCTTTGTGACGTCCCTGAGAAAGAGGCGGAGCTCGCGCAAGGTGTTCTCCTCCTGCTCCTCCAGTCGCCGCTGCTCCTCTGGTGAGAGCTGTCGAGGGCCGGGGTCTTCAGCGAGGGTCAGCACCTCCAGAGAGCACACTGGAAACACAGAGACAGACACAATCCCTCAGAACAACGTAACAACAGATAGAAATCATGAGGAATCTGACAGGTCTGATTTAAATGAATGATTACGGGGTTTTTTTGTACTTCTAAGGGAGTAAGTAAAGAATCATTATGTCCGATTCATGACCAAAAACATCTTTATATTGCTTTTTAACAATATTCATAACATATATAAATATCTAAGAATTTTTTTATATTTTACCCCAATAAGAGGGACCATTTCAACAACAGTAAAAGATACAGATAAGTAAAGATAAAGTAAAAACAGTAATATTGTGAAATATTATTATAATTTAAAATCTGTTTTCTGTTTTAATATATTTTAAAATGTAATTTTCAGCCATTAGTCCAGTCTTCAGTGTCACATGATTCTAAGGAAATCATTCCTGTATGCTGATTTTGCTGCTCAAGAAACATTTATTTTTATTATAAATATTGAAAACAGAAAACAGGAATAATTTCACCGACCACAAACTTTTGAACAGTAATCTATTATATTTTATTATATTGTGGATGCAATATACCACTCCATCCTAAAGAGTGGTGCAAGAAACATTATCAGAATACCCGTTCTCTTACCAATGGCATTATGAAAATCGTGTTTTTCCAAGTATTTTGTTCAGAAATGGAATCGGGTTTTAACACCAGATGAAATGCTGAGCAAATGGCCTTAAACGACTCAAAGAGTCAGATGACACTGAAGCTGTGCCAGATCAGCTAGAGGAATTATAAACACTCAGCATTATATGGATGAAGTCGAGCAACGCTTCCCACCACAGCGTGGGCCGCAAAGTGTGTTATTGATTTCTGAAGAGCTCCAACAAACAACCTGACAGCTGCAGTAATTCAGGGCTGCATCTGTACAACGAACCAAAAACAGACTGCCAGAAATGACCAAACACACCAAGCAAAGAGTGCTAATGTGGCACTGCCTTGTAAAATATTGCTGACAGAAAAAATATATATTCTCGCCAAACAGGCCTGAGGACCTAATCCAAAGATCTGGGCAGAGTGCCTGGCGATTATTGAGCCACCAGCCTCAGCAATTTGCTTTGTGGCAGCAGCTAGCAAGCAGTCATGCTAACTGTGAGCGTAATTAGAGCTAATGGTTATGGCCCGGCGTTTAATAGAGCCCCTTTCTCCCACCACAGATGCTATGCTGCCAAAGGAAGTAGAGTTTTTGTTTTATTCAGAGATGCCGTGGTCGACCCATGGGAGGACCCCTGCTCTACATCAATGGGTCATGATGCTTGCATTTCCACTTGAAAGCCATTCCCTGCTATAATGGCTCCAACTGTGAGGCAGCCGATGAGCATGGCAATCGAACACAAGGAGAAGATATTCAGAAGAGAACATGAGGAGAACCCAGGATGCCCAATTTATGCAGCAACAGCAGTAGCAATTCTGGAGGAGCAGCAGCGGTGGTGGAAGTAATTGCAATGAGAAAAGTGACAGCACTAGTAGTTATCACCCAAAAATGAATTTACTCGCAGTCATGCCGTTCCAAACCTGTGTGACTTTCTTCTGTGGAGCATAAAAGAAGATATTTTTGAAAAGTCTATTTCTGTCCAGACAAATCACTGGTTTTATAGCAGTATTTATAATATTAACCCTTCGCCATTGACGGAATTTTCCAGCAATCCATGTTTTCACTGTTATACAGAAGGGGATGCTATTATGCATCTTCTGAAAGAGTACAGAATCTCCCGATCCAAGAATAAGCAAAGAAGCATTGCTTATGCATACGTTAGCTAACGCGATCATAAGACATTCAACAGCATATACATCATTCAAAACTGCCTAATGTTACTGAATGAAATGTCGGCCGAGGAAGAGGTATGGGACTGTGCAAGCTTTGGTTGTGTTGATGGACTCGATCTACTTTTTATGTTTTGATCATCGGTCTGAATCCGATCTGCATGTACTTTTTTTTTTTTTTTGCAATCCAATACTTACAGGTGACTGATACAACAAAAAAACATCAAGGCCACATACATAAACATCAACACTTAAACATGAACATAACATACATAAAAGTGTGTGTGTGTGTGCGTGTGTGCGTGTGTGTGTGTGTGTGTGTGTGTGTGTGTGTGTGTGTGCGTGCGTGCGTGCATGTATTACTGGGTGTGTGAGTGGAAAACTAAGAGGAACATCTTACAGATACCACAGACGTGATAAAAATTAACTAAATAATAATAGAAGAGAAAAAAAAAAAAGTATTAACCGGAGGATGAGGAAGATTTGATCAAATAATCTTATAAAAATATAATAAAAGTAAGAATGGTAATAATAGTAGCAATAATAACTAATCTTTTCATCAGGAATGAGGGGGAGGTTGAAGGACAAAGAAGAGTACAAATAACAAAAAAGAAAAAAGAAAAAAAGGGGGCTGCCTCTAATCTCCCCTTGACCACGACACACTTCCATGGGCCACTAAGATGATGTGCACTGCATGTACTTTTTGACAAAAATACGATTTTCTCAGGTTGTTGTTCAAAATGAATGTTGCTTTTTTGTGAAACTTACCCACATTCAAGTGGTAGTATATTCTTTCTTTTGATATTCAGATATTCTGGGGGCTGTGAACATTTTTTGAAAATTATCAAAAATGCTGGTACTGGCTGGCAACTTTTTTAAAACCGCTGACGAGGAAAGAGTTAATATTTTAAATTAGCTTTTAATTTTATATTTTTATTTTAAATCAAAATTTTTGTAATTTTGTTTTGTGCTTTTGTTTTTATTTTTATCATTTAAGTCAAGTCTTAATTGTTCATGGTGCTTGACAGATATAATTGCTCCAAGTTGGTAAAACAGTCTTAAAAAGGTTAAAAAACTTAGTTAACATCAACCTAAGTGTAGATAAATCTATACTTCTGGATTAACCATGGTAAACACTTACCTGTTTTCCTACTGCGGGGTGGTGCCTTGGCCGCCTGCACCAGAATGAGGTCCAAAAAAAAATTCCTACGTGCTTCTTCTCCCGGCATGGTTAAACAAACCACCTCCCCATATGAACGGCTGAAGATGCATTTTAGCTGTAAAAAAAGAAGAAAAAAAAGAGGCATTTTAAAAAATACATTTAAACAACACTTAGAAATTTGCAACAACAAAAATTACCCAATACCTTTTTTCAAATATTGAGTTTTTCAGCTTCCAAATATATATATATAAATAAATTCATAAATTCAACATAATAACAAACAGAACATCTGCCGTGAAAATCATGGAAGGCATCACTCTCATCCTACTCTTCAAATACTTCCAACAAGCAGGGATCAGATCTCTAGGACTCTAGAAAAAGTATCTCACATCTCCCCAAAAAGTGAGCCAGACTACATACGAACTCATTTAAAACTTGTGTTGAACCCTGTCGGTTTGGGTTTCCCACAGCATTCTTTGTTCTGATGTGTAGCATTGTTTTTTTTTTTCTGTTTTCCCCCCGAAAGCACAGTGCATGACGGGCTCTGACTCTCGAAAATATTTCTCCCTGCATGAAGCATTGTTCTGCTCAGCTTGAAGTTCAAAAGAAAGTTTGTTTGTGTAAACAGTATTTATAGGGTGAGATCCAAAGCAGGAAGAAAATCAAACCAATATGATATGTGAAGCGCACGTCTGTGATGAGTGAGTAGGATGCCCACTGAAAAAGTGTTTACCTTCCGAATTAAAATTAAGTGGCTTGAGTGTTCAAACGTTCAAAAATTCAAGTAAATGTTCACATAAGTAATTTGGCATAAGCAATTATTATTAAATACACACACTGAGATAAAGTGAGTATGTCTTAAACAACATTTTTTTCGCATAATTGAAGGCTTGTTAACAATTAGATTGGGGTTGCAACTTGATTCTTAAACAGGCAATTATTTTCTCAAATTTTTGGGGTAGTTAGTGATCAGCGTTCGACAGAATGTAGCTCCAGGACCAACAAAACATGGTGATCCAGTAACAAGTCCTACTTGACAAAATCATGGCCACTGTCAGTTGGCCAATTAGAAGAGCAGGATAACAAAAGGCTTTAATGAAGAGTGATTCGATGAAACATAATGAAAGGATGGAGAAGAAATGTGATGCACGCATCCTTCCCGACAGCCAAAGACATGCATGAAGTGAAAACCTGAAAATAATGATCAGTGTCTGGTGCACATGGTCACAGGTGTCACTGAAGATTGTTTTAATGAGCAGTTTCATATTGCTATATTCAACTCTAATTTCACATCGTAAAGTGTGCCGTGCCAGTCCAATTACAGCAGTCTGGGAGAATTTTTTACTGAATCAGCAGTTAAAACTTCACTATAAGTTCATGCAAGTTTCTCAAGACTGCAGCAATCAGGACAAATGAAAAGGTAAAGGCTAAAGACTTCTAAATATCTGAAAGCTCTCATACCCTAGTGAAAACTAGGAGTTATTTTAAAAAGTCCCCAGGGCTCCCCAAATATTACAACACGGCGGCGGCACTAGGAGTGAAGTTCTCCATAATGAGGATCCGTGGAGCACTTAAGTTCACTTTCCAATCATGAGCGGGTGTTGAAGATCCAAACAATCCCTCATCAACTGCATTATTCTCCTCTTGGCAGATTTGTTTGCACTCAGGTTGCTTTCAGGCTTCTTTGGTCCAAACTCTTGAGGTGAGATGAAGGGAAGCAGAGAAAGTAACCAACAAAAGAGACAGGTAGTGATTTTATGATTTGTCTCAGAGCTGATGGAAGCCTTGGAGACTAATGCAGATTCTGAGGCAGAGAGCCGAGAGACTAAATAGGCCTTTCAACTCGCAAGAGACATCCTGGGGAAATGTGGAAATCAAAAACACATTTCTTTTCTCTTCCTGTCTTTCTCCTATTGAAACATGTTTCATCTTTACTTCACATGAACAACAAGTAGATAAGAAACTTTATAGAATAGAAAGAATAAAGTTGGGATTTGCAAACCAGTGATATCTTAATGTAAATTCAACATGAAAGGACATGTGCAGTGTAATTTACTTTCATAATGGGACATTTTCAGGATGTTCATTGACAAGAAAAAAAAGAGAGGTAAAATGAAGTTTTACCAAACAAGTCAATTTATAATGGGTGTTTCAAACCATTTGCTGTCAATTTTGAAGGATCTCCTAAAAAGCACCCCACTGATTGAAACTTGAAGGGAAAAGTTCACCCAAAAATGGAAATGCTGTGCTGTCATTATTTACTCACCCTCAAGTCGTTCCAAAACCTGTCTGACTTTCATTCTTGTGTGGAACAAAAAAGACGACATTTTGAAAAATGTCTCAGTGTTTTTTGTCCATGAATGAAAGTCAATGAGATCCAATGTTATTTGGACCCCAACGTTCTCCAAATCATCATCTTTTGTGTTGTGAAAAAGAAATTAAGTCATACAGGTTTGAAACAACATTTTGGGTAGACTTTTCCTTTTAAGTGACACAATATTCACAACTTGGGGAAATCAACAAACAAACTGTTACTTATTGACAATACATCTCTAAAAACATGCCTTAATATCTTTCATTGTCACTTCTCAAGTAAATGTTTCGAGGATTTTTTGAAAATTTAAATGCAAAATTCGTTTTTATTTTCAAAAAAACAACTAAAAACGCCTGATTAAAAACTTAAGTCACATTTTCATGTTAAGCTGGAATATTAGAAAGTATTTTAACACGAAAAAATCTGTGTTATTAAAAGCTTAATATAAACTATTCATATTGATATCACCTTCCACATTTCATATTGAATGTATTGTAGAGATTGTAAATCTTAATTTACGATAAAACTTTAATTTAAACTTTACATATAGATTGTTTTATTAATGATCATTACCCATATTGTCTAAGATTAATCCATTAAAACAAAATTACACAAACAGATAAAAAGACACCAGGCTGCTCAAAACAGACCCTGAAGGTATTACAGTGAGTGAACTAATAAGTGTACACTGAGGTGTAAAGTTACACTGCTGGAGCTGCCTACTGGCATCCCTCCTACACACGCTGGCATGAGCCAAAACTCTTCCCGCAGCAGAGCACAGGGGCACGTACCTCCTTCCCGTGATCCATGCGACCTACTCCCACTGCAGATGCTGTTTACAGACGGAACTGGCATCTGTCTCTACATCTTTCTCTTTAAGAAATGTGAGGGAATGGACGAGTTGAGAGATTTTGTAGTGGTTATTTTGTTGCAGTTTCTTTTAATTTGTCGGAGGCCTCACCCCTGATGTGCAGTGCCGCAGAGAGGACAGCTGTCTCGCTGAACATGCCAGAAGCCGAGGGCCAGTGCAAACTGTTCTCGAGCTTCTACTTTGCATATTTGGGCTGCACTTAATGCAGATAAGCTCAGGGGCTAATGAACCTTTTTTTAATCTTGAACCAAAGTAGGTTTAATATATTCCCACTTAAGACCTACTTAACGTGTACAGAACCAAATTGTTACTGCTTTTACTGGGTTTTTTTTTACAACCATGTTTGTCAATATAACGTGTCAATTTAGAATAATTAACATAATATAATATAAACCACCTATGTGAGAACAAATCACAATCCTTTGGTTTGTCAAACTGACTAGCGAAACAACTTGGTCTGAATCAAAATAGAGTTGCCGAATCAACTACACATCATCACAACATAATTACTTTCGACACTTGACTAAAATACATACTTTTGACACTTAAGAGTAAAAAGACACACTGAGGATTTCTTTTCATTAGGATTTTTTTCCTAACGTAATAAAAAAAAAAAAAATCACAGTATGGCTTGGTTCCATTATCACATCACAAAAGCTCGTTCATAGTAAATGCTGCATCACATGACCTCTGCATCATCACATCACCTCTGCATGTGCTGCGAGTTTGGCTCAATTATTAATGTGCATTTGGGAACAACACACGTCAACCATCTTGCCAAACTTGTAACGAGAAGCACTTGAAAACCAGCTGTCAACAAAAGAGATGCTTTAAAGACTCCTTGGTTTTCCTCCTCCACAAACAAATACAAATAAAATGTAAAAGGCCATTTTTGGAGAGACTAGCAATAGTGATTTACCTTTGAAAGCATAAGATCCCACCCTCCCTTCAGACTGTCTCCAAAGCCGCCACTCCTTCAAAACACATGAACAAATACAGAAGGGAGCAAACAAAGGTGTCACGGGAGACGGCGTTAAACTACCTCATGTCTCAAAGCACATAACATATATACAGTATCTCACGAAAGTGAGTACACACCTCACATTTCAGCATATCTTCAAGGGACAATACTATAAAAATGAAACTTGGATATATTTTAGAGTAGTCAATGTGCTGCTTGTATAGCAGTATATATTACTGTCCTCTGAAAATAACTCAACATACAGCCATTATTGTCAAAATAGCTGGCAACAAAAGTGAGTACACCCTAAGTGATAATAGCTGTATGTCATTTAACCATGCAAAGCCACATGTCCTATTCATCATGTTCATGTTTTTGTCTGCTTGACAGGACCATACAAATTTGAGTATCTTGTATTAGAGCAGTTGAATTTTGTGCTGCGAGTACAATTCTCTCATACTGACCACTGGATGTTCAACACGGCACCTCATGGCAAAGAACTCTCTGGGGATTTGAGAATTAGAATTGTTACTCTCCACAAAGTTGACCTAGGCTATAAGAAGATTGGTAACAGCCTGAAACGATGGTGTCCAGCATGCGTGGCGACGAGTACCAAGAAAAATGGGTCTTGCCTACAGTCAAGTATGGTGGTGGTAGCATCATGGTCTGGGGCTGCATGAGTGCTCCTGGCACTGGCGAGCTGAGATTCATTGAGGGAAACATGGATTCCAACGGGTACTGTGACATTCTGAAGCAGAACATGATGCCCTCCCTTCAGAAACTGGGCCGAACGGCATCATAACGACCGCAAACACACCGCCAAGACGACAACTACCTTGCTGAGGAAGCTGAAGGTGATGGAATGGCCAAGTATGTCTGAACCCTATTGGGAACCTGTGGGGCGTCCTCAAGCGGAAGGTGGAGAAGCACCATGTGACTAACAGCCAGCAGCTCCGTGATGTCATTATTGAGGAGTGGAAGAGGATCCCAGCAACAACCTGTGCAGCTCTGGTGAACTCCATGCCTAGGAGGATTAAGGCAGTGCTAGATAACAATGGTGCTCACTGCTCACACTAAATATTGACACTTTGGACAGTTTTAACATGTTCACTTAGGGTGAACTCACTTTTGTTGCCAGCTATTTTGACAATAATGGCTGTATGTAGAGTTATTTTCAGAGGACAGTAAATCTATACTGCTATACAAGCAGCACATTTACTACTCTAAAATATATCCAAGTTTCATTTCTATAGTATTGTCCCTTGAGAAGATATACTAAATGTTTGCTGAAATGTGAGGTGTGTACTCACTTTTGTGAGATACTGTATATATACACACACACAAATACATTTAGACCACTTAAAGGGGTGGTAAAATGCCATTTTCACAAGATGTAAAATAAATCTCTGATGTCCCCAGAGTGTGTGTCCACAAAAAGTTTTAGCACAAAATACCCCACGGATATTTTTATATAGCATGTTAAAGTTGTCACTTTTTGAGGGTTTGCACACCGTTTTGTGCCTGGCCCTTTAAATGCAAATGAGCTGCTGCAGAGGGCGGGGTTTCAAGAGCTCGTGTGTGTTAGCAGCTGCGATTACCTCACGCAGACACACTAAAATGACAGAAACTGTTTTAATGTTAAAAACGGAGTCAGACAAAGATGGAGAGACTCAAGAAGAAGTCACAACATGTAGAATGCAACAGGACGTCTCTGAATGGTTAGTTGATGAATTTATGTTGCTGATGTGGAGTTAACTATCGTCAATTAGGATATTCTGTCATGGTAATCTATAAATCGCTCGTATAGGAACTGTTGTGAGATACACACAGAGTGACTTTCTATTGCATGTGAAAAGATGGATGCTAAAGTTTGAGCTGACTGACTCACAAATGTACTCTTATACAACAACTTTTCCTCTTCTCAACATGGACTGGGTTTATGTACATTTTAGGGTGGTGATGTCACTAACCCGGGAGGAATGTCAAAACCTTGTTATTTGCCTATCCCCAAGTCAATACACAAATTAAACTTGTAATAATTTAGACTTAGCGTTGTCGGGCTCAATCTGGTGGGGCGCTTTTTAGTCTGATCCTTTTTGATACGCGATCACAGGTAGCCATGGATATATCCATCAGATTCCAGAAATCAAACATCCACGCAAAAGAACATGTTCCTCTACCATTATTAATGCCACTCACTCATACTTTTAACACTTAAGTACATGCATTACATTTCTTAAGCACCTGTGCTTTCCCTCAATGGGTTACTTTACCATACAGGAAAATGCATTACCATCTTATTCTGAAGCATGCTAACCGAGTACTTCATATAACTACCCGCTGACATCAGTGAAGGCCAAACATTTCCTGATGCTTTACAGGGCTCCTTTCTGAATTCCACACACAAACCTTCTATCTCCAAATCTCAGAGGCCCTAGATTCAAGCTCTCATGAGTGGGAGAGGCCGGGATGGTTTACTCTAAAAGAGAATCTGACCGTAGAGCTCTTGTGGTGTTACTGTGAAGCTGCAGTATTGATCGCGGATTTAGCACAGGACCCCCTGCCCGGATGAAAAAACGACTCTCACACCAAGGTAGGGATGGTACGATTCCACCTTGGGATATGTTTCAAAGCGGGAACCAGCTTTGTGGACTCAAACAGTCGATTCCCAGAATTTGCCCACTTCACCATTCAAAGCCACTTCAGATCTTCTGTGGTTGTCAAAACTTGAGGTTGACGTCAACATAAAGCAGCATTCGTAACCCATTTCACTTCTATACTACGGCATTTTTGATTGAAACAGGATGTACAAGGACGGGACTTGATTGTATCCATCAGGAATAGACTGGATCATGAAAAGAGTGTGTTCTATACCACAATTGAGCCAGAGCAAGATTGTGGAGCAATACTGTCCTCCTGAGACATTGCTGGATACACTTTAAGGAGGCTTTTTGACCAGGATGTGCAAGAGAAGCCTGAATTGCTGTTGAGCTATTGGTTAACATTCAGCCAAAAAGGAAGGTTCTTTTAAAGATGGAACTAAGGATGCACAATATCATATAAAATATCATTTATTTTAAATATCATATTTGGCCGATAATGACGTTATTGATGAGCCAATAATTATTACATTTTTTACAATTGGTACAATATTAAAATTATACTATTTTGTCTAAATGAATTTAAAAATAAAACGTAATTATAAAAATAAAATAAAGTAATTTTAAAAATATCAATCTTTTTTAATGTTACAAGTTCATTTTGGCTGCATCCCAACATTATACATTAATGTAGATCATGATCTGCTAAAGTTCAAACTGAGCATCAGAATAGGAAAGAAAGATGATTTATGTGATGATTTATATTCCTGTCAGCTAAGAACAGAAAACTGAGGCTAAAATAGGGCTGGGCGATAAAACGATAACGATATGTATCGCGATAGACACGTGATCGATATCAATAAAAAATGTGTTCGATAAAACGTTCGATATTTTTTTCTTCGTCGGAAGAAACCAAAGATTGCGAAGCAAGTTTGGTTGCATTAACAAAGGCACTCGCGTGTGACACGCTAACAGGCAATCATGTAACGTGTCAGTTTGGTTGCGCCATATCGTTGTCTCGTGCTGCTGGGTTCCTCTTCAGTAACCGGCGATTGATAAGCAGAAAATGAGTGCCCTTCATCTGCATGCCATGCAGGCTAGAATTGCGAAACATTATTGGATAATTCGCTCTATTCGCGTTTGATGTGAACACAGCATAATGAACAGGCTGCGATGTCAAGATTGCAATGCTGGAGTGTGTGTGTGTGTGTGTGTGTGTGCGCGCGAGAGAGAGAGAGAGAGGCACGAGAGAGACAGACACGCGGGCGCGATCGAACAGTGGAGACATAAAAACATACTCCGTCATTTTGTTAATACAGGACATCATTCAGTCTGCAAAGTGTTTACTTATATTTGTGTAGGCCTATACTCGCAATAAAACACAACATTGTGCTTTTGTCACACTGTATTTCTTGTCAAACTGTAACCTACAACTGTCACACACCGTTTTAAAAGCAAAACATATTTATCCAACCCCTTTTTAAAACAGCCTGTGTGTTCCATCTTTTGGACATTCATCATATCGCATTGGTTTTAATTTCTTGTCCTCATAGCACTAATCTGTTTATTTTTAAGTTACACATTGATTAAAAAAGAAAATGAAATGTGTTGGTAGTATTATTTTATACGGAAATCAATTATTTATAATTCTGATGAGAATAAAGTTAGGGTTAATTAAAATTAAGGAAAACAAATATATTGATCTGAAATATAGCAAATTAATTTTAAATTCATTCAGGTACAATTACCAAACATATCTCATATCTATCTTTTTATTAGTTTAATTAATAAACCAATTATATAAAACTATTATCAGTGCACTATAAATAAACTGGTTCTATGCCTTTATTAATAAAACTTATTTAAAAAATACAAGGCTTAAGACATTTATAAAAATGCCTTCTATATTTCGGTTTTGCTTTTCACTCCATTTTACCGAAATCGTACCGAACCGTGATGTCTGAACCGAACCGTGACTTCTGTGTACCGTTCCACCCCTAGTATTGTCGTCATAATATGAATTACGTTAAGCTATGGTAAAAGTGGTACCGCCAGACCACGAGATCGGCTGAATGGTTTCCTAAACGGTAAACAAACATTTGTTTTACTCGAGGGGAGGTGGAAAATGAGCTTAATTCCCCAAATGGTGGAATATCCCTGTAACGTTAGGCTTATCGTTAGCCGAGTGCTCTGCCCTGACTTCTTATGATACAGTGCATGTGTAAGATACAAACTTCCTGGTTGGCAGAAAAAGACTTTTGATAAGTATGCTGATTTTTAAGTCACGCTCAGAAATGTGTCATTTGCATATTAAAAATCACAAAACAAATCAAGCAGGGGGCACGTACGATCACAAACCCCCACCACCTACGTCCCACCGCGCCACTGTCACCTTTTTTACTCTGAGGAGTTTGCAGGTCTGATTGTGAATTTAGACTTATGTTTACATTTTTAATTATTTGAGTTTTCCATGGTTGTGTTGACATTTCTGTCTTGGGATTGTAAAAAGAGGAAGGTTAAGTTAAAAAAAAAAAAAAGTTTAATTGTAATATATTTTTTCTCCTGGTCCTTATTTTAAATGGGTCATAAAAAAATCAATAATTATCGATATCGACCGATATGAAACACTGATATCGTGATACAGTTTTCAGCCATATCGCCCAGTCCTAGGCTAAAATTTGCACGGCTCTCCAAAATTGGACAATAGAAGATTGGAAAAACATTTTGATTGTAGGGTCAGAATTTGGCATAAACAACATGAAAGCATGGATCTATCCCGCCTTGTATTAACAGCACAGACTGGTGGATGTGTAATGGTGTGGCGGATATTTTCTTGCCACACTTCACACACACACACACATATATATATATATATATATATATATATATATATATATATATTATGGTTTTAAAAGTAAGATTTTTTTAAGAAACAAAAAAAAATTAAAAATAAAAGTGCATCACAACCAGTCCTTTCCAGGTAAAAGAAAATAAACTTGATTTTCAAAAGTCAACGAATTTGCAACAGGTGAATGTAACATTTTTGACAAGCCAAACATGTCAGTGTCTGAGTAACATGTAATTTATTTAACCCTCAAACTAAACGTAATTCCGTAAAATGAGTATAATGACCTATGTCAAAAGCATTTTGAACGTCTCCAACAAGTTTTATAACTACCCAAAAATCAAACCATAGTCCACCCCTTACGTTATCACATCCGTCAAAAACTTAGGCTGGCCCGTCGGCTGGAATATTAGATCTAAAAAACATAGACATAACACACTCGTGGGCAATCAATCCTTTCTCTGAATGCTTTGAAATCCACATCATTTGAATATCACAACATTGATGTCTGTCAAAAAATACCATGCACAATACACGGCAGTATTTACGAGAAGCAGAGGTCCACGCATTACCTGGAAAACCCACACAACTGGATGTTTTGAATGGGCCATCGCTTTCCGAGAAAAGGGAGAAAATGGCAGCCTGAGCGTTATCAGAGACGGTAACGCATGTAATACATAATGCATGCGAGTATAAATTTGTTCTTCACTCGCTGAAATTGAATTGGAATGATCAGGGAACTGAGTGAAATACTTCACACTTCATGCTAAAGAGAATAAACGCCAATCCAAATGGAAAAACTTTGACAGGTCAGTGAACATTGTTCAACGTGTTGGTTTTGACGGACATTTTTAATACACAGACTATGCGTTCTGATTGTAACATTCCTGATTGGAATATTTTCAACAATTTTCTATTCTTGACAGAACTTTTTTTTTCATAGTTTTTGTTAAATGATCTTGAGATGAGTCCCTGTAGTCGTCCAATTTGACTCATATGCTGACGTAATATTGTATTATAAACTTGACTGGTGATTTTTATCAAATGTAGTTTAATTCACCATCTTCAGTTTAAAAGATTAAGGCAGTTATCAAAGTTTCATATAATGCTTAATTTTCCAATAAAAGATGATACATTTTTACACAATTTGTAACATTTAATTTCACTTTTCAGCAAAATCCACCCACGAATGACTATTTATCTATATATTCTCTTCTCTGCACATTATTTGATTCACTTTTTTTTTCTGTAGAGCTGTTTTGAAACAACATGTATTGTAAAAAGCACTATACAAATAACCGTGAATAGAATTATATGCACTGACTGCAGATTCTAAATCAAAACACTGTCATATATAGGTAGAATATCAAAGTGAAGACACCACAGGGGTCTTCAAAGGGTCCTTCAACGCTGAAAGTTGAGTCAAATTTCCAAAGCAAATAAGGAACAAAAACAAGTGTGACAAAACCCCAGTGCCACAAAGAGGGTGAAATAAGCAACCCATCCTTGTCTACTATCAATTAAACATGTGTCTTTCCTCAGAGGAACGAGCCTGGCTTTAATGAACACACCTTGCAGGGATAGAGTGAGCGAGAGACGGGCCTGTCAACAACATTAATGCTTTTGTTCTAAACACACTCGTGCCCTCCTGGTGGGCATCAGTCATTTCAGCAGGGGCTATGATCAAGGGCTTCGCCACCAGCCAATCACCAGTCGCCCAGCGACGCACCCTGGGATGCATGGGGCGCACAGCATGAGCCGCTGGAGGCTCTTGATGCTGGATTGTGAGGTGAAAGCGCAGCGCTGCCAGAGTGACTCCCCGTCAGCATAATTAAGGGAGAATATATATATATTTTTTGTTATGTGACTTCAGACTGCATTACTTATCTCTGCCTTCCACTCTCTCGCTGCTCCTTTCATTTTAAAGACTTCTCTCACATGCTCTTCCTGCCATGTCTTTGAGAATTGATTTTATTGCCCCTGGTGCGCTTAGAAAAGGACTAGAAAATAATAGAAAGGGAATGATGGGTACAGGTCAGACCTTGAAGAAAAAGGAGAACAGGCGGACAAAAAGTGGAAAAGAAAAAAGGCCTATTGGCCTGTGGCCTAGTGGATGGGCAGATGGTGTACCAATATAAATACACACACACACAACCAAATATATATATATACATATATTTGCGTGTGTGTGTGTGTGTATTTATATTGGTACACCATACAGGTATATATACAAATAATAATAATGATTATTTTGTTAGTATATAAAAAATCTTTAATTGTATTTATATTAATTTTAATCACATAATGCGAGCAGCACACATTCATGCATCGATTTCCATGCAGCTTCTCCAGATGGAGAAGAAAAGCCCCCCAAAAAAACAAAAAAAAACAAGTACACCTCACCCTTAGCCAAGTAATAGTACTTCTCTCCACAACAAGCCACAGACTTTCATGTCTCTAGCACAAACTGTTATGCAACAAAGTATATTTATGGTTTGAGGTTTGTTCAGGGGAGACAGAGGACAGATTGGTCACCTCGTCAGGGAGCTGCTGGTAGACAGTCTCTGCTGTGGCGAGGATGAGGAGCGGAGTGAATGAGGGCACGTCCTGCAGCAGTGTGAGGAAGCTGCTCTTGACCGTCTCACTGATGGCTTCCCACCAGTCACTGATGTGAGGCATGTAGATGATGCTGGGTACACACCGCCGAGCCTCACGAAACACCTACAAACACACACACAAACCTAATAAAATTACTAATAATAATAATGCAGGGCTCAACAATAAAAATTCTGATTTTTATTTCTTGTATGTACTGCCAACCTTTTCCATTTTTACTTATCTTTTATTTTTATTTTTTCATATTTGCTAGAAATATGTATATTTTTCATTAATTATATATATATATATATATATATATATATATATATTTATCTGTACTGCAAATCTAATCTTTGTTAGTTAGTTACTGACTTATCAATAAATGTTATAAAGTGTTTCCAAAGCATCTACCTTATTTTTTGCAACGCAGAAGCAAGCTATTTTCTAGATTTCTGATTCATTAGCTGCCATGTAAATAACTAGATTAACAAAATGCAGTAAAAGGTCAAACTATTTGTGCTACAAACCAGTGTTTTAATGATTATATAATAAATTAAAATAATATGATAAGAAATAGCAGTTTGCAACATCAAGCCAGCATAACGGACTGTTTTGGTACAGGAAAAATAACTGGAAGCGAATGACACCGGAAGCATTTATGCTACAAATGGATGAGCTGTTCTAACATTAAGAATAAGGTGGATGACTACCATGATCACACATCTTAGTCAAAACACTGTTAATACTACAAGCCTACAGCCCCACACACAGGCTGTGTGAAATATTCAAAAGTGATTGTGTGTCTCAGCTTGCCTGAGCACAGGACTCCTCTGGGGTTTTGGCACTGACGGAGTATAGTGTGGGAAGGTCAAGACGGTGCACAGTGAACTTCTCCAGGTGGTGCAGCACAGCAGGGGCCAGGTGTGTGCTCTGCCCCGCGCCCTGGGGCCCCGTCAGCAGCAGCCGTGGCCGGTAAGAGGTGGGCTGCTGGTAGGCAGAACTGATACAAAACAAAAAAAGGTCATTATCCATCCATCCGTATTACTATCTTATCTACCTATCTATCTATCGAGACACAACCTCAGATTCTGAATTAAGGAAGAGTTGCTGACAAGCGGAATCAAGCTATGATGACTGACTAAAACTCCAATAATGTAATGAAGAGAAATAAAGGTAATTGATAAAGTTGGCAGCTCTTTAGGGACGACAAATTTTCATGCATTTGACATCTATACTGTATATTAATATATTGAGATGAACCACTTGCCAACATCTCATTTAAGTGTGAGGCGCTGCAAGTATTGATGATCTCAAGCGAATGTCATAAAACGCAACCACTGAACCATGAAGAACAAATCAATGCAAATGAGATTGAAGTAGGTCTGCTGAGGAACAAGACATCTCAGTGCTGACTGTCAGTTCTACAGCATTCCAACAGATGGCAGCAAAACACAGCGCTTGAATATCAAATAAAGCTCTCAGGTTTAGGGAACTTTTAAATTACACACATTTTGTTTGTTGTTTATTTTCTATTGCCATATCAGCATTAAAGGATATATTCATGGTAAAATGAATAAATAAATAAAAATACAATTAAACTTCTTACGTTCCAATAAAAATTATAATATCTAATATTCTAATTCTAAAAGACAACAGCTATATGGTAGTCATTGTTCATGACAATATTGTTAATTATGCATAATCATAATAAATGAAGGGTCTCAGTGTACTGATTAATCAAAAGGGCGCTGAGGATGACAACTGAGTTCTGTATGAATTTATGTAACTCACGTGGTAAAGTGGAGAAAGGGTTTATGGGTGGTGCAGGAAGCTGCTTTCTTCGGCGATCCTGGCTGAGTTTCATAAATGGAAGGAGCACCAAGACATTCCTCGTCCTCGCTGTACGAGTCCTCCACCAACAGATGATTGTCCATGTCTGAAATCACAGGCAAGAAACTTTAAATGCTGCCATTTCTATCACAGTGCTTTACAGCCAGTTTAACTAATACAGAAAACTGAAAAAACTGAAAACAGAATATTCAGCAAGAAATAGTGCTTTGATTTCATGCATTAACATTGGGGGAAGGAAAGTAAAACAAATTAAAATAAAATAATAATGATGTTATTATTTATTCAATTAAACCCCTTCCCTCAGTAATACATTTGTAAAACATTATTCAAATCAGGAAAATCTTAGCTCTTGTATTTGCACTTTCTCTTGAGAACTTGAGAAAAAGGCGAGAACAAAATCAGATATTTACGGTACCTGATTTTAATCTTTTCTTTACAAATTTATTCTTGAGAGAAGTTTATAAAGGCATGGAGGCATATTCTTGCAAATGTATTCTTTCTACATTTACTTTTCTTATAAAATTTGAACTTTATTGATTTTCTTATTTGCAATCAATAAATAATATAAATAATTATGTATTGACAAACAAACCACTAAAACAAAAATATACATAAAAAAAAGGAGTTAGTCAATAAAATTGTAACAACATAAATAAGCAAGTCAGTAAATGAATAATAAATAAATTTGTAAAAAAATATATATATATATTTACATATATATATAAGGAGGGGCAGGGGTGTTGCCAACACCATAAGTTCCTATTAGGAGCTATATCATGTTTACCATGACCACTATTTTTATCTCGCCACATGCCTGCTACTACTGTGGGTTACAGAAAAGCAAAATTGTTCCCCATTTATCAAAATAAACATCAGTTAGTTCTCCCATGCAGACTATAGAAGAGTTTTTCAAGGGCTGCCACCCGTCCTAAATCTGAAAGTCACTCACAAATCAGAGGCCTTTCGGAAGATTTTCAAATTTAACAATCACACATGATGAACAAACCCAGCATGATGCAGCTCTGTATCCACTGTGATTCAAGTTTTTTGACCCCAAGGCCCGAGGGTCACCAAGAATGTATAAACTAGGAAAGAGATCCTGCTGGGTATATATAATCATGCACCTCTCTCCAAAAATACTGGACTCCTGAGCATTGCCACAAGACATGAAATAGGTTCCCCTCCTCTCTCTGGCATCGCCACAATTCAGGATTATCTCTAAATAGCCTTCTGGGTGTCCAGTAGAATCTGTGTAAATTTTTTAATTGTATAAGACGTGTTCCAATATATCTATAGATCAATTTTAAATTACCAGTGATCCTCCCCCATTCTTCATCTTCATATGTGCATCCCAAATCTTTTTCCCAAATTATCTTAATGGCAGAACTAATATTTTAGCCCATTTGACTAATACGTAAGGAACAATATTTCGGTGCCTCATGGCCAGTACCCATGATATTCTGGATCATCATGAGAGTGTTTTTACCCCTGGGAGCATGTGAGGGGGAGGCAAAGATACTTGTGAGCATGCGTCTAATTTGTAGATATTTCCAGAATTGATCATTAGGAAAGCTGATTTTTTTTTTTTTACTCTCTCAAAAGAGATCAATGCATCTTCCAGAATACTGATATTTTTATCAACTCATTTCTTCCATAACACAGGTGTTCCACCTATTAACAACTTTGGATTGACCCAGATAGCAGACGAAGGGCTTAAAAAAGGCTCAACCCCCAAAATGCAGGAGGTCTTTTTCCAAACTGTTGGGAAATAATGAGATGGGAAATAATTGGGTAATTATGCACTGGTAGTGGTAGTTTTGTTATCAATAAGGACTTAAAAGGTATAAGCGAAACAACAGATTTTTCCATGGCTAGCCATGGGGGAGCCCACTCTGGAGGTAACATCCATTGTACCAGGTGCCTCATACAAAATGCAGAATGATACAAAGATAGCTTGGGGAGACCTAGTCCTACCCGCTCAATTCTTTCTACAATGTTTTTGTGAAAAGTACTGGGAAAAATAAGAGTAGAGTAGGGACTATAATAGAGTAGGGAAAATAGTGTAAGTCATTCTAGAGCAGTGTTACTCATTGCGCGGCCTCCTGCGGCTCGCCAAGCTTTCATTTGTGGCTCGCATGGCGGTAAATAATACGGTGATATGATCATGCAGTCACTACAGATATTTCATAAAAACATTAAAAACAAGTAGGGTTATAACTTGTTTCGGATTCTCATCCACAGACGACTGGCTTTGGGCATTTTTAGTGTGTGATAAATATAAGCAGCACAGCACAACAGTTCCATAGTCTCCAAATTAAGAACAGAAATGGATAAATATGAAGTCTGCTGTTTAAAAAAAAGAACCAATGTAGAAGAAGGTTATTAAGCGCAAACAGCGGGAAACTTTGTGTATTTGTGCGGCATGTCAAAAAACTAATTCCGATTTGAAGCTTGTGACATATAAACGTGTTTAGCGTTCATACAAACTACAATACATTCAGATTCATCATTCAGAATGGTTAGATACATGATGGGCTAATGTAGAAAAAAATAACTTACAGCCATTAAATATATTCAAGGATGAATATATTCTAGAAATCCTGCTTTTTTTGTCATTAAGGGAAATCATCTTGTCTCAGTTACAAATTTGACTGGAAAATCATAAAGAATATTTTTTCCCCTGCCCTTTTGTATTTATTGCGATGCATATTGTATGTTCAGGGATGACAGAATGATAAGCAGACATGGTATTTATGACTGCATGTAACTTTTGATACTTTGCGGTAAAATTGGCTCTCCTACTGACTTTGTCCTATCAGTGTGGCTCTCACGAAAAAAAAATAGTGAAGACCACTGTTCTAGAGGAAAAAGATTGCTCTAATTGAAAAATTAACCATTTATAAAATATTTATATTATTCATCAACCTAAAAAAAAGGGTAAATTTTGATTTAATGTTTCATTCACCAGTTATCAATCATCTTTAAAATGTATCAATCAATTTATCAATCATCTCTAACATTTCATACAAAGTTTCACTGCAAAGCAAAAACTCTAGACTCTAACACCAGCAGCTCCCTGACGAGGTGACCAATCTGTCCTCTGTCTCCCCTGAACATACCTCAAGACTAAAATGGAGGGATTGGACTTATTACTACAAAGAGGGCAGTCATTAAAAACACTGGGAAAATTCTATTCCCAGCAGAAATATGAGGTGGTAATTATAAAAGCTCTGTACGTAAGGTACAAAAAATAGATTTAAATGGATGACGAAACACCTAAATGAGAAAAGAAGGGCAAAGAAAAAAAACAAATGAAAGCAATTTTTGTACCTGTGATGTATAAAAGAAATAACTCAGCGAACAAAATACAACCCATCAGCAGGAAATGGAGGGCGTACCGTGTGTGTGTTCCCTGTGCAGGAGCTCTGCGTGGGGGAAGACTCGCATCAGGCAGGCAAGCATTTGAGCCAGCGTGGGCTCCAGCAGGGGCTTCAATACGCAGGAAAGGGCCTGGCCGGGCGGAGCCACAGCCCTTTGGCCCGCAGGTACTATGGAGCGAAGGGCACAACCAAAGTCCTGGGCCCCTAAAACGATGGAGCCCACGTCCAGCTGAAAGCGCTGGCTGGTGGCGTAGATCTGAGGATAGCGCCGCCGCAGAGCCGCTAGCGCAGCCTCTGTGCAAAGTGCTTTGATGTCGGCCCCACAGTAACCTGAGACACGGGGAGACAGCAGAGTTTGACACACGATTGTCACTATGTAGAAATATGGACATATTAGCTAGCTGTAAATATTACACAAAAATAAATAGGTATATTAATATTAAAAAGGTATTACTATGTTTTCATTATAGCCTTGCTAACAGTAGAATTATTAATGCTGTGTTTCATTCAACTCAAAGAGAAAATGTAATTTTATATTTGAGAAAAGTGCAAAAAAAATTAAATAGTAGATTTTAAATAATTGTATTTAAAAAAAAATTAATGATTCAAATTATTTTACATTTTCCTTTACGCACACTGTGTGTGTGTATATATATATATATATATATATATACCGTTTATACTGTAACACAATAAAACAAAAAAAATGCCTTTTATTATCAGGCAAACATTTTACTAAAATTTGAGAAAAGTGCAAAAAAATTAAGTCAGACAAACATGGCAATATCTAGGAAAACACTTTAAGACACTCTGTTTATTCACTTTTAAGTAAATAAAATGCATCAGTGAATTATGTTACTGCATTAAAAAAATAATAAAACGTGATGAATAAACACTGACACCCGAGGCAGGTGTGTAAAACATAGTAAATGTTCTTATTATGGCATTGCCATTTATTTCATCTTCTTCTGAGTCTCAGACAACAAAACACTTTATGATCCGGAGATATCAAGTTGTAATCGCTCACATCTGACTTTGAATGTAGTTTAAACATCAAACATGTTCTGACTGGCGTTTTTATGGAAAGAAAGAAATGACTTGAGACCCAAAACGCATTCAACTTTGCACCTAGTAGGGATGAACTGTAGAGCTGAAGCTAGAAAATCATGACTTTTGCATCCATCTTACCGACACATTTCTCGGCTAGCTCATTTATGAAGGGTTCGGCTAGCTTGGGGCTCCAGTCCCTGGTGTGGATTTCTAGAATGTGCTTTCGGGCCTGTTGGTGAGCATAAACACAAACACAGACAGTTTACAGATGAAACAAAGCACAACCAAACTGTTTTGATCATAAACTCTTTACAAAGGGGCTGGAGAAAACATAAGAGCTAACGTTTGATTAGCCAGCACCCTGCTGTGAAGACACAATATACACATCCAGAAATTAGAGCAGCACAGACCTGACCTGATGTTACAACTTCAGCTACAAAGCTCAGGCGTAGTTGACGCACAGTCATGAACTATGCCGGGGTGGGTCTTCAAAACCGATCTGTTCCCAGTTTGTTTATTGTCCCTACTCTACTGATTCTGTGACAACTAAACAGGTCTGATTAAAAAAATAATAGTTAAAAAATAAATGTATGTACATTTTATCCCCAATTGAATACATTTATTACAAATTATGTGTTTTAAATGAATAACTATGAATAATAAATAGATTAAATGATATACAACAAATGTATTTGAGGTCTGAGACCATTAGTGAAAATATATTTTGTATACGTTTACAATAATGTATTTTTTTCCACACCAAATTATATGCTTTACATTTTAAAAAAAAGGAAATTTTTCTATGGTTTTAATGAAATTTTAAATACACAGATTTTCAATGTATTTCACAATATTTATTACACTAATAATACTCTATTATACTGATCATCATTGTGTCTTTGAAAGTTTTCTGGTTTGATTGATGGTATTTAGAGTACACTGATTGTTTGACACTATTTGAAATCCTCATTTTTGTGCAGATAGTGCAGAACTCCTCTGACTGGTGGACAAAGGAAATATATATATGCTATAAATTTACAAAGATATTTCCCTTAAAGTCTTATATGTAGTTAGCGTCTATTTATGTACAGCTTGGAGTGCTAAATACTTAAGTCAAAACAGTAGCTTGACTTTAAAAGTGACTTGAAAATCTTCTGTTTAAAGGTAACGTTAAAGGCTTTAACACCAGTCATGAAATGTTTTGAACTAAAGCAGGAATGCCCAGATATCAGCAGTGAGCAGCATGCTAAACCGAACTCATCAAATTTAATTGGCATTCCATTTGTCAAGTTGTCAACGAGCTTGACAAACAGAATATGTGAGATTATCAGATAAGATGCATTTCAAAGGCCAAAAAGGCTGCGAAAGACTACAAACTGAGCTGTCAGACTATTTCAGGATTAGTGTTTTGAGTGAGGGACACGAAGGATGGCTGCGGGCAACCAACACAATACCCGGTAAAGTAAAATAAAGGATTTGTGCACCTTTTTATCTGGCAGGTTGAACAGAAACTCCCGGTCAAAGCGTCCGGGCCTCCTGAGTGCGGGGTCGATAGAGTCGAGTCTGTTTGTAGCACCGATGACCACTATCTCCCCCCGGCTGTCCAAACCATCCATCAATGCCAGTAATGTGGACACTATGGAGCTAAACAATTAAAACACAATGACTGGCTAACCTCTTTGCATGTAAAATGAAAAGGTGTTGAGGTGTACATGTGGGTAGGACATCTAACTCATTTCAAACGAGCAAGAAATATCTTGTTTTCCATGATACATTCCTTGTAATACCAAAACCCTTTGTGTGGAAATCATAATGAACTATCTGATTCCTTCAGGAGCATTTCTAATCCTGATGATGAAACCTTCTGCAATACCCGCCACATTCATTTGAATGCATTACCTGTGAATTTGATCCTGTCTGCTGGAGCGAACAGGAGCGAGGCCATCAATCTCATCGAAAAAGATGATGGAGGGTCTCATGAGGTATGCCTGCCAGAAGAACAGGAAGTGTTAGGTGTGTGGCTGGACAATCACATACCTAACACATCAAAACAGCTAGGGAAAGAACAGAGACTAACTATCTAGTTTCCATCACCCTGTTTTTATGCGCATTTTGAAGTATGGCATCAGAAACGAGAGATGGAAATGCCAAAGTTCGGGGGGAAAAAAGTTACCGTAATGCAAAAAAGTTTAAAAACGCTCGCTTGAGGTGGTTTTTGACTTGTGCGGAAAAAAAGTTAATGCAAATAATGGAAGATGGAAACACATTTGCCAAATAAATTCTGAGTAGCGAACATTAAATCCTACATGACTGGGAATTTCGGCTCTTTTTAGGGAACCGAACCGGATCATTTGGCTCAGTAATAAGAGTATAGGCTTGCGTGTGTTACGTGATATTAAGGATGATCTTTACACCACAATGCTCGACCACACGCACTCCATGCAGTGACAATATTATGTTAATGTGTAGCCTACTGTCTGTGCGTGAGATGAATCGAGAGCCGCGGCACCGGTAATGTCATCACACGCATATACACATCAAAATAACATTCAGATATTGACTACTTGACGTATGGCTGAGCAGAATAGCGAAAGGATAATCATATTATTCTGTCTTGTATTAATACACAAAAAGGGAAAACGTCTCTCAGAAGGGAACCGACTCTACCCGTTCACTTAAAGGAGTCGGCTCACAGTCGAGCGACACATCACTACTAGATAAAGTACTAATTGTTGGTGATTTTAATATACATGTAGATAATGAAAAAGTTGCTTTGGGATTGGCATTTAAAGACATTGTAAACTCAATTGGAGTTAGACAACACGTGTCAGGACCTACTCATTGTCGTAATCATACTCTAGATCTAATATTATCACATGGAATAGATGTTGATGCTGTTGAAATTCTGCAGCAGAGCGATGACATCTCAGATCATTATCTAGTCTCATGTAAATTACATTTAGCCAAGGCTGCAAAGCCGACTCTGTGTTATAAATACGTTAGACCTATAACTTCTGCCACTAAAGATTGCTTTATCAATAATCTTCCTAATCAGTTTCATCATCTCAGCATCCCGGATAGCTTAGAAGAACTTGATATTGCAACGGAAACGTTTAACTCTCTCTTTTCCAGCACTTTAGACGCAGTTGCTCCGTTGCGCTTAAAGAAGATTAAAGAAAATAGTCCAACGCCGTGGTACAGCGAGCACACTCAGGCCCTTAAGAGAGCAGCCAGAAAAATGGAGCGCAACTGGAAGAAAACTAAACTAGAGGTATTTCGGATTTCGTGGAAAGAGAGCTCGATTGCTTACAGAGAGGCTTTAAAAGCTGCTAGATCTGCTTATTTTTCAAACCTATTAGAAGAAAATAAACATAATCCTAGGTATTTATTTGAAACAGTGGCTAAACTAACGAAAAAGAAAGCTTCAAGCTCAGAAGTGTCAAAGCAACACGGCAGTGACGACTTTATGAACTTCTTCACTTATAAGATTGATAATATCAGGGACAAAATTATAACTACCGTAATTCCTCAAATAAAGACCGGGGCCTTTATTTACCTGAACTGCAGATGGTAGCCGGCTTTTATTTGAAGCAGGCTTTTATTAGAGGCAGGCCTTTATTTCTAATTCGCGATCCCCGCCCGCCCGCCAGCCAAGTTTCCATGGTGACGCGTCATGCTTGGCACGTGTTCACCACAGCCAAAATAGCGCTGTATGACAGATGTAGCGCTTTTATTTCTAAATATTAACAAACTTGCTTACTATGTCATCAACTATCTAATATTCTGACTCTCAAATCCGTGTGAGTGAGTTTGTTTTGTCGTTTAAAACCCTTTATAAATTATCTTGATCTGTAACGTGAGATGGGCACCGCAGTTCAGAGATTCCTGTCTGTTGGATTTGTTACGTTACAGCGCGTGAATTCTTCAGTTTGTCCCGAAATACATGAAAGTAAGTGGCCGGTGAACTGGGAGAAGAATAGAGTAAACTTTATAGTTACTTACACTGTGTATCTGATATGAATAAAACACGTCGCCAAATATATTTGAATGGATTGTTATTGCTGCTTCCATAGACACCATTGTGTATTTTACAAACTATAAATGTATTGTTTTGCTATAAATCATATCTATTTAAATGTCTGAAACCTAAAATAAACATGTGGTTAAAAACACTGAATAGTTGTGATATGACAACCGCTGAGCGAGTCCGTCTTTGAGTGTACACTAATTTTTCCCCGGCCTTAATTTGAGACCGGCCTTTATTTGTCCGCGTTGACCACGCCCCCGGCCACTATCAGAGGCCCGGCGTTTATTTGAATACCGGTCTTTATTTGAGGAATTACGGTAGATGTTAAACACTAAAATACAGTCTAAGGTTTTTTTAATATAACATTTATTAAACTCATTAATTGTATTAATGTTGTTGTTATTATTATTATTATTATTATGTAAATAACAAATTGGATTTAAAACTGCAAACTCATTAAAAATCATGTCTCTCTCTGTGAACCCAGAGAATGTAGTGTACACCATGAGTTTATAAAAGCTAGCCTTAAATGTGTAATATGAATAAATAGTGATCATAAACAGCTGTTGAGATAGTATTCTCTCTTGTAACAAGTGGATGTTTCGACCTGGAAATGGTTTTGCATTCATTACAACTTAACAGGAATGTGCAATATCTGTTCATCAACAAATATCCCCTCACAGACAACATAAACTAGCTCAAGGTCATACTGGGATCAGGGTTGTGAGGTTGTCTGCTAGATCACCTGGTCAAAAAGTAGGCGGAGCTGTCGCTCAGACTCTCCCACCCATTTGCTGAGGCAGTCGGCGCCCTTGCGCATGAAAAAAGACACCTTCCTGTCACCCTTACTGCATTCATTAGCCAAAGCCCGCGCCACCAGCGTCTTCCCAGTTCCTGGAGGTCCATAGAACAGACATCCTCTGCAAAGAGGGGGGAAAATTGTTGGTGTCAAAGCGCATGATGCATATTACACACAAAAACCCTTGTGAAAAAAAAAAATCATGTAAGGAATAAGCCACACCTTGGAGGCTGGATCTTAAACTTCTCAAACACTTCTGGATATAGTAGGGGGAAGACGACCATTTCTTTCAAAGACTGGATGTGGTGGGTGAGACCTCCAACACTGTCAAACTTCACCTGCATTGAAAGAGACAAGAACATATGCTAGCCCACAAAGCATCTTTTTCCTCAATGGAAATCAATGAAGCATCAAGGAGATGATAATAATAAATTGAATGTACATGAGTATAAAACTCCAAGACTCACAGAAGTGTCCAGATTCATGGGATCCACATCCGCTAAACTGGCACCCACTTTTACTCGGTCTCGAAGAACACCGCTAGCCAAATCCTCTGACCGCAGGTTCATGGGTAGACACCTGTCACACAATATAGACAAATAACAGATCAACATCAAACCTTAGTAAAAGTTCACACACTTCCGCTCTGTAACAAGCCACGAATTGTGTGAATAAACAGTCATTCAGTGAGTAATGTCACCTGTTACGAGCTCGACTCATGCTTTTGCCTTTCCGCCTTTCAAAACGCTCTTCGTCTGATGATGATGTTGATTCACTGCTGTGAATGGCATGTTTCTTTACTCTGGTGATAAAAATACAGAAAACAAAAAAAATGAAATATCCCTCCAAAAATCATTAAACGTACAACAGGGAGAAATGAGACATAAGGACAGAAACATCTGGACAGATGCAAATAACCATTATTCACCTAATATGGCTTCTTCTTGCAGGAGATCGGTGTGTGTCGAACAGAGAGCCCTTGCTTTGCTTCCTGTTCACTGGCTCTGAGAAAAAACACATTCAAAAGGCAAAAATCATCATTTAAAATATTTCAATAATTGCACAGACTACATGGCTTAAGTTTGTGCGAGACGTAGAGAGCGAGCATAGAGAGCTTTGTTGCTCGTGTGAATGTGTCTGAAGCGAGTACCTATTGGGGGAGCTTCATATCGCTGCACAGTTTTACGCTGCCTGAGGTTATAAGGTCTGTCGTTCTCCTCTCCAACCTCTTCTGCCTCGTCTCCTTCATCGTCTTCATCATCATCAGCCTCCACATCTTCATCCTCCTCTCCCTCCTCATGAGACTCTTAAAAATGAGAAAGAGGACTGTTCCGACACGTCGGCCAAACAGAAAAGCTCATCGGCCAATGCAAAATATTGGCCGATATCTCAGCCTTTCCGATATATCGGCCTACCACTAACCTACACCAGACAACTCGCATGATGACACGTCATAACTCAAATATTATAATAACAAAGCTGTCTGCACTGAAAGTGCTGTTTGCAACAGTTTTCAAAGCAGTACTCTTTTTGCTTGGTGCCAGATTTTTTCTATAATAACATACCACGGTATAAATGTTATAGCTTGTTCTCTACCATTATTTGTTCTCCTCATAAGTCCACAATCCACATATACCTTCAGTTCCTTCCTCCTCTTCAGGGTCCTTTGATTTGCTCATGACTTTGTGATGCCCCTGCATTCCATATGTGTTCCTCCGCAAAGACTTCCTCCTCTTCACACGGGAGTACATGTCCATGTTTTCCTGAACCAAATAAAATAAATAAATAAATAAATAAGTAAACATATAAATGAGAAATGTGGAGAAGAATCAATGGAGCAATGTAGTTTGTAGTATGCGAGTTGACTCATCAGTGGGTTCACAGCCCACACTGAAGAGAGAGGCCAATGCTTCAGAGTAACACAGGATTTTATTAACCTCAATGTGGGCAATTGTTGGCTTAATGAGATGGAAAACAAGGCGGCCCAATTGTTCTGCTGTGTAATCAGTTAAAGGATAGGAGGAGTCACCAGTTCAGTGTCCGTCCACATGCGGAGGCGCTCCACTTCCCGATTCTGCCGTATGCTGCTGATGTTGTCCATCTCTTGAAGAACTGCTTCTGCCGTACTAACAACAGACAAGAAGAGTTGTAAAAAAAAATTAAACTGAAATTTAAAAATGATTTAAAAAACCAAGCGCTCACACATAGATGCACACGGGAGCGTTTAAAAGCAGGCGTCTATCAGCGGATCCCTAATATATCTGCTGATAGACGGATCCACTGATAGACCCCGCTTTCAAACGCTCCTGTGTGTATCAGTGTAAGCGCTCGATGAAGAGCGTCAAAGATGTCATTGTTGACTATTGTAGCCAATCGCAGACATACATGTTGAGCGCGTCAACTCAATGGCCAATCAGAAGTGTTTAAGAATCTGTTTAAACAGCGCTCAAAATGCTAGAGGGAAATGTTGGTATCGTCACATTTTTTAAATTTCAGTACCGACTTGGTACCAAAGTCGGTACTTTTGACAACTCTAGACACAAGAGTTACATGCATTCAACAACAAAACTTAGTTTTTAATTTTTAGTCTAATAAAACATTAGTTCTCGAACCGTGATACACAAACATATTCAGATATTTAAAAATAGTAAAAATCAGTAATCGGTAGAGAGTTCATAAAGAGGTTTCTAAGCTTCAGTATGGAGTAACATTGCTCAGAACGAGTAGAGCAGCTCAGCCCATTCATGTGCCACACCAGCAGGTCTCCTCTCTCCAATACACTTTCACCATCTGTCTTTGACTAGCAGCAACTGTTAGCTCACACTAAAACCCTTGATAGGACACAGCCTAGTAAATCCATTGGTTAAAATTGCATTTCAACGTTACCTTGTCGCATCTGTAATGGTACATGTACACCGACTACAAAACTCAGCGCCGCTCAAAAAGCTTTGGGGTGTGTCTGAAGTGAGTGTGTTTAATTTTTTTGTTCAGGACATGGACAAAATAATCATCATATATAGCCTACATTCAGTTACAGTTGGAAAGATGCAAGCTTTGTTTCCCAATGCCCCAAAATAAAAATACGGTGTCAAATTAATCAAATTTTTAAACCCAACCTATTCTATTCTCAATGACAACATCCACACAGCAATATTTAGCAAATATGCAACAACCGCAAAGCGTTCAATATGTAAACAATATAATAAAGCACTAATTCCTGCAGAAACTTCTGGAAAACTTGACAAACATCAAAATACTCATGACAAACATCACTACCTGCACCTCACAATGATTGGCTGCCACCTGACGTTTTTCGCTTGGCATTTGCATAAAGTTGAGCATTTATGAACCTTTCGATGCTTTCAACATAGTCTCCGATCTGCTGTCAATCCCACAATCCAAAGCGTGAGTGTGTTGCTTGGCTCACATTGGACTAAAATGAAAATGCCACTCCATGCCAGTGTAAATATGCCATGTGTTCATCAACGTTAAACCACAAATGTGTGTTCAATCACAAAACTTTCCCTGAGAAAGACATGACAGCAGATTTATTTACAGTATAAAAGAGCTCAAGATGAGATTTTTAACAAGTGCAGCCATTTGCGGTCTTTGTATCAGTATGGTGGAATTTAAACAACACAGAAGCTCAAACGAGTGTGAAATATTACCTAAGGCAGATGCATTTCATTTGTAAAAAATTTGACAAAGACTTACAGGTTTAATGAAGCAAAGTCTACATCTTTTCAAGTACAGCCAGAACCTGCTTAAGTACCCCTGGGATACATGTAGCCTTGACTGGGAATCACCAATTATATCAGAAACCATTATGTGCATGAATGCAAGCTGAACAACTGGCATCACCACACATAGCGAGCTCACTTCTAGATCTGCTCGTGAACTCTGTATATTGTCTTGTTTTAGTTCTTGAGTTTAAAGTGCCTGTTTCTGCAAGAGTAAACTTTGTGGGCTTCGGATGTCTTACTAATTATACACTAGCTACTCAAAACCATGAGGGAATTATAACGTACGCACACAAAGTCCAAACAGAACATGATTTCGAACTGTGAGCTCTTAGTGGGGTGCAATTCTAGTTGGTATGTAGTCGTGAAGCGGAAAAGGACCATCCAACATCATTTGACGCTCAATAACTTTACAGACACACAACCAGGAGATAAATTATTTGCTGACTGTTTGGGCCAACACTGAATAGGTGTCTAGACGTGTAAATGTAGTTAATCATGTGTTCATGTTTATGACATGTCTGGCATCAGTAAGAGAAGAAGCAAAGATCCTGAACAAGCTGTTTCATAGGTTAATTGGCAATAAATGGTCTTTTTGCACTGGAGAGAAACTCTGAAGTTTGGAATTTACTTTGTTTCAAGGAAACTATCATCATACTTCGGGCATGAATTAACTACACATACAAGCATCAGATTTTACCTGTTGACAAGTTGGTCGAAAAGTAAACTCTGATTGAGGTGTTCGAATTGGGACTTCCTGATGCGACGGCTTCTCTTGAGCTCAACATGACCGTTCATACGACCATGGTCCCCCTCTGATGTAGAATCACCCCTCAGACTCATTCGACCTATGCGTTAAAAAAGGGGGTTACTAAAGTCATCCCCTGATGAACATCAAACGTACCCTCATGTGTTCACTGTTTCATGATCAGACATCATTGACATCAAACCTGATGTAACTTATCTAAATGCTGTCTATTTGTTTTGAGTGTTACAGATCCACAGAGTACCAAATCAAGGTCTCTTTCGTGACTTATTGAGCTTGAATGGTCAGAAACACACAAAATGAAGTCAAAATACCATCTTGGGAGGGTATCCACAAAATACACAGTCAGTTATGTCAAAAGCGAACATAAACAGCTAGGAAAGAAATCGGATGCATGTTCCCCCAATATTGGGTGACCCTTCCTTGTAAGCTTTCAATAAAGAATGATTCAGTAAATTAAAATGAATACACTAATATACACTTACTGTGTCCATTCTGCAAGGCACCAGTGGACAACCTGGAAGACAAGGTGAAAATGCATGAGAAAATAGCTCTTAACAAATAGTATAAAAAGACAGAAAAGTCCTTGTTTTACTGCATTATTAACAGAAACACCTACTATTTTTTCTTTGAGTAAAAGCAATTCTTGTCTAAATACATTTTGTCAAAACATATTGAAAATTATGTTTAAATTTGCATGTCATGTTGCTCATTTGCCATGTAGACAGTGTAAAAGCCAATATACACTAAAAGCGAGCAACACAAAACTAAAATGCTGCAACACTGAATATAATGGGATGAGATCATCAAAATACCACAAAAAATAAGTATTAATCATGCAACTACATCGACTGTCCGACCTCACCTAGTACAGTGTTTGGACATGGTCCATGAGCCTCTCTGGCCTTTACTCTGGGGACTTGGAGAAGTATCAGTAGAACTTGGTGGCGTCTGCCTGCGTGTCCGCTTGGGAGGTGGGGACAAACGTGGGCTACTGCTATTAACATCACTGCTGGGCTCTTTCTATAACAGGCAGAGGTGTGTAGGATATTAAAAAGCTTGCACGAGCATGCAGAATACATAGAGAGAATTATGATGATGGCAAGTCCACACTCAAATATGATCTGCACTGGGGACACTTGACACAATATCACAGCTGAGGCCACGAGTCACCTGAAAGAACAATCGGATTCACGTGACATAGACTTCATCATCCTCTATTGACGCGGTGAGCAAAGGACTCATGTCATCTCTCAAATTCTGCATCCTCTCCTCCCAGATCTCATTCAAACCTTCCTGCTGACTAAATAAGCCTATGATTCAAACATAGCCACCGTTTACACCACCCAATAACATGCAAGATAAGAAAATAAAGAGTTCGAGGTTGAACTAGCCAAAAGTATGAAATCATGCTATTCCAATACTTTATACCAAATCACTTCCATGACCTTTCCAGTCATTTGCTAAATACAGGATAATCATTTTTTAAAAGCATACAAATTCAGAACAAATCACTAATGAATCATTCAGAAGGATTTGTGAATCAGTTTGATGATTCATTCACAAGAACAGACTCACTCAGCCATAAATAATATATCACTAGGCTATAGCTTGCGAACAAGTTTTGCTCACAAAATTGTAACTGATTATATATTTTTAGATACATACATCTATATTCACTAAATAATTTATATGACTTTAAAAATGATCAAATAATACTAATTAGAATAAGTATTAATTTCCACACCTGGAAATCACTATTTTAATCAATCTGTATCAATCAATCTGTCACTGAAAGGTTTGAAATTAAATAGCGACATAATGCACCCAAAAATCATAACAACATAAAGGGTATTGAGCGCAAACCAAATTCATTGTCAGAGGACAAGCCACTTATGCCAGAAACTTGTGGCAGCGTATCTAATAATTATTATTAAAAAAAAAACTTCAAGCATTCTTGACAACTAGCACAGAACTTGATAATTAAACTGAACACCCTTGCAAAAAGTATTGTTGTCGTACTGATGACATCAGACGGTAACAGCAGCATGGAACTTCATTACTAAACATATACAGTACAGTACCATGGTAACGTTACATGTCCAAAAAACCATAATATAACGATAACTATGATATGAATCCGGGATTATCGTTTCAAACAGCCTTCCTAATGTGCACATCCACACAAACAACCTGTGCCAAGAACCGATAACACACAGAATCAGAAGTTTAATCTTAATACTCTCAAGTTCAAAGTTTACTTTACAAAAATATCACGAACAATGTCTGTTTTGAGCCACAAGGGGTCTGTCTCAGCTGAGCTTTTCCCTTCCCCCAACACTAGCTTGTTTTATTGTTGAAGACACACGGAGGACGAGACGTTTTTTATCCGACAAAAGGTGACAAACGCGCATTTGTTGTGACTGTTCGGTGCGTCGGAGCGCGTGTCAGCATGGCGCGCGCCGGTACCTCTCGAGCGCAACAAACACACAGCAACAAAATAACGCTCGATTCTTGTCAGCGAATCGGTTCGATTGAACTGTTGTTTTCGATTATCAGATTCACTTAATCACTCAAAACGCTGCAATTTCTTTTTGTGGTGAAATGTTTTCAAACTACTTCTGTTTTCAAAACGTTTGTAATAAAACTATATTCTTATTTTGAGTTTCATCTCGGTGCTCCTACTCCAATTCTTGTTTTTTCCCCTACAGATACATAGATAGGTGTATACAGATATTTCCCTACCTGCTCGGAAAAATATATAAGGTCAAATATTAAGTTATATATCGTTTTCAGTTTTACTGCCAAAGTTATCAAAGTGAAGTACCATGCAAACACAGCGAATCGGTTCACTCGGTTCATTCAAAAGAATCGGTTCAATAGCACGATTCATTCGCGAATCGGACACCAATATAACAAAGACAACTTAGGGGCACTGAGTGCATTAAACCAGCCAGCCGGCTTTATTAAAGTCCAGCTAATATATGTGACAAAACACATAAAACTAAGCGACACGCCACGATTAAGCGCTGTCGTGTCATTAAACTGCAATTTCTGCATCGCCAAGTGTCACTCAAGGCGCAATTTGGGAACAAAAGATGTGGACATCCATTCATCCAACCATTTATCTATACATCCATCCATCCAACCATCCATCTCCAAGAGGCCAGAGTGAGCAGCTCGCTAACCGGCTGGCGGAGAGAATAGGCTGCCGGTGTCTCTCTCTTCCTTACACGGCTGTTGTGCTCGTCCAAGTTTGGGGTGTTCCTCTGAGACGACCTCGTCCGGCCCGAGATGAAGGGACTGGCGGCTTTGTGCTCCGAGCTCTTCCTGGTGTTCACCATGATTGCTGTCTGTCCCCGCTGATAGACAGGTCCAATCCTGTAGCTCTTGTCAGTGGCTTTCGTTCTGACTGTGTCTCTCAGCTAGTAGAGTGCCGAGGCGCCATTTCTCTTTCTCTCTCTCTCCCTCTGCTGTCAGCCAGCCGAAACTCTCCGGCGAGCCACTTCCGCTTCAGAGAGAAACGAGAGTGCGCGCGCTTGAATGAAGTTGGCGCCAGAGACAATTTTGAAAAAATATATTTGTATACAGGAGGTGAGGAAAAAGTGTAAGAATACGGTTTTTATATTTACACGGGTGGTTCTGGCAGTAGGGTAATGTTTTAATAAATTTATTTGCTATAAATTATTTACATTACAATAAATTATTAAATATCGTAGGCTATATTTATTTGGTGAAGGAAATTGTAAAAGTATCATTTTTAAAGCTACAAAATGTGTTAACTGTCTGTCTAGTCTTTTTCTTGAGTAACAAAACAGTGGTCCACAGTCATATAATTTTTTAACATTTAACTTACCTTGGTAGTACCTTTTTTACAGTCTATGTAGTACCATGGTATTTTACCCTGGACAGTACCGTACGTGGTGTAAAAGCATCATATTACCATCGAATATTTTCAGTGTCATGGTACTGCCACAGTACTTTTTATTAAGGTGTTGTTGGCAAAAAGTATGAATAGGATATTGTTCAATTACAATTAATTGTAATAATTATTACATATTTTCTAACCTGAAAATATCAGGGATGAAATTGGGACGTTCAGGGATGGAAAATAAATTATTATCTTAAAAGGTCATGAAATTCTTAAAGTCAATATGAATTTTTCCTAGTCTAGTTTTTCTATTTTGTAAACACATTTTCCATCCTATACAGATGTACTCTAACATGTTTATTCTTATCAAGTGCTGACCGACAGAAAGAAATGTGGAAAATGCAATTTGCACTTACAAAACTCTATGGCTGTTTCCAAAAGCTTAAAAACGCTGCCTTCGGAGGATCCATTTCTAGGCATCGAGCCATGTCCGAATCCAATGCTTCCTGTCCACTGAGATACCTTCGTTTGATGGATTTTTGAAGGCAGCATAGATGTATCCTTCGCTGCCTTTGATATCCCACAATCCTGTGCTTTCTATTCTGTGACAGTTGAGCTAGAAAATAAAGATGGCATCTGAAAGTTGCGGTTGGTGGTCAGTTTGTGTAAATGTACATTTTTTACCAACTTTTTCCCACTTTTGATGTAATTTCTAGCGAGAAATTACTATTGTACTAATTAAATATTTGCTTAGTTATCACTAAAGCTTTCTATATTTTGCTGTAGATCATTAAACCGTTACTCTGCCTCAGAAGTTTTGTGAGGTCCCTTCGTGCCCAAATGCTGCCTGCAAGTTTTCAGAGGCAGTCTACATAGGAAGCTGCGTTCACGCTATGTCGTAATTACCATAATTTCGAGATGACAACACGTGACGTTCTGACGTGCTGTTAATGCGTTTCTATGGCAACATATTCAATGGCTAAATAATACTGCGTTCATGTCAGAATGCTTTCAAATCGCTCTTGCTGTACTTTGATGTCATTCTGCGCAGCGCCGCTTCAAGTCGAACTCACCTTCAATATGCAGTGGTCAGGTGGTACAGTGGCCGCGTGGTACAAGTCGTATAGCTCTCATAAAATTACAAGTTTACACATTGTAATTACAAGTTCTACAAGCACAAGAAGACTTTTTACAGTTCAGAATCGTTACGGTAAATACGACATGGTGTGAACGCACCTTGAATCTGCCGTGGTCAGGTGGTACAGCGTCAAGTTGTATTTACGAGTTCTAAGAGTATGTGAAGGCTATTTACAAGTTGGAATCTCGTAATTACAGTAATTACAACATGGAGTGAACGCACCTTGATTATCTTTGCCTAAACATTTTTTTATTACCCAAAAATGACAATTCTTTTATTAATTACTCACCCTCATGTCGTTCCAATCCTGTAAGACATTCGTTCACCTTCGGAACACAAATTAAGATATTTTTGATGAAATCTGAGAGCTTTAATAAGCATAAATTAAATCTGTTCATCTTATAAACCGATCGAGTCTCTTCAGAAAATGTCAAAGTGTCAGTTGCGTAGCTGTCAATGGAGGGACAGGAAGCTCTCAGATTTCTTTAAAAAGATCTTCATTTGTGTTTCCGAAGATGAACAAAAGTCTTACGGGTTTGGAACAACATGAGGGTGAGTACAGAATTTTCATTTTTGGTTGAACTATCCCTTTAACACTGTTAATCAATAAATCAATAAATCAACAAGACAATACATAAAATAAACATACAATGATTTGAATTCATATTTTTTTAATATGTGTTACAGATACAACGGCACCAGTGTCTCCACAACTTGGACAGGTAACGTATGAATGGGTGACTCTTATATTCGATAAGCCACAATAATTTCATTTTCAGAATGCAACTGCAACTTTAACAATAATGATTATTATCAGAAAGGTTTCCTGGACCCTCTTCTGTCCTCTGTCCATTGGTCGAGCAAACTCATAGCCCCGCCCCAAATTCACACCTCTTCAAACTTTTCTGATTGGCTATAGCCAATTTGCTAACCAATAGCATTTGCTAACATTCTTGGCTGTTTACAAGGTAAAGCCTTTAGCTATCAATATGATTTCTCAGGAGGACATTATTACCGATATTTAAGTAATGTCAGGTTGCCTAGGGTCAGGTTATGTGGGGTATTAAAAATCGCTTCTAGCAGCTTTGCTGAGGGTATTTTATTTCTGTACTGCTGACTGCATTCACCATCTGTCACTGTCTACACCCAAAACAAACACACATGCCAGTATTTATTCAGTTACGTTCAATGAACCATCTCATTATATTCATATCAGTACGTAAAACACCATTCCAAGAGCATTTTGGCCTTGCTATGTCATAGTGACGTGTGCACAAACGTGAAGTCTGGAGACGTCACAGGAATGGTGGACTGCTGTAGGAGCGGCATGACAACTGTGAGAAACTTACGAGCCGAGGAGACAGTTTTACGACACCATTGAAGCCTTACACTGGTAACCATCTACAGTTTATAATCGGAATTATTAGCCTGCGATTCAGAAATGATGTGTTATGGGTTATAGCGCTTGTTGTCCGTCATAACGGATCGCAGTGCGCTTGCGTGGTCTCTACACTATCCTTACGTAATTTTGGCGCACTGCTTTATTATGCTGCCTTTGACCTGTTTGTTACGGTGAATATGATTACGAAGCTTAAAGCATGCACGTGGGTGCCTTTACCTACCAGAGATTGACCTTAAAACATTTGATTAAATAAACTTAGGGTATTATAACGTCATGTAGTTTATTGTCGGTTCATCATGACGTCATCATTCAGTATTAAGCAGCTGATCGCATGTCAAATGTTGATCAGTATAATATTGATAAATTGTCTTTGTACCCTTCAAATGCTTCAGATGGTTGTTTTTTTATGGCACATGTCCAAAAATTCATAGTAGCCTACGCTTTGATACTATTTGCAAGTGCGTATTTTTGGACATATACTGGTAATGCCAAATGTTTTGGACGTGCAATGTGGAAATACGGTAAAAATGTCATAATACATGCATTTAATAATATTTCAGTACACTAGTATATGCCAAAGTGCTATAATAGCATTACTAAGGTAATTGTAAGGGTTTTATTTTTTATAATACTTATTTTTATGTAATATATTTGTATTTGTTCTTTTTATAATATTTATTTTAATTTGAATAATTATTTCATTCAATATTAAAGAACTGTACAGTAATTACAATTGATATCAGCATAATAGTGGTCATTTCTGGTCAGTTATGAAACCATATCGATATTTTGAGAATTTCACATCTCACTGCACCTGTCAATCTCAGATAGAAATGCCCCATGAATTATTCAGGAAGCACTGATGCAGTGGTTACATTGACTTGCACCATCCCTTATAACTTATATATTCCCGCATATGTTTGTGTTGCAAGATGGACAACAGAAGACGTCATGATGAAAGATATTGATTCTAGAGAAAGGGTTCAAGATGACACATGGTAAGTCCGCTCTGTCTATTATCCAACTTGAAACGTCATGCAAGAATCATTTCACCATTACTGAATGTTTATAATTGAACGCTTTGTTGCCTTCATGAGCTCTTAGGTGTGAAGGGGCTCAAAATGATGAAGAGGAGGATGAGGAGGAGGCGAGCCCTCTTAGATCGAGTTTCTCCGTCGAGGACCTGCTCGATGAGGTTGAGAAGATCAGCAGTGTTGCCAGTAGCGGCAAAAAGGTCAGACAGTTCATATGAGACGTCTTGTGTGCAATCGCATTCAGAACATCCAGGTGGTTACCTTAAATAAAAATGTTGTTAAAAAAAATAGTACATCAAGTTAATGTCAGGTAGGGGTGGGCAATATGACTAAATTCCTATTTCACGATATGATACATTTTATTTCACGATAACGATATATATCACAAATTGGTTATTTTATCTCATTTCTGTTAAAAATAAGAAAAAAGAAGCAAATTACAAACAATTGGACAAATACAATATAGCAAAAATATGAATTAAACAAATTACGTTTTTCAGGTAGGTGTCTTTAGCGTGTACTAGTTAGAATTTGTACAGAAATGTAATAATCAAATGAAAAAATAAGATATTGCATAGTCTTCACTGTATGAATTAAATATGAATGTATTCTTATTAAAGCTAAAAAAGTTATTTAGTCAAGAGCAGTAAGTTATTTTCTCTTTTGTTTGATTCACATTAATGACACAGAGCAGCAGGTAACGGTTTATTAGGCTGCTGTCACTTTAAGACCAAACGCACAGATCCATTATACTGATGCACATCCGGTTTACACCCAACTGTTTACTTTCACTTGAGACAATAATCGCAATAAGATGTGATTGTGAAAGAGAACTGAATTTGCCATCACATGCTGAGAGACGCTTATATGCGCAAGCTCTTATTACATGCTTTCTGCTTACCATGTGTCAGTCAGCGCATGCACAACATTGAGTGCTTTTTCACTGCTTATTGTGCTTAATAACAGTTTTTAACATCAAGCACGTCCTGCACTTTATATTCTCATTCATGCCTTCACTCTGAAGTGCTATATATTTACATATCGCGATATACATGATGTAGCAAAATCTCTAACGATATACATTTATTCCATGGTAACGATATATATCATCATACCGTCCAGCCTATATGTCAGCATAAACATGTAATTTCTGATCCACTAGCATTATCAAACAAAAATGCAAAGATTTCGAATTTTCAAAAGTATTCTTAAGGTTGTTTTATGACCGAACTCTACAGGTGGAGATTGTAGTGAGACTGTGGGAAAATGGCTTCACAGTAAACGACGAGGATTTGCGCAGTTACACCCTAGAAGAAAACCAAGAGTTCTTGGAGGCCATTAAAAGAGGGTGAGTATTGTTTTTGTCACTAGCTATGTTTCCATCCATCCGAATTTTAGGATATCGCATTAAAAAACCGCTGGATTGAAACGCCAAGATGGGTATAAATTCTAAATCTGCACATAAAAAACTTGTGCGCTCAATTGAGATGAATAATTTTTTATTTGATAATAAGACATGCTCATAAACTACGATGAAAACACATTTACCGAATAAATCCACAACAAAACACTCACCTGACTTTGGATGTGATTGCATAACTGGACTAACCAGCGGACTAATTTAATTGCACAGCATCTAAACAAAATGGCTTTAAAATACCCATTGTATTATCATGTTTTGTGCTTTTTTCCCCATCAAATGATGACATACTGACAGAATAAAATTGAAATATATTTAATTGTATTGATTTAAAAATCCTCTATATAAAGTGAGCTGCCTCTGGAGCTAGAAGGAAGAGCCGAGGATGAAGAACTAGAAATCAACATGGAGGACATGAAAGATGAAGTTTATGTCCCAAAGAAAAAGACCTTCCACCCGTTTACAGGCCGAGGTTACAGACTGGGAAGGTAATAGGTCCTCTTTTGCTTACAGTTTATTTATTTATTTTAACTGACCACATCACAGTAGTGATGTTAGTAAACGCTTAGCATACAAATAAAAAAGATTTTAGCAAGATTTTAGGTATTCCTACAAATATCCACTAGGTGTCCTCACAACACTTCCACTACTTGATGGTTTGACTGTAAATGTGTTGAGGATTATCTAGATGTTAGTGTTAGTTAGTTAACCCTCTAATCGCATATAAAATCACATGGCACCACAATAATTGCAGTGCATCTGTTAAAAGCCTGTCTTTATAAATTGATTAAGTTGAAATGATTGTCGTCGGCAGTGTGGCCCCGCGAGTGGTGGCCAGGTCTCGGTCGATACACGAGGACTGTTCTGGTCCCCCTCTCCCGGCAGTGGAGCTGAATGAGGACCTTCCTGTGACCTCCCTCCAGATTTGGCTGGCAGACGGTCAGCGGCTCGTGCAGAGGTTTAATCTGAGCCATCGGTGAGTATCATATGGTCGTAGAAGGTGAACTTCACGAAAGCATACATGGGTCATATCCCCCTAAAAGTGTGTGTCATTTCTGCAGCAGTAATGTTACGAAATGAAGTACATTTAATACAATTGATTGGTTATATATGTGTGCCAAGCATCAACTTTAAAAACCTATTATACAACTAAACATAATATGACTGAATACAATTTATTGTTGTTTTCTTTATTATGAGTATTTAAAATTGTATTACTCTTACGTTTGATATGTATATATCCTTTGATGCTGATATGGTGTTAAAGGATAAATAAATAAATCTAACTGAATATGCATCCTTTACATAGTGTAATTTGCTTTTTCACAGCTAAAGTTACAGGCTTTAAACATGATTATGTTTGAATGTTTATTGTCAAAATCCACCCCGGGCTTGTTGTGATGCTCTAAATTTGAAATCCTACCCTTAAAAGCTCTTACATAATTCTCATTCATCATTTATGTAATACAATCATGCAAGGTAAAATGGAAGAATCGTAAGCTGCAACTTTGCGGCAGATCAAATCAGATTATGCTGGATTTAACGTATGCGTCACAACATGTAAGGATTTCATGCCTCCGACTTGAACATGATTGCTAAGATGTGGCTGCAAAGCTCCCTGAGAAGATGCATTCATGTTGGCTTTTATGTAATTGGTCCAGGATCAGTGATGTGCAGCATTTTGTGGAGCAGGCTCAGAGTTCGGACGCTCAGTTCATCCTGACTACATCCCTGCCGTTCCGAGAGCTCACAGATGAGGGTCAGAGTTTGGAAGAAGCCAACTTAGCGAATGCCGTCATCATTCAGAGGTCTCTCAACACACAAGCTCCTTTCGGTCACTCCTGACTGTTCCTGCTTTCACCAGAGACTCTGATCTTTTGGTCCCACCCATGTTTGGGTAACATTTTATAAATCCGTCTCCCTTAAAACCATAAAAGCCAATGTTTTGTCTGGTTATGAATACAGGGGTCCTTTGGACATCACTATGACTGTATAAATGGCCACTCAACTCAAATAGCTTTAAAGGAATAGTTCACCCAAAAAATGAAAAATTTCACTGACTTGAAGCAAGCTAACAACCCACTGGACTAAAAGATTATCAGTAAATGATGATTTAAATTTCAGTCGAAATGCAATGACATGTGGGAGATTAATAAATGGTAAGTGATGACTTTTTCTTATTTAGGTGTATTATTCCTTTTACACTTATGTTTTCTTTTTAATTTCCCCATCATGTTCTTTCACAACTGGAAGTGTTGGCCTTTTCTGATGCAATGCAGTATGCACAAGCCAAGTCTTTAACCTTCACGATTATACATGTTTACACATAGATCAATGAAGAAGTCAGATCATGGAAGCTTCCATGATGCTTAATGAAGTTCTGTGCTGGTATGTCTTATAATGTACCGTTAAGTTATAAATGTCAAATGTTTATGCACTTTGCCTAAGACAGAGGCTCTGTTATAAAGACCTCTGCTTGCAATAAACCTACTGATGATATGCTGATTCCTTTTCTCATTTCAAATGGGTTCTAATATGTCTTAAATGCACACAGAGCTGATAAGTATAAAATTAGGAGACTTTCTGATTCATGTGATTTTTTGTTGCATGAATGGACTTGGATCGTTCTTCCACTTTTAAATATTTTAGAAGTGATATGAGCTCATGAAGGTTTTTTTTAAAGATCAGTTGTCTTAAGAGTAGTGTATGTTTATTTACTCAATGCAATGCAATTCAGTCATACCGTCTTCATCATTAATCTATTTCTAGTCTCCACCGTTGTTCCATACGAATCTCGTTCCAACTGTCTTTTTAAACTTCCTGTTCATTTCCACATATTGTTTATCGTTGCACAAAATACATTTACTTGTAATGCCAACCATATGGTCCATGTCCTGGCCAGGGGGCTGAATGTCAAGAATTTCTAAAGTACAGTACATTAGGTTGGTTTGACTGTTTTGATCAGGTCTTGCAACCATGATGAATTTTTTTTAAATAATTTACTAGCAAGTTTATATCTGGGATTTTGTGAGCAGTTCATGCATAATTAAATGTGTATTTTCTCTTCTTTTCATGCAAGTCATGGTAAACGCATGTCTATTCACCTCATTCAGTCAGGTTGACTGATGTGCAACTAAAAGATTTTATTCATTTTGTTTTGCTACTAATTGTAATTTATGCATAAAATATCTGGTTTATTCTACAGAGACTTAACAATGATTTTTTTTGTCCACTATAGCTGTGTCTCTGAGATCCTACATGACACTATTTTTTACTAATGGTTTTTCAAATTTCTTAACATGTAAATATTTGTATGAACATGAAAAATATTCAGCAATTGAGACATAAACTGAACAAATTTCGCTGACATTTGACAAACAGAAATGGAAAAATGAGTCCCTTGGTCAAGGGCAGTCAGTATGTGGTTTGGCCACGGGCTGATGTAAGTGCTACAGTGTGTCTCGTCCTCATGGACGTCACCAGATCTGCCAGATCTTGCTGTGAGATGTTACGACACCCTTCCGAGGTACTTGCATTCTCAAACAATAAGTTTGGGGGGACATATTTTTTACAGTCTATGGGGGGACACATGGTTAGATGTGGTTTGGCACTGTGAGGACGATCAGCTGTCTAAGGCGTGTTACATTATTATGGACATTGCAGTTAATTGCTCTGGCCACATCTGCAGTCCTCATGCAGGTGATCAAGGAACCTGGGCTTCTTTACCCCTGGTGTTTTTCAGAGTCCGTGGAAAGATCTCTTTAGTGTCCTAAGCTAACTCTGACCTCAAAGGACTATTCCACAGGTGCATGTGCAATAATTGTTTTTTATTTATTCATTTAATATACAGTAAACTGAAAAAAGGTATATTTCTTTTTTTGTATCTTCAATGTATATGTTTTTTTATTTTTATTTAATTTTATATCAAATGCCTGTATGCTAATAATTTAATATTTAATGTCATGCTGCTTTGTTTATTTAATTCCAGCCGCGGCTTGTCTGTAAGGGCAGTTGGGGCAGAGGCAGAGCCCCACCAAAATATTCATCCAAAACATAGACCTGTATATAAATGTTAATATATTGTACCATAATGTATTATCTATATTAGTAAATTGTAAATGTGTTTAGCATTCTGCAAAAAAATATTTGCTTCTAGACTATTTTAATCCGAGCAGAGGGTGCCGAGCCCTGGCCAGCTCTACTGCGCCCCACAATTTTCCCAATGTAAATTTATGGTGAAAAATGGAACTGAAGCGCGCTCTAATTTGGAGCATTTGGGCAGATTTCAGACTGCCCGTTTATTTTCACTTTACCCTGCGTAAACCTCGCTCCAGTCCAGACCAAGACGATATCAACCTGCTTCAGATATGTGTAGCCAACATTAGTCTCCATCAGGTCAGTTACTAGTTGCCTTATCTGTTCTGTGAAGTAGCATATCAAATTAATGAAAGTATAAATCCATTAGTTAAAATGGTTTAGTTTTAGTCTTTTTTTTACAGTCTATGGTTTAAACGTGCTCATTTGTGTTTTGTTTATGTGTGTTCTGAGATTAGACATGACTTTATTAAGACAGCACTAATGCGTGTGTTGTGTGTGTGTGTGTGTGTTAGGGGTGTAACGATACACAAACCTGACGGTTCGGTTCGTCCCACGGTTTTGAGGTCTCGGTTCGGTTCATTTCGGTGGGGTGGGGGGGTTTAGAAAGCTAAAATTGCTTTTATTTTTTATTAAACAGTGCTTTAATGAACAAATTGTGTCCTTGTCTTTAAATTAATTCAATTACAAGTAAACGTTTCTCAAGGATAACAAAATTATCTGCTAATGCTGTAAACTACAGCCCTTACTTGCACATTACTATAACATTAAAGCTTAACAGCCTAGACTTTTAGCCTAAATGATATAATATTAAGCAACACTCAAATAACAAATTGTATGAAAACATGTAAACTGCACATAAGGCAATTTTTGCATTAACATGTTCTAATTTGTTATTTATATAATAATTTACACAGTTGCTGTTATTTTCATGACAACTATTTTAAACATAAATTAAATAATCAAGATATCATAAACAGGTTAAGTAAAATAGAATATATAGGCTAATATATAGCATGTATTTAGTGAAAGAGTTAGCAAACCAGCAAGCTGTGGACACTGAATGACTTGCCTGAGGTCAATATAAAGCTATGTGAAAAACTAAGCGTTTTATTGACGTATTTCCGCTGTTGAAACACTGATTGAGTGTTTACACAAGTTATGATGCCTTTCAGTAAGTATACTGTATCTTTCAACATACCTTCGAGTGTCCATTCATGTTTATTCTGTAACTGAGGAAGAGATGATCGCGCTCCGCGCTGCCGCATGCATACAGTGATATCTGTCACGCCACATCTAAGAGCGCCAAAACGGCATTTATTGTTTGCAATTCGTGATCAAATAGACATAATTTGAAAGATTACACCTTGCTTATTATCAAAAGTAACAAAACACTGAGCTTATTGCGATTATATGTGGTTAATGGTGGTTAGGCAACAGCCCTGTATTCGTTGTGTACACATAACACATGAGGTGCAATGAGCCGGGGCTGGGCGGGGCAGCAGGGGGCGGGGCGTGTTCGGTTCGCCATGAGAGTATCGCGATACGTATCGTGGGTGGCGTATCGCGGTTTTTCGGTTCGGTTCAAATATCGTTACACCCCTAGTGTGTGTGTGTGTGTGTAGCTACTTAAAGCCTGCCAAGAACGCCACCCTCAGGCTGAATAACACAATGACACTAGACCTCTGCCAAAAGTGTGTCTGCATGTGCAGATAAAGCTTACAAACTGTATAACATAAACCAGCGCTAATAATCTGCCCTACCTAAATTTACAATCAAGCTGCTACTGGTGACTTAATTTTACTTTGACTGTAGTTCATTAAGAGCATGGTGTCTTAACTAGATATAGGATCCTGTGAGTTGCCAATTTGGTGTCCTGCAGGGGGCGCGCTTGTTTGTTTGTGATTACTACTATCGAACGTGCTGCTGCAGAATGAGTGTGTGAAGGAATGAACCCGCAGTTCATCCACCGCTGCAGCAGATGTGCATTTCACCGCATCACTCAGGTTATCTATCTATCTATCTATCTATCTATCTATCTATCTATCTATCTATCTATCTATCTATCTATCTATCTATCTATCTATCTATCTATCTATCTATCTATCTATCTATCTATCTATCTATCTATCTATCTATCTATCTATCTATCTATCCATCTATCTATCTATCTATGCTTATGTCTCTTCATTTTGTGAGTATGTTTACTCGATATTTATTTAATCAAATTAATATGTTGCTTGATATAAAAAATGCATGGAATACAAATCATTATTTGAGCATTATATGAACTAAAAGTATTTCTGCTGGAAAAGTGACCATTAGATGTTTTATGTTAATATTCACTGCCTGAAAAACTCTTACTTTGCATATGTGTTTATTTAGTGTTTTGGTGTCTTTGTGACAGCATAGGGATGTATGCTATCCGGTTCAGGTAAGCAGCTTGTTTTGGTAGAGCGAGGACTCTGATTGGCTCATATCTGTGAGTGACAGCTGGGAAGCATCTGTATCTAACCCTGCCCATCCTCTCGCTGCTGCAGTATGTGAATGGACGCAGGCACAGCTGTAGCCAGCTCTGAGAAGCCAGAGAGTTCAGCTGCTGTCTCTGTACCCGTCACACCGGGTGCCATGGCAAAGGGGGAGAAAGCCCGGGTCACATCAGGGGATAAAGTCATGATGAAGCACTCTGAAAGTTCTTTCACCAAGGTACCACCACAGGTAAGGCAATGTGATGCTCACTTCTTCTTTTTTTCCTGTGTTAAACTGTGAGTTATGTGCAAACTGCAGTGTCTTTTTAAATCAGCTTGAAATCTAAATGTATATAAATTAATGGTCAAGTGAAAAAGAATATAACATGACTGAATCGACCTGCCTACTTTGGGTTGCACAAATTAATGTTTGAGTGTAAAAATAAACTGTATTGTGCACTTTGGAGTTGATGAACACTCAGTAGGGGGGAACAGGTACCAATATACACATATTTTTGTTATGATACCGCCGGTCTGAACATTTCTGGATCTGTACGTTATGAAAGTATGTGGAATGGCATGTTTTAATGAGCACATGGAATGTTTGTGTGGAATGGATGCTTTACCAACACACACATGCCCAAAGGCTGCTTAGGCGTAGCACTGACTGCCAGACAGTTGAACCCACAAGTACATACTGCTGTAAAGACACAAACTGTATTTTTAAGTTGTATATTACAAGATTACATTTGAGTTTAACCATTGCACCAGTCAAAAAATCACTTCTGTAATCAGACCTGAATTCGTTTCACATGCCACAGACTGCAGTGTATTATCATCTGGGTTAGAAATAGATATAATGTGCATTGAAAGTAAATGAAAAGCTCCTCCCTGTCATTATCACAATTGAGTGTTATAGATTAAGTCAATGAATATTTGCCTTTTTTTAGAGTTTTTGGAGAGATCACTCTATTCATTTTGAATTTCACTGCATGTTCCTTGACAAGTAAATGCAGTCAGACAGCAAATATTGGCATTTTGTTCTATTCAAATTTAAGATAGCATATTGTAGACAGATCTGTAAGCAATATGACCTTCATCCATGAAAAAAAAATGTCAGGGATGATCTGTCAAGTGAAATAAAGTCTGTGCCGTTCTTCTGCGCTGACCCTCTGGTCGAGGGGAAAATGGCAGTCGTGTGTCAATAATGTATGGAAAACACACTAATGGAGCTCTTGTTCTCACGCACGCCATTACAAAAAGGAAAGACGGAGACTCTCATAGTGGAAGGTTAAAGATTTCAAGTGGAAATGGTAGGGGGTTCACTTTTAGCATGGCTTTTTTTGGACATGTTAACGGTAATACTTGATAAAGAGCGATTATGTTACTATGGTTAACATGACTCTCTGGCATGTTTGTACAGACCAATGTACCAGTTTTTTTCATGCAGTCTGAATCTACTGAGACTCCATCAGAGAACATTTGCCTCCACAGTCATGAAAAAATTATTGCTACACTTGCGTGTCTGGGTTTTGCGAGCTTGATATTGTTTTTCATACTCTTTGCACAGGAAAAAAAAAAATCGCAATTCAGATTGGAGGTGAAAGTCCAGGGTCGATTTGACATTGCAAGTGTAATGATAAAATGCATTTTTTAAATCCCGCTGGGCATGAAGCCTTAAACCCTTCATTATATCATCCAGATTCATCCTCACGCAAACATACACAGGGAAAAGCAGCTTAGAGCAGCAACTCTGAGAAAGTAGGCTAAGCACAAAGAGTTTCAGTTCAGTTGAATCTCACAAACATCATGGAGTCATCATGGGTCCGGGTCACATTTCACCCAAAAAATCAGATGGAAAAAAGAGACAATTATCATGACTATTCAGCATGTTTCCCCCCTTAAAATATGTGCTTATTATCATGAAAATAATGTCACTGTATATGTTTAACTGCTTGTTAACGCAAATATCTAATTAGCCAATCACATGGCAGCTACTCAAGGCACTTAGGCATGTAGACATGATCAAGACGATCTGCTGAAGTTTAAGCATCAGAATGGCGAAGAACGGCGATTTAAGTGACTTTATGGTTGTTGGTGCCAGTATTTTAGAAACTGCTGATCTACTGGCTTTTTCACGCACAACCATCTCTAGGGTTTACAGAGAATGGTCAGAAAAAGAGAAAATATCCAGTAGTTATGTGGGGGGAAATGCCTTGTTGATGCCAGAGGTCAGAGGAGAATGGCCAGTCTGGATTGAGCTGCGTGATGCGATCGTGTCAATGTGGACCAAAATCTCGGAAAGAAAAGAAAAAGTTTCCAGCACCTTGTTGAATCTATGCCACAAAGAATTAAGGCAAAAGGGTGTCCAACCCGGTACTAGCAATGTACCTAATAAAGTGGCCGGTGAGTGTATATGTTAAAAGAATAATAATAGTTTTTATTATAGATTTTGGGGTAAAATATGTCCCAAATGTGTTCTTGACAAGCTTTGTGAGACAAAATTCCAAAAGGAAAGTTTGGTCCTCTTGTCAGCATTACATTTACTCCGTCTTCCCACCCTTCTGTGCTGCTATCAAGCTTTTGCTGTTTTCAATCTGTGAGGAAGTCAGATATTTTGTGTCTCAACTCAACGACTTCCTGTTTGTGTCTATCATGATAACAGCCACAAAAACAAACTTTGTGAGAATTCGAGCGATCCATGATGCTATAGTGTTGTGGATGGTCTCCAGGGTGTGTTGCGAAGTGGTTGTCTACCAACCCAAGTCAATAGATCCCACAATAAGATTCTCTGAGTCCCTTGTTCAATGTACACTTCCGTTCAAAAGTTTGAGTAAAAGACATTAATACTTTTATTTAGCCAGGATGAAATTGATCAAAAGTTACAGTAAAGACTTTTATATTGTTACAAAAAATTATATTCTTTTATAATAGAATATATGATATTATAATATAAAATTATGATTTTTATATTATAATAATTATATTTAAAATAAATGCTGAATAAAGACATCATGTTTTCAACATTGATAATAATCAGAAATGTTTCTTGCACAGAATATCAGCATATTAGAATGATTTCTGAAGGATCATGGGACACTGAAGACTGGAGTAATGATGCTGTAAATTCAGCTGTGCGTCACAGAAATAAGTTATATTTTAAAAAAATATTTCAAATTGAAAACAGAAATTTTAAATTGTATTTGTAGGCTACTTTACAGTTTTGACTTTATTTCTGATAACTGCAGCTCTGCCGATAAGGGATTTGTGCTAAAAACCTTACTCACCCTAAACTTTTAAACGGCAGTGAAAGTCAGATTTTCTTTCTGGAATTTTTTTTAACATCTGACTGCTGAAAATCATGTATTAGCATACCTCATGCCAGTATTTTTGTCTGGTTTTCCATTAAAAATATAAAAGTATTAATATTAGTGCTGTCAAATCGATTAATCGTGATTAATCATCACATCTAACATAAAAGTTTATGTATACATTTTATATATATATATTATTGCAAATTACAAACTTTTATTATACATGTATATTTACAAGTGAGGTTTATGCTTTAAAACAAGGGGGGAAACTATTTGCCAATGTGTTAAAAATAAGAAAAAAATCATTTAAAACCATGTATTTTATTTTATTTTGTACAATTCTGCTTCTCAATTATATTAGTTGTAAGAGTGTTGAGATATTCTTATCAGAAAACAAGACAAAAGTATCCAAAATTAAGAAACTGTTTTTTTTTTTCACAACACTTTGTACTTAGGGGGTTAGTTCAGCTCACAGTGTGCAATAGTGATGCTTAACAGATAAACCAGAATTAGACCAGTATCTGCCTCTAGCACACAATCTTCCTGATTCATTTCACACGTCAGTACCATCAAATCCTCGTACTTTTCCTCTTTTAGAGGCATAATTGTTGTTCAGTAGCATCCGAATTTAGATTAAAAGTATATAACTTGTGTGAACTCTCTGATCTTTTGATTTTCTTGCCTGAGTGATCCGAATAATAATATTTTAACCTCCTAAATTGTGATTTCAGAAGTCATTCATCTTTTTTTCATCATGGTGAAGTTGAGAACGTGAGGGGGAAATTCAGTGAGTTAATTACAGCGTCTTTTGAAGAGCGATCAGTCCTGCCCTCTGCGGTTGTGTTTCTTGTGAGGGTACCCAGAGTGCACGTTGACTTGGAGACGCCAAACACCGGCTTTGATGAATGAATGAATGAGTTAACAACTCAAAGACGAGTGTTTGACTTCTGTAGCACCAAATGTCTGTCTGACTGTCTCCAAGATCTCTCTCATAAATATATGGCTCTAAGCGGCGGTTTGACTTCCCTTTTATGTGTTGAAAGGATCTCCCCTCCGTTTTCTACTCACACACCGCACATATGCAGACACACACACACGCACATACACATACACACCCTCAAAAACACACATTTACGCCTTATCCACAGAGTTTTCCAAGGGATAAGTGTCCTTTTTAATGTGTGAAACACTTTACATTCAGAAAGCCACTCAAAACGTATGCATTCCTTTAATCATTACGGTAAAGAGAGGTCACTCACTACACCCGTGTTGCTTCCATTGTGTCATTGCCGGGTTCCTTTGAATGGCAAGTGCAATTAAGTGATGTGGTTTCATTTGAAAGGAATAGTTCCACTAAAAATGAAAATTCTTTATCATTTACTCTCATGTCGTCCCAAATCTGTTTATTTTCAACTTTAGAGAACATTCAAAAGTAACGTTTCCATATTGTTCTCAAAGAACGTTACATTTACATGTAATCATTTAGATGCTTTTATCCAAAGCGACATACAAATGAAGAGAGCAATAGAAGCATTTAAACCAACATTAGGGAAACAATATGCAGGTTCTGTGACTAGTCTCAGATAGTCTAGTCTAGTTAGTCTACAGAACATTAACAGTCACATAACCAAGAAAAAAGGTTTTTAAAACGTTTAAAAAAATTGATGTTTTAAATGTTCAGCAAACATTAATTTTAATTATTTTCATAACCCAATGGGAATAGCACAACATTCTTAGAACATTTTTTATAACAAACAAATCTGTAGAAGCACAGAAGAAAGAACAATATATATAGGGAAAAAAATCATTCCTTAAAAGAAGCTTTGAAGAACCTTTATTTTAAGGGTGTTCTCTGTGATCAAATAGCCCGTCACTCACAGCAGTGGAAGCATCTGGGTTAAATATGTCCCGTGGTTTCGGGACTGAGGGTCCTTCAAACTATCCCACACGGAATGGAGAAAAGAGAAACTCTGAACCGACAGCACAAAGACAGATGCTGTGATTATCACCTAAAAACCTCAATAAAAGAACTCCTAAAACCTCATCAAGTACTGACCGACTACATCAAATGGAGAAAAAATACTTTGAAAAGGTGAAAACACCATTATATAATTCACAGCACATTATTTGAGAGATTTAACTATTTGCATGTTTATGGTTGTTTTTATGGCTCTACTGCTACTATCAATATAAGTTGAAAAATTGTGTATGTATGTATATATATATATATATATATGTGTGTGTGTGTGTATATATATATATATATGTATATATATATATATATATATATGTGTGTGTGTATACAGTATATATATATATATATACACACACACACAAATTATATTAAATAGAGAGAGAGAGAGTCAACATCAAAGAAAATGATTAAAAAAAATACTGAATAAAAAAAGAAATATTTGAAAATGAAACTCGCATTGGCAAAGTAAGAATGGAATCAGCTTCCAAATTTAACCTTAGAACCCCCCACCCAAAAAAAACCCCCCAAAAAAACCAGTATTTGTGATGGTTGCGTCTAATAAATCCCATTTTTTCAGACTCATCTGGATCAGAAGCTCACTGTTTGTAGCAAACTATGTTTCGCCATCGGAGGGGCACCGAATCAAGTCGCCGGGAGCGCAACAGCATTCTTTCTTCAGATATATCTACTTGACATTGCACAGGTGAGATCTCTAGGTGTTTTAATGAAATAAGAAGCCACACTGTAATTTTTTTTTTATCTATAACAGTAATAAACACCTAATTTATTCAGAGTGCAATGCATGCTGGGAACACACAAATGTTTAACATTTCACCAATATGAAATTCTTTGTTCGGACAACTCGTTTGCCTAGTTGGGACAACATTTGGGGCAATTCCCTTGGTCTGACATGGGTTTTTTATGTAATTTCAAGAAAATTGCATTTCTTAGTTTTTGAGACTTGGAAGGTACTGTGATATAATACTTGAGGATATGGTTTTTAATAGAGCATATTAATCACAGAATAGCACCCTATTAATTATTTGATTAATAGAAACAGAAGCCAAAAATAATTCAACCTGTGTTAATGATTCTGCTCTTGTTCTGATTTTCAAGAACCATACAGTATGAATAACACATACGGTTTGATGGTATTTCTTAATGTAGGCCTAGATGTTCACTTTCTCTTCTCCTGACAGATTAACCCGTTCCAGGCCTCCATGGTGTTGTTCGTCGGTAAGGCTTGGGGGGCAGTTACTGACCCCATTGTGGGATTCTTCATTACTAAGAGTAAATGGACAAAGATTGGACGACTCATGCCATGGTGAGTGGCGTATGAGAACTGGTGAATGAAGCAGTGTGTTTGAAAGTGCACCTATTGTTTTTCTCATACTAAAGGCATGCCATTCACGCTAAATAATTTTTGATGTATTGCTTCCTGATGAGAAAGGCAAGAATATTCAAATACTAACTTAGAAAATCAAAGCAAGTCTGCAGATTTTCAGCAGTCAGAGTTCATTTTCTTTTACAGAAAATAATGGGCATAGAATCCGATTTGTAGCATCCAGTTGAAGAATTTCAAACATGTTTGATATTTTGAGCCAATTTAGAACACATACAGTAGTTTTCAAGAGCATTAGTGCCCGTCCACTCTTTCAGCGGCACTGGTTCCGGAAGTATTTTTTCCATTGATTTTTTCTCATATGGATTTTAAAATACGTCTTTGTTAAATCATTATAAGCCATGAACCAAGCCAACCAGAGGCGAATCGTAACATTATAAACTTTGATTTAAAGCAAAAAAGTTTTCGAAAATTTGACCAAAAAAAACAAAGGTACAAGACTATACTTAACGGCTTTAATGAGGGAAAGAACTACAATCCGATGAAGCATTGCAAACAGCATAATCGAATTAAAAACGATGGAGAAATATAAAACTACACATTTACAAATGTTGATTATATATATTAAAACTATATATTTTAATTCCATTGCAAAATATGCATCCATATACAAATATTTAAGTATTTTGAGAGCGTCGTTCACAGTGCTTTATGGGAGTGGGCGGAGCTAAATAGCTCTGTTGGCACATGTTGCTCTTTTCGACTCTCTGATTGTTGGAATTTTCTGCAAATCATGTAGTTTTTCACCACAAATTGCACTGTTAAACATGATTATTTAAAAAAATATCCTGAAATAATGCGGGCTGATGGCTTCAAAAGAAGCAAATAGCATAGATTAACAACCTTGTAGCTTACCGTAAGGCAGTCTTTAAAAGTTATTTAAGTTATTGTTAAAAATCAATTATCCTATGGAGAAAATGAATGGAAATAATACTTCCGGAACCCTTGCACTTACAAAATCAGCAAGAGTATGATGCCTGGTGTTCAGATGTTGTGTAGTGTATTCCTGCCTTTAGTTCAGGGTTTAGTCAAAATATCACTAGCCTATATTCTAACAAATGACATCTAAGCAAGTAACAAACAGGTTTCTGAAGGTTGAAGGCTTCTTAAAATGGGCTTGTGGACGTCTCAGGAGATTAAAGTGACGACATGCCCAAGATGTGAGTGCCTGACAGGAAGTTCTGATTACACTCTGATGTGACATCATGGAGTCTGGGAGGAAGTAGTTAGGGTTTGTTTTCAGAGAATCACTGCAGAACATCTCAGCCATGCCCATGTGGGCCTTCTGGTGTGTCTCTGTGTTTATTATGCTAAAGCCGTGCCAACACAAAGACAATAATGTTGATTTACAGATTCTACATTCTCTTTTAAATGGGGGAATTCTGCAATATTACTCATCCTATCGGCATCACGCTTGAAATTTCTTTTGTTTTTAGTTACGTAATCAGTGACATTTTCAAAGCACAGGTTTTTGACCTCTTTTAACTCTCATGTTAATGTTTTGGAAGCTCAGTGCAGCTCTTAACGTTCATCGGACTGTTAAATCTAAATCTCTTTCTTTGACGTACAAAGAAATGATTTAATACCACAAAAATATAAAGTCTGTTCCAGAAACAGGGAAGTTGTGAGTAAGCTCATTTTATAGAAAAAAAAATTATTTGTATGCATTTTTTTGGGGTAACACTTTCATAACGTTCATTAAAAATTATTAACAAATATTGTAATTCTTAACACATCAGTACCCTATTTATTTGTTTATTTTATCATTATATTAAATTTATCATGTTTTATCTTTTTTTGTGTGAGTAATTATGGGTTGTACAGTGGGGTCTAAACGTCCGCATGAAAGTCCACATTTTTTTTTTTTTTTTATCTGGAAAGATATATTTTAATGTTTAACAGGTCAGTACCATACATTTACATTTTTATGATCTTGTATCGTTATATTATATTTATTTTATGTGTACAGTCCAAAAGTCCAGAGACCACTTTTAAAAAAATGAAGATATACATTTACTTAATTTTTCTTTTGCACTCATATTTTTAAGTAAATTTCACATGTATAGAATTAAGTAAAAACTGCTTAACTAAGTTATGTAAAATTATCAACAAGGAGTCAATTTATCTTGGCCATTTAGACTTTGTTTCTACAATTTCTGCCCCAGTGAATGATTAACAGTATTAGAAAGTTAATCAAGTAATGTAGAAATTACTTTATTTTTTTTTCTGTAGTATTTACTTCAACACAGAATTATTTTTATTAGTGCATTTTACCTAGTGGTCTCAGGCTTTTTTCCCTCAGGTTACTTTGCTCCCAGAGTTAAAATATCAGGTCATCTCACATTCACATTCAGCACCTTACATAGTCAAGTCAAGTCACCTTCATTTATATAGCGCTTTTAACAATATAGATTCTTTCAAAGCAGCTTTAGAGTGATAATAGGAAATTAAAGTAACAGAAATTGTTTTGGCTTTACAGCAGCTCCAGAATAAAGTTATAGTCCAGCTAAATTTAGTTTTGATTGATTCACTTCCGTTACAAAGATCATTAGTTATTAACTTAGGGGCCGCTAACACGACGGCTTATATCTCGAGAACCCCTCGCTCAATATTCCCCAAACTCTAATCGATCGTAGTGCTGGACGGGGCCTTTCGAATGAGCCCTTTTCGAGGTCTGAAAATTCCTCAGAGTCCAAAACCTGCAGTGGGTGGGGACTTCCAGGGCCCCAGACACCGTTCTAACAGAAAACCCTTAACGCGCTCCGGCCCACTCATCCGCATAACGACAGTGCCTGGTGCCTCGAGAACGCAAACCTTGAAGTAGGTTCCAAGGTGCAAGCCTATAATAAGGTTTTTTTTTTTATCTTGTCACGATACGCACACAAAAGGGTGATAGTCCAAGTGCAGTTTATTGGGTAATCCGTAATCATAAATCCAGGAACAGCCAAAAGGTCAAGGTCCATGTAAGCAGTCCAAAAACAAGAAATAAACACTTAACCAAACCAAGACTGACTCTGGGAAGCGGGTGACAAAATACAAGGATTCCAGAACAAGTGATTAAACAGACAGGGTATAAATAGACAGACACTAACAAGGTGAGTGGGAACAGCTGAGTGTGGTAATGAATAATGAGTCCGACAAGGGTGATGGGGATTGTAGTCCAATAGTGACTGACACCTTTGGGGGAAGAGGACCTCTAGTGGCTACCCAGGGGACATCACCCAGACATTGTGACAAATCTCTGCGCAAGCTTTAAAAAACGCAAACCTGTGAAAACCATTATGGCGTCAGGCGTGCACATGCATATTACGTGTTTATAGACCTTATGTAGCCACGCCCCTTTTCCGTGCTGAGCTCATTGTCTTTTGACTTCCGGTCTGTATTTTCACAGCGATCTTGCCTAGTTATGAATGAACGGCTCGTTAAAAAAAATTCCCAAGGTCCATTTGTTAAGACATATTTACAATGCTTATCATAAACATTACAATGCTCATGATAACTTTCATTAACTCTACAATAAGTAAATCAACTTCACCAGCTAATTACTCCTGGACAGCGATGCCATAGAGATATACAGAGCGACCGCAAAAACGGAAGTTCGAAGACAATATTCTAAAGATGGTGGCGCCCTCGTTTCTCTGGTGCATAAGGTCTATAGGTATGCGCGTTTGAATATATATGTGCGCAGGCGTGTAGTATTTCTTTATTAATTAACCTCAACAAATTAATTGTCTGGCCATTAAAATGTATAATACAGAATTATTTATCGCTTCTGCGTAGCCATGTGAACCGGAACTATTTTGACAACGTTTAATCTGTACAGAGGTAAAGGGATGGGAAGGAGGCCTTCACAGGGGAGAGGATAGTTGACACTTCAGGACTGCGTTGTCGTCGTGTCCAGGCGCAGGTCCTTCATCAGATCTGGATACGGCCTAGATCTGGCAGACTGCGGTAAACCTCGGGATAAACCATAGGGGATAAACAGAGAGACTAATATTAGTGTAGATGCCATTCTTCTCATGATGTAAAGAGTACATCAGGATTTATGGGAAGTGTTCCCGGTTCCGGCTGATCTAATCTATGCAGCCTAACATTGAATTATAGAAGTTTATAATGTGTTATGGTATGCTAGGTCAAAGGGATGTGTTTTTAGTCTCGATTTAAACTGACAGAGTGTGTCTGCTTCCCGGACAATGGTAGGAAGACTGTTCCAGAGTTTTGGTGCTAAATTGGAAAAGGATCTACAGCCAGAAGTCGATTTTGATATTCTAGGTATTATCAACTGGCCGGAATTCTGGAGATCGCAATAGACGTGAAGGACTATAATGCGCTAAGAGCTCGCTCAAGTACTGGGGAGCTAAACCATTATGTGCTTTGTAAGTAATCACCAATATTTAAAAATGTATCCGATGTTTAACAGGGAGCCAATGCAGTGTTGATAGAACCGGGCTAATATGGTCAAACGTCCTGGTTCTGGTAAGAACTCTGCTGCGTTTACAGTAAACAGCTGTAGTTTGTTTATTAAGAGTGCAGGGCAACCACCCATAATAGCATTACAATAATCTAGCCTTGATGTCATTCAATTCAATTCAATTCAAATTTATTTGTATAGCGCTTTTCACAATACATATTGTTTCAAAGCAGCTTTACAGAAAGTGCATTTCAGAAATGTACATAGAAAAAATACAGTTAGTTAATCATGTATTAATTTAGGGCATAACATATCGCCGGCGTTGAGTCGTCTCTTCACATGCGTCGAGTCGTCTCTTCACAGGCGTTTAGTCATCTCATCGCAGGCATCTGAAGTCTCCGTGAGAGGCTGGATACAAACTGGAGCTGACGAACGCTATTTACCTCGGGACTAGCGTCCCGAGATAACAGCAGAAAAGCAGATGGGAAATATTTAGCATGGCTGCTGTTCATAATATTAATGCATTCGATCTGATTCAACAGTAGTATAAAAGGTAAGCATTATGTGAATGCTTGGCTAAAGAGATGCGTGATGCGTCTTTAATCGAGTTTTAAACTGGGACAGTGAGTCTGAGCCTCGAACAATATCAGAAAGGCTATTCCAGAGTTTAAGAGCTAAATGTGAGAACACCCTCCCTCCTTTAGTGGACTTAGATATCCTAGGAATGACCTCGAATTTAGTGATCTTAAAGAACGCGATGGATTGTAGGGCGATAGAAGGTCCATTAAATACATATGAATGTAGTGGAATGTCATGAATGTATGAACTAACTGTTCCTCATTTGTCATTGAGAGCTTATGCCGTAATTTAGATATATTTTTAAGATGGAAGAATCCGGTTTTACAGATACTAGAACCGTGACTTTTAAATGAAAGATTGGTATCAAAGAGCACACCCAGGTTCCTAACCGTCTGTCTCTCTCCATTCACATGAACCCGTCTGTCCTGTTCTCTCTCTCTCTCTCCCTCTCTCTCTCTCTCTCTCTCTCTCTCTCTCTCTCTCTCTCTCTCTCTCTCTCTCTCTCTCTCTCTCTCTCTCCCCTGTACGGTGGCTCCTTTGTGTGGCCGAACAATCAGCAGGGCACACAGAAGTTGCTCCACACTGCAGTAGTGGCATCTGGACTGTGCCAGAATTGGCCACTCTCTTTACCTCCCTGTTCTCTGTTGCTTGTTTGCTCACAGTTGTTTATCCTCTGTGAAAGTGAAAAGCAGTGTGGCACAGAGGTCAGTGTGTCCAGGGTAAACTGCTTAGAAAGTACCTGACCAAACATTGAGGTTTTCTTTACAGGAACAGGGTTGTGATATTTCTAGAGTTGACAAGGTCACGTAATTTAGTATGAAAGCCAACAACCTGAATTCAGCATTCAGCAAACGGTTGCTTACTGTGGGACAAGTCTCGCTCCTGAGTCAAAGGGAGATATGGAAAACAGGGCTATAGACTGTGACTAAAATGCGACAAAAACAAAATCTAGTTGTGAAAGCTTTGTGTGCGTCCATTTGCGGTTTCGCCAAATTTCTTCTCGTTAGAGCGTGTGCCAATGTTTCCTGCACACAATGAACAGCGTGAGCAGTGATGTTTGATTCATAGAAATTGACTCCTGTAAACCATCTATCTATCTATCTATCTATCTATCTATCTATCTATCTATCTATCTATCTATCTATCTATCTATCTATCTATCTATCTATCTATCTATCTATCTATCTATCTATCTATCTATCTATCTATCTATCTATCTAGCTAGCTAGCTAGCTAGCTAGCTAGCTATCTACTCATCTTTACCTGATTAACAAGTAAGGTTTAATGACAAACACATTTAATGGTTAATACATGTAAAGGCATTTCAATATTTTGCCCAAACATTCACATCTGCATAATTTCTTTACTTAACGTATATTTCTTGTACGCCTTTGCCTCAAGAATCCATGGATAGATTGCACTTTTAAAAAATCTTTAAAAGTGTAGAATATATAATTTAGCTGATATATGGGTATAAATTGCTGAGAAAATGCACATTCAGCTGTGTATTTGAAATCCTCTCAACCCTCCAGCTGACTGCCTCTCCCATAATGGCACAGTATGGAAGGCTTGTATCAGTATGAATTATATATGGCCAACACATTCCCCACGTCCTGCTTCACTCTGTGAAGACGACTTCGTCAGAATAAGACTCTCAGTGTGCGATTCACTGTTTTAGATGATCATTCCGATCTGCTGTAGCGTCCATACAGACAGAGACAAAATTGATACACAGATACACAAATCTGTTATAGATGTGCACTGTAGCTTTAAGATGATATTCAAGCTGCCCTATGTAGGTTATATTGATTAGTTCATAAGCTAAAATGGAAGATCAACCACAGGACATCTATTGAAGACAATGTTATTTAGCAAATTTAGCAATGTTATTTAGATCATTTTTCTTTCTAGCACTTCCTGTGACCAGATGACTTTTGCCAGAAATATTTTCCCAAAAACATTTGTTTGTTTGTTTGTTTTCACATTCTCAATCATGTGCATACTGATAATCATACTCAGATGATCTCATTTATCTATCTATTTAATGTTGTAAAATTGGACTTTGATATCTCACCATCACTAAATAATAAACAATTTTGTTTTACAGTATGTGCACTTAAGTGTACTTACAGTGTACTTATCTAAGAAAGTACTGGTTAATATAAGCTAACTACATGGGTTAAGGTTAGGTTTTGGGGTAGGTTCAGGATTGCTACCTAGTTATTACCCAGTTATTGTAATTACTATAATAAGTAGATATGTTAATTGAGAACAGGGCTGTAAAATAAAGTGCTACTGACATTTTGTCTTTTTACACTTAATTGCATTAAGACTTTTGTGTCCTTTTCTCCTCCAGGATGGTGGGCTGCACTCCATTTGTGGTGGTCTCTTACTTCTACCTTTGGTTTGTCCCACCTTTTACCAATGGGAGGTTCATCTGGTATCTGGGCTTTTACTGTCTCTACCAAACTCTCATCACAGTAAGTATCCAGCAGATTTGCTTCGATGTTCTTAGAGTTGTACTATAATTTAATGGTATAAATAATCGTCTACAGATTAACAAGAAAACACATTTCTTTAAAATAAACATCCTACTGACCCCAAACTATTGATAGGTAGTGTATCTGATGCAGTGTTGCTTCTCAAGTTAATTTAATCTTGCTAAAAATGCTTGTCAACAAAATTTAGTGTGGTTATAGCCCAGCCTCTTTGATCTCTGCATGGAGTTTTCCATGATTTATTTGTGTTTCTATCCTTTGTTACTATGGCTTGGCTCATTCTGTCCTCCGTAAAAACCCGCCAATAAGTGCTGGAGTGGGGAAGCCGTTCTGACCACATTGGTCTACGCTGTAATGAAAAGTCATTCTAACTACTTGATAAATACATGGTACAACCTGCCCGAAACCACCAGAGAGGATAAATGCTGCTTTCCTCTTTTAGCGTTCTCCATTGTCTGTGAGCACAAAGCTGAGAAACACCAGCTGCTGTTAGTGTACATGTATAAGGTTGTAGCACCGGTAGTTTACATGATTCTAATTAGTCCGTTTTTCATAATTAAGCTTTGGTTTATGTTTAAATAAACAAATCTTCCAGCTACTCAGAATCAAAACCCTTAATGGAAGTCAAATGGACAATATGGGGAACTCTTAAGAAACAGAAGCCCTCCTGGAGAAGCACTCTGTAGTTAGATTTATTTTGGTAGCCGTTTGGGCCGTTGGTCTGCCGCAGGGCTGACTTGGCTTTCGTGAGAATTAGAAAAGCTATAGATGACAGTAGTGCACACTTATAGTAAGCATGCAATGCAATATGTAAGCAAGTTCAAGGAAGGTTTGCTGTACTTTGATAAATATTGATTTTGCACCGCACATTTATAAGTAGCCTACACAGTTGTTGTTCTTAAAATGAATAGCATTGATTTATGAGCTTTTTTTTTAGAATGATATACAACATAATATAAATGGGAAAGATGATAGTTATGAAACCACTGATAAATGTACATGCTCTAAATTTTGGATCACTCATCATTTTGCTTGCCTTTTTTTAGATCATCACTTATGAGAGCGTACAGAACTCTCCATACTGTAATAATAAACATAAAGCTTCCAATTAGAACCAAAAATAATTTTATTGCCTGAACTATAGGTGGTCCTATTTAACCTCCATGAGAACTTTTTATTATCTGGTTCTTTATGAAAACCATAATGTACGGCTGCTTTAAAAAACCTAGAAACCAAAACCTGGTCTGAAGAAGCTATAATATGGCCAAAATGTAATCTTTGCTCAACCTAAAGCGCAGCAAAAACTTTTAGGAAAGTCTACACTAAATAATTTGTTTATTCACTGGTTTAATATTGAATTTTTTTCACATTAAGCATATATTTTTTATTTTTTTTTATTTTTTTTGTGCAATAATGTATTGCATTTTCATAAGACATTTATTTCAGTGTTCAGTTTCCATCTTAATCACTGTTTGTCTTGTATTTTATTCTTAATCTCTCTTGCAGTGTTTCCATGTGCCTTATTCCGCCCTGACCATGTTCTTGAGCACCGACCAGCGAGAGAGAGACTCTGCTACAGCTTACCGTAAGCTTACAGCTACACAGACAACATTGTTCATCTTTAAACCCATGTTTAGATTTGCTCTAGATAGAATATCAACATCTGATTTCATTGTGCTCTAATAATCCTAAAATGAATGCTTGCCAAGTGCTTATGTTGAGAACTGCATATGTTTGAATGTAAAGAATGATTTAACTCATTTCTCCTTGCATATGTGCAGGTATGACGGTGGAGGTGCTTGGGACGCTGGTCGGTGCCGCTATTCAGGGTCAGATTGTAGCGAGCGCACACACTCTGAAGCACTGTCCGCATCGGAACCTGACGACTGGTCACCTGACAAACAGCAGTGGCACAGAGATCATCAGATCCCTGGCGCTATCACAGGACTTTCTGTCTCATGCTGTACGTGTCACAGTCACAGTTTATTAAAACTCACCTTAAAGGGATAGTTCACTTTGAAATTAATTTTTGGTATGTTTTAGCTTACCTCAAGGGCATCCAAGATGTAGGTGTCTTTGTTTCCGCAGTAGTTTCAATTTTGATATTTTTAGGTCAAACCGTTCTTGTCTGTCAGTCATATAATGCAGGTCTATGGTCACCACCTCAAAGAGCATGCACAGAGAAGTCCAAATTAAACATGATTTAATGACTCGTAAATGTAAGTACACATTGATGGCCTAAGACACGAAACGAGCGGTTTGTGTGAGAAAACGAACAGTATTTATATAGTTTTTACCTCTTGTAACCACAGCCACGTCCAAGTGATCTGAGGGCGCGGGCGCTTCGGTCTGCGCAAGCGCCGGAAAGCTCCGGAAGTGATCTCTCGCGCGGTTGCGAAAAAAATTCAACGTTGTCTGTTGATATATCGAAATCGTCTTCCATTGCGATTTCCTGTATATCTAAACATGTTTAGATCTTTACAGTAAAAGGTAACACTTCCAAAATCTCTGTGTAAACAATGAGTGACGTACACGCGCGAGAGATCACTTCCGGAGCTTTCCGGCGCTTGCGCAGACCGAAGCGCCTGCGCCCTCAGATCATTTGGACGTGGCTGTGGTTACAAGAGGTAAAAACTATATAAATACTGTTCGTTTTCTCACACAAACCGCTCGTTTCGTGTCTTAGGCCATCAATGTGTACTTACATTTACGAGTCATTAAATCATGTTTAATTTGGACTTCTCTGTGCATGCTCTTTGAGGTGGTGACCATAGACCTGCATTATATGACTGACAGACAAGAACGGTTTGACCTACAAATATCAAAATTAAAACTACTGCGGAAACAAAGACACCTACATCTTGGATGCCCTTGAGGTAAGCTAAAACATACAAAAAATTAATTTCAAAGTGAACTATCCCTTTAAAGTGCAGTAGTGAACCACTGGGCTTAAACGAATAGTTCACCCAAAAATGAAAATTAGTCCATAATTTACTCACCCTCAAGCCATCCTGGTGTATATGACTTTCTTCTTTCAGCCGAACATAATCGGAGTTATATTAAAAAATATCCTGGCTCTTCCAAGCTTTATAATGGGAGTGAATAACTGAGATTTTGAAGCTCCAAAAAGCGCATCCATCCATCATAAAAGTAATCTATACGTTAATAAATGTCTTCTGAAGCAAGCGTTGGGTTTTTGTAAGAATTGTTTTTTTTAAAATAAGGCTTTATTCATTTTTAAAAAGATTTAAAACTTTATAAACTATAATCACTGGCTTCCAGCAACGGCCGTATTCTATATACAGGTGAAACTAGAAAAATTTGAATATTGTGCAAAAGTTAATTTATTTCAGTAATTCAACTTAAAAGGTGAAACTAATATATTATATAGACTCATTACATGCAAAGTGAGATATTGCAAGCCTTTATTTGTTATAATTGAGATGATTATGGCTCACAGCTATGAAAACACTAAATTCAAAATTAGAATATTGTGAAAAGCTTTCATAGATGTAAGCCATAACCATCAAAATTATAACAAATAAAGGCTTGAAATATCTCACTTTGCATGTAATGAGTCTATATAATATATTAGTTTCACCTTTTAAGTTGAATTACTGAAATAAATGAACTTTTGCACGATATTCGAATTTTTCGAGTTTCACCAGTATATATATATTCATTAAAACATTTGTTGAATATAATAATAATGTAATATGCTTTGATATTGTATATGCAGTAGTGGGGAAAAAGTATTTTTCCATGAAATCATCAATCATGATTTCATCCAACCATAAACCCTTCAAAACTTAATGAAGAATGGATTTCTAGAGCTTGACCTTCGGAGGATCAATTTATATTCATCAGAGTCCTCAGAATCAATAAATTAATGTGCTTGTCTTGGGGGGTGTATAAATCTATTTTGAGCCGAGAGCCACTGAGCTCCATGTCAGTCAAAACCGACTTGTGAGTGAACCGACAGGCTTGGCTTGTGGATGTGGCTGAGGGTTCCATAGTGGAAACCCATGATGGAGAACCATGAAGGCCCACAGCTATTTGGAGCTGGACTGCAGAGCGTCTCTGGTTAAAGCTCTCTGAGGCGGCCGGGCTGAATCCAACACGCACCGTGTCACCGCGCATTCTTCTGTGGTCGGGCCGAAAGGCGGTGAGAAGGAAGGGTGCGCCAACCGTCTCCTCTGGAACGGCTCTTTTGATCTGGAACAATAATGAAGTGCTTGCCGCGGTCCGTGGAAAAATAGCAAACAATCCTGAGGTTGTTTAGGGCAGAGCAGTTCCTGTTTGGGGGAAATAGATTGAAAAGTTCCTCTTTTCTGGGGTTGCACCTAATTTGAGCTCGCTAAAATTTGCAAGACCATACAGTACGAAGTCTAAAGCAGTGCTACACCCAAATTAATATATTGAATTTGGAACATGACAACCATGTACTGGAATAAAACTACAACCAAAGATTAAGATGTATTAAAGATAGAAGGAAATGTGTTGCAGGACTGTTTTCTCATGGTCTGTTTCTCTTTACAGAAGGAAGTGTACATGATCGCTGCCGGAGTGATCGGTGGGCTGTTTCTGGTTTGTACGGTGGTCATGTTTCTGGGAGTCAAAGAGAGAGATGGTGAGCATGTGCAGTAATCATGTGGCATACATTTGTTTTGCCACTGCATCCGAATGGAAAAGTTTGCTTAGTTCACCCCCCAAAAAATTAACATTTTCAAATGACTTCCTTCTGTGGAATACAAGAGGAGATGCACACTGCTCTTTTCTATACAGTCTAAAGAGAAGTTTGGAGTTGTTGATCTCTGTTAAACACACTACAAGAGTAGTCCGTATGACTTTTCAGCTGTATATCCTATGTTTTCTGAAGATACACAACCATTCAAAAGTTTGGGTTTTGAGATTTTTTATTGCTTGTGAAAGAAAGTCTCTTACGGTATGCTCATCAAAGCTGCATTTATTTTGATAAAAAAAATACAGTAAAAAAAAATATTTTGTGAAATATTAATACAATTTAAAATAACTTTTCTATTATTTAAATTATATTAAAATAATTTATTCCTGTGATGTCAGAGCTGAATTTTCAGCATCATTACTCCAGTCTTCAGTGTCACATGATCCTTCAGAAATCATTCTAATATGCTGATTTGATGCTCAAGAAACATTTCTTGTTGTTATCCTTTTTAAAAACAAATCGTGATGCATTTTTTTCAGGATTATTTTTGACGAAAAGAAAGTACAAAAGAACATAATTTATTTAAAATACAAATCTTTTGTATACATGTAAAGTTTTTTCTGTCACTTATGATCAATTTAATGCACCCTTGTTTTTGCATCCATATTGACCCCAAATTTTTGAAGAGTAGTGTGTATGATAGCTTTGTGTGAAGTGAACAGAACAAAACAGACCAAAATCCATTCACTTATATTCAAATATGGCATACGCGTCAAGTTTGAATACATGCAAGTGCAAATTATATTTATAAATATAAATTACTTAAGTGAATTCTAACTCACAGTACACACAAAGCTAACGAATGGCTTCAGAAGACTTATTTAATCGCTTTTTTTTTTTCTTAGCTTGAAAGTCAAGTCAAGTCAAATATATTTATATAGCGCTTTTCACAATACAGATTGTATCAAAGCTGCTTCACAGTATCAATCAAAACAACTTAACAGTGTTTGTTTATTACTGGAAAAGACATCCAAGTTTGGTAGAGCTGATCAGTGGTATGATGGGTCATTTAATTTGAATATCCCCAACTGAGCAAGCCAAAGGCAACAGTGTCTTTCACTCTTTAATTATATGGAAAACTGCAGCATAACTACTGTCTAAAATATATTTTTGCGTCCCAGTAAAAATATTTTTTTTTTGGTTGGGGAATAACTTTTCCTTATAATGTGTCATAATAGTGTCACACTGTACCTCAGAAAACATATCTAACTTGTGTTTTCTCCGCTTTTCCATCTGCATTAGATCCCTACGCTACTAAAACGGACAAATCCATTCCTTTCCATAAGGGCTTTATTTTGGTCATGAAGCACGGGTCTTACCTCACTCTGACGGCAGCTTTCCTTTTCATATCTGTGGCCATCCAGGTAACATACTTTCCCTCCAGTATTTCATTCTACAATAGTTTGTTCAGTTGTATCTAACTGAATTATTATATTTATTAGCAGCATATACAGTTTCATCATGTTTGAAACTCTGAATATATTCCCAGAATGTGGCCTTCAGGTTCTCTTAAAGGGATAGTTCACCCGAAAAATGAAACTTCTGTCATTATTTACTCGCACTCATGTCGTTCCAAACCCGTGGGCTATTTGTCCGACGCAACATGAAAGTCAAAAACGTTCATCTTTGGGTGAGCTATTCCTTTAATCACAGTGTTTTGGGCTGGATTTATTAATGACATCATTATAACTGTATTATATGTCCATTTGCCGCTGTCTCCTTTTGCAGTTGATACAAAGTAACTTTGTGCTGTTCTGCACGTATGCGGTGGAGCTTCGAGATCACTTTCAGAACATTGTTTTGACAATTCTGGTGAGTACCTGATAAAGCTGACACCACTATGAACTTTATTCAATAAACAGATATTGTTGATGTCATATCCATTTCAATAGACCTGTCATCAGTTGTTTGTTTGTTGCTGACGTTGAACTGAAGACAAAGCTCTCTATAATTCTCTAATGTGTGTATCTTGGGTAGAATGAACTTGTGACTGAATTTCTTCCTATATCTTCCCAGATGTCAGCAGCAGTGAGTATCCCATTCTGGCAGTGGTTCCTTGAGAAGTTCGGGAAGAAGACAGCAGCATTCTGCGGCATTACAGTAATTGTTACTTTATCAAGTGTTTTTTCTTAATCAGTGATTTGGATGACTCTTTATTCAGTTATAAATGATCAAAGGATACTACAATTATTGCAGCAACAGCAATTATTGGGTATTTTTTACTATATAGTGTGTCATATAGCAGTGTTTATTCTGAATGTGTCTGATAATAGTGGCCTAATCAAAATCAATAGTGTTCTGCTGGTCATGTGATCTCAGAGTTACAGCCACCATGTTGGGAAACTAGTCTTATACTGAATAAATGGCCTTTTCTAGACCACTGACCACTGTTATGGTACAACGGTTCTAAAGGCACACCAGGGTAAAAGGCACATTTGACTTAATTCTCTTTTAAACCACTAGATGGCACAACACAGCTCTTTTCAAGCTTTTAATGTTGTATATAAGACAAACCATGTGCAAATTCATGAGTCAGCACCATTGCCGAGTATTTTGTCCTTTAAAACTTCAGTGAACCAAAGACGCGGTTTGAAATCACTGGTGTTTCTGACATCACAAACTACCTTGTAACCAATCAGGTCAACGTGTGATCGCCAACGAGTGGATCTCTGAGCTGGTGTGAGTGAGTGGAGGCGGGGCTCATTTGCATATTAATAGAACCGCTTATACTAAATGAGGCAAGGGTGTAGAGTTACATTCAAGCTATTTTAAGGCATAAAAAATTATTTTCAAGGAAAAAACTTTTAAATATGTCATTTTGGTGATCAAAGATGAGTTTTGAGGGATACAATTATTGACTACAGGGGGACTTTAACAACCGCTTTTGATGATGCACGTGGAAATTTGTCCAAACTTTGACGCAATTTCGGGCAGCAGCGCAAAGTTGATTTTGCGCTACTTTAATTAATATAGGTAATTAAAGCAACAGTTTTTTAATAACAGATGAAAATGTAAAAGTATGGTATTTGGGGTAAAAAGTGCTTCTGCCGTTGAGGCTCAAGGTACAATAATTAACATGATAATAAACAGCCGACTGACTTTTCCATTTGTTGACATGACATGGTTAGATTCAGATGGTAAATATATATTAAGTTGGGTGTCCTTAGAGATAATCACCATATTTATAATGAAACCATCATTTAAAAATATGACATTAATCGTATAATAAAATATCATATTTATTTGTTATAAAGATTTTTTTTAATTATTATGGGATCTCATTCAATGCTTTCATAATCTTTTTTAAATAATTTTGTTTCTGTGTTTTTTTTAAATCAACATATTTTAATGACAGTATTTATTAAGCAAAAATGAATTCTTTTATTTATCAAAATAAACCAAAAACAGTACAAACTTTGCTAAAGTGATTGTTTTGAACAAGTATTAACTTAGTAACAAGTAAAAACATATTATTTTAGCTATTTGTATCAATAGTTTGTGCCTTTTGCCCCATGCTAGTTTTACCCCGTATGTGGGGTAAAAGGCCCACCTCTCAACCTCATACATTTATACGATTTTTAAACAAACAAACTGCTTTTATGATTTATTTTCACACAAAATCTGTTGCTCCATCAATGTTCAATAAAAACAGATCTATTTTTCCATACACTATGAAAGTAGTGCCTTTAGCCCCGTTGTACCCTTTGACTGGAGCCATTTTAAAATGTTTATCAAATGCATTATACATTTCTGGAGGTTAAAAGCATACTTACTGCAACTATAAATGGTTTAATGCCTATGTTTCAAACTGTCATCCGTGCAGTGGATCATGCCGTTCACAGTGATGCTGGTGTTCATCCCTAATCTGATAGTGGCATATGTTGTGGCCGTATCGTCTGGGCTTAGTGTGGCTGCTTCTCTCTTGTTACCATGGTGAGTCTTCCAAACCGAAATATAATACTGCACTATATGCATAAACAAGAATATGCATCCAATACTTTGTGTTTTTTGTTTTAAAGCACAGAATAATGCGTAGATTCGTTTTTGTTGTGGCAATGAAAAAAAAGCAGCGGCAATGAAAAAAAGCAGCATTGTCTTCAAAATGTATTATAAATATAGTTTATGAATGCATTTAAAGGGATATTTCACCCAAAAATGAAAATTCTGTCATTATTCACTCACCCTCAAGTTGTTCCCTTAGTAGACTAAGGGAAGTAGACTATCACTACTTCCGTTTCATGCCGACTTTAAAAGTTATCCATAAAGAACGTATTACAACGTTTATTTTATCCGGCCAAGCTTTAACCTTCATATATAGGTTTAATAACCAGTAATCTCCAAATAACAGGTTCCATGGCAGGGTCATGCTATTTTTTGGTTTTTAAAGATAGACTCTGCTTGATTGGAAAAGCCCCAAATGAGTAAATTGCAGATTTTATGTGCCGTCTACAAAGAGGATTTGGCTTTATGGTACCAATGTCAATGTTTAATATGAGATGATGAATGATGCCTCTGCTGTGTTGTGTTTCCTGTTGCTCAGGTCAATGTTACCAGATGTAGTGGATGACTTCAGACTGGCAAACCGCAACTCAAAGGGACACGAGGCGATCTTCTACTCCCTATATGCCTTCTTCACAAAGTTTGCTGCAGGCATTTCTCTTGGAGTGTCCACACTCTGTCTACAGTGAGAGCACTCTTTCATTACTCTGGAAATAATGATTCATGACAGACCACTGGTGTAAACACTGTAATATTGAGAATTTGACATTGACATTTGGAAACCAGTCAGTAAATCAAGTAAATGAATGATTATTTGTGTACAGAATATATCCCATGAAAGCTGAATGCACAGTTGTTGTTGTTGTAGGTTTGCTGGTTATGACACAGGAGCGTGCAGACAGCCCCCTCCAGTGGTCTACACACTGAAACTGCTCATCGGCGCCGCCCCGGTGGCCTGTATCACCACAGGCCTCATGATCCTCATGGTGTACCCGATCAGCGAGGACGTCAGATTACGAAACAAACTCGCCCTGGAAGAGCTCAGGTAATGACCCTGTGTCACATTTCAGGCTTACATATAATCCATATATTTAAGTATATATATATATATACAGTATATATATTATTACAAAAGTTTGGAGTCTGTATGTTTTTATTTAGCAAGGTCGCATTAAATTTGATCAAAAGTGACAGTAAAGACATTCATAATTTTACAAAAAAATGTCATTTTCAAATAAATGCTGTTCTTTTAAACTTTCTATTCATCAGTTTCTGACATTTATAATAGTAGAACATATCGTTACTGTTATCAATGGTTCCCTGTTTATGAAAAGCAAAAATAAAGTACCGTACATAAAACCTTTATTTTTATCAGTTTCCACTCAAAAAGAAAGCAGCGTTATTTAAAAAAAAACAAGATATATATATATATATATTTAAAAAAAAAAATATATATATATATATACAAAAAAAAATATATATATATATATATTATTGTAATAATTGACAATATTAGTTTTTATTGTATTATTTTGATTAAATAAAAATATTTTAAAAAACAACTTTTGAACAGTGCGTTTGTGTGTGTATACAGTATTTAAGCATTTTTATATTTTACAAATGATATTTTTTTATTATTTTATATATTGGATATATTATATATAATAAAATTTATATATGTCATTTATTTTTCAGAAGCCAGAGCATTACCTGCAAATCTCTCAGAGTTGATCTGAACAGTGCGTAACGTCCTCAAGCAGCAGATCCTGATATTCCAGCCCAGTGCTGGGATGAGTTGTGTTGGTGTATATTACACTGTGTGAGATTTATAATATGTTTTAATGTAAACATTTCAGTTTGTTTCAGTATTCAGTCTGTTTCTGTATTTTCACATGAACATATAGCCACATATATCTAATTTATACACATGACATGAATGGATTATATATCATTCATTATATATATATATATATATATATATATATATAAGGATTTCCTGAGGGAAAATATACTGATAATATATTAAGATGTTATAGTGATTATAAATATTTTTAATTGACTTGATTCCAGGATGAATAAAACATTGTGCTGGTTCACGTAGCTTCAGCATATTTCAATGATGCTTCAATAAAAATAAAATATAGAATAATGATAATAAAAGTATTGAATATTAATTGGATGTATTAATGTAGTTCATGCATCTATCTGTATATGTGTGTGTGTGTGTGTACAGTATGTTGTTTAAATAAACCCAAAGAATCCTTTAGATTTACTAAAATAATAATTATAATCCTATAAATAATAATCAGGTAATGCAAAAAGGTATTAAGGTGCTATTGTGTGGTTCATGTGCATTTGTGGTTTACAGAACACAATCACTTTGAAGTTTCACTATGAGTTTTAATACATTACATATATATTCATTTTGTTGTATGGAGAAAAATAGAAACTAATTTTTAGCAAAAATAATCAAGCAGGCACTCAAGTATTTCTTCTGAAAAATAAACAAAAAATGTTCTGCCCTTGACATCTCTCATGCTACACAAATCTACCATCATTCATTAAATATCAAAGAGGCGAATATGTCGGCAAGAAATTTTCCCTGAATTCCAAATTTTGGAATATCCCTGTGTTAGCCACAAATATCCAGCCGACAAAAGACAAATATTATAAAAACTCTTTCTAAAAAGTCCTCTAGCGATGATATGGGTTTCATTTCTCTGCATTGGGAGACAGTGGACTTTCAGGGAGAAATTCGTCTGTGCCATTTGGGGGTCTTGCAGGAGATTTCCTTCTGGCGTTCCTGATCGTGAGCTCGTCCTTGTGTTTAAACGTGAGCGGGACGAAACCATCTGCATCAGCTACCAAGACGATCCACATGGGACCTGTGAGAAGAAGAAAAAGTCATTTCTGCACATTCATTTGCAGTCTCAGCATACGGTAAGTGACAGTGGTTTGAGCAGACATTAGTGTAGAGATGCACAGCACAAAAGGCTGTAAGCTGATTCAACCTTAAACCCTCAAATCCGATTGCACCACCTAATCACTTCCTATTTTAGTCATTGACAATTAAATGAAGCCAAAGCACTTGAACAATCTGTCTTCAACAAAGGATTCGCTGCATTGCACAGCGTCATTAAAAGATCCCATCTCCTCATTGTTGAAAAGAGCAAATCTGCCTGAAATGTCAACACAGATCTCACAAACGTTCAGTGTGCAATGGTTGCAACCACTTTTTCATGCAAAAAGTCAGCTTATCAACGCAATAATACACATCTTAACTTATTGAACCTCTATAATATGAGATAATGTCTCATATTATTACATATGTATTGATCAAGTTGGTGTAATCAGCATTTTGCAAGGTCTCTCTATCATCCAGACGTACCATGCATCATCTCCACGACGGTCAGGCCGAAGAGTTCCTGTACCAGCCGCAGGCAGAGCCGTCCCACACACAGCAGCAGCGCCCTTCTCTCGTCCGTATACACATTCTCAGACAACTGTTTCTGGAGGAAAACACAATCGATGAACACCATGAGTCACTAGGGGAGCGTCATTCATAACAGACCTGGTCATGTGGTCACGGATTAAGTGATGATGCCCCTAAAACAAATTATGCCTAGGTCAACAGAATCACTTCAATCTGACATCTGCTGACAAAGGGTTGTACTGACAACAGAGTTGGTGTGATGCTTTACAATGCCTGATGGTCTGACTAAGAGTAAAATGGGCTTTGTGGAGTCTTGGTTTGGATTAAGGCTTAGCTCCAGAAGCAAATCATTTAATCAAGTAATCATTTATTTTGTGGTGTATTTATTCAATTTAACATTCACTGTATGACAACGTCTAAGAAGGTTGTAACTCTACTGATAAATTCAACAAACGGAAGTCTGCTAAGAACCACTAATGCAACTGCATAAAAGTCAATAAAACTAACTAATCAATCATTTAAAAAAATGAAATAAAAAATTGACAATGAAAATGGTTGACAACAAATGCCATCAGTTATTAAGGCATGTGCTCTTATATTGTATAGTTTGCATTTAATTTATAAATTATTTTAATGGAATATATTAGAAATAATAATCAATATTGTTATTATTTATATTAATTATGATTTATATTATTTATAAATTATATTTATAATGTGTAGTGTTGTAAAATTGAATAATAATCATAATATAATATTACATTTAATAATAAAATAAACTATAGTATTAAAATTATTGCAATACAAAATTCTAAATTATTCAAACCATATGCATCATATTTTTGTTTGAGATCATTTGCATATTGAGATTAAGATGTTGGTTTTTCAATACAATACCGCAAAACGAATTCTTTATGCAATTAATCGAACACATAAAATCAACAGATTAGCACTCTTCACTTTTCTACTACAGAAGACTGCAGACTTTCCTTGCTTAAGTTTAGACTCCACTGTACAATAAAAAAATAAAAATAAAAAAAGTCATACCTGACATGTAATGTGCACGTATTGCGGTTCATAAGCGGATGGATAACTGCATGCGATCTTCTTGCCGTTCTGGGTGAAGTCTCGGATTTCTGAGAGGCACTGCTGGAGGTCAGCAAATCGGGTGAAAATCCTCTCCATGTTCTGCGTCAGCTGCTCCAGGTTGTTCTCCTTGGACTGAAAGCTGTTCTTTGGTGGAGTGGCATCGGAGTATGATTTTTCCGAGACCTCGTACCTGGGCGAACACGGCCGACTGGAATCCCGGCTGGCCTGACCGGCTACGGCGAGCGTGGCCATGCGGCTGATGTGATCCATGTCGTAGTTTTCTAGAGTAATGGAAGAGGAACTGGACGCTCTATCTGAGAAGTCGGTGGAGCTTGCCACGGGGCTCAAATCCGAGCTGCGTACCTCCTCGATTAGTTTTCTCCGACTGGATGGCGAAACAATTACAGAGCCTCCGGGAAGAATAAGATCCTTAATTGATAGACGATCCTCTTTAGAAACGTTCTCAGAATGACGTCTAATCCCATGATGTTGGCTTGGCGGCTCGGACTTGGGAACCACTGGGGTGACACCTTCCTCGTCGAATACCAGTTCCTTGGCTATTAGCCTCAAGATGTACTTGTCCGTGTTGGAGGAGGGGAGGAAAGCAGGATCATTGGACTTCTGCCGGCCAATCATAAAGAGCAACATCTTGTTGGTGAAAAAGCACACCCCTTTGGGCCTCTCGTTCTTTTGCAGCTGGATCTGTTGCACGTTGGGCATGGAAGAATCCGTGATACAGTAAACCAGGATCATGTTGCACGTGTTCGAAGCCACGGCCATCGTGCTCCCGCTCGGATCGAAGGCAATGATGTCAGGGACCAAGATGCCAGGGATGCTGACCTTCCTTGTAGTGGTGACCTTGCGTTCGTACGTTACTAGAATCAAATGAGAGGAGTCCTGACCAGTTCCCGACAAATGATCCCGCCGCCTCAAGTGAATGAGAGGGCTCGGGTCTGATTTCCTGTGTTTGGCGAGAATGTGCGTTAGATCCATGGGTCCGGATGAAGAGGCGTGTCCCGAGCGTTCAGAACCACATGATCTCCGTCTAGAGTCCAAATAATAGTCCGTATCCACTGTCAAAACAGGAGAAGGGCGACAAGTCGATACCTCTGACTCATTCGGTAGGTCGAAGGCGATGCCTGCATTGAGCCCGCAAATTTTATCAAGCGGAAGTTCAGTTGCCACAGCCACTTGAGCGTCGTTGGTGGACTCGATGGCGCAGATATACCCACCTATATCGAAAACAGGGCAGAAGGAACACGCCACCAGGCTTTTTTGGATGTCGTTCCAAATGTACGAGTGCAATGCGCTACCGATGGCAACCACAAGGCGGGTTCCGTCTTTAGTCCAGCAGGCACAATGGATTAGACCACTGCCCTTGATGTCGGCCTTCACGCGACGATTATCGACCCGCACAGTAAACAAAACCGAGGCGTCCCGCTTGGTCAAAACCGCTAAGATGTCCATTTTGGGATGCCAGACACATCCTTGGGACAGCAGTGGGAACGGCTCGCTCATTTCACAGGTCTGCGTGCACAGGAGTTTGTTTTGCTCCGAAGCGCTCAGCTGAAGTTGCCAGACAGTGATGTGCTTCTTATGCTGCACGGCAAGCAACGCCGGGGACCCGGAGCAGCACAACGGCCCCCAGAAGAGTCCCAAGACATGTTCGAATTGTCCAATGACATTGGTGTCACCAAATTTGGGCTCATCGTCAACAGAATACAATGACGTGAGACAGACCTGCTTACCGTCCGTCCAGGCTATTCCGTGCACAGGGTGAATGGCTTGGTGCAGGGTGTTTAACCCTGTTCTCAGAAGTTTGGCTTTTCCTAGCTCCATGCTTGGTTCAGATTATCCAATGGAAAGGAAAATAATGTTCCTGGTCATACAGGAACTGAGTCAGAATTGAGAGATAGATGCAACTCTGTGCTTCAGTATGAGAAGACTGCCATCACATACTCCAAGAATAGGTAAAGCCTCTTCCCTCACTCTCTAATCCTATTGGCCCGAGTGAGGCTCCACTCAAGGATGACCAGATTAGGCTGACACGACCCCCGACGTCATAAAACCTTCTGAGGTTTGAATGCTAAGTCTTTTTTTTTTTTTTCAGCCCCAGGCCTGAAATACACAAAAATATATAAGACAAGACATATACAAAGACTGAACACCACAGAAATGTCACTTTTGAAAATGTATGCTGACATGAAAAACAGCCCTTTACAAAAAAAAAAAAAAAAAAGCTACTAGACTATAACTACAATAAAACTGTGGTGGCTTTGAATTAGCCAGAATGGTAATCAATCGATCAATAATTAATTAGTTAATGCTAATTGTAGTAAAACCAACTGTATAAAAAATTATTTAAAAAAAACTATTGTTAATATTTGTAATGGGAAGTCAGTTTACCACAACAGACATGATCAAAGACTGAGAAGAATCACATAAATTTCACTTTAAACATAATACAAAATAACCCCTTACTAAAAGTTACCATGTTAGCCAAAGTTAGACCACAAAAATATTCTAAAAGCTTATTGCATTGTTTGAAGTTGAAGTTTAGAGTAGTAACAATAACTATCATACGCAAAAAAACAAAGTTTTTGTCTAATTTCTCTGTAAGGTGCGTTCGCGAAACTGTTTTATTCACGTGTTGTATTGCCACAATCCCACATGCTAGCATGTGAAGAAGATCTAGAACAATCCTGAAAATAAGAGCAAAAATATAAGATAAAAATAGCAAACCAGTATTTTCAGAAGGTAATATTAAAAACATACCATAATGCTATTGACAACCCTGCGGAAACCATGGCAACTCCACAGAAAGAAAATCACGTAAACCTGAGCAGTGTCCGCATTTCCCATGACATTTCCCCGCGGAGACATTTGAAGTCATGGACAAACGGAAAGAGAATGACTCGGGCATTCTGGGAGTTGTAGTTCACATACGTTCAAACTCGCGATAGAAAGTTCATTTCCGCGAATCGATTCTTTCGAACAATTCGTTTTAAAGGGCTAGTTCAAATATATTTTATTATTATTAAACTTCAAACGAATAAAGTCAATGTACATTCAGAACTGCAATAAGATATATACAACATAAAAATGACCTATTTTACAAGTGTCGTTAATGGATGTTACACACAGCACACTATTCCAGAATCGTATAAAAATTGAGGTCATCAGAACGGAATGTTGCCCAATATTATATTTCACATCACCACGGCACGGGTTGACCATCGCGCATACAGTTAGGCTGATATGATGACAGTGGGCGGAGTGCAGTAGCGCTGTAGTCTCTCACACTCTGTCTCTCTCTCTCTCACCACTGAAGGAACTATCCGCGCGAACAGAATGGGTGTTGAGATTGAAACAATATCTCCAGGAGATGGTAAGATGCTATGATCTAATAAGTTCGAATTTCAAATTCCCAAACGTTCTATCTATATTAGGACGACTGGCGAATTCGAATGTTGTTTTGGGACATTGTAGTGGTAAAAGCGGGATTGCGGGAACATTCTGTCTCTCTAATTACATAATAACATTCTTGAATTTTCATTGCATATTTATTTGCGTAAAGAAGTCAACACTAACAGTACAGATTCAACGAAATGCCCATCGCTATATGATGAGGATGTTTCCGCTCACTGTCTAGTCAGGGATTTATCGTGTCTGTGCCCAGCAGAATAATGTGCCATGCGTGCCAACTCAAACACTCTTCTCATTATGATTCCTCACTGCAGCTGTCAAAAATGTGCCTTCTTCAGGATTTCCTCTACAACATGCTTGTAGAATGATTTTGCTGATGAAATGCAGGTAGATGCTGTTGATCGTTTATGTCTCAGATGGCAGCATTTTTGCCCTGGCTAGACATGAGCTTTGATGTTAATCCGAGGGGGCTTTGCAGGATCATTTGGCACAGTTGGCAGTCTCTGCTGGTCTGGTCTAATGGCACAATGCTGTTATGTGTGCCACTTGTTGCATTACCTGTTTACCTGCATTACAAACTGACCGGTTGGCCATGATGCCACTTTCATTGACACAATGTATGGATTTATATCTTGTATCTGATTGGCCAAACTGATATAGAGTATAACTAAAAAGCATTGGGACCACACATTATCACTTCATAGCCAAACCACTCACAAATGTGGGGTTTTTATACTCACCACGGCTGCATTTATATGAGAGAAAATGCTGTAAAACAGTAATATGAAATATTACAATTACAATTTAAAATAATTGTTTTTATTTACAATATTTAAAATGTCTTTTTTCCTAATTTCCATCATTACTCCAGTCTTCAGTGTCACATGATCCTTTAGAAATCATTCTAATATGATAATTTGCTGCTCAAGAAACATTTCTTATTATTGTCAATGTTAAAAACAGCCGCTTAATAAATTTGTGGAAACCATGACACATTTTTTCTTTGATTAATAGAAAGTTCAGAAGAACAACATTTTTGTATAGTATATTTATTTGTAACAACCTAAAAGTCTTAACTGTCACTTTTGATCAATTATTTTGTCCTTGCTGAATGATATATATATATATATATATATATATATATATATATATATATATATATATATATATATATATATATATATATATATATATATATATATATATATATATACACACAGAGAGAATACTAAATTATCTTTAATATCTAAATACAAATGTGCAGATCATTTCATGTGACACTGTAGGCTATCTATATAATTTATTTATTTTATATAAAGCTTGCCAATATTGCACAAAGAAAACATCAAAGGTAAATCCAGTCTTTGATTTTCAATTATATACTTTTAACCCCAAGTTATTTTATTGGGCTATTTCTTTACTGTATTTAAGTCACTTTGGGTAAAAACATCAGAGAAGTGACACTCTTATAATATTCTAACAACTCAACATGCCTATACGCTTAAAATGGTTACATTTGTGTTTATGTTTTTTTATACTCAGAATTTGGGGCTGAGAGTCTGATTATTCATTTATAAGCTTATATGGACCAATAGGAGGCCAGTGAGTCATAATAATGAGCATTATTATGAAATGATCAATAGAAGCTGTAAAGAAGTGCTGGAGTGACCATGAGCTCATCTGATTTTGACACCTTTCAGACGTAAAATTCTTGGCACAAGTCATCAAACTCAAGAACTGCCTACTTGAGTGGCACAGTGTCAGAAATGAATGCGTTGTAATGGCGCTTTTATTTTCTCTTGCTCTGCTCTGGTCCCTTGCGTCTGTGGGACGCTCTCGTCTGACATCCTATCTGACCCCCACCAGCCTGCTGTCATGTGGCTCACATTCCTGTCCAGCTCCCACACACATTAATCAGACACCACCTCCACCACACACACACACACACACACACACACACACACACACACACACACACACACAGTTTTCCTGATCTGCCCTGGACTGCAGATGAAGACCATACCCAAGTCTCATGACTGTAGGAGCTGCTTATGGATTTAGAAGCGTTTTTATTGATCCCTTTAGGGTTTTGTGGATTAAATTAAGCTATTTCCACAATTATTTGAACAAGTTTTTGCCACTGTGGTGGTCTATTATTTGTGGTATCTATTTTAGACAAACTCTATGGTTGCATCCAAAATTGCATACCTATTAGTAGGTGAAAAAAGAAGCGTGTGAGAAAAGAAGTACGTCTGAATTCACAGTACTCATAAAAGAGCAGAGCAAAAAGTCCCCAGAGGACCTACAACTTTTAGCGAGATTCTGAAGTGTGTATATGATAGACACTTTACTATCCCATGAGGCCACGGGAGAGGATTTATGAATGGTAGTGAAGCGACGCAACTGATGCTTGTAGGTCATATGATAATGACAACATGGCGAATGTAGTACGTCTGGATTACATTCATACTACACACTCATACAATATAGAACATACTTTTTAACGGTCGTGAAGCTATTATTCAAAATAAGTTCCTAGTCAAGAGAGTATGCGATTTCGAACGCAGCCAATGCTAATCAGAAAATGTAACAATACAACCGGTGGTTTGTCGCTTTACATGCCAATCAGACCTTTTCTTCCTGTTTGGGTTGTTCTTGGTCATAAAAAGCTGCTAAGGGGACTAAACCTGAGTATCTTTCAAAGATTCAATGCCGCAAATCTTGCAAACCTCTGAAAATCTGTTAAAAGCCTCAGAAGTGATCATTGTACATATCCTGGCAACCCTTGTTACCCAGTTGACTGATTAAGACGTGAGTCTTGAAGCTGTGTGTCAGCCAGCCAATAAGATTGGACCTGGACATTTGAGTCAGCTCTTGCCATTTTTATGTGCTGAACACATCAGACGATCAGTGAACGGTCAGCGGGGGTGTCGTCTTAACTAGGAGTTAATGAACTGATAACATTAGCTACAAGTTGAAAAAGCTTCTTCATCACCAGACTGTGATGGTGTGCCAGTGGATTCACATGCTATGATTCTTTGCACTAACTGTCTCATTCTCTTCTTTCTTCACAGGAAGAACTTTTCCGAAGAAAGGACAGACATGCGTTGTGCATTACATAGGTAAACTATCTGCTGATGTAAATGTTCACATGTGTTGTTTATTGGAGGTTTCGCTCAGACGACCAGTGCGCCCTGCAGTCGACCAACTCAGACAGACCGGAAACAGGATGTCGATAACAACATTCTGTCTCCTCTTGTTTAATGTTTTCTTTCGTCTCAGTATCCCAGTGATTCTCTTTGAAAACACGGGTAGAACTTGATAAGTGTTGCAGTTCTTTCCCTGTATTGAATTGCTTGGTCTTCAACTACATAATAAGCCCTTATAATTATTGCTTGAACTTTGGACATTTACTATTGTGCATGACACACAGTATGTTGCCAACTGGATCAGAAAATTGATGTCTTTTCCACTCATTATGTTCATATTGTTGCAGATAATACAATAATACAACAAAAAATCTTATAGAAGCCAAACATTTCAACAGCAGTGATTATCTCTGTAGGACAAAATTGTTATTTCTTACGGAATAGTTTTAATACTGCCAAAAAAAGACAAAAATATGATTCTTTCCTGTCTTTTCAGAGGGATCTGCACTAGGATTGATGTAAACAGTTTGAGAGCGAACTCTCAGTGTTATTATAAGCTAGATTGAGGCAGCTCTGACTGTGAGATCATTAGCACTCAGAGCAGCAAACAGGGTCAGACTCACTGCAGACGTCAATACAGCCCTTCTGCAGCACTTAATATAGCACTGCAGGGCCTTTGCTGAGAGCCCTCGAGCCCTGGAGTGAACCAGATACAGCATTACCACCAGAGACAGGCAAGTCATCACTATTCAACCACACTCTTTTTGGATGAAATGGACAAAAATCAATAGGGCAAATGTTTGGAGTGTAGGAGCAGGAGGGAAATTTGGGCTTAAGATTTATAATTTAAAAAAAAAAGAAGCATAAATTGTGAAATTAGGGGTCAGAAACCATGTTTCATTGAGGTCAGATGCAATAAGCGACAGAAAGCGTTTTCTAGGCCATTTATTTATTTTTGTTTAGCTCATATCAGATAATTAAATCAAAGCAATGGAAATTGCTGACTAAAAGAAAAGCTTTGTGACTGATTGTCACTTGTCCTAATATGACACAACAAAGTCTATATCTGGGTATCGTTCAAACATTTTCGATACGATACCTTGACTTCGATACCGGTTCCTGAACGATACTTTTTCCGATACCAATTTTATGAAAAATGTTTTAACAAGATTACATTACATTACCTTTGGTTTTATTTGTTCAGTTTGTTGACTTTTTCTTCACAGACTCAATGACTCATAAATGCCTCACGGTCAAGCACACGCATAAATCTTGCCGTAAAGCACTGGCAAAAGTAGCCTAATGATTATGAATGTGTCGGGAGAAAATAGCAAGGAGACATTTTAATTGTTCATTAATAAACTAGTGTTTTCTGAGTCAGTGTAGGCTGCAAAGATGAAGTTGACATTGCTGACTCGTCATCTCTGCAGTAGTGAATGTGCATGCCTATAGAGAGAAATGGATTATATAATCAGAGAGAATTTGTTTTCGATTCGAATTGGTTCGTTTAAAAGTATACATTTCAAGCTTTCTTATATGCCTATTTTTCATGTCTGTGTGGCAAGTAGCCTGTACGCAGGGTTTCGGTTCATTTGTGACGCGCTCCAGTTCTTCTTGCAGTCGAAGACGAAACAACTTTCTGTTCTTAAGTTTATTCCGTGCACTGTCAAGTGCCTCATCAGATTTATCGTGTTGCCGGTCTTGGCAGCAATTATCTTGTCGTAAATATTGCATCGCGCACTGTTGGCATTGAGCCTGGTGAAATGTAGCCACACTTTTGATCTTTTCCACATCTTTAACATCTATGGGGATTGGGACGCTTACACACTACAGCCTCACGTATGAGCTCTGGGCATAACTGCCGTAAACTAGTGTTTTTCCTTGATGCCTCGCCACAGCCAATCATGTTGCGTGCTTATTGGCTGACTGATGTTGCTGAAATTTTTTTCGGTTCATTTGAATAATCCGAATAATTTCGAACCCCTTCTTAGGTATCGAAATTTGGTACCGAACAACAAGAGATTTTTTGATGCTCGATGGTATCTAGGCAATTCGCTCAGTGCCTAAAAAGTATCTAACTCGATGCCCAGCCCTAGTCGCAAGCAACTTTGCCCCAAAAATGTTTTTGTGGTGTCATTACGATTATTTTATTCCCGATCGCGTTTGAAATCTTATTTATTCAGCTTTCAGATGATGTATAAATCTCAATTTAATAAAAGTGACCCATGTGACGGGTTTTGTGGTCCAGAGTCACAAATAGGAAGCAAACAAGGCAGGTAACGAGGGAGAGCAGGTGGGGCAAATGAACCAATAATCGGATAGGGTTAAGACAATAGACAGGAGAGAAAATAGCCCAAAGAAATAAACATGACAAGCCATGTGCTCACACCAAACATGACAAAAATGTGGCCAGCGAACACAATCACAACACAAGCCTTGTGCTCAAACAGAACGAGAACAGGAACAAACAGCTATAGTAATGAGAACACTCATAAGCCAAAACATGACAAAACTAAACAAAAAATGACATGAAAGAAGCGTACAGCCCGAGCGAAACAGCACGCTCACACGACAAGACAGAACGCACGGAGAATGTGCGAATGCCCATCCCGTGCACTCAAAACAGACGACAAACTCGGAACCGCACGCTTTATTTTATGTAAACATCATTTTACACTGCCTTTTAAAAGTTTGTCTGTAAGAGTCTGTAAGATTTTTAATGTTTCCGAAAGAATTCTCTTATGCTCGTCAAGGCTGCATTTATTTGATCAAAAATAGAGGAAAAGCAGTAAAATTGTATAAACTGTTTGCAATTTTAATATATGTTAAACTGTCATTTATTCCTGTCATATCAAAGCTGAATTTTCAGCATTTATATAGCATAGTCATAGGATTTTTCATATTTCATATTCATCATCAGTGTCACATGATCATTCTAATGATCATTCTAAATCATTCTAATATGCTGATTTCTGCTCAAGAAACTTTTCTATTCTCCATGTTAAAAACATTTTTTTTTTTCTTCTTGGTTATATGGGTGTAAACGGAAGGGAAGTAGGGAACATTCCATTTTATAATTTTGCAAACAATTCTGAATGGGGTTGTATTCGCTATAACAACCGCCTCGCTCTACATTATCCCGCTTATTACATGGCTACCTACCAAATAAATCAATAATTTGACACAAAATATTGATTTAAAAAGGAGTTTATTGTTTTAAAAACGATTGTATTGCTTCTGCTAAAGAAAATAGTCTGTTCCGTCTCTATATGGTTAGAATCCTGCGTCCATAGCAACGCTCTGTTTTTTCATGGCAACGGTGTGTTATACTTAGCAGTGGTCTGTTATCAAGAAATAACAGACCGCATTCTACATTAGAATTCAACCAAGCCATGTAATAAATACCATAATAATTGCACATGACATCACTACTTTCCTGCCTCTGAATGTCTGGTCAGGGTTCAGGGAACTAGACACCTATAGTGGGTTTCTCTTTATTACCATTACAGTGCTCTCCTAGTGCCACCACCAATCACATGGGTGTCTCTTCAGAACATATTTATACATAGTGTTGCCATTGTTATTAATAGAGCCGCCTGTCACGAGAGATCTGATGGCTTCCTGTGCTCTAATAATAAACCCCAGGGGACCCAGCGGGACTGGGCTAATTGATTAGTTCTGCCCGCCTGGGTCAGAGAATGGTAGGTGTGCAACGGGGTGGGGGTCTCTGCTAATTCAGACACGAGCCCATTATAAAATCCATCCCATTTCACTCGGCATCCAACCATGACTGCTGATAATAAACAACCTGTCCAGCTAACAGGGAATGTTCTCAGGACGTTCTCTCAAAGTTGTGAACAAACGTTTTTTCCAGTAACATTAATAGAATGTTCGGTCAAAGTTATTCCGTTTTTAAGAGAACATTCAGGCTGATTCAAGACGCTTCGGGGTCCTGATCAGCCTGTCGGGGTTGTATTCGCTATAACAACCGCCTCGCTCTACATTATCCCTTACATATTCCCTTCTTTAGATTTTAGCTTATGTTTGAGCCACAGTTCAATGCTTTAACCTTTTTTAAAGGAATAATTGACCCCGATACAAAAATTGTCTCTGCAGTTATTCTTACCTACTTCACATAATGTAACGTTTCATACACTTCATTTTGTTGTTGACAAATTTTCAACATATTTTTTTTCTCTTTGTATTTTTATATCACTTAAAACAAGATTATCCCATTCACCATCCGGGCACATTTGGCTTTCCTTTTTCCAACTTAACTATGATTCAAGATGCTGGCATATTCTGGCATGTATAGTATGGATAGTCTGGAAATTGGGATGCAGCCAGGGTTTCAAGTTCTGGGAATGAGTTGTACAGGTCACCACTCAGCAGCCTGTAATATAAGATTGAGTTAGTGTGGAGATTATTGGACAAAATGAAGACGTATACACTACCTTTTAAACGTCAGTAAGATTTTCTTCTTTGAAAGAAATTAATACTTTTATTCAGCAAAGATGCATTAAATTGATCAAAACTGGCATTAAAGACTTTATAGCCTATTGTTACAAAAAAATTATATTTAAAATAAAATGATGTTCTTTTGAACTATTAAAGAATCCTTAAAAACGTATCATGGTTTCCACAAAAACATGCTTTAAAAATGTATTAAAACAATCATGTTTCTTGAGAAGCAAATCAGCGTATTAGAATGATATCTGAAGGATCATGTGACACTGAAGACTGGCGTATTGATGCTGAAAAATTCAGCTTTGCATCACAGGAATAAATTACATTTTTGAATATATTAAAACAGAAAACAGTTATTTTAATTTGTAATAATATTTCACAATTTTACTGTTTTTACTGTATTTTTAATCAAATAAATATAGACTTGGCACTAAAAAGTGATGTCTTATATATGCATATATGTAGCCTATATGTGTTGTTTGTTGATGTTGAGATAATTGATCAGAAGTCAGCTGCATTTTTAATATCAACAGCTAAGGATTCAAATAGGAGCATTCATATTTATTTACATCAATATTTATTAACACCATCATTCTATTGAAATACCAAGTAGGCATATTGTTTGTCTTAATCATCATCCCGCACCATTTGAAAGTATGTTTTCTCTCTCTGCATCTGATGTTTCCGCCGGAATACTCTTGTTAGATGATTCATGAACCCATAAGTTTGCCGTGCCACGTGGTTTTCTGCTGACATATTTTTGAGTTGAAATGTGCCAACAAATCTATAAGAGGCAGGTGCATTCAGGTAGCGTGTGCATCTGATTACATTTGACGCTGACTGAGAGAAACCGACTGCCAGCTCGGGTAGACAGATACTGTAAGCTGAGGTAAAAATAACCGTCCTGGCCTCCGCCTGCTGTAACGTTACTGGTTCACACTCTCACGCACAGGTTCAGGAACCAAGATTGACTTTAGGTTTTTTTTCCACTGAAAGCATCAGGTTCACATCTGCTCGTCTACATCCATCGGGCACAGAAAAGCTCCCACCCAACATGACCGCGCGCTGATTGGAATCATGGAAAATAATTTACAGTGGAGCTGGTAGTACAAGCTGCGACATATTCTGTGACTTGTTATTATCCTGGGTTTGTAAAGGGTCGGTAAAGATATTGACATTAAAATCTCTCTGTTAAAGTCGGCATGAAACGGAAGTTGCGATGTTTTTTTTCTTTTCTATTGTGACATATAGAGCTGGTAAGTCCCGCCCATCCGTAAAACTACTCGGTTACTATCGTAACCTCAGTTCCCTGAGATAGGGAACGAGTATTGCGTAGCTATACGCAGTGGGGAAACTCCTTTTCCTCGATTTACTGAAGCCTATATGTAAAACTCATTTGCAGCTGCACAGCTAGCACACTGAGCATCTGACCCGCTCATAGGCTGTGCTGCAGCAACTGCACATCCAATGGCGCGGGCGAATCTGACGCACGACCAATGAGCTAGCCCAACGTCAGAGCCCGTCGAGGGGGCGTGGCCCAGCCTATATAGACCCCCGAATTCGCCATTATAGCAGGTTTATACGAAGCGACAACTTCACTAGTTACCATAGTGCGGCCGGCTACGCAATACTCGTTCCCTATCTCAGGGAACTGAGGTTACGATAGTAACCGAGTAGTTCCCTTTCGAACGGTCACTTCGTATTGCGTAGCTATACGCAGTGGGGACACCATGCAAAACGCCGCACCCTGAGTAACAGGACCCCTGAGCTAACAGAACAAGCCAGAACCCAATAACATATGCATATACATGTATATATAACAGACCAGACACAGTCGGGTCTGAATAATATATATATAAGTCAGTAAAAACTAACAGAATATACTAACAAAACCAGACACCGTCGGGATTATTAGTATAACCTTACTACCGGCCGAAGCGGGTTTATATAATATGTATGTGATTAAGCACAGTAATTTTTGTAGATAAGACCAGCCACTGTCAGGTCTCAATCATACCGAAAGCACCTTCGCCTGCAGGGAAGGTACCTCCATATTATAGAACTTCATAAATGTGGAAGGCGAGGACCAGCCGGCCGCATCACAAATATCTTGAATGGGAAAACCAGATGACCAAGCCCACGACGAGGCCATACCTCTGGTCGAATGGGCCTTGACACCTATGGGGCAAACCTGACCCACTGCAGTGTAAGCCAAAGAGATGGCATCCACTATCCATCTAGACAGTCTTTGCTTAGTGACTGGATGACCCTTAGATCGGCCCCCAAAGCAGACAAACAGCTGTTCTGATTGTCTAAAAGACACAGAACGCTCCAAATAGATTCTCAACGCCCTGACAGGGCAGAGAAGATTAACCTCCCCATCCTCGGCAGAAGGGGGAAGGGCTAATAGCGTAATAACTTGTGCTCTAAACGGCGTTGAGAGCACCTTGGGTACCTAACCATGCCTGGGTTTGAGAATGACTCTGGAGTCATCCAATCCAAACTCCAAACATGCAGGACTCACAGAGAGGGCCTGCAGATCTCCCACTCGCTTGATAGATGCCAATGCCAACAGGAGAGCAGTCTTTAGCGAAAGTGGTTTTAGATCAACCGACTGGAGCGGCTCAAAAGGTGGTCCCCTCAGGGCCCTAAGGACCGTGGAGAGGTCCCAAGGCGGCACCGAAGGGGGCCTGGAGGGGTTAATCCTCCTAGCACCCTTCAGAAACTTTACCACCAGGTCATTCCTTCCTAGTGATTGGCTAGCCACCAGAGCATGATGCGCTGCGATGGCTGCCACATACACTTTGAGCGTGGACGGGGTGCGGCCCGCGTCCAGTAGCTCCTGCAGGAAGGAGAGCACCACCGAAACCTCACATGACTCTGGGTCAATACGATTTCTCGAGCACCAGCTGGAAAAACCCGACCACTTTAAAGCATAAAGGCGCCGAGTAGACGGGGCCCTTGCTTCAGAGATAGTGCTTAAGACCCTGTCAGGAAGGTCCGCGGATACCCGTTTAGGGGCCACACATGGAGGGCCCATAAATCGGGTCGGGGATGCCACATCGTTCCGTTGGCCTGTGTGAGGAGATCCTTCCTCATCGGAACAGGCCAGGGGGTCATGTCTGACAACTGAACCAGTTCCGGAAACCAAGTTCTGGATTTCCAGAGAGGAGCCACCAGAAGGACTGGGCATCCGCTCTCCCTGACCCGCTCGATAACCTGTGGGATCATCGAGACGGGGGGAAACGCGTAAAGGGGGCGGCTGGGCCAGAGATGAGCCAGCGCATCCCTGTTTTTCGAGAAAAACACCCTGCAGTGGGTGTTGGCTCTCGAGGCGAAAAGGTCGACTTCGGCCTCGCCGAACCTCTCCCATATTAGTCTGACCGTCTGAGGGTTCAGGGACCACTCGCCTAGGGGAGTGTTGCCCCTTGAGAGCATATCCGCGCCCACATTCTGGATGCCCGGGACATGCGCTGCTCTCAGAGAGCTCAGATTGGCTTGTGCCCACATGAGGAGGTCCCTCGCCATAGCGTACAGGTTGCCTGACCTGATGCCACCCTGGCGATTTATGTAGGCCACCACAGACACGTTGTCTGTACGGACCAAGACGTGGTGACCCCTGAGGTTTGACAGAAAAGCTTTCAGGACCAAACCAACTGCTTTCATTTCCAGACAGTTGATATGTAAGCTCTGCTCCGTGCTCGACCAGAGGCCGGAGGCAGGCTTGCCCTCGTGCAGCGCTCCCCAACCCATGTTGGATGCATCTGTAAAAACCACTTTCCTCCTGGAAACTATCCCCATGGTCACCCCCTTGCGGTACCAGTCCTGAGCCCGCCAGGGAATCAGTGTTCTCAAACACCCCTGATTCACCATAATGCGCAGGCTGCCTGACTGCCATGCATGGGTTGGCACACGGCGTTTCAGCCAGTGCTGCAGCGGGCGCATGTGCAGTAATCCCATGTGGAGTACTGATGATGCAGCTGCCATTAGACCAAGCAGTCTCTGAAACCTCTTCAGAGGCGCGCGCTTGCGCGCCCTGAATGCGGCTACCAGTGTCTGCACAGAGAGCGCGCGCTCTTGAGTGAGCCACGCTTTCATTGTCACAGAGTCTAAAACCGTGCCCAGAAAGACCACAGTCTGGCTGGGGTTCAGTTCGCTTTTGGCAACATTGATTGTGAGACCCAGGCACTTTAAATGGCTGAGAATCAAATCCCTGTGAACTATTAGTTCGTCTCTCGACTGCGCTAGCACCAGCCAGTCGTCGAGATAATTCAGCACACGCACTCCCTGGCTTTTCAGCGGGGAGAGCGCTGCATCCATACATTTCGTGAATGTACGGGGTGCCAGAGCCAGACCGAACGGCAGAACGGTGTATTGACATGCCCTCCCCTCGAAGGCAAATCTCAAAAATGGCCTGTGACGAGGGTCGATCTGAATCTGAAAGTATGCATCTTTCAGATCCATTGAAACAAACCAGTCCCCCGGGCGAACCTGCGCGAGAATTTGTTTGGGTGTTAACATTTTGAAAGGCCGTCTCATGAGAGCCCTGTTCAAACGCCTCAGATCTAGTATGGGTCTGAGCCCGCCGTCTTTCTTTGGAATTAGAAAATAGCGGCTGTAAAACCCCGAATACATTAGCGTGGGAGGGACTGACTCTATCGCTCCATTTGCTAATAATTCCTGAACTTCGGTGCGAAGCACGTGATTCACGCCGCTTCTCACCGATGTCTCGATAACCGCCTGGAATTTCGGGGGTCTGCGAGCGAATTGGAGCGAGTAGCCTCGCTTTATAGTGTTTATGACCCAACTCGACACACCAGGGATGGCTTGCCAGGCCATCACTCGTGTGGCTAGGGCGTGACACACTGAATGGGGGGGACCGCCTAACATAGGGGGACCTGATACCCTTATAATGTGATTTGTGCACATACTGAGTGTTTGACTGACTATATAGGCTTTTGCCCGGGGGGAAGTCAGTGTTACAACAGGGCGGGGGCCGCCTAGTGAAGGGGGAGCGTGAACCCGTGTGTTGTGGTTGTGAAACATGCTCTTTTTGTGCTTTATTTGGGTCGCCGTGAAAACGGCGTTTGTTTGCAGAGATGCGCTCACTGCTGCGGGCCTGTTTACAATAATAAAATCCCCAGCCGCCTGAACTGAACAGGGAGCTGTGGGAAGTTTTGCTGGTTTCTTCGAGGGTGGTCCGGCTAGCGCGAGACACGAGCCCTCTCTCTTTCCCCTCCATGCTAGGACGACTTCGGAGGCGCCTGGTCGGCCACGGCGCTGGGTCGAGGGCCTTGACGCCTGGGGAGCGGGTAGCGCTTCGCGGGCCTTGACTGGTGCTGGCTATCAGCCGCAGGGCGGGGCTGAGAGGCCTGTTTCGCCGGCTTGGCTGGATGAGGCGAAGGCGGCGGCTTGGGCTTGCTGGACGCGGAGCTCGAACGTTTCGGCAAGAAGTGTCGCATGGCCTGGGACGCTTTCTGTGCCTCCGTGTACCTCTCCGAGAATCCCTTCACCGCCGGGCCGAAGAGACCGGAGCTGGACACCGGGGCGTCGAGAAACCTCGTTTTGTCTGCCTCCTTGATTTCGGTGAGGTTAAGCCACAGATGGCGCTCGAGCACGACTGGTCTCCTGCGAACAGGACCGGTGATGGCGTTTGAGTCGGAGAAAGTGAAGCACGCGGGGACGCGGCCGGCGTGCGTTCACAAATCTCCATACCCTCCGGTTGCCGTTGGCTGCGACGCTTCTTCTTCCTCGGAATGGAAAGCGTGGTTGAAGTGGCCTCGCCGTCCCGGGAGAGAGCTAGCCGATTGCGCAGCGCGGAGATAGGCATGCTGTCGCAGGCCTCACATCCGCCGGCAGAGAGAGCATTCTCTGCGTGGTCGACACCCAGGCAGAAAATGCAGCTCGTGTGCTGGTCTGCCTCGTGCAGACGGCCTCCGCACGTGGCGCAGGATGAACGAGGCATACTGAAAAGAATTCACAAAATAATAATACAAAGGATATAGGATGTCGCCGGATAGCCACAGGTGAGACGGCGTCAGGAGACAATCGACGTGCAGGCGAAGTCTGCTGAAGAGAAGCTCGCTCAGGCTGAAAGGCTTGTTCGACGGCGAATACTACAGTAAAAAGCTCAGGGACATGTGTACTGTCGCTGAAGGAGTAAAATCTGCTAAAATGGCGAATTCAGGGGTCTATATAGGCTGGGCCACGCCCCCTCGACGGGCTCTGACGTTGGGCTAGCTCATTGGTCGTGCGTCAGATTCGCCCGCGCCATTGGATGTGCAGTTGCTGCAGCACAGCCTATGAGCGGGTCAGATGCTCAGTGTGCTAGCTGTGCAGCTGCAAATGCGTTTTACATATAGGCTTCAGTAAATCGAGGAAAAGGAGTTTCCCCACTGCGTATAGCTACGCAATACGAAGTGACCGTTCGAAAGGGAACTCCAAGTGGACCTCTAGGTTGAAAAAGCGTCAATGCAAGTGAATGAGAGAAAATAATTATTTTCTGATCCCGTTTGAATTGTGCCATGAATGTGAACATAATGTTGTCTGTGAATTTTTTATATAATTTCTCATGTAACGAGTTTTACAGTATATTGTATGATTCTTTGGCTAGCAGTTGTGGAATAGACATAACGAGAAAGACTCGGAAAGACTACTACTACACGTCGCAAATGTGACGTCACCGCATAACACATTTTCCCTCCACAAATCACGGTGCGATAATCTAAGGAATTAGATCGAGATGCCTGTGTGTTTTGTACCCAAATGTCACCATTCAAACAAAACAGGCTGTTTAGCGGGATCCGTGTGCTAGTGGTGGTGACGTATATCAAACGCGTCGAAACCAGCGAAGAGTTGTAGTCCACAAAGTGCTCTCACACAAAGTCTAACCGTATGAAAATTCTACCCGCTAAATTGTAGCATTCTTTACACGAAAAACTATATAAAAAATTCACAGACAACATATGTTCACATTCATTGCAAAATTCAAACGGGATTAGAAAATAATTATTTTCTCTCATTCACTTGCATTGACGCTTTTTCAACCTAGAGGTCCACTTAGAGTTTTACAGATGGGCGGGACTTACCAGCTCTATATCCTTTACTGTCTATGCATGCATATATCCAAGTGAAACGGCTTTTTGAAAGAGACAAAATGTTGGGTGGAACTTAATTTTGTCCATGGGGAATTGATTGGATGGTTGTGGTTTGCTATTGGTCGATCTCATGAGTGACAGGTTGCCCCGCCCTCATGCCACTAAACACATCATCAGAGAAGAGATGATGCTGCAAGAGGGTGGGGAAGTTTACGAGGCAAATGTTTTTTTTTATAAAATATGCATGGATAAATCATTTATAATATATGCTGGGATATTTAAAAAAAAGTCATGCTTCATTGCGTTATCACAAATAAAACAATTGTCTCCAAGCAAAACTATGCAATATGCTTACAAAAGCTTTACCACATTTTTAATAATATGTAAATATGTCGAGGTCAAGATGTCAGGCTTTTGGTATTTTTTAAATTGATGGACAATTATAACAGTACAACCTAGGAATGATTTAACAACATGCTAAAAACTTGTGCTCGGACAAGCACTATTCACATTCTGAAAATGTAAAAATCGAGTTTATAAATGGTAATGGTAGAGCAACACTGGATAACTTCAGTCAGTTAAGTTCATTTATAAATATGCTTTAGTTGGTCCTTGTAGTAGAACAAGCTTATATTATAATATACTGTCTGCTTTTGGAACGGAGCCCACTCTGCAGATATCTTGGCGCAGTGAGCTTCCTGGAAGTCCCAATGAAATTCAAGGGGGAGTGAAAGCTAATACTTTACTGTACTGTCAGAGAACCATCTCTCAGCATAAGGAACCTTTATATCTCCCTCAGCATGGATGAAACTGAAATGAATGCTTCTAATGTTGTGTCAGACACACTCCCCATGTTATAGTGTTTCTTTTTTGCTGTTAAAAAAGGGGGAAAACACTTGTAACATTTGGAAAATTAAAGAATTTTGGTATACATATCTAGTAGCATGTTTGTATTGTAACCATATTAATGTTCTAATAATTAGCCTTATTATAGCCAATAAAGCCTTATTGTTTGTAAAAAATAGTTTGAAAAATAGTCAATATTTCATATGAAATATATGAAATATTATATTATTTGACATAATATATTTTTATAATTTTACTTTAATATTTAGATTAGATTTAGGTTTATTATTTATTATAGTAGGTATTATAGGTTAGGTTTGGATTTTTTTATGAAGGTTTTTTTTTTTTTAAATGTATTGGTGATGTCAATTCTATATGGTAATTTGCTGATTAATCAAAAAAATCTATTAAAGGTGGTTAAAAACAATAGAAATTTTTTTTTAATTTAATTATGCTGATTAATATCAATCATCGTATGGTATAATTAAATCATAATTAATGTTTTAGTTATTATTAATTATTTTCAATTTAATTTTTAATTTTGATTGACACCCCTAGCTAAAATATAAATGTATAAATAGGATATATTTAAAATGGCATTATTTATGTATTATTTTTTACAATTCTTATTTAAGTACTGTACATCTGACAAAACTAGGTAGCTTTTGTTGCTAAATATTACAATCTTTTATTATGCTTTATTTTACATTTGGCCTTTATGACTAAAGACCTATTCTTATATGCATGCTTATACTATAATAATGGAGGACCAGAGTGTTTCTGTGTGTATCTTCCTCTCTCTTTCTTTTTTTCTTCCTTTGATATGGACAGAGGCAAAAGATGACCTACTTAAGCCGGCTGAATAATCTGTTGAATTAGGCCAGTGTTTCATATTTCATTCTTTTTGTTAATTTAGATCACAAGAGCTCATATTCCACAGGAGATTTTGATAAGCACAGAAGCGCTCCCTCTGATGGGTCAGCTGTGTGTTAGTGGACCATGCCTGATTTTAAAGCCTGTTTGACTGAAGGCACCCTGAAGACATCCTGAATGAGTTAACTAGTTAACTGCAACACCCTAACAATAACAACCACCAAGAACACCCTAGCAACACCCTAAAAACCACACAGAAGACCCTAGCAACACCATAGAAACATTCAGAACACACTAGCAATACTCTAAATTTTAACATCCAGAACACTCTAGTAGCAACACCCTAACAACCACCAAGAGCACCCTAGCAACACCCTAACAACTACCCAGAACACATTAGCAACCACCTAAAAACACTCAGAAGACCCTATAGAAACACCCTAGAAACATTCAGAACACCCTAACAATACTCTAAACCACACAGAAGACTCTAGCAATACCATAACAACCAGCAAGAGCACCCTAGCAACACCCTAACAACTACCCAGAACTCATTAGCAACCACCTAAAAACACTCGGAAGACCCTAGAAACATCCAGAACACCCTAACTATATTCTAAACACCCAGAAGACTAGCAATACCATAACAACCAGCAAGAGCACCCTAGCAACACCCTAACAACTATCTAGAACACATTAGCAACCACCTAGCAACACCCTAAAAACCACACAGAAGACCTAGCAACACCCAATTTGGATCCCATAGCTTCAAGGCCTGTGCAAAAGTTGCTTGAGAAAATGTAAAAATCTAGTTGTCACTGGGTATTACTGGGTATGACATCAGTACAAACAGCTGGGATTACTGGATCTGTTTGTGTGGCCACTCCACAGGTGGCGGATGGTTGATGTGGACTGTCTGTTTCACCAGCTGTTGTTTTGGGACCAGTGTTGGGCTGTCAGTTTTTTTCCACCATGTTGCACAGTCTAAATCTGCAGTTAAATGGACGCTTGAGGATGTTGTGCTGATGGTATCTGTTGAGCTCTTGGTCCAAGGCTGCAATTACTGTCTCCTGTGAGCCTGGCAACTGCAATCGTGCTTGTTTCTTCGACAACATGCTTGTCTGTTTAGATGTGGTAGCATTTTCTCCTTAATCTTAGATTTTTGCGTTATGAACAGTAAACGTTTTTAGGGAACCACCCAGAACACTCTGAACTGAGTGGTTCTCTTTTCTTCTTTAGAAAAGAAAAAAAATAGTTAGTTGTTGTGATGATAATTGTGTATTTAAACTGTATGCTATTTAATTGCAGGGATGCTGCAGAACGGAAAGAAGTTTGACTCGTCACGAGACAGAAACAAGCCCTTCAAATTCAAGATCGGCCGACAGGAAGTCATCAAGGGCTGGGAGGAAGGAGTTGCACAGGTATTCGAGTCTGATGTTGTGCTGCATGTACTCTGGAGCTTATCATATTCTTTGGAGTATTTTTGCTCTATAATATTTTTACCTAATTTCAGATGAGTTTGGGTCAGCGGGCGAAGATCACCTGCACCCCAGATATGGCTTATGGGGCCACAGGACACCCTGGTGTCATTCCTCCCAACGCCACCCTTGTGTTTGATGTGGAGCTGCTGAAACTGGAGTAAACCACTAGCTGTTACAGGGCTGAAGGGTCGCCCAACCAACAAAACCTTCATCTAAACAATCTAGACATCATCTTTTGTGTTTGTTTGCCAACAAATGCAATATGTAGACACTGTTTAGTTACTTTAAATCTTTTCTACACATTACCTTAACACTATTTTGGCATCTCGTTTTCATTTTGCTTCATGCAGTGTTTTTTTTTTTTTTTTTTTTTTCATATTACATTTTCCTGAAAATATGTGAATACAATAGAGTCATTAAATCAGTATTTTAATTTGTACCAGACTGAATCCACCACCTTACTGAATTTAGTTGGGCTAGTATTTTACAGAAGGGTATAATGGGTTATAATTCTGTATTCCGAGGGGCATTAACAACCACTGTCTGCATTGCCACTTTTGATAAAAGTATATCCTGCTGAATGCATGTGATATAAGGATAATGTTACTGTATTTACTATATATTTTATATATAAATCCATCCCTTATAAATATTTGCTGTAAGTCTCATTTGTGGAACAAACCGAATATGTACGATGGAGTGCTTTGGCTTCAATGAACATTTTATCAACTTGCTCTTAATAAAGACATTTGAACTCTTGGAAATCTTTGTGCGGTTGATGTAATTTGATCTGATACATTAACAGTAATGATGCTGTATTATCATCTGTTCTCCTGCTGTGTATATGACAAGAGAGAGCAGGAGATAAGATTATTTGGTGTTTCATAACTTGGAGGCATAACTTGGATTTTTCAAGCTAATGTTCTTCTTTAATATAATCCAAATTAAATTGGCTGAAAAATATTAAAATATTTTTTAAATCTAAAAAAATACTCTTGATTTCTTGGATAATTTGTATACATAATATTTATGAAACTTCATGAACATATATGAAACAAGGAAAGATTAAATGAACAACATGTTATGGCCATAGGCAACCTGTGAGTGTTTTAAATTGAAATAAAATAAATTATGTAAAAAATTGGCGTTTTGACTGGAGCCTTACACTGTAGTCTGGTGTTTCATAATGCATATTTTAATTACTGATAATGCATTGCATGTGTGCAAAAACAATATAATTATGCAGAGACACTACACGTTTGCAAAATTATCAGTCGTTATGAATTGTAATAATGACAAAAAGCCTATATTTACATATAACTTGGCATATGTCACCACCTGCTGGAATTAAGGTGACATAACGATTGCATAGATATATTCCATTGGGCTGCCATATTGGAACAGTCAAAAAACACAAGTTGAGTTTTTAGACGCGTGTATGAATATCTACATCTGATTTCAGCCAATGATTTTGCTAAACTGGCATAATACTTCTAGACGAAGGCGTCAGCTAACATGACATGCTGTCCGTTCCAAAGATGTATATCTATAGTATGTAACGATTGTAAGACCGTCAAAATAATAATCGGCGAGACGGTGACGTATCTCACTATACAAAACTAAACTATACTACACTACCTATACTATAACTAATTTTGGCGGGTCTTATCTATTCTACACAAAAAAAAACGAATATTTTTTTTAAACACTAAACGGAACCTTTGATTCAAAGCCTCAATATCATCCGTGAAGTTATACGGTGCACATCCGGGTCAGAGTTGATGCTGATTGGCTGGATCTGGTTTGTTGTTAAATGTGATTGGCTGGAGCGCAATACGCCTGTCAGCGTGTCATCGTCAGTGTCTGGTAAATAGAAGAACGCAAGGTCAGAAATAGCTTTTGGTTTGCTCTTAAATGTTCTGTTTTAAAACATTATGATGTCACCGCTTGCATTTAAATGTTATTTTGTCGCGTAATGTCCTAGATGATCTATTATTGTTAGTATGCAAAGGCTCCAAACGGGACAATCTAAATAGGCCTGTAAGTTTGCAAACTTTAATGGATAATACAGTGAAAGTGGCTGATGATCCGTGATGTATACGGCTTTAAATGTGACATTTGCTAATATATTTTGTTTAATGGTATTATAAATCTAATGTAATAGAAATGCTATAATATAATGGGTACTGTTTGATGACATGTTTGCTACTGGAGGCTTTACCAGGTATTTTTAGTCATAACAGTCGTATTGTGTGGGTGACTTTCAGTATCCAGTATCGAAGACTGCATGCTAATCACCATATGCTTATTTATACACACACACACACACATAATAATAATACAAATTTGCAGTGAACGCCTGTTTCTTTTATTTCTTTTTTATTAGATACCCTTGAGTAACTAAACTCGCTCTCATATACCCAATGCATACAACATGTTGACCGCACGGAAGGCATGCGTGTCTTTGACAGCCAGACGACTGCTGGGAGCGTCTGTATCCTCGACCCTTGACCCCCAGCGCCACCCCAGACAGTTCCGTACGGCCACCCCACACCGAGATGAAGTGAAGATCCACGAGGGATGGGCTGCCCTGGCCAAGAAGCAGCTGAAAGGGAAAAACCCAGAGGATCTGATCTGGAAGACCCCTGAGGGCCTCTCCATTAAACCCGTATACACTCAGACGGACACGGCCGCGGTGGAAGATGAGCTGCCCGGAGTCTTCCCGTTCACCCGAGGGCCGTACCCCACCATGTACACCTACAGACCCTGGACCATCAGGCAGTATGCCGGCTTCAGCACTGTAGAGGAAAGCAACAAGTTTTACAGGGACAATATTAAAGGTATGACATCACAATATTAAAAATATACCAGTTCACTCACATGAAAATTTGAATTAAATATATTGATTAAATTATTCAAATAAATAATTAAAAAATATCACAATCAAATTCAAATATTATATAAAAATATTTGTTGTGTATTATATACAGTTATATTGCATTTCATGTGATCATTAACTAACAGAGAACCGTGAATGTGTTGTTGAATTATTTAAAAATGTGCAATATTAAAGGTATAATTAACCCAGAAATGAAAATTCTGTCATAAATTTCTCACCCTGCTGTTGTTCCAAGACCTTTCGTTCATCTTTGAAACACAAATGAAGAATTATTTTAATGAAATCTGAGAGATTTCTGTCTCTCCATTGATAGTCTATTCTCCCAAAGCTCTGATGCTTCAAAACATTCATAAAGAGACCGTAAAAAGGTTAAAAAACCCAACATATGAATCAGGCAGTTTAATCCCAAGTCTTCTGAAGAGACTAGATTGCTTTATATGATGAACAACAGATTGAATTTAGGCTTTATTCACATATAAACATCAATCAAAGAACATGGAGCACTCAATTATGGTAAACGGAAGCTCAGCGTACTATCTTCATTTGTGTTCTGAAGATGAACGAAAGTTTTATGGGTTTGGAACGACATGAGAGTGAGTAAATGATGACAGGATTTTCCTTTTTGGGTGAACTTTCCCGTTAACTTAAAATCTTAGAGGGTCTTAAAATAAATATTTTAGGTTAAAAGCGGTTCAGTTGACCAAAAAAAGAGATAAAAGTCATATAAATTCCCTTTTCAGCGGGCCAGCAGGGCCTCTCTGTGGCCTTTGACCTCCCGACGCACAGAGGTTACGACTCGGACAATCCCAGAGTTCACGGGGATGTGGGAATGGCAGGTGTAGCTATCGACACCGTAGAGGACACCAAGCTGCTGTTCGACGGCATCCCGCTAGAGAAGATGTCGGTATCCATGACAATGAACGGAGCCGTCATTCCCATTCTAGCCATGTTCATCGTGACCGGAGAAGAGCAAGGTGTTCCCAAGGAGAAACTGACCGGCACGATCCAGAACGACATTCTCAAAGAGTTCATGGTGCGAAACACCTACATCTTCCCTCCAGAGCCGTCAATGCACGCCATCGCCGATATCTTCGCTTACACTTCAAAGGTACAGCTTGTGTGACATGACATATAAATGTCATTCTTTCTCTCTCTTAGGCGTATTCTTTTTATATTTCTTCCTTCTACACAACTTGTATAATTGCTTATTTTTTGTCTATTAACTTTAAAACTACTTTTTTATGAACATACTTTTAAGAAGATTAATTTTGAATCTTCTACTGACTTGTATTGATAGAATGTTCCGCCTATGATAGTGATGTTGCCTTTGTAATATTTACATATTGAAGTGTGATTGATTTCTTTGATCTTTTTTTCTAAAACTCTTATTTTGTGATCCTAGCATATGGGCTTTTCAGAGCCTTGTAGTTTTGACTGTCTTTGTTGGATCAATATTCAGAGGGTCTGTCTCCTCTACGCCGTGTAACACATTGAATTGTCTTCTTACAGAATATGCCCAAGTTTAATTCTATTTCCATCAGTGGATACCACATACAGGAAGCTGGCGCTGATGCCATCCTTGAGTTGGCTTACACTATTGCCAATGGACTGGAATACTGCAGGACCGGACTGAAGGCTGGACTCACCATCGATGAGTTCGCTCCCAGGTTAACTCTGGGATTCAGGGACATTTCCATTCAACTCTCTACAGTTCTACAATTCCATATTATTATTATTATTGCTTATATTATATTATTATTATACACATTGTGTAATATATTATTTAACATGAATTTATTTTAACAATAATAATATAAAATAATAAAAACATGTTAAATAATATATTACACAATGCTTATTAAACAATAATGGTGATAATAATGATAATAAAATAACTGATACATAATTATAAAAATAGAAAAACATATCAATTAATATTTTATTTTCTCATTAATACAAACTTGAATTAATATTTTTTTATTAAGTAATTAATTATTAATGAAATGTATTAAACTATTGATTGTATACAAATTATTATTATTATTATTATTATTATTAATAAACATGTTAAATGATATATTACACAATACATATTAAATAAAAATTATAATCATATTGATAATAAAATAATACATTATTATTACTACTACTACTACTATTATTAACATTATTAATCATAATAGGAATAGTATTAGAAATGCATATAATTAATCCATCTGTTTCTTCAATACAATTTTAATTGATACATTTGATAAATTAATAAAATATATAAAATGTATTGTATAAATATTGTTGTTATAATTATTGCTACTACTATATATGAATTTCTAATTTCTAATTAATTCAGTTACTATACATTTTATTTAATGCATATTAATAATTACATTATAGGTTATAAAGATGATGAAAATGATATAATAATAATAATAAAAACTGTATTTATATATCAGATTTAATTGCTTAAATCTGTGAATGTTAAGTTTTGTGGCACCATCTGCGGACACTATTAACATGTTAGCCAGTGTTCAAAGCGCCAAATGCGATTAAAAATCCATGTTGAAACAGTGTTACTCACCAGTTGCCCGGTAACTTTATATGAATTTTGAAAATGCATGGTGGTGGGAGGAAAGTGATGTGGCTTTGTGCGATCATCAAATATCTACGGTTGTGATGTAATTATATAACTACATTGGGGCCGTGGTCAGGTTTCCCTTTCTTTTTGTCTTTAGCTGATCACATGTTGACTTTTCCAAAAGTTTCATATACACTCTGTATGATCTCTTTTTAGACTGTCATTCTTCTGGGGCATCGGCATGAATTTTTATATGGAAATAGCGAAGCTGAGGGCTGCGCGCCGTCTGTGGGCGACACTCATCAAAGAGAAGTTCCAACCCAAGAACTCCAAATCCCTCCTGCTGAGAACTCACTGTCAGACGTCTGGATGGTCCCTCACTGAGCAGGTACTGTGACCGCAGGCTCGTTCACAGCTGGTTCTCCTGCTCTTTGAAAGATGATGGACAATAGCTTGTTAAAGTGGTGCAGTAAAGCGTAACAGTGTTAACTCGCATCTTTGACGGGCAGTATATGACATTTTGCTATTTGCTTGTCTTCAATTTCTGTGATGTCATGCTGGGTAGTCTCTAGTCACGTCCCAGGGGGAAATATCATTGGTCGAAAATCCTGCCGTATTTTTAGGATAATTTATGTTGTGACTGGTCTCATGATTAAATGTACCCCATGTGTCCTTCAGGACCCTTACAACAATGTGGTCCGTACCGTAATCGAGGGCATGGCTGCAGTATTTGGCGGCACGCAGTCTCTGCACACTAACTCTTTTGATGAGGCTCTGGGTCTGCCCACGGTCAAGAGCGCACGCATCGCCCGCAATACACAGATCATCATCCAGGAGGAGTCGGGCATCCCGAAGGTGGCTGACCCCTGGGGTGGGTCTTACATGATGGAGGCCCTCACCAATGATGTGTACAGCTCAGCGCTCACGGTTCGTACCACAGAGAACCGCTCATTATAAACCTCGATATAATATAAACCTTCCTTAACTTGCAGATATTTATGTGTGGATGTCTAATGTTATGCATCATAAATAATAATCAGTGGTGACAAATGTATTTAATTATAATCTGTGTTAATGGATTTTCCCCCCTCATTTGTCTGCATATTGATAAATCCACTTGACTTTACATAATATATATAGATCTGTAATTAAACACTTGATGCGTCTTAAAAAGCACATAATGAAATGATTAATGACAACACACACAGGCTTTTGATGTTTTGGCTAATAACTGATATGATATTGCCAGTATTATAAATCTATACTGTTATAATAGTAATACTATCATTACTACAATTAATAGTCACGTTTAAAATAAATAATACATTTGTTGACTTAAATGGCAAATATAAATTATTATTATTGTACATTTAAATGTTACGTAATGCATTTTAAATATGGTAATACAATAATAAATATTTAATTAAAGTGACGACAGAAATAAAAATGAATTCATCTATTTTATTGTTTTGTCAAAACAATATTTAATTGTATATGAAGTAGAGCTGATGTAGAACTTTTAAATTTGTTTTTCTTAATTGATTAATTTTTTAACTAATTTACAAATTAAATGAAAACAAAATAATTTAAAAACAATCTGTATTGTATAAAGCACTATAAATAAATGTTATTTGACTTAGCTTCATACATTTTATTAATTAATAAATGTGTATAAAATGTGTTAAATTGTATTGATTGTATGAATATTATTATTATTAGTAGTACTATTATTATTACTACTGCATAATTTCAAATTAGCATAATCACTACATTTTTATTTAATGCATATTAATAATAATAAAAATAATAATTAAATGACGGCCATGTCAGTTATCTGTCATAAATAATTCTTAGATTTATGAAAATAAGTAGTTGCTTAAATTATTCCTATTTTAAACACTCTGATTTGTTGCTTAAGGTCTAGCAATATATGTGATTGTGTATGTTTATTCTGTTCTCGTTGTTCTCGTTTAGTTCATCACTGAGATTGAGGAAATGGGAGGTATGGCTCGCGCCGTGGCCGAGGGAATTCCCAAACTGCGCATCGAGGAATGTGCCGCCCGCAGACAAGCGCGCATTGATTCAGGTACCAAAGCAAAACACTCATATACACAAGCCTGCATACATAATTACAGCCCAGCACACGTGACTAATGTCCCATTTAACTATGTAGTGCTACTTTTAAAAACCTCCATGACCAAAGGAAGTGAGCTCGGCCAGTCACATGCATTAAAGGATTAGTTCACTTCAGAATGAAAATTTCCTGATCATTTACTCACCCCCACATCATCCAAGATATTCATGTCTTTCTTTCTTCAGTCGAAAAGCAATTAAGGTTTTTTGAGGAAAACATTCCAGGATTTTTCTCCATATAGGTGACTTTTGAAGGTCCAATTTGCAGTTTCAATGCAGCTTCCAAGGGCTCTACACGATCCCAGCCGAGGAATAAGGGTCTTATCATTTTCAAAAAAAAAAGAAAAGAAACATTTATGTACTTTTTAACCACAAATGCTCATCTTGCACGTCCACGACTTCACGCATTACGTAATATTGTTGGAAAGGTCAGGCGGTAACCTGATGTAGTCGGAAAATGTTGGGTAGGGGGAAAAGCTGAATCTCATTTTCTTCTCCAACTTCAAAATCGTCCGACATCGTTGTTTTACCTTTTATTAATTTATTAATTTATTTATTTTTGTAAAGGGCGTTTGATTTAGTCTGCACGTTCACTTTGTAAACACTAGGTAGGTAAATCCGCCTACGTCATGCGGGACCTTTCAACGTGATTGCGTAATGTGTGGCGCATCACAGCTAGTGCAAGATGAGCATTTGTGGTTAAAAAAAAGTATATAAATGTTTGTATTTTTTTTGTTTTTCTCGAAAATGACCGATCGTTTTGCTAGATAAGACCCTTATTCCTCGGCTGGGATTGTGTAGTAGAGCCTTTGAAGCTGCACTGAAACTGCAATAGAAGGAAAGACAACTATTTCTTTTAACAGATTTCCAGTTACATTTACTCCAGTTAATTTTTCAACATTTCAACATTCTCCTTAAGCTATTTTGTGTGAATGTGCGAGACTTCCGATTCATTAGCCGCTATAGGGAAATAACGAGACAAAATGCTGTAAATGGTAAAACTATTTGCGCTACAAACAAATGTGTCTATATTTACGACAATACATAGTACATAAAATGATATGGTAAATACGAGTAAATACGAGTTTGCAATATCAAGCAGCAGAACACGCTTTTTTTATACAGCTAAAAATAACTGGAAGCGGATGACACCAGAAGCCAGACACATTCAATTTACAAATGGCCGCTTTCACTCTCACCTAAAAAATAAGGTTGAAACTGTCTCTGCTTTAAAAAAAGCATCATCACTACAGTAAGCTAGGTTAGCGATGACATTTTAACCATTACAGGAAGTGATTGATGCATCTGATGATTGACTCTGAGAGGGTTTGCTTCAACGGGAAAGGGTCTGGTATTTACAGAGAGGATTTGACGTCTCATCTTCTTTAACAATAAATAGATAATAAGCAGTGAGTGGGTGTTGAGGCAGATGTCACGTTAGGATCCTCTCGCCCGCTGTGGAGACATCAATCAATCAGTCGAGCGAAAACCGGGGCTTTTCTGAACCAGACCACACGTCCTCTAAACGGCTTATGTCAATGCACTCTGGTGACAGATAGTTCAGAAGCACTGACATGCTTGCCATGAAACATCAGCAACGTTTGGAGAAGTTTTTGAATGTAACTAAATGTAACTTTTCTTCTAAAATGAATCCTTTTTTTATTGCCTGTGTGTGAAGGGGTTGTAATCATACATTACAATGATCCACTTGTCGGGTTTTGCTATTACCTCTGAAGGCCAGTATTCCTATTTCTATGTGAAGTCTCCGGGTCGGATTTACGGCGAAATCCATCGGATGTGACGTGCATGCGCGCTCCCGAGCCTCTCTCCTTTTTATATACAGTCTATGCGACGGCACTGCAGCTGACGACATGGAGTCTGATAACACCAAAAACTCCTGCCTCCAGCACAACACACACTCCAACACTAACTCCACATAAATATAAAAAACAAAACAAAACAAAAATGTATCTGCTGAAGCTCGTCAGGCCAAACGTGAATCGGATCGACTTAGGACAGGACGAAAACACGGATCAACATCGGCAGAGCGTTTGAATTATGGAGAGACCTCCGCTATTTTTATTGTGATAAATTACAAGTTTTCAGATATGCTGAAATAAATAATGGTAAACTGTAATGAAATGGCAAGGTAAACTACGACATACATGAGACATGAAATGAATACAAAAGACTGTTCCAGGATAACAAAAAGTAGGTGCTTTAGGATGTAACTTTTATTTTATGTACTAGATCTACTGTCTAACGTCACTCATCCCACTACTATCATATTGTTTATAATATTCAGACATGCTCAGTACAGTAATGTTACATCCTACGATCTTACTGTTACACTGAAATTTAGTCTAGTTCACTAACCGTTTTCGTTATCATATTATACATTCACCTATGTTGACATTGCTGATTTTGAAAGATACACGAATAGTTAGTGAAATGCCTTGTTATGCTAGATAACACACATGTCGGCTAAATGCAGTCAATGTAATGTTATCATACCAGCATGGAGCATTAGTTCAACGTCAAGCTGATAAAAGTAGCCTATTATTGTAACGTTGCAGTGGGAGTTTACACGAGTTTCCAGCATGTTGTGTGATGGTTTCTCCGGTGTGTTGAAAGTCTCAGTGTGGCCGGTACCATGAGTGCTCGCTCTTGTGTTCGAGCACGCGCAAGAGCACGAGCGCTCTTGAAAAAATTGGTTGCAATCTGAAACATCACCGATAGAGGGCGCTAAAAAAATACATATAGCACCTTTAAATGTTTTTTTGCCCATGTCACTAGACTTGCAATCTAGAAAAATACTTTAATTATTACATTTTAAAGCTATTACTGTCTCAATAAAAATGAAAACAATCATAAACCAGAGAATGGCTGAATTAATGTAAATTCTTGGACATTAGTAGATTAGTAGGCAAATTAAACTAGTGAGAGAAAAGTGTGAACATTTTGTTGTGCATCTTGTGGCATCTGCTGTTGTTGTTTTGAAGTAGATTTCTCTGGTGTCACCGGAGGACTTGTGACAGATGGCAGTCGAGATGCCATTTAAGATCTCTATACAGATGTGCACAATGCTCTGATCAATAGTGAACCAGAACTACAGATGCAGAGATATTAACAATGATTTGTTTTTTGTATTATTGATCATTCTGTCTGTGTAGTCTAAAAGCTAAGTTCGAGATCTCAGATATTTACATGCTATTGGTAAAACTTGACTGATGCATTAATTGGCTCCCATTTCTCTATGCTTTGCTGATTGAGAAATACAGTGCCACTAGGGGGCAGTCTTTTAACATGCATGACACGCGCATACAATAATCATTATGCCAAATGCCTCCATGATAAACCTGAAACACAAGATTTTCACTTTCACATGCGTGCTACTCTTAAATCGAATGTTGCTTCACATCAGGTAATGTTTTGCACGTGGCTCTTTCTCCAAGGAGTTCTGCATAATTTAAATATCCCACAGATGCCGCACAGCTGGATGTTTTAGTGGCTGTAGGCTAGCGCAAGTGATGTTCTCTTTGGGTGAACGCCACACAGTTATCGCTAAAGACTTCAGGAGCCGCTCTAATGCGTCCTGATGGACTATGGGAGGACAGAAAGAGTGTAAATAAATGATCAGATTAATGAAGTGGTGGAAGCATTAGTTACACCTGCCATGAACCACACACACATCTTATTTGGAGTAAAAGTTGAATTGAAAAAAAAAAAAAATCTTTTTGCTTTAATGACAGCAGTGCTTGGGCTAAACTACCTGAAATATTTCTAATTCATTTTACATTTTTCAGAATCTTAAAACTTAATTTACAAACTTTATTTCAAATCCAAGATGTTCAGTTTGGTCTTGGATGTTTGTGTAAATATTTACTGAATGGACCCAGGGCCCTTGAAAGATTCAAGAAGCGACATTTCAAACAGAAACTAACCCAGATTGGGTTTTCAGCAGATGTTTGAAGCTCCCCGGGTTTGTTAAGGCCGTAGACAGTCAAGACATTGATCTTGAGGGCCCTCGATGGATTTTTCTCATGTGCATGAGTGGTGGAATATGTATGAATGGACCAGCCTGTCATTTATCTTCTGTCCTGTCATTCACTTCACTTGTTCAGGGTTTACATTTCTTTATTTTCCAGAAAGTTTTCAGAAAGCCTTTCTCTTTTTTTAAAGTCCCCCTGTAGTCAATAATTGTATCCCTTAAAACTCATCTTTGATCACCAAAATAACATATTTTAAAATGTTTTTTTTCCTTGAAAAAAATTCTTCATGCCTTAAAATAGCTTGAATGTAACTCTACACCCTTGCCTCATTTAGTATACAATATGCAAATAAGCCCCGCCTCCACTCACTCGCACCAGCTCAGAGATCCACTCGTTGACGATCACACGTTGACCTGATTGGTTACAAGGTAGTTTGTGACATCAGAAACACCAGCGATTATAAACTGCGTTTTTGGTTCACTGCAGTTTTAAAGAGAAAATACTCAGCAATGGTGCTGACTTATGAATTTACACATGTTTTGTCTTAAAACATATTAAAAACACCACATAGACATATAAACAACATTAAAAGCTTGATTTTCACCACAGGAGGACTTTAAGTAGTTGATTGGTCAGAGATGGGTTTCTTCATTCTAAAGAGCATTTAATTGGACAAATCTGTGTAGTGCAGGGTGAGTCATCAATTTTTTGTTTGCTTTCCAAATTTTAAATGTGTACATTAAAGAAGTCTCTTATACTCAACAAGGCTGCATTTATACTGCAAAAACTCAAATATTGTGAAGTATTATTACAATTTAAAATAAATCTTTTCTATTTGAATATATTTTAAAATGTAATTTATTGCTGTGATGAAAAGCTGAATTTTTAGCATCATTACTCCAGTCTTCAGTGTCACATGATCCTTCAGAAATGATTCTAATATGATGATTCTATTATGCATTCTGATATGACTAAATTCAAAAGAAGCATTTTTTTTTCAATGTAAGTCTTTTATAACATTATAAATATGTTTACTATCACTTTTGATCAATTTAATGTATCATTGGTGAATGAAAAGCAATCCCAGATTTTGTGAAGGTAGTGTAAATCTGCTAAAGATATTCTCATATTTTAGGGGCTGGGTTGTTATAGTTAGCTAAAATTAAAACTAAAACCATAAAAACATAAATTACTAAAATAACACAACAAAAATAAAAGAACAGTTCACTAATATGAAATAACTATTAAAAAAACATAAATTAATAAAATTGCAAAAACAAAAAAATACTAAAGCTTTACTATGATAAACTAATGAAAAATATGAATAAAAATGTATAATAGTATCTCAATTAAACTAAAATAAGTAGCTAGTATAGTAGTGTATATATAGATGACTTCCAAGCTAATACACATGAATGAAAATCCACAAAACTCTAATGTAAGAATCATCGTTGTAAGACTTTACATTTATTCTCATTCAGTATTGTATCATCAGGTCCACTCACTCTTCCTGGGTGTTTTTGGCCCTAAATAATACAGTATGTAACATGGACTATTGCATCCCCTGTGCAATACCAAACAGACTTATATTTGTTTAACATATCCTTTCATCTTATTCACATTCCCCTGAGTAATTATATATTACATATTTCTACATGCATATATTGTCTATTGTCTATTTCTTTATTCTATATTTTTTATTCACTGACTTGTCTGTGTTTTATTTGAATTATTTTCAAAGACAAATTCGCTGGAGATACTCGTCAATAAATCTCATTCCAATTCTGATTAAAACTACGCTTGATTCCAATAGCCAAAACTCTGACTACCCAGTTGCAATAATATCCCTCCAGGTTTGAGTTTAATGAACATGTGCTGTAAGTAATAGATGTGAGCTTTCGTTTCTATATGGATGATTATCCTCGCCTCATAATGAGGTGAGAGGAGCCCATTAAATCTGTACCCTCTGATCTTTACCTACAGGGCGTGCACAGAGATCTGTGAAGCTGTGATGCTTATTTCAGCTATAGGTGTCTAGTGTTGCCCTTCAGTTTTTAGGGTCTGCTACTGATGCCCTCTCGCACTGTCTCTGTCTCGCTATAGGCTCTGAGGTCATCGTGGGGGTCAACAAGTACCGCCTGGAGAAGGAAGAATCCGTCGACGTGCTTTCCATCGACAACACAGCTGTGCGTAACAAGCAGATTGAAAAGCTGCAGAAGGTTAGTTCCCTCTGGCAATGACTCACAGCACGGATTTTGAAGCCGAGTGCCTTCATCCGTATTGACGTGATCTGAAATGGTTACGTATATTCCGTTCCCAACCGAGGACTCTGTGAAGTTACCTAATCACAATCAAGCGCTTTAATTCAATCGAGCTCTTGAAGTGCTTCATTGAAATGGTCATAATTGATCATTTTATTCTTCACAGTCAGAGAAAGTATTATGGCATTGAGAAAAGAAAATACGTGACATTGACATAGAAATATATAGAATTATATTTAGGGCTGTTGGAGCGATTTGGACGTCAAGTCTGCATGAAAAGAAAGTTGCATTAGTCTTGAGCTGAGATAATTGGATTTGAAATAGTTGTGTTTTGTAAAAATAACACATGTTCAGTTTTCATTTATTTTTCTAATATACATTTGCAGTTTTTATTAAATTTAGTAGAAGCAATTTATAATAAATCCAAAAAATCATTATGATACTCATAGTTTTCAGTTACATGACTGCCGTGGAGACCTGGAGGGCAAAACGTCCATAGAACTGCAGCACAGGGCTGTCTTTTGTGCCATCTCAAAAGAAGATAAGCTAAAATTTGTGAACAAAATGCACTTTTGATCCATATTCAGCACCTGCTGCAGTATTTCAATCACTAAATCAGTGGAACATTCTAAAACCCCTAACGTGAAAAACACTTAGTGTCTTTAATGTATTAAAACATATTTAAAGATCATATTCAGTATACACTTTATTGATAATGCGTACTATATATAAGCAAGCAGAGATCAGAATATGAATGCAACATGCTAAATGGTTAAAGGTGCAGTAAGCGATTTCCGAGAAACCCTGTTGAAAGTGGAACGAACTGAGCACCACAACACACTTGTATAGCCAATCAGCAGTAGGGGGCGTGTCCACTCATGATGGGGGAGGAGAGAGAGAGAGTGAGCAAGAGGGAGATTTGAAGAAAGACTGTAGAAAGAGAAATGGCTGAGAGACATTACAAAAGAGAAAAGCTCAGAGGATTATCCTAAATACCCTAAAAGAAAGGTGATGATACACAGGGCAACTTTTTGAGCAATGTTGCTGGGCAATCTTGCCGAGCGATTGTTGCTTGGTCACTTTTCCATTAAAAATGGCCAATACATTTCTATCTGGATCATTTAGATCGGTCGTGGGCCCTGTGTCTCATCTGGTTGCCCGTTGACAGGAACATTCCCCAGCAACATTGCTCAAAAAGTTGCCCTGTGTATCATCACCTGAAGGGTTATGATCAGGCAAGAGCTTTAGGATCCACGGCAATATTAGAAACGCTTTCCAGCGCTGGAAATGCCTTAATTGGGAAGGCCTGAAAACGGACACAGAGGTTGTTGTTTCTGCTCCACATGTGAGTAACATTGGTTTTGGTGAGTAACATTGGTATACTCTTGTGTACTGTGTTCATTTTTTGTTCTTAGTCGTCGTTCTTTCATCATCTTCGCTTTATTTTTCACGAAGCATTATTTTGCTGCACCTTTTAAGCATTTTCTTTAGAATGGTTTTCTATAGAAAAATACGTAACAATAAACTATTCTGGGTTCATCTGGTTGCCTGTACATAGTATACATCATCAATAAGTTGTATATTGAATTTGTCTTTTAATATCACTGTCTGTCTTAGTGGTTCAACGGATCACAAAACTCATGGTTCGATATTCTATCATATTACGTTTTTTGATAAACGTATCGGATTATTTTTTTTGGATCAGCACAACAATATTTTGGTAATAAATGTAACTTTTCTGTCCATTTATTACCTAAAGCACACTTTAAGTACTTCGATACCACAGCAAAAACAACTTATAATATTCAAACATTATTATTTAATAAAAACATTTCATTAAAAAAAATGAAATGAAATCCATTAATTACAAGCATAGATAAATACAATTACAAATTAGAAATAAAGTAAGGTCTAACTGTAGTGAATCCAGGTACAGACATGTAGTAATTAGGCCTAAATGTCAAATAACACTAGTGTTCACTGTATAAATTAAATATAGATTAATCTTTGTTAAAGCTGTGTTTTGCTGAGACAGAGGTATTTTTACATCATTTTGTTTGTGTCCATTCAAGCGCATGGGGATGCGAAAAAGGAATCAATTCGATGTTCGCACTCTATCAGAAACGTGCCTCTCTGTGTGTGTGGCTGTGCGCACAGATAACAGCGCACGACCTGCACGTGAATCAAATTGACGGTGAAACTTAGTAATTAATCCTCAAAACACGTGTGCTGAACCTTGGGGCCTGGTCCGTATATCAACTACAATCCGTTTTTCCCCTAGTCTTTAGAATGATAATGGATCATGTGACGCATGACATTTTGCCCTCACAGAAATAAATTATGTTTATAATGTATAAAAATAATGTTTATTTAAACATTTAAAAAATAAAGTTAACATTTATAATTATGCTATTTTTTTTTTTTACTTGTTCTTGGTGAGCACATTAGAAACAAAAACATTAGAAAGAAATCGAATGTATGTGGTACATTTCTCATGTTTTGTGTGAGCTATCGTATAATTTTGAGAGCGACAAGCCAACATAGCAACTCAGAATGTCTGAGAAATATTAATAGTCAGTTTTAATGATATATTTAATGTGAGGGAATTGCAGTTAGACCACATAAAGAGACCAATATGCTCAAAGAAGACGGTTGCATAAACTGCTTAGACTAGTCTTAAAAATTAGCCACCTCATTTTTTCCCCCTCAAGACTGGTCCTAACATTTTTAAGTCCGCTACATAAAAAGGTACTCTGTCTACTTTGAAATGGAAAAGTAAAACTGATTACCCCTTGGCTACCTGTAGTTGGTCAAACTAGTTAAGACACAGTCTTAACATAGTGGCTAATTTAATGCAACTGGAGCCTGGAGTCAAAGTTGAAGTTCAACAAGTTGACAGAGTTTCCTGAAGACAAAGTTCTCCACACTTCTATAGGCTGTAGAAAATGAGTAAGGGGATCCAGCTTCAAACTAACACTAATACTTATTTAGTCATATGGATAATTAGGTAATCAAATGACAGTCATATGATAGGTTAACAGTACAGATAACTTTAGCAACATCCAAACATAGTACTGTGTTCTTTACGCATATTAGGTCATTTAAAGACATTATCTTTGAAACTTTAACTTAACTTGAAATGAATTGCAAAACAAGTACATAGTGTTTACTCATTTAGCCCTTCTTTCAGAGAATAAATGTTACTGCATTCCTGACATAGGTCCAACCCTTTAGTAACCGATACCAAATATAGACATTCCCTGTTACATAAATACCAGAATAGATACACTGGTTTTAAGAAAACTATGATTTCCAATTCATTATATAATACAATAAGAGGGATTGTAAACCCACCCCCTTTAAGTGGGTTCACTGAAATGCATTTCATTTGCTCATCATTTGATCTCCTGCATCAAATTCGATAGAATGCTTTTATATTAGATGGCATTTATCTTTCCCTTCAAAGGATTAATAATATATCTCATGAGCTTTCAGCAATGAATATGTAGAGGATACTGTGCAGTCGGTTGGCCGTTGCAAAATAGCAGGGTGATGAAGACTAATGATTGACCAAATCATTTTAGTGAATCAGTGTGTTTGGCATGGAAATGAACAAGTTCAAATTCCTGTGATTCGCTGATTGTCTTGCAGTTGTAATCAAAATTATTCCACCCTCATTGAAAGTCAGGGTTATTGGCAAAATTGGCTTTGAAATAAACAACGTGTTTGTTTAAAAATACTTTTTAAACAAACAAAAGTAATTGAATTAGAAGTGGTTTCCCCAAATTCAACTAAAGATGCATCTTTCAATGACTACTTTTTGTTCATTGCAAACAGCTGAAAGTCTGTGAATTTAGCCAGTTAGTCTGATTTGCAATGGGGGTTGAATAATTTCGAATACAAGTGTTGTGAAGTTTGCATTCCCATAGAACAAGGTTCCTAATAATCGTTTCTCATACACCAGACCATATGTAGTGTCTTTTGTTGCCCTACCCAAATGATTCAAATAAATGTCATGAGTTTCTAATAATGCATGGCTCTTTGTGAAGATCTAGTCATGTATGTGTGCGTGCTGCATGTTTTCTATGACTGTATATAGAGCAGTTTGATGTGATAAAGTGTGCAATTTGCATGTTTAAATCACACCTTGATTTTGGCACTTTGTGGGTTTATTGTCATTATTTAAGTGCTCTTATAGTATTTATTAATATATTGAATTAACTTTTTATTTTTAAATTTTTGTTTAAGTTTTAGTAATTTAGTTATGCATTTTGTTTAGTTTTTTCTATAACCATATATAACTTTGATTATTTTTCTTAAAGCTTTAAGTATTTCACCTAATATTTATATATATTATATTATTTATGTAATATTTATTTATATATAATTCAATTACTGAAATGATTTTTAATCATTTTTTTTTAAATTATTATTATATTTAATTATTTGTAATATTATTTTGATTTATTTAACAAAACAACCCTGAAAGGGATTCCCTTTTTAGCCAAAGGTATTGCATAAAGATCACACACCAGTCAGATGATCCTCTTTTTTTATCTTTTTTTTTTTATTATTAAATTAACTTTTTCTGCACAATATTAGCACAAGCTAGAGGATGTGAAGGAACACAGTACCTTCACAATGTATTCACCCCATTTACAGCAATTAGTTTAGTTACAAAAATCTGATTCTGCACTATATGCTGTGTTTTCTGAGACCGTTTTCACCCACAATGTATTGATGCTCTCCCACACCTCCATCTGCATGATTTTAAATGTCACCCATGTTGTTTATAGTATACACTCCATACTGATTCCATGTTTCTGTATGTTTGTATGGCTCATGCAGGGTCAGGGTTTGCAGATGGTAATGAGGCTGCCATTGCATTGCAGGTCAGAGAGAGCAGAGATGCAGAGGCGGCGAAGAGGTGCTTGGCCGCGATCGAGCAGTGTGCACGTACCAGAGATGGAAACCTACTGGAGCTCGCTGTGGAGGCTGCGAGAGCCCGGTGAGTCTCCCTACATGACTTCCAGATGCAGAGGGCTTTGGAAACTGGGTGAAACTCACAGTTGAAAACACAAACACACTCACGAAAGGTTTATTCCAACCCCTAAAGGCCTGTTCACGGCCAGAACGATAACTATAACGATTAAGATATAGTTTTAAAAATAATTCTAAAAATGTTAAATAATAGTTGAGTTCACACCACAACTATAACGGCACAGAGAAAGTTTTTTTTTTCTAGCCGATGAATTATAAAAACAATGACAGCCAATCAGAATCCATTCTGCTTTAAAGAGCTCAAGCATTTACTAGTTATTATAGTCATTTTTTTTAGTTGTCGTTGTTGGCCCCTAACTCTAAATATTAGGGTGTAACTTATTGGCATAAACTATTAGTGTGTGACTTGCATCGTTTGCGGTAAGACGTGAAAGATTCTGTCTGCACATGCAAGCTCCTCTCACACATTCAGCAAATCTGAAAACTTTTCAGTTTTGTGATACAGAACTATCTTCTTTATTACATATCATTATCCAGTGTTTCATTTATTATTCATTAGATCACAAATTATTTATCAGTATTGTGCGCATTTATTATTTATTAGTCTTGATCTAATATTTTGCATAAATATTAATCTGTCACAGAGAAACTTGCAGCTCTATTTTGCAAATAGTACAGAGTCCTGCCGTCCATCTTCATAATTTGAAGCGACAGGAAGACAAGAGCAAAGTACAGGTGTGATGTCTCTCATCCATCAGCGCTCATGAAACCAGCACATGCTATATGGTCTGTTTTTGCTCATAGTCAAGAAGGTATATATTTTTATGGTTTTAGTTTCAGTTATAATTACAACCCTGGTGCACATATAAATAGGGGTGGGGGATATGCCGGTAGACACAATAAACCGGTAGAAATTTGTCAACTGGTAGAGTTAGTGATGATAGAGATAGGTCGCAGTTATGATAGAGACGATAGTCCTGAATAGAGCGTGCGAGTACTGAACTGAGTTCAACGTTCAAATACATAAGCTTATGTGTCAAAATGCCTGACTTCACGAGTATCCTCGTAAACACAGTCGTTTATGTCTTAAAGTCCCCCTGTGGTGAAAATCAAGCTTTTAATGTTGTTTATATGTCTATGTGGTGTTTTTAATATGTTTTAAGACAAAACATGTGTAAATTCATAAGTCAACACCATCGCTGAGTATTTTCTCCTTAAAACTGCAGTGAACCAAAGACAGTCTCAAAAACGCAGTTTATAATCGCTGGTGTTTCTGACGTCACAAACTACCAATCAGGTCAACGTGTGATCGTCAACGAGTGGATCTCTGAGCTGGTGTGAGTGAGTGGAGGCGGGCAAAATAATTTGCATATTCATAGAACCGCGTATATTAAATGAGGAAAGGGTGTAGAGTTACATTCAAGCTATTTTAAGGCATGACTGAATCACCTTTGTAAATTTAATAAAATATACAGTAAATACATGTACATTTAATTTTCACAGTGAAAACTATGTAAAAGCTATTTTTTTGTTCATTTAATTACTTTATACAATTTATGTAGTTTTTCTTTTCTAGTGCTTTCTAGTTTTTCAGGCAGGTCTATTTTATTTGTGTCTTTGTTCTATTGTAGTTTTGTCCCATTGCCCTATTATTTGTAAATAGTTTCTTTCTTCTTTTATCATTGTTTGTTTACTTGTCTTCAGTAAGCTTGAGAGTTTCTTTGTTTTAGTTTTTTACTATTTTTGTTTTTCAATGGTATCAAAAATGTTGATATCATAACCTTATTTAAAGCAAAAATGACTATACCGTGATATATGTTATCGTGAAATAAAATGACTCATATCATGATTTTAAGATTTTTGTCATATCGCCCACCCCTACATAAACCTTATTGAGACATTGTCTCAACTCAGATCATTTGTAACTTTGTTTTCTTCTTTTTTTTCCCCCATATTATAAAAATATTATCTTGCTTTTGCATGTCTGGCTGGAAGAGCTCGAGTTAGTGCCGCGTGTCTGTGTTTTACCAAGCTTAGTGCAAAACTGCTGTTTCTCAGCGGCAGATTGGGGGATCACACTCTTTGAACATATGGAATGCGATTCTTGCCTGTTTAATGCACTGTAAACACAAATCATATTCAATCATATAACAATCCAAACAAAGTAATGGAATTGTGTTGCATGTTATAATGTGGTTATCTGTGGATTAAAGGATTCTGTTGGTTTCTGTAGGTGCTCGGTGGGGGAGATCACAGATGCCATGAAATCAGTTTTTGGCGAGCACAAGGCCAGCACGCGCATGGTGAGCGGAGCGTACCGCAGCGAGTTCGGCGAGCATGAGGAGATATCGCTGGCACATAATAGGTAGGAGTTTGCAAATTCGCCTTCCCAAAACCGAGTGCCACTTCCTGGAACTGTACTCATTCCTCACCTATATATGGCTGCTTTCGTACTGTATAGTATGCTAAAAGCCGTAAATCAAATGAATAGTATGTCCAAATAAGTGGACAAAAAAAACCCAAGATTGCTTACTAGTCCTGCCCAGGTGTGCATCCGACTTCTTCCCATGAGGCTAGGGGAAAGGAGTTGACATAATTAAAAACATACATGCATACATACATACATGCATACATAAATGCATACATAAATGCATACATACATACATGCATATATCTAGTAATATATTTCTAATGTATGACATAATAAAAAATGTAAAAGTATGTGTAGTAGTGGCCAAAAGTGATGTATGTGTGTGGGTATGTATGTGTGTATATATATATATATATATATATATATATGTAACCGCTAAGCCTAAGCTTAAGCCAGCTGAGGGTTATGCAGAGGGTTGAAGTAGGCTAGTTGACGCGCTTGACGTGGTCGCTTTGATTCAGTAATAACGCAACAACATTAAAGTTCTGTGTTCTTCTCTGTCGTGAGAGATATCATTTATTGGATTTACACAAGGGTTTCATCTTCCATAACGGAACAATACTCCATCTTCACCAACACTGTCACAGTATCAATCATCTCACCACAGCCTCGGTGGCGGTCAAAAACTAGTTGGCCCTTTCCCCTCTGGCAACACCTGTCACTGATTACAGCTACCCTCCTAAGTAGCTGAGCCACAATAGCTATGCCATGACCCTAGTGCCACCTATTGGCCAACCCTGGACATAAACATTGAAATGGCTCCTACACAACCGGCCCCCAATTGGAATGGTTAACAAACATTACAATTCAAAACAAAACAAATTAAGGAGCCATTACCAACCTGACGTAACATATTATGTTAGTTACAGCGAGCTCACACACATTAACACTGAAATTGCCCATTTAATCTGCAGCCTCAAGCAACAGACAGAGCTTTGTTACAGGACGTTGAATGACACTTGACTTTGTTTGCAGACGCACTGAACGCACAAATCCCTTTTTATCCCGGAAAGCTTCCAACACTCTTCCCAGTGGCCAAGAGCCTCGTGGGGCAGTAGGATCCATAATAACGACAATATCTCCAGACTGTAGATTTCTCCTGATTTTATTCCATTTTTGCCTCTCTTGCAGCAAGGGTAGATATTCCCGTACCCAACGTTTCCAAAAAAGTTCAGCAATATACTGAACTTGCTTCCATCTGCGTTTTAAATACAAGTCATGTGGCTCAAACAACCCTGGCGGCAATGATGGATTTCCTTTCATCAGAAGAATGTGGTTGGGAGTAAGTGGCTCCAAATCATTTGGATCGTCTGAGAGTTTGGTGATAGGCCGATCATTTAGGATGGCTTCAGCTTCACACATAACTGTTTGAAGCCCATCATCGTTCAGGGTCTGCTGTTGAAGAACTGAACTTAGAATCCTTCTCACCATGCGGATAACCCGCTCCCAAACCCCACCATGATGTGAAGCTGCTGGAGGATTAAAGCTCCACTTAACTCCCCTTTGCCGCAGAACTCCCTGAATTTTTCCATGATCCAAAGCTGCGAGAGCCTCTCTTAGTTCTCTCTCTGCTCCTATAAAGTTAGTTCCATTATCAGATAAAATATGAGAAACTTGACCTCTTCTACAGATGAAACGTCGCAGAGCATTGATACATGCATCAGTGTTCAAAGACTCAGCCACTTCAAGATGGATTGCTCTGCTTGCCAAGCAGGTTAGTATCATGCCATAGCGTTTGTCCGTACCACGTCCTTTCCTCACTGTAATTGGGCCAAAATAATCAATGCCAACGTTGGTAAATGGTGGTTTGTCAGGAAGAATCCTTTCCTCAGGCAAATCTGCCATCTTTTGCTCCTGCATCTTTCCATTATATTTCTTACAACAGAAACATTCTGTAATGACTTTTCTTACAGCGGAGTTGGCGCTAGTGACCCAATACTTCTTCCGCAGTGTTGATAGCGTATGATTCCGACCACTATGGCCCTGCTGCTGATGAATGTGCCTGAGGATGAGAGTGGCCACATTTTGATCCTTAGAGAGGATTAGCGGATGCTTAATCGACTCTGGCAAGGAACTTTTAGTCAGCCGCCCTCCAACTCTGAGAAGCCCATCATCCAAGCGCGGATCCAACCTGTGGATTGTACTACGCCTGCTCACTGTGGATTTCCCAGCTGACAACATGGCAATTTCCTCTCCAAATCTCTGTTGCTGACAATATCGAATGATAGCCAGCTCAGCTCCCAAAAGGTCATCTATGGACAAAATTTGCCCTCCAGGCTTGTCCTTGAACCCTTGTCTCCTCCGTGGCATATTATTGTCTGTGCTCTGCTTACCAGCAACCCCAGCTTTCTCCTCCCTCCTCCTGCGGCATTTTTCCAACAGAATGGTTTTCCATTTAAGTAACCAGGCTACTGCCACCTTGAGTTTACTCCAACTGGAGAAGTAGGTCAGTAACCGGTTTGTGGCAACCTGTGAGCCATCCACAGACACAACATTCACTGTGACTTCCTTCTTGACCTCCTGATCATCTGGTTCTATGATAGTTTCTACCACATTTGTTGTCCAGTTAGCTTCCGGTTTACACAAAAAACTTGGACCCTCTATCCACCTCCTGCCATGAATGAAGTCTCCAACCCTCACTCCTCTGGATGCCTCATCCGCTGGATTTTCCTTGGAGCTGATGTATCGCCATTGTGAAGTTTTAGTGGCTCCTCTTATAGTCGAAACCCTGTTCGCCACAAATGTATGGAAACGTTTATCCTCGTTTTTTATATACTTCAACACAGAAGTGCTGTCGGTCCAAAAAATGGACTGCTGCAACTGGAGTCTCAACTCAGCCTTCAGCATCAGATCAACACGAATGGCAAGCACAGCAGCAGTCAGCTCCAGGCGAGGAATAGTAACAGTCTTTAAAGGTGTAACTCTGGCTTTGCCCATCAGGAATGCAACATGAATGTCATTCCCATCATTCAGCATCCTGAGATATGTAACTGCTCCATATCCTGTTTCACTAGCATCTGCGAAGTGATGCAGCTGAGCATGTCTTGATTGTCCAAAGCCCTTGGGCTTAATGCACCGATCAACCTTAAATTCAGACAGCATATCCAGGTCCTCCATCCACCTGAACCACCGCTGTAAGATGTCTTGTGGTACAGTCTCATCCCATCCATAATTTCTTCTGCAAAGTTCTTGCAGCATGATTTTGGCAGGCAACACCACAGGTGCGACAAAGCCAAGAGGATCGTACACAGAACTAGCCACTGACAACATTCCACGCCTGGTGACTGGCTTCTGCTGGATCTCCATTTTGAACTTGAATGAATCACTCTCAACGCACCATTGCAAGCCAAGAGCTCTCTCAAGAGGAAGTTTGTCTCTATCCAGATTCAGTTCAGTCAGATCTTTAGCTCTGTGTTCCTCTGAAATAGTCTGCAGTGTGGTGCGGCTGTTACTAATCCATTTCATCAGAGTGAATCCTCCTGCCTGACAGAGAGTAATTAAATTTTTGACCATGGAAGCAGCTTCTTCTTCAGAGGGCATGCTCTTCAGACAATCATCCACATAAAAGTTCTCCTTGACTGTTTGAAGAATTTCAGCCGGAAATTCAGATTGATTGTCATCTGCTGTTTTTCTCAGAGCAAAGCTAGCGCAACTCGGTGAGGACACTGCACCGAACAGATGGACAGTCATACGAAACTCAGCTACTTCCTTAGTGAGATCGCCCTCTGGCCACCATACAAAGCGCAAGAAGTCTCTATCCTCCTTTGCAACTCTGACCTGATGGAACATTGCTTGTATGTCGCCCATAACCGCTACAGGTTCCAGCCTAAACCTGAGCAGGACACCAAGCAATGTACTGGTCAAATTGGGACCTTGCAAGAGCTGCTGGTTCAAAGATGTTCCCTTAAAGGTCGCACCACAGTCAAACACCACCCGCAGACTCCTCTTCCTGGGGTGATATACACCATGGTGCGGGAGATACCACACCCTACCACTACTGTGATCCAACTGCTGTTCTGGAACTTGCTCTGCATAGCCCAGACTAATCACCCTGTTGAGGTTCATTTTGTATTCCTCATAAAACTGCTTGCTATTAAGGAATCTCCTTTTCAGCCCGAGCAACCTTTGCTTTACCACAGAGAAGTTGTTGGGCAGAGATACACTGTTCCTTTTAAAGGGCAGCTTCAAACTGTAATGACCATCTTCAAGTGTTGCAGAACTTTCCATAATCTCCACGAACCTGATGTCTTCTATTGAAGGGCCTTTCTCCTCTGTAGCTCTTTCACTGAAATCATGATTGTACTGGCTGTGTAGCATTTCTTCCAATCGGCTCACGGAAATCCTGTTGACAACTACTGAAGGAGCTTCTATTTCCAAGCTGCTGTCATTAGACTGCAAAGGGCCATTAAGGACCCAGCCCAATACTGTCTTAATTGCATACGGTCCTCCCCCTTGGCTATTTATGACCTCCCAAGGTTCCAATATCCTGGGAGCATTGCTTCCAATCAATAGGTCAACATTAGCCTCTAAGCTGGGAATCTGTACTTTTGCCAGATATGACCATTTTGCCAACTCTCCTTCAGAGACAATACTGTCTGCACTTACAGGCATTTTCTTCTGCGTGAGGACTTCTGGTAGCTTATAGAAGACATTGCTCTCCACACCAGACACCTCCAAGTCAAACAATAAATTTGCTGGCACGACCCTTTCCTGTCCCATAGTTTGTAGCAGAAAATGGGTTTGTTTACCAGACAACCCAAGCCTTTGCATGAGATGTTCCGAACAGAAAGTGGCTGAACTGCCGGGGTCCAGAAATGCATATGTTTGTATTACTCTGCCCCCTTTGATGGATTTGACTTGGACTGGCAAGATGGAAAGGAGGCAGCGATCACTTCCGACCCCTACACGACCACATGCTTCTTTAGACGCTGTGGTGTTAGGTCTCACAGGCTCCTTAGGTCGCTCTGTGTATGCATTGGCTTTGTCTCTCTTGTCAACATGAAGCACACTAGGATGTGTTTGACTGCAAATCCCACAGGTCGCACGCTTTCCACAATTGCGACTCATGTGCCCAGCACATAAACAGCCAAAACAAAGCTCCTTCTCCTTTAGAAAGATTATTTTATCCTGGTGCTTCTTCCTCTTGAACTGTTGACATTCCTCCAAAGAGTGACTTTGCGAACAACACACACAGATTGATCTAATAGTAGAACCATTTTCTGGCAAGACAGCCTTTCTCTCTCCAAAGTTCCTAGCTGAATGTACAGGGGCAATGGTGGTGGCAAAGCTGTTTCCTTTCAATCTTGTGCCTGGCTGCGACTTCAGCCTGTCGACCTTAGCAACACCTGTTCCTGGTGCTGAGTCCCGAATATCGCCAAACAAAGGGTCTGACAGAATACGGACATGTTTCTCAATGAATGCCACCAAATCTTTGAACAGAGCTCTGCGGTCAGATGTATGCATTATGTTATGTGCCACTGACCTCCATTGCTCCCTCAGCTTGAACGGGAGCTTAGACATGACTGTTCTCATGTTGCTCGTCATATCTAACTCCTGCATATATTGTATGTTCTCCATGACATTACAGCATGAGCGCAGAAAAAGTGAGTAGGCCTGCAACGCATTGACATCTTCTGCCCTTATAGGCTGCCATGCAAAAACCTTCTCCATATATGCAGAGGCAACCTTATACTCGTTGCCAAAATGTTGTTTAAGCAGCTGCTTTGCTTTAACATAACCTAGATCAGCTGTCATATGCTGGCAGCTTCGCACCAGTTCCCGTGGCTGTCCTCTCGTGAATTGCTCCAGGTAATATAAACAATCACCTTGACTGACCTTATCCTCCACTACCTGCTCAAATGCTCGCTTAAATGAAATATATTGAAGAGGATCCCCATCAAATAAGGGAATCTCTCTTGCAGGCAATAACATAAAGCGTTGCTGTTGGACCAATGCAGTAGTTATTTCGTTTTGCCTTTCCATTATGGAACAGATGTTCCCCCGTTGCTGTTCCTCTACTGACTGAGCATTGAACGAGTAGGGTCCCAAAGCTTGTGGTGGTAAAATATGATGATCGTCCGTTTGAGAACCAATCCTCTGGTTTAGCCCGGCCTGGCTTTGTTGACTAGCCTGCTGAGTTAGCATAGCTGTAGGTTGTGGATTGCCAATTGGCAGTGACCAATCCTGGCCCTGCTGTGCTTTTTGGTGGTTTACAGGCCTGTATTCCTTTGCCATAGGATTGAGCTCGTTAACAGTTGCCGTTCTTTTGCTTTTACTCATATAAGAACTCATTCCATTAGATGTAGTGTCAATGTCAGAGGCCAGCACTTCCAATTTGGCATTGGAGGCAGCTAGCATAGCTTCCAGCTCAAGTTGCTCTCTTCTCCTTTTTAGTTGTTGCTCCTGTTCCTCCAATGCATGCAGTTCCTTTAAAGATGCAGCCCGAGCAAGCAGTGCAGCTCTTTCTGCCTTTTCCTTTATTCTTGTAGAGCTAGTAGATTTTCCACTACGATTACTCCTCCTGCTTGCTTGCTTGCTAGGAACATTTGAGACACTGTCCTCTGGCCTGATATCATCATTATCCTGCTCATCCCCTGTACCTTTTTGAGAACCCTTTTCATCCCCACATTCATCACCTTTGTTACCTTTTTTTAATTGAATAGCATATAACCAGCGGTTTACCTCAGACAGAATTTCATCATTGCAGATCATTTTTGCTTTAAACCAAATATCATGTTTTTCCTTTTCACCCTCAGGTAATATGCCCAGCAAGGAATCATGAACACATTTTGCCTCATCACACAAATCAACAAGAGCACCCATTGTACATTGTACACCTTCTTTATCACTTATTTGCATAAGCTCTTTGATACGTTCCCTTAGCTTAGAAGCCTTATTTAATTTAGCCTTCCTATCATTTTGCAGCCTTTCCAGCTTTTGTTCAAATGCCTTTGCAGTTAATGTTACAACACGTTTTTCTTTATCTTTTAACACACCCGAACCATTTGCTTTACTGTTCAATTCAGCTGATTGCGCAACCGCCTCAGCAGCTGACAAGTCTTTTTCAAGTAAACTCATAGTGCACTTAAACGTCACAACGATAATAATCAGAAGTCAATGTAATTTGTTTTCCACTACAAAGTTACTTTGTTCAGTTCTTTCTTCACCAATGCATTGGATTTTTACACCCGGGTAAGTATGAGTAGTGTGCACACAACTTATGAATGGCCATTCAATTACTTTGTAGCGCTACAACATACCTTACGTTGGACGCCTTGTAGATGAATAAGAACCGTCTCACGATGTCCTCACACTGATGAATGATGAAAGAAGTTTCTCGTTGTCCTCGAACAGTTGAGCACACCTTGGCATGTTTCCGGGCTGGCTGAGCACCGCCGCATCCTCTCACCGATGCTGGGCTAAGCGAGTCATCTCCCCGCTGACTCCGCTTCAGCCTGTCCTCTCGCCGGGTTCCGGTGTGTAACACGGCCGGGCAGATACACAATGAGCAGCTTTCAGATGTCCGATGTCCAGCGGCCACTCCGCATGTCTTTAACGGTGAACATCTAACTCCACACGCGACGATCTTCCCGCTTCTTAAAGGTTAGTTTTTGACTTTGTGTAACCGCTAAGCCTAAGCTTAAGCCAGCTGAGGGTTATGCAGAGGGTTGAAGTAGGCTAGTTGACGCGCTTGACGTGGTCGCTTTGATTCAGTAATAACGCAACAACATTAAAGTTCTGTGTTCTTCTCTGTCGTGAGAGATATCATTTATTGGATTTACACAAGGGTTTCATCTTCCATAACGGAACAATACTCCATCTTCACCAACACTGTCACAGTATCAATCATCTCACCACAGCCTCGGTGGCGGTCAAAAACTAGTTGGCCCTTTCCCCTCTGGCAACACCTGTCACTGATTACAGCTACCCTCCTAAGTAGCTGAGCCACAATAGCTATGCCATGACCCTAGTGCCACCTATTGGCCAACCCTGGACATAAACATTGAAATGGCTCCTACAATATATATATGTATGTGTGTATGTATTTATTTATTTATACAGTAGTGGCCAAAAGTGATGTCCGACTTATTCATTTATGAAATATATTAAACATTTTGTATGCATGTTCTGAATTTTGTGCTCGCGTCAAACTATTGTGTGCACACGAGAAACTTTTCACGTGCATACAGGATTTATTTTAATTTTTTTGCATGCTCAAGCGTTACAATTTCCGTTTTATTCATACTGCCTTTGTGCGTTACTACGGAAATGTCATACTTCAACTTCACTGAACTCCTTGAATTAAGCACTGACCGCATTTCTTTATATTTGAGTCCAAGTTCAAACACTATGAAACGCTCCATTAACGTACGGAGCTCTGCACTGGCAGCGGGACATTAAACAGGAAGTGTGTGTCCGAGCTTCCAACAGGTTTTGCGTGGGAACGCAAATAACTTTGAGAGGGAACGCAAATATCTTTGCGAGGGAGCGCAAAAGTTTTGCGAGGGAACGCGAAGTTTCTCGGGGGAACGCAAAAGTTTTGTGAGGGAACGCAAAAAAAAAAAAAAATTCCATCCTAATTTTTTTCACACCACCACGTCCCTTTAGGGGCTCCGTAGGTTACTGCCATTTTACTATGAAGAAAATGATGAGAGTATGGATGTGCAGGAATTAATAAAAATCTATTTGCTCAAAATTTGTCTTTCGTTAGGGCTATAGGCTATCTCTAATATCCATGACCTTATGTCCGCTTGACATCCTCTGTGACAGCCGAGAAACCAGCTGTAAAATGGACTGATGATGGCGCAATATGGTCGGGTGGAGTTTTGACTGACAGTTTGAGGAGCCAATGGAGTTATGAGGTTTAGGCACAGCGTCTTTTAAATGCTTTATCATTGGTTAAATATTTGTAAAATCCACATACAGACGTAAAGGATGACCAATAGCATTCATTTTATAAAACAAAAATGATGAAATATAGAGTTACGATGTTTCGGCCTGACAGCGATGGTATATTCTTATTTGTAGCATTTATTTTGACTTATTTTTTGGAATTTGATCATTTTCCACGGTACACCTGACAACCTGTCACGGTACCAGCACAGTGGTTGGGAAACACTGCTCTACGGTATATCCTGCTCATGAAGACTCCAAAAGAGGTCAAATGTTGCATTAAACAATAATAACAGTCTGCCGATATTTAATCTTTTATTTGCTCTTGAGCTGACCCCATAACTCGGTGTGATATCTTCCTTTTGACCCTTATGGCTTCATGATTGTTATTTTCATAAAGCACTAAATGTAACTGGATTTATCTTTAGCTGCTGAATTGATGATAAATCGGGATGGCTTAGACAGAGAAAAGCTCTGAGATTCCACTATACAGTATCTCTGTATTTGTGTGTCTTATTGATTTTCTGCAGTCAGATTAAAGCATGTCTACCCGCCCCAATGTGACCTCAGTTTGACAGATTAGATGAGATGAGAGTGTGACAGTACATATCAAACATTACACCATAAATATTTAACACAAAACTTTCAAAAGATCCAGATCTTACAACCTGAACATCTCAGACTCACATGGTACATTGTACATTACATTACAGGGGAATTATTTTGCACCATGTAATTTTCAAGTTTTATGCTAAATTGCTTTTGTAGTTAATTAATTACATAAACATATATTATAAATACTCTTGATTATCCAGACCTTTGTTTAACACCAGATATACTAAAGTTTGTTTAGTAAGAGGGAGTGTTCTTTTGGTATTTTTTATATGCTATTGAAGTACTTATTAATATTTTAAATTATTTTTATTTTTATACTTTCAATTTTAATTTAAATCTATATAGCTTGATTTCTTTTTTCTTTCTTTTTTGGTAATTTTAGTACTTAAAAATGTAAGTTATTTAGTTAACGAGAACAAGTCTTAAAGGAAAATATATGAAGTAACCAACCACAAGTTTCTTCTTTTAAAGGAATGGCTCACCCAAAAAAAATGATTTACACACCCTCATGTTGTTCCAATGTGTGTTTCAGCACAAAATGAAAAAAATGTTACGCTTCAAAAAATTACACGGAAGCACCATAAAGGTGTTTGAAACATCATCTTATTTAGTCAGCATGTTGATGGTATCATCCCGTGTGCTTTTGTTTCTCAGAATCGTACAGTTCAAAAAGCATGAAGGCAGAAATCCCCGTCTGCTCGTGGCCAAAATGGGACAGGACGGTCATGACAGAGGGGCAAAGGTCATCGCCACTGGATTCGCAGACCTTGGGTTTGATGTGGACGTCGGCCCGCTTTTCCAGGTAAGAAAGACACTATATCCGTCATGGTGTATCTCTACTTTTTTGTTCCCATTTAAAAGAGTTTTTATTTGTATGCATTACTAATGCTTTTGCAAGTGAGGGTAAAAATATCCTCTCCTCTGATCTGAAAGTCATCCATGTGTCAAAGACGATCAAGAAGTCATGTCATGGAGCTTAACTTTTCTTAATCGTGTTTATCTCCCACATTTTGGCAATCGTGTTTCCTTTAAAGACAAGTCTATCATCAATTAAGAGATCCTTTCTGAACCATAGACATCAAGAGATCAAGTGCATACCTCTGAGTTAAGCTCCCACTTCTCCCTAGTTTTCAAAATAAGAATAATCCGGTTTTCTCATTTGTGCTCCATGAATACTTTCCTGGAAAAAAAAACTATTTTTGCATCAGATTGTGATGTTCATTTTAAAAGCCAATGTCTCTGACCTTAAACACATTAATATACACCACCGTTCAAAGGTTTGGGGTCAGTAAGATTTTTGTTGTTGTTGTAGTTTAGGAAAGAAGTCTCTATTGCTTCCCAAAAACTGTAATATTGTGAAATATTACAATTTCAAATTAAGGTATAGTTAAAAATGTCATTTATTCTTATAATGACAAAGCTGAATTTTCAGCATCATTACTGCAGTCTTCAGTGTCACATGATCCTTCAGAAATCATTCTAATATGATGATTTGCTGCTCAAGAAACTTTTCAGATTTTTATCAATGTTGAAAACAGTTGTGCTGGTTAATATTTTTGTGGAAACCATCTTCTCAGGATTCTTTGATGAATAGAAAGTTCAAAAGAACAGCATTTATTTGAAATAGAAACTTTTTGTCAATTTAAAATTAACTTTATTGTCAATTTTGAGCAATTTAATGCATCCTTGCTGAATAAAAGTATTAAAGGGATAGTTCACCTAAAAATTCTGTCATTATTACTCACCCTCATGTCGTTCCAAACCCGTAAGACTTTAGTTCATCTTCAGAACACAAATGAAGATATTTTTTAGGAAATCTGAGAGCTTTCTGTCCCTCCATAGACAGCTACGCAACTGACACTTTGACGCTTCAAAGAGTTCATAAAGAGATCGTAAAACTAATCCAAATGAATCGAGCGGTTTAGTCCAAATTTTCTGAATTGACTCGATCGCTTTATATGGTGAACAGATTTAAATTAGGCTTTTATTCACATATTAAACATTGAGCAGCGAACATAAACAGAAACTCAACTGAACCTGCTTGACACGCGTGAACAAACCTCTTGCTGAAGCTCAAACGTGCTGCGTAACACGAGAATGAACCTCAAGTGGTAGTTGCATAGTCTGTGGAAGGTCAGAAAGCTCTCAGATTTCATCAAAAAGATCTTCATTTGTGTTCCAAAGATGAACAAAAGTCTTACGGGTTTGGAACGACATGAGGGTGAGTAAATGATGACAGAATTTTCATTTTTGGGTGAACTATCACTTTAATTTCACAGTCTAATACTTGTCACTTCACTGGATTTTCTTTTGTCCGTCCCCATGATGACAGACCCCGCTGGAGGTCGCCCAACAGGCCGTAGATGCAGATGTGCATTGTGTGGGGGTCAGCACACTGGCAGCTGGACACAAGACACTCGTGCCCGAGCTCATCAAAGAGCTGCGTAACCTCAACCGGCCAGATATCATGGTGATCTGCGGAGGGGTCATACCACCACAGGTAACACCTGACTCCTGACAGACAGCTCGATATATGAGCAGAGGCACAATGTGAGCTGAACTGCTGCTTACACAGTCTCTTAGACTGAAACTGACAGATTTCACAGGACAGATCCCAAAGAAAGCGGAGTATGAAAATTGATATCAAATTAGTCAAAAACTTTGAAGGCATTTTTCTCAGTTAGTTAGCTTGTGTAATTACTGCTTTGCCTTGCACCATATCCTTATGCAACGCCGCAACATGCGATAAAATGTATCTTTTCCATATTTCCATATGAGTTTTTGTTCTAACCAGCGGCTGGAACAACAGCAACATAAAAAGTATGACAATTATAATCTCAGATTATGTGCTTTATTTAATGTTAAAAGAATTTAATGTGAGTTAAAATATCATTTTGCATGACTTTATAGCTATGCTGAAAGTGACAATGGATATTTCACCTCAGATTTAGGTGTGTCCCAGTTCGTGTTACTGCGTACTTACCCACTATTCTATGCCATTTTGTAGAATAAATAGTGTGAGTAGTGTTATCACACTGAAAATTCCACAAAGAAAAAGTGCACTTTAAATACTAGGATGGTGCACTTACCTAAATAAAGTGTGGCTCGTTGGACACTCAACTGTCACAGCTTTAGGGTGTGTTCACACTTGGCATGTTTGGTTGGATTAAAAGGAACCCTGGTGCGATTGCTCTGTTAGTGCGGTTCATTTTAATAAGTGTCATCCGAACCCTGATGCGCACTAAACAAGCGGACCGAGACCCCTGGAAAGATGGGTCTCGTTCCGCTTCCAAACGAAACCTGGTGCGGTTCGACTGGAATATGATCGCAACACTAGCCAAAGACATGTAATCGAACCAAAAACAGGACATGATGTCACAAGGTGCGACCCTAAAAAGGACCGAATGCTCAATCATAGCTGTTTTTCTCGTCATAGTCGCGATGTTGCCCATCGGTACAGGCATCAGAACAGCGTCTCCTCACAGCAGATCTTCATTTGTGTGTGTGACGACGGAGGCATTCCTTGACCCCTTTACATATTTTATGAGCTCTTCACGAGTTGTCAGCTCCATCTTATACCATCATATGTATGCACATACAGTGAGCGCATTTAGCCCAACAAGTTCTGTCGCAAAGTATATGTCATAGAAGTATATATATATATATTTTTATCTTTAGGTTCGGTGTTAAAAATGACATTCGCTAAGCGAATCAGGACTAAATGTATCGCTTTCTTTTTTGGTCTGGACCAAAAGAACGAACTACAAGTGTGAACACTTGCTATCAGACTCTGAATGCTGGATGTCAGAATAACCTCATACACTACAAAGTTTAGTACATAAGTACACACATAGTGCATAGTGTGTCATTTAGGACACAACTCTTAAAAATGAATGAAAGGAAACAAGAATGTTCAAACTTTTAACTGTGTATTCTATGACAAAGATTGTGTCAGTCACTCAGAATTTATTTTCAATCATGTTAAAATGGTCTAATGATTATGTGTTCCAATTCCATTTTGTTGCATGTGCAGAGCGCTTACAAAGAGACTCCATCCACAGGCTCTTCTGATTAGCTGTATTTTGTCGTGTCTCGGAGTTGCTTTGCATCTTGTGTGGACAGACAAATTACTTGTTGCTGGAATCTTGTCACATCGTATCTAGTTAAGACACGGGCGTTAGATGTCTGTGCCTCAGATAGCCTTATAATATAAAGATGAACATTTTATGTTATCTTTGTTTTGATATGGACAAAAGTGAAATTAAATGATCTGTCCAGAACCGAAGACATTGATGTAGATTAGACTTGACTGAACTCTATGTGCATTCATTCAGAAAGTTCACCATTCACAATGTGTATGGAAAAGATAAGAAACAGCAACTTTCATGGCAGAACGTTTTTTTTCCCTCAATTTATCGTTAAATCTTTAAATCTCAGTGCAAAACATCAGATTCCCTTTTTTTGTATTGATTAATAAAGAAGTAAGTCATGATGAAAGGAGACATTGATTTCAGCAGTGATTAAGGGTTGTTGGGTACGACACCCAGCATAGGCCGCTTATGCCTGTGCCGAGTGACATGATTAGAAATCAATTTAATAAGCATTCTGACCTTTGCCACATTTATATTGAATTTGAATCGTAAGGTCACTGAATCAGTGTATGGTGCAACACTTGCTGCATTCATATAGAGTTTAATAGATGTGCACCTACATGTGGGTATACAGTATATTGGATATTTTATAGTAGTTAACACCAATACCAATGCTTTGATTTCTATTGAATGCATAAACTGATGAAAAATGTATGCAGCTTGGTAAAATGTAAAGATACTACTGTTAAAAAGTTTGGGGTCGGTAAAAAATGTTTTGTGTGGTGTTGTTGCAAGAATTCTCTCATCAAGACTGCATTTATTTAATCAAAAATACTGTAAAAACAGTAATATTATGAAATTGAGTTTTCAATTTGAATTTATTTTAAAATGTAATTTATTAACTTCTACTCAAGAAACATTTCTTATTATTATTTTCTGTGTTTACTGTCACTTTTGATCAATATAATGCATCCTCCGTGAAGTATTAATTTCTGTTTTTAAAAGTCTTACTGACCCCAACACTAGTGTGTTTAAATCATCTAATCTAACACTAATAACTTTTCAGTATTGCCTGATTCTTAATATAACACTGTCGTTTGTGCTCATTCAGATCAAATAATTAGCATGCATGCTTTCATCTTCAACCAGAGACCATTTGCTCTCCCAGCAGAATACAGATAAATTTGCATCTAGATCATCGATTCGTTCAAATATAGGTCCGTTCTCAGTCACAGTGGGGTTTAATTAGGACCTTTATAAGGTCAGTCTACACAATATTACATAATGATCTCCTAGCTAGTGCATATGAAAGTTGGACGTATGTAGCCACCTGTATGCCTGCAATTACACTGTGAAGGCGAAAGCTGTGGAAATCCATCTCATGCACACAATCCATTTGCTTATACTATATCAGATCTACTAGGTAGATTCCACCGTTTGGCATTGCAGTTTAAATAAACTTAATATAAATATAATAAACTGCATTTAGCTGTTTCACTTTCTGAGCTTGTGGTTCTCAACGAGTGGGTCAGGACTAATTAATTCAATTCAAATTTATTTGTATAGCGCTTTTCACAATACATATTGTTTTCAAAGCAGCTTTACAGAATTAATCATGCTGATTGTGAATAATAAAATGCAGCTGATCATATAATTGTGCATATTTAGGATAGAAAAACAAGGAGCTCTTCAAAAGCAAGGAGACAACGCTTCTATTGTCTTTTGTTGTTAATGGCGGAGGTTGTGCATCCAATCAGACTTTACAGTATTTTATATTATTAATACATTATTTTAACAATTTGGTACAGTGCATTTCAATGTCATACGCTTTGATAATAAAATCTGTCTGTCTATCCATCGGCATATTTTGCCAGAATGGTTACGTTTTGGTTATCATGGTTTAAAAAGACATTCAGACAGATGAGCAAGTATAGTATATATATTCATTCATTCACTCACTCACTCATTTATTTATTTTACTCATTTTGGAACTCTTTTGTTTTTAAACTAGAATAAGGAATTTACCATTAGTGGACATCTTGTTAGAGACTCATTATAATAAACTGTTGAGTTCCTGAAATGTTTTTTGTGTGATCCAAAAAAACACTACATTTTGAGCGAACAGTCTATTTCAGTTCGAGACTGTTTCTGTTTATGACCTTGGCTGTTGTTTTTATCTAAAAGCAATTGGTTGAACTGAATTAGTTTCAAATTCAATATGTGCTCCATTAATGTACTCAATTAATTAGTTTACTAATCATGACATAGTGAAATAGTTCAGATGCATTTTCTTCTCTTTTTAGGACTACGAATTCCTCTACAATAGTGGCGTCAGCAGTATCTTCGGCCCAGGCACCAGAATTCCTCAGGCAGCAGTGGAGGTTCTTGACAACATTGAAAAAAGCCTTGAGAAGATCCGACATGCCATGTAACCAGAGAACAGTCAGATTTTGTTCTTCACACACACTCAACATCTCAAAATGCACTTAAGCTTTGAGCAAGACAGCAATTCAATAGGATATTGACTGAGAATAATTAGAACACTTTTATATTCCAACTGATAACACAACATGATGTAGTCCGTTTGAAATAATTGACTCTCTGAATTGTGTTTGATTTGAAACCATGTGAAAGCAGTCATTAGTTTTGTCTAAAATGTGTATAGTTTGACATAATGCATTAAACTCAGTGTTGATGTGGTCACCAGCCCCTTTCTTAACCATCATTTGGTATTTACAGATCTTATGTGACAAGATGGCACACTTGTGTAATTTTACGATATTTTCCTCATCAGAGTGAAGCGGTTTTATTGTTTTGGTCAACAATAGAAAATACCGTAAGCACAGTAATGTATTAAGTTGGATAGTGCATTTTAGATACACAGTAATAGAAGCTGTCTGTCTTTGCTCAACGTACGCCTTATGGACCTTTTTGCATGATCTTATTGAGCACCATCTGTTTCAGCTTTTGGTAGAAATGAGCACGTGGATGTTAAGATTATGTGTCTACACTGGCATGAATCCGTAAACCCTCTGTGATGTGAAAGTGAGCCGCTACATCTGCTTCCTGTGACTTTCTCTGCTTTTTATCTGATTTTATTGCAGTAATGGATAATCCTTTATTTAAGTATAGCAATGTTCATGTGAACTAATCCTAATTTAAAAATAGTCGCTTTATGTTGGTAATTTCACATGTTCATATTTCTTTTTTGAAAGGAAGTTCACACTTTGGTGTCCATCACACTAAACGGGAGCAAATCTCAGCGGTCACTTCACATGATCCTCATGTTAATGCCAGTGTGTTTAGTCCCCACGTAGCGTTTGTCTGCTCCCCGTTCAAAAAAAAAGAATCCGAGGATGACAGGACATGTGATTGAGTCTGACGTTTTGTTCGCGTGTCCCGTTGGCTGTGAGATTCGCAGAAGCCGTCAGGAGATACACTCCTGCTGTGGGCCTGTTTGTTGTTGACAAGTTCATGCAGCAATTTATTAATGTTCTAAAAATACTTGTTTTTCATAAAGTGAAAGGAATAGTGGGTATGCGCGGCCGGAGTGACTACCCAAGTGGTAGAAAGACTTGGCATAAGTTGTTGCCGCGAAAAACACACAAAACACAAATAAACGGGAAAGAGCTTTGCGATTGAGTGTACATCTAGATTTGTCAAGAAATCTGAGGTATATTTTTACAGACTGCCGAAAACTACAAAACAGAGACGCAAATGGATCGCTGCAATTTATAGAAACAACTGGACTCCAGGCAGCGAAAGGTGGATTTGCAGTTATCATTTTGTGTCAATATGCTGAATTTGGGGTAAAATCATACCATATATATTCTATTGTTATATATTGTATTTACAACTCCTCAGTGGAATATTTACCATCGTATATTCTGCATAATTGGATGTTTTTAATTAAACACTGACAAAAAAAAAACTAGTTTTAGGGGCTGGACTATATATATACACTCACCTAAAGGATTATTAGGAACACCTGTTCAATTTCTCATTAATGCAATTATCTAATCAACCAATCACATGGCAGTTGCTATAATGTATTTAGGGGTGTGGTCCTGGTCAAGACAATCTCCTGAACTCCAAACTGAATGTCAGAATGGGAAAGAAAGGTGATTTAAGCAATTTTGAGCGTGGCATGGTTGTTGGTGCCAGACGGGCCGGTCTGAGTATTTCACAATCTGCTCAGTTATTGGGATTTTCACGCACAAGCATTTCTAGGGTTTACAAAGAATGGTGTGAAAAGGGAAAAACATCCAGTATGCGGCAGTCCTGTGGGTGAAAATGCCTTGTTGATGCTAGAGGTCAGAGAAGAATGGGCCGACTGATTCAAGCTGATAGAAGAGAAACTTTGACTGAAATAACCACTCGTTACAACCGAGGTATGCAGCAAAGCATTTGTGAAGCCACAACACGCACAACCTTGAGGCGGATGGGCTACAACAGCAGAAGACCCCACCGGGTACCACTCATCTCCACTACAAATAGGAAAAAGAGGCTACAATTTGCAAGAGCTCACCAAAATTGGACAGTTGAAGACTAGAAAAATGTTGCCTGGTCTGATGAGTCTCGATTTCTGTTGAGACATTCAGATGGTAGAGTCTGTATTTGGCGTAAACAGAATGAGAACATGGATCCATCATGCCTTGTTACCACTGTGCAGGCTGGTGGTGGTGGTGTAATGGTGTGGGGGATGTTTTCTTGGCACACTTTAGGCCCCTTAGTGCCATCCCTTTATGGCCACCATGTACCCATCCTCTGATGGCTACTTCCAGCAGGATAATGCACCATGTCACAAAGCTTGAATCATTTCAAATTGATTTCTTGAACATGACAATGAGTTCACTGTACTAAAATGGCCCCCACAGTCACCAGATCTCAACCCAATAGAGCACCTTTGGGATGTGGTGGAACTGGAGCTTCGTGCCCTGGATGTGCATCCCACAAATCTCCATCAACTGCAAGATGCTATCCTATCAATATGGGCCAACATTTCTAAAGAATGCTTTCAGCACCTTGTTGAATCAATGCCACGTAGAATTAAGGCAGTTCTGAAGGCGAAAGGGGGTCAAACACAGTATTAGTATGGTGTTCCTAATAATCCTTTAGGTGAGTGTATATAACATTGATATAAGTGATCACCCGGATTTAGACCTACCTATATTGTGTTTATAAAAAGTGTTCACAGGCAAATTTTCTTTATTTCCCCGGCGTCGAAATCAGGCACATATAAATGTCAGGAAACATGATTCCCTGTCAATATTCATGGATCACTGGATCTTTGGTAAGTTGTAAGGAACATTATATCGAATCCAACCTTTAGTTTAAGCTGATAATACTTAGTTTTACTCGTGTTTTTTGCAGTTTTCCCCTATTAAATCCAGTCATGCAGCAGCTCTTCTGCCACTCAGTCTGGCTGAGGGGCGTATTCTGGCGGGAAAGTGATGTCAATGCATACCCTCTATACATTGTCAAAACAACTCGAACCAGGGGCCATTCTCCTCTGAACTCTGGTATCAACGAGGCACTTTCACCTACAGAACTGCGGCTCATTGGATATTTTCTCTTTTTTGGACCATTCTCTGTAAACCCTAGACATGGTTGTGCATGAAAATCCCAGTAGATCAGGAGTTTATGAAATACTCAGACAAGCCTGTCTGGCACCAACAACCACACCACGTGTTAAGTCACTTGAATCACATTTCTTGTCATCTTCTTGACCATGGGCAAATTCCAATCGGAAGTGAGGCTCCCTATTCCCTATGTACTCCGAAGGGCAGAGGCCTTGAAGTGGGGATTTTGAAGGGAGCAGGACACTTGAGCGTCATTATGAAGCCGTTTGGAACGCACTTGATGAAGGGAGCAATTAAAGACCACCCAATTTCCTCATTAATTCACATGGAATGATATCAAGACAAAAGGCAAATAAATGTACATTTAGTTTGTAATGCCCCTCATGTCTACATGCCTAAATGCAATGAGTTGCTGCCATGTGATTGGCTGATTAGATATTTGTGTTAACGAGCAGTTGAACGTGTAACTAGTGAGTGAGTGAGTTATTGTAGTTATTTTGTTATCATGATGGACACATCTTATATAGAATTGAGGAAAAAAGATTTGTTTCACAAATGCAACAGTGGGCCTTAAAAGTCAAGTAACCTAACCTATAGTGACCTAATAAATCTTTAGAGAGCATTACATAAAAGCTCTGAGTTGATCATTCTGAACTTTCAGCCTTTTGGCTGACAGGGAAGATGGCATAGAGTTCAAAGCAACTGCTAGTGCAAAATTAGCTTTTTCATGTACTTTACTGGGGGTCAGTGAGATGCAGGAGATTCCAGGAGTCTCAGAGGAATGCTGTGAGATAAACGCATCTAGATTTCAGTCTACTATCTTGGAATGGCTCCTCAAGAAATATATAGAGCATGTACATGTTCTCAAGTAAATGTACAGTACTTCATTTTTAAATATAACAGTGATCCGGCCTTAAAAATCAAGTGGCAATTTTGGTACCACTAGGTGTTAGGTGTCTTTAACTACTATGAACTTGCGTCAAAAAAACATTTCTCTTTTGTTTGTTACAATGTACATATTGTGTTCGTGTTGTATTGCAAAACAACTTTGCTTCAATTGAGGTGGAATACGGGTAAGGTTAGGTCAAGGTCAAATCGTCACGTCAAGTTTATTTCCATACAGTGCTTTATACAATAGACATTGCTTCAAAGCAGCTTTGCAAAACTAATACGTTTGTGTAGCAAAATTCAGTTATCAGTAGTTTCAGTTTTCAAGTGCAAATTTGTATACTGTATTCTACAATACAAAATGTATAAACAATGAAAATCACACCATTCACAGTCATTGGTATTCTCAGAGGGATATTGAATTAAACCCTAAAAGTTGTTAAGCCAGCCCAGTTTTAAAATTCCGCTCCAAGAAAATCTCTTTTCTAGGAATGGAGCCTTTGAAAAGCTTTCAGAGGGGATGTTGAGCGCGGTCAATACTGGCCATTACTCACATCTTAAGTGATGTGTAATTTTATCTAGTTAAACCTGTTATCTGAGGAAACGTGGTGGCTTGAGGTGAGCACATGCAAGTGAGGTTCATTTTCACTAGCGTAAGCTCTGATTGTCATGGTAATGCAGATGTCAAGGGGAGATGGGCTCTGCAGCACAGGTTAATCATTCAAATTATCCGCAGATCTTTGTTGAAATGTTCAACGTGCAGTATAAATGGGGTTAATGGGGTATTGATTGCCGACCCCAACATGTCCCTGTATATTTCGTTATCATACATTTTCAATGAACTTCTTGATGTTTAATGGCTTGTTGCTTTATTTTTGTTTTTGAGCCTAAGTCTGCATGTGCCATTGTTTGACAGAGTTCCCAGAATCCCTGCACCCATATGATAAACACTGAACCATGAAGAGGTAAATTGTTTTATATCTGTTGTTTTAATATATACTTTTGTTTGACCATATCTTTTTTGCTTCCTTCCTTCTTTTCTGTTAATGTGTTCTAGTAGTTTTCAGTAGTCATGACAGGGTTTCCGCGGGGTTGTAAAAGGTAGTAAATTAAATTATGCCAAATTAAGGCCAGTAAAAAGTAGTAAAAAGTAGTAAACGTCATCTGACGAAGTAGTAAATTTTCGAACCCCCATCCAACTAGGCCTATGAGTTTCAATTTGTGTTAAGTGCAGGACTTTGTTCTAAAATTCGCGTGGATTTATTTATATGTTGCGAGTAGGACCTGTGCGATATCATGTGACGTGGTGTTTGTTCGTTCGCGCGCGCTGAAACAAACTGGGTACCCGGCTGGCCTGGCTTGCTGCCCAACCTGTTCGCGAGTTCGCTTCTATTTCAGTCATCAGTCGGCCGCCAAAGCCATATTTGATCGGTGAGTAGCCTAATGTAGACGACTGACTGCTACGCTTGTGACAGGGTGCATGTTAACTGAAAGAAGGAACAGAGAGAGAGCCCCGGGTGCGCGCGCGCACTCAATTCACTCTTGCTCTCTCTCCCTCGCTCATATTAATCAAAATCAATTGACAGACACGATGGTAAAAGGTCGGAAGACCGAAGTTTCACGTGGCGCAATTGGAAATTTATTTCCCGCTGTGTGTGAATTGTGCTAAAAAAACGTTGCCTTATCTTCTCTCACGGCGTGTGCCACATTCAGCTGACATAACCACACTTTCAATAAAGGAAAAATCTATCCTAAAAAAAACTATTTGTTGACACAAATTTTGTGCGATGTCCTAACTGATGGGATAACCACACAATGCGTACACGTCCGCTAATGACGCGTCACTTTAATGAATGGTTAACACAACGGATCTGTCCTCATGGGACTTCTGAATCGGTAACACAATATGGTTCCATTTATTAAAATCTAGTTAACTACATTAGTTAACATGAACTATTAATAAACTGCACGTCTACATCATTAATTAATCTTTCTTAATGTCAATTTCACCATATAGCCTACATTATTGAAATCAAAAGTTGTATTTGTTAACATTAGTTAATGCACTGTGAAGTAATATGAACAAACAATTCATGTATGTTGTAAACTACGTAGTATTTTCAGGTTATTTATGTTATAATGTGTAGAAACATTGCAAAAAAAAAAAAATTAGTTTAGACTGGAGTGAGGTGAAACCAGAAAAAAAGTGCAAAGCAAGTTGTTATCTAGCAGCAATTTTTGTTATTTAATTAAAAAAAAAAAGAAGTATCTGGCAGCTAATTCTGTTAAATTTTACAGTATATGGTAGAAAATTAGACTTCAATAAACTTTTAAAATAAACTTTTTAATGCTCCGTTTTTATTCTACTTTTTGATATTGATATGATTATACCAAAACAATTATCACGTCCAGCAAAGAAGTATTTTTTTTTTTTAAAAAAGGGCAAGAAAGGATAAGTGTCTGTCGGCCACCACCGAAGACCAATTTTGACCAAGGAAAAAACCCTGGACATTATGGGGAAATGCAAGTTTTCGAAGATATTTCATTACTTTACTTGTCTCTATATACGCCACTACAGTTGCATCTTGAAGTCGTGATGGTATTAAAAAATATAGTGAAGGTATTAAAAGGTATTAAATTCATTTTAAGAATTTCTGTGTATACCCTGTATTAAATGAAAGATAAAATATGATAGAGCAATAGAATGAACAGTGACAGAAACAGAAGCATGCTTTTTAGCAGGATTAATTAAGCATGAAAATATCTGAAGGAAATATATATTTGATGAACAAATTAAGCCAACTAATATGATTTATATTCTTTTGGTTTATCTACTAATACATTTAAAAATTACAAATGCAGTGAAAATTCAGGGATCAGTTACGGTATCGATATCGGCGAGTACCAAAAATGAAAGTATTGGTATCCGTCTCGTTCTGCAAAAAGTGGTATCGTGCATCCCTAATTGAAAATATTTAACGGGTTCGCGTGAGGGAGGAGCAAAGCAGTGCCATATTTGAAGCACATTTAGAGATGTGATTAAATAAATTGCTGTTTTGGGATAGTAATTTCACTGCTTAAGTCTGTGTGTGTGAGAATGTGTGTTTGTGGGTAAGTGTGTGTGATGTGACACACTTTATTATTAATCTTTATTAAAGTTTATGGCTGTTAAGTGTCATTTGTTTTTAAGTGCCAAGGTTATTATTCACCTTATTAGGGCTAAGGGCTAACGTAATGGTTAGGATAACTCAAGGGCTAGGGTTAAAGGGGTCATATAATGCCATTTTTGTACAAGTTAATATGAATCTTTAGGGTCTAAATGAAAACTTTGTAATATACTTTTATCAAAAAGTCTCATTAGTATTTTAAGAAAACACTCATTTTACCAGCTCAAAAATAGCTCTGTTTTCAGCACGCCGTTTCAGTGCACAATCACATGCCTTTAAATGATAATGAGCTTTGGTCACCCCGCCCCTCTGCGTACACAGTTTTTAATAACACAATAACCATAACGCGTTGTTCATTATAAACGTGGGATTATGAATTATATTGAGAACATTGTAACGTTACATAGAATATATGTCGTGTTGGTAGTAAAAAATATTGTGGAGGTAGTAAAAAAGGTAGTAAAAGGTAGTAAATTAATCTCTATGATTCCTGCATAAACCCTGCATGAACAGCATTTGTACTGCATTTATTAATTTTGGAGTAGTGTCTGTGTTCTTGTATATACAAAAACTAGGCCAAAAATGGAGAAGCCATGTGTGACAAACTAAGTGAATCCTTACTGCAGTGCTTCCATAGGAATTAAGAGGGAAAGTAGCAGTCAGGCGCTGCTAATCAAATTAATCATCAGCAAGCATGACCATCTCTAAAAGCAGAAGTTTTGGCAGTTTGCTGGTCTAGAGCATTCATGTGTGTGTTAACACAATGCCAAGAAGGAAAGACATCAGCAATGATCTTAGAGAAGCAATTGTTGCTGCCCATCAATCTATGAAGGGTTACAAGGCCATTTTCAAACATTTTGAAAGTCCAACATTTTACAGTGAGAAAGATTAGGCTTATTCAGTGGAAAACTGGATAACACAGACAATTGCCAATCTTACTAGGAGTGGACATCCCAGCATATTCACCCCAAGGTAAGACTACTCAGAGAAACTGCAAAAAAACCCAAGAGCTACATCTCTGAATCTACAGGCCTCAGCTGGCATGTTAAATGTTAAAGTTCATGACAGTACAATTAGAAAAGACTGAACAAGTATGGCTTGTTTGGAAGGGTTGCCCGGAGAAAGCCTCTTCTCTCTATAAAGAACATGGCAGCATCGTCTAGGTTTGCAAAGTTGCATCTGAACAAACCTCAATTGACATTAAGACTTCTGGAACAATGTCCTATGGACAGACAAGACCAAAGTGGAGAAGTCTGTCCATAATGCACAGCACCACATTTGGCGAAAACCAAACACAGCATATCAGCACAAACACCTCAACTGTCCATTCCGGTGGTGAAGGGGTGATGATTTGGGCTTGTTTTGCAGCCACAGGATCTGGGCACCTTGCAGTCATTGAGTCGACCATGAACTCCTCTGTATACCAAAGTATTCTAGAGTCAAATGTGAGGCCATCTGTCCGACAGCTAAAGCTTGGCCGATATTGGGTCATGTAACAGGACAATGATCCCAAGCACACCAGCAAATCTACAACAGAATGGCTGAAAAAGAAAAGAATTAAGGTGTTGCACTGGGCCAGTCAAAGTTCAGACCTCAACCCCACTGAAATGCTGTGGCGGGACCTTAAAGGTGCATTGCACAACTTTTCATGTTAAAAATACCTGTTTTTCTATCCTATACATGCTTAAAGAACTGCCTGATGGGCTGAATGAGCCCTTCTCTGCGCACTGAGATTGCCTCTATAATCCTGTACAGTAAAATATATAAGAGGGATTCGGGCTCGAATTTGAGACTGGGCGTGACGTCATGCGCGTTCACGCTCACCAGGCTATGTCTCGCAGGTTTGTGTATTCGCCGGCGCCGCCATTCTCCGCATAAGCGAAGACAACTCGTGCGTCAAAGGTAGAAGATGGATTCAAAGAGACCGGCTTGTAGTCCATTCCAAACCCTAACGCAAACTCCACGTAAAGTAAAGAAAAGAAAAATTTTGTCTAGTGTCTACCATTGTTAGTGAACAGTTTCATAAACTAGGAATTGTGTTCAGAAGAATAGTACAACATGAAACATAAAACATATCCAATAAAAGATGCGTGTGGTCCATGAGCGTGCACAACTCTGGTTGCAGTTTCGCTTGTCGCCAGAGGGGGCGTAGTTCTGCAAAAACTCAGAGACTTGCGTTTTGCACCTTTAAGAGAGCTGTGCATAAACAATTGCCCAAAAACCTAAATGAGCTGATGTGCCGTTGTAAAGAAGAGTTGGCCAAATTCTTCCACAATGATGCGAGAGACTGATAAAGTCATATAGAAAATGATTACTTCAAGTTATTGCTGGTAAAGGTGGTTATACAAGCAATTAAATCATAGGGTGTACTTAGTTTGTCACACATGGCTTTGCCATTTTAGCCTAGTTTTAGTTAAATAAATAATGACACAGGTAATATGCCATGTATTGAATGAATGAATGAATAAATGAATGAATGAATGAAACCTTTATTGCACCGAGGGGAATTTGTTTTGCACTCAAGGGAGCCACATTGAACATTAGCACAGATAACAGTAATGTGTTGTTGTTCATTTTGTTTATGTGAGGTTGTATTTACCTAATTTTAAGACTTTTATTATGTCCTGACGATACACTTTTCTGTTTTAAAAGCACTTGATTGAAATGTAAGTCAGGAAAGGAAATGTCTAGCATGATGGACACGGGACATATTTAAAGCACTGGGTTCCTTCAGAAGAAATGCGGTGCGATGTGTTGGAGCGCAGTGGCTAATATTAAAGAGAGTGCAATCAAAACATCATGCGACGTGAGGAGGGTGAGAATTAGTGGTGTGAAACTCTGTCGGAGAATTGCACAGACAGATCCAGGTCACTATAAAATGAAAAATCTTATCTGCCACGCTATAGCTATGGTTTTTCCTCATATTTCCTCTTACATGCTGTGACTGAAATTACTGAGACTGAAAGACAAACACTAGCTGGACTGGACTGGACTCCAGACGTGACTGAAGGCTTGCTGTATTAATCATAATAGAGTCTTGCATGTGTTTGTTTTGGTAACACTTTACAATAAGGTCTCATTTGATCAAATTAGTTAATGCATTAACTTCCGATTTATTAGCCACTATCTAGGGAGATAAGAAGAATATATCAAAGTGCACTAAACTGTAAAACTGTTTGCGCTACAAGCCAGCTTGTTTATAATTACGACAATACATAAAAATAATAGGGTAAGAAACACCAGGTTGCAATCTCAAGCAGCATAAAAAGTTGTTTTGTACAGCTAAAAATAACGAAGCGGATGACATCGGAAGCCAGACACCGTAATACAACTGGCCACGCCCACTCTTATGTGAAAAATAAGGTGGATAGGGTGAGCGTGAGACAGTTACAGTAAATGTGTCAGATTTTTCCGCTTTGTCATACAAACACAAACTGGTCACACAAGATTGAGATCTAAACACAATGAAGAGAAAGCAAAGTTTGCCCAGCTCTTACTTTGCTAAGTTTTAGATCTTGATTTAGATTTAATTTTGATCATAATGCGTAAAAAGTCAGAAATCAAGCATTAATTTAGAGCAGTGGTCAGTGCATGAGTTGACAGAAATGCAGATTCCAATCTGACCTGCATTGTGGCCCGTGTACCTTCGGATAATGTTTTCTCGTTCTTGTCTTCAAAGCGGAAAAACGAAGAAACCGTTCATTTATCACATATTTACGGAAGCGTATTGCATTCACTTGAAAAAAAAAAAAAATTTACCCATGAGATAATTTTTCATGGAAAAAAAGTTTTTGCTCTGTTTTTCTGAATTAACGACTTAATTATCTCAGAATTACGATATAATTTTTCATGGAAAAAAGTTTTTGCTCTGTTTTTCTGAATTAACGACTTAAAAAACAGACAGAAGACAGAAAAACAGAGCAAAAACTTTTTTCCATGAAAAATTATCTCATAATTCTGAGATAATTAACTCGTTAATTCAGAAAAACAGAGCAAAAACTTTTTTCCATGAAAAATTATCTCGTAATTCTGAGATAATTAACTCGTTAATTCAGAAAAACAGAGCAAAACCTTTTTTCCATGAAAAATTATCTCGTAATTCTGAGATAATTAAGTCGTTAATTCAGAAAAACAGAGCAAAAACTTTTTTCCATGAAAAATTATCTCGTAATTCTGAGATAATTAACTCGTTAATTCAGAAAAACAGAGCAAAAACTTTTTTCCATGAAAAATTATCTCGTAATTCTGAGATAATTAACTTGTTAATTCAGAAAAACAGTGCAAAAACCTTTTTCCATGAAAAATTATCTCGTAATTCTGAGATAATTAACTTGTTAATTCAGAAAAACAGAGCAAAAACTTTTTTCCATGAAAAATTATCTCGTAATTCTGAGATAATTAACTCGTTAATTCAGAAAAACAGAGCAAAAACTTTTTCCCATGAAAAATTATCTCGTAATTCTGAGATAATTAAGTCGTTAATTCAGAAAAACAGAGCAAAAACTTTTTTCCATGAAAAATTATCTCGTAATTCTGAGATAATTAACTCGTTAATTCAGAAAAACAGAGCAAAAACTTTTTCCCATGAAAAATTATCTCGTAATTCTGAGATAATTAAGTCGTTAATTCAGAAAAACAGAGCAAAAACTTTTTTCCATGAAAAATTATCTCGTAATTCTGAGATAATTAACTCGTTAATTCAGAAAAACAGAGCAAAAACTTTTTCCCATGAAAAATTATCTCGTAATTCTGAGATAATTAACTTGTTAATTCAGAAAAACAGAGCAAAAACTTTTTTCCATGAAAAATTATCTCGTAATTCTGAGATAATTAACTCGTTAATTCAGAAAAACAGAGCAAAAACTTTTTCCATGAAAAATTATCTCGTAATTCTGAGATAATTAACTTGTTAATTCAGAAAAACAGAGCAAAAACTTTTTTCCATGAAAAATTATCTCGTAATTCTGAGATAATTAACTCGTTAATTCAGAAAAACAGAGCAAAAACTTTTTCCCATGAAAAATTATCTCGTAATTCTGAGATAATTAAGTCGTTAATTCAGAAAAACAGAGCAAAAACTTTTTTCCATGAAAAATTATCTCGTAATTCTGAGATAATTAACTCGTTAATTCAGAAAAACAGAGCAAAAACTTTTTCCCATGAAAAATTATCTCGTAATTCTGAGATAATTAACTCGTTAATTCAGAAAAACAGAGCAAAAACTTTTTTCCATGAAAAATTATCTCGTAATTCTGAGATAATTAAATCGTTAATTCAGAGAAACAAGAGTAGATTTTTTTTCCTCAAGTGAATGCAATACGCTTCCGTACATATTCGACCCTTCTCAAGAACATAAACTAATCTCATGTGTGTTTTTTCATATTTTTTGTTTTGTTTCCATCACACTTTGTTCTAATTCGCCAAATGGAAACATAATAAAACCAAAATGAATAAACAGCTTGAATATTCGATCTCTACATGAGCGGGAATTAATACTGCCCTGACCACTCTTGGCATTAATTGTACAAGTTCACAACAAATTTTCACATCTATTCTGTTTAACTCGTGGGGTATGTATGACCTCCTTGAGTGCCCTGATGTTTGAGGGTTGCTCAACTCGCCTCTACAAAATCCCCCACAGGTGGCCAATATTGTTAACACCAGGTGAAATACTGAAGACTTTTCACCTTGGGAGTCATTGTCATGTTGAAAAAGTGCTCAACAACGCATGGAATAAGGAGAAGGCATTTTCAGTTTCATTGTGTATCACGCAATGGTTTTGAATTCATGACACCATTGATTAAAGGGATACTCCACTTTTTTTGGAAATAGGCTCATTTTACAACTCCTCCAGAGTTAAACTGTTCAGTTTTACCGTTTTTGAATCCATTCAGCCGATCTCCGGTTCTGGCGGTACCACTTTTAGCATAGCTTAGCATACATCATTGAAGTGGACAAGACCATTAGCATTTCTAAAAAAAAAAATGACCAAAGAGTTTCGATATTTTTCCTATTTAAAACTTGACTCTTCTGTAGTTACATCGTGCACTAAGACCGACGGAAAATGTAAAGTTGCGATTTTCTAGGCTGATATGGCTAGGAACTATACTCTCATTCCTGCGTAATAATCAAGAAACTTCACTGCCGTACCATGAGTGCAGCAGGCGTAATGATATGACGCAGCGCCTGAAAATAGTTCCGTTGTGTTGACGGAAGGCGCTGCGTCATATCATTACGCCTGCTGCACTCATGGTACGGCAGTGAAGTTTCTTGATTATTACGCAGGAATGAGAGTATAGTTCCTAGCCATATCAGCCTAGAAAATCGCAACTTTACATTTTCCGTCGGTCTTAGTGCACGATGTAACTACAGAAGAGTCAAGTTTTAAATAGGAAAAATATCGAAACTCTTTGGTCATTTTTTTTTTTAGAAATGCTAATGGTCTTGTCCACTTCAATGATGTATGCTAAGCAGGGGTGGTAAAAGTACTCAAAAGTTATACTCGAGTAAAAGTATGATATACCTAAATAAAAAATTACTCCAGTAAAAGTAGAAAGTCCTCCATTGCAGTCCTCCTGCAAAAAAAATCACTCATTATGAAACGAAAGCTTAAAAGGCGTGATTGTTTCATGGACTTTGTCACAAGTCCTTTTTTTGAGTTTCTGTGTTATTTTGCTACATTTCACACTTCAAAAAATTTACTTTGAAAATCCTCTGAATCAATTGTCATATTTTTTTGCAAAGAAGTAAGTCTTCTGACAGTTCTCTCCTACATGGTTCCATTGTTGTCAGCATTAAGTTTGAGATTGATTCAATGGGCTTTACATCATGGTCTGTCTGAATACTCAATTCTGAATGGCTGGAAGGTGTGCAATAAAACTGTTAATGCACAGTTTCAAATGAGTTAAATCACTGTTCTATATTAATACGCTGTTTTTATTGGCGCACACACACACATCGCAGCATTAAAGGTGAACTAAGTAACTTTTTTACCTTAACCGAACAGCTTTGGAGTCATTGTAATGTTTATATTACTGATTTCGTGTTGAATTGTGGTCGTCTCGCACCCCCCTGGTGCCTGTGAGCCGCAAAACCACCCTTGCAACTTTGGGCCGGCGAGCTGCCGGCCTCAGTGTTAGGAAGTATCGTGTGATATCAGGTCTCGCGAGGTAACGAATTGCTTTACGGCAAAAAACAGATCTGATAAAATTCTGATCAAATGAGCATCAAACAGAAATAACCCAACCGCCGTATACATGTGGTTTTGGGCGCGCGCAGCTCTTAAAGGGGCCATACCTTATTTCCACTCGTTACAGCGTCCATCCTACTGAACAGGTACCGGTGTACAGGGGGAGGGGATCCGGCCGTGAGTGCGAGCCATCTCTGGGTGAGTGCTATTCACGACAGTACAAGTGCTCCACAGCGACTCTAGGGGTCACTGTTTGACAAAAACGGAATTCCTACTTAGTGCTGCTTTAAATGATTTTGATGCACTCCGCAGAGGCAACCACCCTCTTTTTGCCTCAGCTAGCACAGCTAGCTATGCACAGCTAGCGGTGGATTATCCCTTACATATAACACTTTTAATTGTCGAGAAAAACCTCTTATTTAAATGTTTTGGTTCAACATATCAACTGTTTATCAAAATTGCCCTTAACTTGCACCAGATTTTTTTTTTTTTTATTGTCATTTTCAGGAGGGTGTAGGCCTACTAATTTTTGCAACACAACATTTTAGCAGTTTGCTAATAAAATCCTGAGTATTTTTCCTGAGTAATATTGATATGCTTCTTTGGTAATTGATCAAGCATACATTATATCTTCAAGGTATGTCTTCTACATAAAGAGTAATTGCTGAATTTGTTAACTTTCAGAGGGGGTGTACTCATACTGAGTACTGTACAATAAAATTATTATAAAATAATAATAAAAACAAGCATTAGCTTGAAGTATGTTTTTAATGATTTTTTTTCACACCTGTAATATTTTACATGTACATTCACATTCATTTTCTGATGGCATTTTAGCCAAAATACTTCTGAAACATATTTGTTTATAATTCATTTGCCCGTTTATTCTCACCAGAGGAATATTTTCATGTGCACTATCTGCATTTATTCACACAAACTGCAGTGAGCCACAGAAACACAGTGCTTCCGAACAAACCAAGTTTGTCCTCAGTAAATACACAAATAAAAAACATTGGCTGTAGTGACATGAACACAAACATCAGTCTTTTTTGGTTTGAATATAAAATGGTACGATTCCTGTTATGCAGTACATTTTCATTGGCCATGATGTATGGGATAACATTTTTTTTTTAAATCAGTCATTTCATTTCTTTAATCAATTTATTATTTTGTTTTGAGTGGATGTTGCCATTTTTTGCAACTTTAAATTTGCTCAGCATTCTATTAAAATGTTTCAAACAAATCACGTTTTCTTCATGTTATTGTTTAATTTGTAACCTGCCAATTTAGGGTTTTTAATACTTATCCTTTAAGTCTTGTGCACAATCCTTCCAAAAAAAAAACTATCAGGTAATAATTAATGATATATTTCTACAGGAAGTGACATCATTTTTGCAGGAGAACAACAGCGCACGCCTCAGTGAGTATTAGCAATAGATTTGACATTTGATGTTTTGTGGTATTAGTTGGTTTGTGTCTGTGGCGAGGAGGGCGTGGTTTTGCGAAGTCTGTAGCGGGAGAGAGGAGGAAGCCGTACGGTGAGAAAGTAGGTCAAGTGCAGATGATGAACACCTGTGTCTGATTGCAGTAATTTGCGCGGAGAGACCGCATATAAGCCAGCGGGAACGAGAGAGAGAGAGTTGGACTGGGACCTCATGCACGGCTGCCTGCCTGAAAGTCTGCCAAGCTGTTTTGCATCTTGTTTTGTCTCGCTTGTGCTGTGTCACGCTGTGGCACGGTGAATGCGCTACTCCTTTTGTTTTATTTATTTTATTTATAAATAAACGAGAGTCCCAGTCACGCCGTGAAATAATAGAAGGAAGGTCTTCTTCCTTCCACCCACAAGCTGAACCTTACTACACTGGTGCCGAAACCCGGGAAGGGAGAAGATCGCCGCCGCCATGCAGTCTCCGCCTGGAACGCCACTTGCGGACATTATTCAATCGCTCGCCGGTCTTCACCAAGAACAACATCGTGCCCTGCTGACCATAAAGGAGGAGCAAGACCAGCGCTTCGAGACGCTACTCCGAGCCCAGCAGGAAGACCGCGAGCTGTTCCGGAGCTGGATAGACCGGGAGATTCGGGCCGTCCCCTCTCCAGCTACGGCCCGGCGATGGCCCACCGCGGACTGGCCAATGCGGCTCATCCCTCTGCTGTCCAGTCCAGAATCTCCTGGTCTATGAAGACCTCAAGCATGCCATCCTCCAGCGGGTCGGCCGGACCCCGGAACAACATCGTCAGAGGTTCAGGACGCTGGGGCTCGAAGAGTCGGGGCGGCCCTTCGTCATGGCACAGCAGCTCCGGGACTCCTGCCGCAAATGGCTGATGGCCGGCGGAAACGACGTCGAGGGAGTCATCGATAAGGTGGTAGCCTACTGGAGCAGTTCGTGGGGCGGCTTCCGAAGAAGACCGCGCAATGGGTCCAGTGCCACCACCCGACGTCGCTGTGTCAGGCCATAGAACTGGCGGAGGACCAGATGGGGTCGGCGAACCCCTGCCATCTGCTTCTCTCTCTCTCTCTCTCTCTCTCTCTCTCTCTCTCTCTCTCTCTCTGTCTCTGTCTCTGTCTCTCTCTCTCTCTCTCTCTCTCTCTCTCTCTCTCTCTCTCTCTCTCTCTGTCTCTGTCTCTGTCTCTGTCTCTGTCTCTCTCTCTCTCTCTCTCTCTCTCTCTCTCTCTCTCTCTCTCTCTCTCTCTCTCTCTCTCTCTGTCTCTGTCTCTGTCTCTGTCTCTCTCTGTCTCTCTCTGTCTCTCTCTCTCTCTCTCTCTCTGTCGTCTCTCGTCTCTCGTCTCTCGTCTCTCTCTCTCTCTCTCTCTCTCTCTCTCTCTCATCGGCCACTCCACCTTACCAGCCGCGCCGCTGCTCTCTCCGCGCCAATTACTGCAATCAAAAACCACGCCCCCCTCGCCACAGTGTCACTCTAAAATAAATAAATAAATAAAATTACAGAAATTGGTTTAATAATATCAACATTTCAAAAGATAATCCTCATTCATTGAAATCCTCATTTAAGCTAACTGTCAATTCCTTTTTGAGCAGTGGCTTATTTGAGGTATTTTGTAATCATGCTGTTTGGCATCCTGTTCACTTTGACATTGTGTAAATAATCAAATTGTAATTAACTTTTGTAATTGCATTTTTGAAACTGCTATACTTAAACTACAGCATAATCATATTATTTCATAATTCAGGTATTTCATAACAGGATTGATTTTGAAGTCCAAAAAAGATGATTTACAACAATAAATATGATCCTAAATGGAACAGTAACCTAAACAGCATTCCATCAGTCCTTTGATATCACGTATAATACCATCAATAATAAAATAATACTTTCACGGTTTTACGATGAACATCACATCTTTCTCTTGATCCCGATCCTCTGATGTCTCTTTCCGTCACTCTAAGTGAAGAATAAAGTTTAAAGGCAAGTACAACATCAGAATGAATCCCTGAAGGCGCTTGAAAAGTTTAGACAGAAGAGAAAAAAAGACAGAATGTGACTTTGTTTTTTAGTCTGAAACTATATTTGTAGTCATTGAATCATGTACACTATATACCATTCAAATGTATGATGCAAAACTGAAATTGTCAGATGATCATTCAGAAATCATTCTAATATGCGGATTTGCTGCTCAAGAAACATTTCTTATTATCAATGTTGAAAACATTTGTGCTGCTTAATATTTTTGTGGAAACCTTTTTTTAAGGATTTCTTTTTGATGAATAGAAAGTTCAAAAGAGCAAAATATATTTTAAATAGTAAAGATTTTTACACTGGTACAAAATATTTCTGACACATTTGGTGAATTTAATAACTTGATACATCTTGTGAATAAAGTCTTAATTTTCCTTATTTAAAAAAATAATAATCTTACTGACCCCAAATGATTGAACGGTAGTCTGTATGTAGAGAAATACAAGTTCATTCCCGCTTTGTTCATTTAACAACTCTTTCATTATCACTTCCTGAGTATTACAAAAAGAAGAAAGGTTCGTTCTTTGTAAGCTTTGCACTTAAAGGGTCACTCCACCCATTTGCATTAAGAGGTCCATTGTTAGACAACCAGTCATACTATTGAATGGTCGTGCAACATTCTTTCATTTTCCCCTGAGACAAGAGAAATCTACTATTTACCTTTTTCACTTCCTCCTACAATGACGCAAAAATCGTCATTTGACGTCATTGTAGGAGGAAGTGTAAAAAGGGGGGATTTCTGTATAGACTACAAGCACAAATTCCCACCCTTTCAAACCCGCCCATAGGGGGTTGTGCCTAATGCGCTAACAGAGCTATCACAGATCAGTGGGTGGGACTTCACTTGCAGATACTGAAAGCAATATCAGCCATCTTGTTTATAAGCTAAGCTAACAAGCGCTGTGGATATAGGAAGTTACGACAATGACGGAAGAAACTAAACATGATATGGAAGTAGAGGATTTTGAAATTCTGCTGCTCGAATCCGCTGTTCGTGGCTATCTTTACGAGCCGCAGTATAGTGAAGAGCAGCTGAGGCTGAAGGAGGACCAGGAGGCGGACTGCTGGTGCCTGTGCTCTCGCTGTGCGCTACGGACACAGATAGAGTTCGTCTGCTGCAGAGAATTTCAACGATCGCAATTTCTCCTAGACGAAATCTCTGAATCAGACGACCACACGGACGTTTGTGTTGTGATGTGAACCATCCTAGTTTCGCCTGACTGAAAATCCAGGTATCATGCAATAATTCACCAAATAGAAAGAAATACAAACGAGTAATTCACTAATGAGTTTGCCAATGTAACGGGGTTCGTTGTTGTGGGAAGAAGGAGGCTGGAACCGGCGAACATTTAAACATTTTAATAGTAAAATAAACAAATACAAAACAAAAGTATAAGCCAGCTGGCCACACACAACAGAAACAAAACATAAAATCAGGCCTGTTCCTTTTGTGCTTCCGCTCCTCCGTGAGAGATATGAGACCGCTGCACAGGTGCCATTCATTATCACTCGCGTCGTCCTCTCACGTCCCTCGCCCTCGTCCTGCTCGCCACAGCCAACTAACTAGACATTTTTTGTGAAATGAATTTCAAACTCATTTAGCAGCTAGCCTTCTTGTAGACGGAAGAGTGATTTCTCTGATGTTTGCGCTGTTCTGGATTAGTGGGAGTGGCTTGCGGAGCTGTGCAACGTGGTGCATTGTGGGAGTTGTTGTCTTACATACAAGTGCGCCCTAAAGTTATTTTCTGTCTTTTCTCGGTCAAGAGGGCACCAAATTCAAAATTTCTTTTACATTTCGACTACATATATAACCCACTTTCAATAAAGATTAATGTTGAAATGGGTGGAGTGACCCTTTAAAGCATTTCTACTTTCTTGCCCTCAAGATTTGGCTAAATTCTAGCATTTTTAAAGTACACCAATGAGGAATTTGAAGTTCTTCCAACAATTCCACCAAACGCAACTTCTGGCCAATCCATCTGTGGCTGAATCCACTCTAAATAAATAAGATTCAATTGCGTTTCTGGGCGAATTAATTATCGTTAATTAACTAAAATTCCACGATGTACTGTTTTATTAGGAAAGGATTTGGTGAACATATTAAGTGCAGTGAGTTTACACAAAAGACTTGATCTGACAGGACAAGTGGTGCTCCAACTGGGACATTTCACTGGGTTTTAACACCTTTATCAAATATGCATGTTCATCTCAAATCTGAAATAGAAACAGTCTGTGAAACGGCAAGTTTAAAAGCATTTCTTGGTATGTGTCTGACGTAACAAATCAAATATTTATGTTTAGCTCTATAGATGCTGATATTAACCCTAAAAGGTACACTATATAACTTTTTTTCTGTTCAAAATTAACAATTTAAATGAGTTAATATCATCAGTCCTTCTTCCAAAACATGTACTAAGCCTATAAGTGTTTATATTTTAGACCTGTCAGGATGGTTTTCGCTGGAAATTGCGTACATGCGTCACTCGCCCGTGTGTCTCGTCATATCCGTAAATAGAGAAAAGTTGCTCCGGCTACTCTGACGCGTGTCTGGTGTGGCAAAAAGAGAACGCAACAGAACTCGTAATAGAACAAGAATCAACATTAGCTTGGCTTTTCAGAGATTTTATATGTTGTCAAAGCGACGTGGAGAAGTTTATTATTATTATTCAACTGGTGAGTAATGTTTTTTTATTGAACAGGTAAACTGCCATATGTAGCTCTCTAAGAGATGATTGTAAATAATTATCTAAAAAAATCTTTTCAAGGAAGTACCATGTCTATAAATAGGTAGAGAGAGTAACGTCTTCAGCTTGAGATCCTTTCCATAAACTGGTTCTATCTCTTAAGCCTATAGTGAATGTTTTATGAGCAGCAGGATAACCATATTCATCCACACAGTCACACAGAGCTGAAGCACAACAAAATAATGTTCTTCCACAAATATCATGCAGTTTTTTTTGTTTAACCGCTAGAGGTTACATAGTGTACCTTTAAATATCGAAAACTGGGTCCCTGCAACTACTCTGGCATCAACATCCATTTTTTAAGGTTAATATTTGTATTTTATTCAAATCTTTTTCATTTAGGCCTATTTGTTGCTTTCATGGGATTTTATGTTTTTCCGCAAGTGTTAAACACAATGAAAATGTTGTTTCATAACAGAATATCATGTGCTTCAGCCTGCTGTGTGAACCAGTGCAGACACTCTCGTAAACGGTGGGAAACTACCTGCGTAACAGCAAAGTGTCTGTTCTTCCCCACTGATGAGATAAATGACCACAGTCTTTTACGACACCCCAAGATACAAACAACCCGGTTTTTAGCCACAGTAGAGTCATTCAATTACAGTTCATCAAAGCATCCACATGTTCTGTGGCTCGATGTTCTTTTTTCTTTCTTTCCTGAGGACGGTTTAGTTGTGCTGGGTTTCGACATCTTTCAAAACTAACCACCAAAATCAATCAAACATTTAACAAGTTTTCACATACCATTAAAATGAGGATGATGCAGACACACTGAAAATACTGATGGACCACTATATGACTTGGAATTGGTTTACCCAAAAATGAAGATTGTGTCATCATTTACTCACCTTGTTCCAAAAACCTGTGACTTGAAACTCTGAAAACTGAATAAGACACTTATGTGATCTTCAAGTGGAGAAGGAAATATTGTTATTCTTATTAATTTTACATGCTGTATTTCAATTATTTTAAAGGTGTTGTGATGTACAAAACAACTTAGGCCCTGTTTACTCATGGTTTTAAGATGTGTTTTGGTCGATTGGATCACAAGTGGATGACTCTAAATACAGGTGTATACGGGGTCTAAAATCTTCGACCACTTCCAGAGGTAGTTGAAAACACATTTGACCGGATTGTTTTCGTAGTGTAAATGCTCATGTGGTCGAATGTGTTCGAACAGCCACAAAAGTTCTCCTACCCTCCACCTACTGACCTAAACATTATGAGAAGTGCACTAGCCAGACGGGATTTAAACTTTGTCGGCTGAAGACCCAAGTTTGGTTTGAAGACAAAGAACATAACAAGCACAAATTTGTTCTCTCAACATTCCTGATTCTAACACACACACGTGTGTTCAACGTGGTCTTGCAGCTGTCAGAGCAGAAACGAAAGCTGATGCTCTCTGTATGTTCTTCAGTCGTCTTCGGGTCCGTTTATATGTAAATTGCACAAGCTTATTTTGTCCATTAGATCGAAAGATCTGAAAAAACCCATAGATTTACCCGCCCATAGACCCTCCTCTTGAAGAACTCAGGACACACGTGGTTGAAAGTGGACAACAGATCTTAATACCAGGTGTTAACAGGACTTTATAGACAACAAGTGTGTTAATCACTCACCTTTCATGGTTTGCTTTATGTAACATTTAGTTTTGATACCATGTGTTTTGAATGGATTTCCTCCTAACAACGAAATCCTGACTCATAAGTACAAGCTTCGGAAGTGCACTTGAAGGCAGCATAGAGCGCTGCAGTGATTATATATTTTTGTAGCCAACCCAGAAGTTCGCATCACCCTGGTTCCCTTGACAAAAACCCAATAGGATTTTTTTTCATTGGTTTTTGGATTATTGCAGAAAATAACAAAAGTTTATGATTCTTACACCATTATAGTTTTCACAAATGAACACAGCTTTATGAATTTTGAAGCCTATACAATCGGCAGAAGTAAAAAGCTAAACGTAGGCTACAAACGAACTACAGAACTTTGACATCACCATCACTAAGCTTCTGACAAAGTCTTTATTTAAAAAAAATATTTTCCTTGAAAGTTCGAGTTAGAATAGTTTGCAAGAGCTTTGATTATAAACAGCACAAAGCTGTAAAAGTAAACTAGTGAATAGATGAATTTTCCTGTTTGGCTGATGACATATTTAATGTCCCCGACAACCTCAGACACTTGTTAAGCAACAACCTTTTTTCAAGACAAGTAAAAGCTTTTAAAAAAATCACAAGAGGGTATGTATATGTATGTATTTTGTCATAAATTAAACCATGAGAATATCTGGAGCATGTGTGAACCACGGACCTTATTGTAGGCATTTAACCAAAGACCCATTAAAAAAAAACATTGATTTCAGGAAGATGGAACTGGAAGTGCTAAAATCTCATTTTCGGGTTTTGGTCTACAAAAATACATCATTCCTGCAATACTCTATTAGCACAGGGTTTAAAAACCCTGACACCATTGACACAACGTCTCCTGACACAACGGTACTGTATTAGTTTAGAAGGCTTGGAATATTGCGCACTGGTCATATTTGGACTAGATTTATCTTTATGAGTGCTTTTTTGTCCATTATGGAGTTTGGCGTTTAGATCCACAGAAGAAAGAAAGACATTACAGGTTTGGAACAGAAAAATGGTGAGTAAATAATGATTGGATTTTCATTTTTGGGTGAACTTTTAGAGTAAATATCAATGGTCTTGAAATCTATTTGAGAGTACTTAGCATGCTGAAACAACAGACTATATATGATATCTCAATGAAATGCCCTTTTTATAAAGCCATCACATTACACATAAACCCCTTGATAATACGGTGTCACACAGCAATGTGCTATGCCATACATTGTGATGATATGGATCCGTATTGCAGCTTGTGGAATAAATAAATAAAAAACACACAAAAGGACCACTCCATTATAGTCAGCGTGAAATGGAAGTTGTGATAGTCTTTTTGTCCCTAATGTGATGTATATCTGAGTTAAATGGCTTCTCAAACAAGAAACATTTTTGGGCAGGACTTTTTTTAGCAATGGGAATTGATTGGATTATTGGATGGTTGTGGTTTGCTATTGGTGGATCTCATGTGAGTGACAGGTTGTCCCGCCCTCATGCAGACTCACGCGTCACAAGAGAAGAGAAGAGTTGTTGCTGCAAGAGGGAGGGGAAGTTATTTTGATTAAAGATTATGAGCGCACATGAATAAAAAAAAAAAAATGATGTGCACAGAAAAATCATTTATAATAAATACTGTAATATTACATAAAAAAAAACAAGTTTCTTTTGATTTCATGGTGACTTTAACCAGGCAAAAGTTCCTGTTAACTAATATTCTGTATATATTCATTCATAAGAGTGCAAGTCACAGATCCTACTGATTCGGCATAAGTTGAGTCTCATTCTCCTTGCTCTTCTCTAATGACTGTTCCCCTGCTCCAGCTTTGGACTTGTTTGGGTCACACACCAGAAAAATGGTATTCTCCGGGTCGATTTTGGCATCGGATGTACGGCAGATGTTGGATCTCCTGCAGAGGCAGCTCAACTGGTTGACTTCTCGTTTGAAGTTCTTGCTGAATACATAGTAGATGAAAGGGTTGTATATAGTGGACGTCTTGGCGAACAGACACGGTAGCATGCTGACCTCAGGAGGGATTGAATCACCAGGCCGGTAGATGGACCACAGGCTTATGATGCCATACGGCGCCCAGCAGCCGACAAAGCCAATGCTGATCAACACAGCGATCTGTAAAAGCAAAGAATAACATGCTGAGATCTGTTTTGATGTTTGTTCCTGGCCAGCATTGCATGGTGAGGCCAATATGGGCTTGAGGTATGGGCCCTACATGGGTTTGTCTATGGGTTCCATGTTGGCCCAGCATGGGCTAAGTCAGACAGACCCGAAGAACCATTGGCTAACCCATTTAGGGCCCATACTGGGGATAATTCAGATATTGCCAACATTGAACTCATTGATAAACCCATTTAGGGCCCATACTGGGGATAATTCAGATATTGCCAACATTGAACTCATTGATAAACCCATTTAGGGCCCATACTGGGGATAATTCAGATATTACCAACATTGAACCCATTGACAAATCCATTTAGGGCCCATACTGGGGCTATTTCAGATAGGGCCAACATAGAACCCATTGGCAAACCCTTTTAGGGCTCATACTGGGGCTATTTCAGATAGGGCCGACATGGAACCCATTGACCAACAGATCATTATAAATAACACGGCCTATTTAGTGTCTTGAAATGCTACAGTGTAGTGATTGGCTCCTCTTTCTAAATACATTCAATACTATGAAAATATGAATGCTGAATGTGTCTGTAAACAACCTTCAGGTGATGTTAAGCTTCTGCATACAGCAGCTTTGAAATGGTCTCATGTGGGAAGAACAATCACAGATAAGAACATGGGAAAAGAAAGCCAGTGATAATTGAATAATTTACAGTATTTTGGAATAACTGTTGCTTTCGAAAACTCAAAGGGATGAATAGAGCTCAGTTTTGAATGAGTTATGTTTAAAAATCCAATTCATACTACAGGGAGACATATCCCTCAGCATCATTACACTAGGAATAAAAATGTCCAGGTTGAGATTGCTGAAAGAATCAGAGTTTGAGTGAGGCGTGATGTAAGGATTGGTAACTAAAGGTTGAACCCAATATAATTTTTCTTCCGCTTGTCAAGGCTTTCCTTTTCCATATACTGACAGCAGACAATGGGAAACAGTCAAGCTCTTAATAGTCCATACAAGTATTTCACTATTCTAACTCTTCTGAAGCCATACAACAGCATGGAGAGCGGAAACAAACTGAAATGATTTTTCACATTGTTCACAGGAACTCTCATTAGTATGAGCACAACAGTCTTATTTTAGTATCATTGATAAACTATTATAGTTTTTGTTAATACAAACCCCATTTCCAGAAAAGTTGGGACATTTTGTAAAATGCAATAAAATCCACAATCTATGATGTGTTAATTATCTTGAACCTTTTTTTAACTGACAAAAGTACAATGAAAAGTTTTCCGATGTTTTGACAACATAATTGTATTTTGTAAACATACACATTTGATTTTGATGGCTGCAACACACTACAATCATGAGAGAATTGTCAAAGAATTCAAAAATAACATTTCTCAATGCAAGATTGCAACGAATTTATGTCTTTCACCATCTTCCATACATAATATTGTGAAAAGATTCAGGGAATCCAGAGAAATGTATAGGGCAAGGCAAGTTGAATGTGCGTGACCTTTGAGCCCTCAGGTGGCACTGCATGAGAAACCATCGAGAGAAACCATGTGCTCGGGAGTACTTTGGAAAACCATTGTCACTTAACCCAGTCTGACGCTGCATCAAGAAATGCAACTCAAATCTCTGTTACGCAAGGAAGAAGCTATACATTTGTTCGACACAGAAATGCTGCCGAGTTCTCTGGGCCCGAGCTCATCTCAGATGGTCTAGAAGACAGTGGAAATGTGTGCTGTGGTCAGATGAATCCATGTTTCAGCTTGTTTTTGGAATAAAACAGACATCCAGTTCTCAGTCCTCAGTCCTAAAGATGAAAGGGACCATACAGACATTCATCAGCGACAGCTGCAAAAGCAAACATCTGTCTTGGAATGGGGGTGCATCAGTGCAAGTGGCATGGGTGAGTTGCATATGTGTGAAGGTGTGGAGGCTTATATATGGATTGTACTGCCATGACATTTTTCCTGGGAAGCAAGACCATGTCAGGCCTCATCCTGCACATGCTATAACAGAGTTTCTAGACACTGCCTGGCTGCAATCCAGATCGGTCTCTTATTGAAAATGTATGACCCTTTTATGGCCCTTCATGTATGGCCCTCATGAAGAGGAGAATCAGACAACGATTACCACAAACTGTTAAAGCAGATGTCTTATATCAGGCGAGATTGGGTAAACATTCCACTTGCAAAACTGCAACAATTAGTATCCTCAATTCCCAAATTATTAAAAAGTGTAATTAAAAGGAAAGGTGATGTTACACAGTGGTAAACATGCCTCTGTCCCAACTTTCTTTGGAGTGTGTTGCAGCCATCAAAATCAAAATTATATACAATTGATTTTTGGCCATTGTGACTTAAATAACATGACTAAAAATGAAAGCTAGAACGCATCTGACGTTCTTGGGTTTCATTTCACGTTCAGATGAAAGCTTAATGTGCAGATCTTATGTTTCATATTAGCAGTGTAGCTGGTACACACTGTAAATCAAACACACTCACCACCATGAGCCGCCGCTGCATCTTTATCATGTTGGGTATGTGGTTGCTGTCGTCCATTGACTTGTGGGTGACGTATAGTTTCAGAGCGATACCAGAGTAGCACGACATGATGATGATGGCTGGGAGAATGAGGTTCATGAGGAAGATGGTAATGACAAAAGACTGGCTTTGTTCCTTCATGTCCCCCCAGGCCAGAGTACAGGACAGGCCGAAGGACTCTGGGCCGTATTTTCCCCATCCAATCAGAGGGAAAAGAGCCCAGATTAGAGCGTACAGCCATGTGGTTGCCACAAGTATCTTTGCGCTCCTTTTGCTGATTTTCTCTTCTATGGACAGAGACAGACATTTCTAGGTATGAAAAGGGGATTAAAATGGAAAAAAAGTATGTATTATTTAGTTCAATGACCATTTTTCATGCTATGATTTTTAAGCTGCCTTTTCACTGCCAGCCGCCCCTTTAATGAACTTGCAATTAGCTTGTGAAGTGGCAATGATTTTGCATTCATCTAAAGGAGTGATTGAATGAACCCATATGGGTTGATTGTTATGTAAATATAAATAGAATAGAATGTAAATAATTAAATTATATTTCTAATTTTATTCAAATCCCTCTATTTTACAAAACTTTTTTTATATATGTTTCATATATTTTATCATTTATTTGAATTGGTCCACACTGAATTCATTTCATTTTTTTAAAGAACAAAAAAAAATCCTGTTTTCTATTCAGTTTGTTCCACTTATCTTATTTTACTGGTAGATACTCAGACATTTATCTTTGTAATGGACAAGTTAAGGCCTAAAGGCCTCCATCTCTGTAGCACATTTAGCCTATGTAAGTGGTTGAACAATTATTTTGTTTACAAGCATCACCAAGAACATTAATATAAGGGGAATTGTACAAGCTGACCTGTATAACTGCCCGCTGAGTTCACACTAAATGCCACAAACATATGGGCAACTGTATCTCTAGTCTAGATGTGCCTGAACTTGGCTGAGAGAGCGGTTTGAAACCACTGCCATGTGTTTGCTTCATTAAGACAGAGACAGAGCTGGAAACATACTGTGCATACTGAGTCTTTTCCTAGAAAACTGGGGAATGTGTGGTTTTCCAGATTACAGATACACATATATAAGCTTCTGCCAGTAAACTAACACAAACAAGATCCTTTCATTTAGCGGGAGACCGAGGAGTGTTGTAACACGGGGTCAGTTGTAACACTGTCAGCTTGACAAGTCAGAAAAGAGCTATGGTGATGTCATCAATATCATACACTCCCATGACCTTTTTGAGCTCACAGTAGAAGTGGCATGTGACTGTGAGCAACATTGTAGATTTTGTGGCCAAAAAAACGATTTTTCAGAGATCAAGATTATTAAAGATTATCAAGATTATTTCTTGCCTATCAATCATTGTATTTTAGGCCCTGTTTACTCCTGGTATTAAGATGCGTTTCGATCGATCGGATCAGCAGTAGATGAGGGAGACACATACCCATTTACAACCGTGTGTCTCTTTTGTCCACTTTCAACCACTTCTGTCCTGATTTCTTCGAGGGGAGGTTCTATGGGCGTGTAAATGTATGTGTTTCAGATCTTTCGATCTAATGGACAATATAAGCTTGTGCAATTTACATACGAACGCGTCTGGAGACGACGGAAAAACATACGGAAAGCAGCAGCTTTAGTTTCTGCTCTGAAAGCGGCAAGACCAGCCAAACGCTGTGAGTGTGTGTTAGAAATCAGGAATGCTGAGAGAACATTGTGCTTGGAACGTTTTTCGTCTTCAAATCAAACTTGGGTCTCCAGCCAAAGTTTAAATCCCGTCTTGCTAGCACGTTTCCCATAATGTTTACGCATTAGGTCAGTAGCCAGAGAGTAGACGGTCTTTTGCGGCTGTAACGCATTCGACCACATGGACGTTTACACTATGAAAGCAATCCGGTTCAACTACCTCTGGAAGTGGTCGAAAGTGGACAAGCTCAAAACGTTTTAGGCCCTGTTTACACCTGTATTTAGCGTCGTCCACTTGTGATCCAATCAACCAAAACTCATCTTAATACCAGGTGTAAACAGGGCCTAAAGGCCTATTCACACCGGGACGAATTTCGCGCGCGATATTCGCCGACGTTTAACGCCTCGTGACTAAACAAAGGGCGCCAATGTAAGTGTGCACACCGACGCGAAAAACGCCACGCGTAAAAGCGTCATTTTTTAAAAAACGCCTCAGGTTCATTTTTTTGGTTTGACGCGCCACGTCAAAAACTATCCGACCAATGAGATTGGCGCTTTTGCTCACGTGTCTGGAGCTTCTGAAGTTACAGTAAAACACAACTTGGTTCAAACATAAAACGGTCTTGCCGAGCACACACGTAACGGCGAAGAAGATGCGCCAAGTAGCGTCTACACCATAGATATCCATAATAAAGGCTTGATGTCTCGTCCGCGCTGCTGGCCAATGGCCTTTATTATGGATATCTATGGTCTACACTGCCGGGAAGAAATAAGACGAGGAAGATGCAAGGCAAGATGAATGTATAGAGCTGCTGGTCTCGTTGGTGTCGGAACATAAAGAACTATATGACAAATGCGACACCGACTACAAAATAGGACTATTTCTGTTTTACATTAAGCGCCATCTAATGTCAAGGAATGAATTTGCATGTTCACTCGGCTCAACGTCAGCGAAAATCGCTTGGGTGTGAACACAAAAAACGCGTTGAAAAACGCTGGCGAATAACGCATGCCGATATTCGTCCCGGTGTGTACGGCCCTTTAGGCCGAGTTCACACTGTCAGTTCAAATCCGATTAGCCTATTTGTGTATCCAATTGGAATCTGATCTAAAATTATTGACTGTCCACATTGTGTATCGCAACTGTTCAGATTCGATTTGTGTGTCCATGGCGCTCTTTCGTTTTCCGGAATATCTGCATTGGTTCCTATGGCAATGGCGTTGCATTGTTAGGTATACGCCAACAACAACAGCAACTGCACCATGGAGGGGTTTGCAATAGAGATGTTGTCTTATTTACAGCATGACAATGTGTAGCCGCCGTGCTGGACTACTGCATCTTGTGAGGCAGCGTTCGGCACTTTGCAACAACACAACCTTGTTTCTACAGCCACTTTCAGCATGTTCCCTATTCATCTGACGTTTACATTTTACGTGGCATGAGAAAGTCACATAAAACACGCAAAATCCGATCAGGGCAGTCAGACTGAAACGGATTTCCAGAAATGCGTTTTGAATAGGATTTCAAACCACATGAATGTAGCTCGAAACAGATTTGTAAAAAATTGCATTTCATGTGATTTTTTTGCCACTTGATTTACACTTGCCTAATCAGATTTCAATCGAAAATACATAAAAATCGTATTTGGAATGAGAGTCTGAATGTTCCGGGACTGATCGCAGCAATGTTTCTAGGTCCCCATCCCGGGATTGATGTAGGGTGCTGCTTTGTAGTTGCTAGTATGTTCTGAATGGTTGCTAGGGTGGCCTGAGATGTTACCATAGTGTAGGTGGTTGCTAGGATGTTCAGGGTGGTTGTTAGGGCATTGCTATGCAGTTGCTAGGGTGTTCTGGGTGGTTGCTAGGGGGTTGCCAAGGCATTGTTATATGGTTGCTAGGTTGGGTGGTTGCTTAACTCAACACCGCCTACTGAATGAGCTCTTCTGGTGTAGTATCTCTTTTAGCTCTTTTATCAGGATTTGTCTCGCAACAAGATCAAACAAGAGATCCATTTATTTCTCTACACGGCAGTTTTCCCATGCCAAGTTTCATTTCAATAATTCAGTGTTTGTCTCCCGGGCATGAGACAACCAAAAAACTCTATTAAGTTAGCTTTCTGAACTGTCATGTTGAGTTTGTGTGTAAATGACAACTATGTGCTGTAACAGAGCTCCCCAGCAGCTCTCAGCATGAACACGACCTCTTACAGAGATGAAACCGGATCGCTCCGTCTGTCAAATTATTCCTGGATATCGAAACCTTGTTTTGGTATTATAGTGGAAAAAATCAGAAATGATTGGCTGTTTGCACAACCTATTTGGAGGATGTCGAATGTGAGATATTATTTTATATCGTACTGAAGAAGAAAAAAACACTCTTTTAGTGGTGATCTCATTTTCTTTCTTTGCTGGACTGTTGAAACTGTAGGAGGGAAGTACATTTGTCAACATTTAAATGACAAGTTATCGTCATTGAAATAAATATTTGTTATTTAAATATGTTTGAGACTTATCAAAATGTATATATTTTTTAGTTTGTATTGGCCTACTAAATCTCCCTCCATGCTCTTTGCAAAAAAAAAGAAAAAAATCCCTTATTTTTACTCTCAAGACTGATATTGTAATATTTGATGTTTAAATTAGCTCTCATGTTCTGTTTGAGGTCTTAGAGACCTCAAGGCTCATTTTAATAGCTTGAAAATTATGGTCAAGGGAATATTCCAGGTTTGGTACAAGTTTAGCTCATTTGACAGCATTTGTGTTGATGTTGATTAGGCTACAAAAAAAAAATCTGTTAAAAATAAAACCAAAAATGCAGAGGCATTTACAATTAAAGTGAATAGAGACAATTTCTGGAAGATTTAAAAGCAGAAATCTGAAGCTTATAACTATATAAGAGCACTTGACTTAGTTCTTCTGTGTATTATTTGAGCTGTAAAGTTGTTTAAATCCTTTTTACAGTCGTTTTAGGGTTTTAGAGTCTATACTGTTGAAACAGTGATCGTTTTAACATTTACATTTTGTTATAAGCGCCGCACTGAAACTCAGATTTTAATTGGAAATTGTAATAATTCTTATCTCAAATGCTGTTGATTAACCTTAAATTGTACTAAACTTGGAATATGCATTTAATACCTACAGATATTTACAGGACTTTTTTAAGATCTTATGAGAACAGATAACACGCATCAACCATCTTCCATGAAAATGTGGGATATGTATTGGGTCTTATGGAAACCTGCAATAAATTCTAAGATTCTTTGATTTCTTTTATTGTGTTAATCTGCAATGTGCTTTAGCTGGGGTCAAACTGACTCCAAACAGAAATAAGTTACTAGAAAGGATATGGGTTACATTTCTGAAAAGTGCATGTATAATATCTGTAAACTGAGTTTTATTAGCTCAGATTAATGTATTGGAAAAATGTGAACTACTACCATTCTGAAACATACATCATTGTCATTCTGAACAGAACATTAAAATGGTAAGAAAAGGCAATTCAATTGTATCTCAGCTAGTAGCCTTGAGGTTGTATCACTCATTAGGATTTCATGCTGAATTCAGAATAGAAATAGGTCTAATGATAGACCCCTGAGGAACTCACTGGGTGATTGGAGCGTTAAAGACACGATGAAGCGAACAATAGCCATAATTGTCAGGGTCATCATGCTAGCTGCTCCAAAGAAAAATCCCATCAGGCCGTAGTACACACAGGTGACGTCTCCCCCTATCCAATGGTGGTTCCAAGCTGAGGCTACAGCCAGCGGGTACATTGTGACGGCTGCTCCCAGATCTGTCACAGCAAGATTCACGCTTAGAAACTCTGGGGGCTTCATGTGGTTTGACCGCTTGTACGCCATCACAAGAACCATCAAGTTCCCCACGATGGAAAGAATTGCTGCATGTGAAAGATAACAGGGAGATGTAAAAAGAATTAGGTGTGTACATACAGCAACATGTTATTCGACCGGTTTTACTCATTTAAAACAAAGCCTTTAATTACAGTACACTTATAGTGCTTTGTTGTCAAAATTTGAATATGGTAAAACATTTATTTTTCACTTAAAAGTTTGGGGTCTGTAATATTTTTTTAATATTTCATAATGCATTTATTTGATTAAAAATACAGTGAAAACTGTAATACTGGGATATATTATTACAGTTAAAAATAAATGTTTTCTATTTGAATATATTTGAAAGTATCATTAACTGCTTTGATGGCAAAGCTGAATTTTCAGCATCATTACTCCAGTCTTCAGTGTCACATGATCCTTCAGAAATCATATATGATTTGCTGGTCAAGAAACATTTAGTTTTACTATCAATTTTAAAAAGAGACCCTATTTTTGTTGATACTGTTATACATTTTTTCAGGATACTCTGATGAATAGAAAGTTTAAAAGAACAGCATATATTTTACCCCAAACGTTTGAACAGTAGTTTGTGTGCATATTATTATATATATTAACCACCCCATTTTGTATAACACTGAATATCTGTAATTCTTGATTCTGATTGGTAAATTGCTGAATTCTGTGCTCAAATATTTTTGTATACCATTGTCCGTGGCAAGCATTATCCAACGTACCTGTAGAGGCAGTTGTGTCTTAGAATCACTTCATTCTCTAAGTGACATGTATTAAATAAATATTTCGTGTCCATTTATTTACTATTTATTTCAAAATGAATGACATATTGCGTATGGGTTTTGATTTTGAGATAATGATCACTGTATCCCTCTTTAATACTTACAGGATTTTCCTCCATAAACTTGCTGAATAACCTGATGCTGTATATTCTATATATTAGTTCTATTTTGCATTTACATTTTAATTTATGCATTTGCTTTTACAAAGTGACATGCATTGCCTTAGGGTGTACTCACACTAGGCACGGTTGCCATGAACCGGGCCCGAGTACGATTGTCCCCCCTCCCCACTCCCCCTCTGGCCTGCACTCACATAGGGTTTCAACATTCGTGCCGGAGCACGCTTACGTCATTATGGTGCGTGCGACGGTTTCGGGATAAACAAGAAGAGCGGCGCTCTCTGAACACAATGAAGTCCATCGCTCTGTTTTCTTTGTGGATAATTTTGTGTCGTTTGGTCCACAGCCTGTTGTTAAACAGATGCGTCGCCTTAGTGGCGCGAACATTTTCACGTAATCGTGCTGCTCGTATGAGGAGGTTTGCAAGGTACCAGCTGAAGTGCAGCAAGGACTTTGCAGCTTTGATTACGGACTGTGTTGGTTTTGGAGCGTCGCAAAACCATGACGCCACGCGTCCTGTTCCGTGCTCCAGCACGGTTAGCGCTCACACTGCATGCGAACCGCGCCCGAGTCCAACCGAACCGTGCTCTGGCCCACCTCTTCCAAGCGGGCCAGGGCCGGCTAATCGAGCCGCGCCCGGGCACGGTTCGGAGCACTCACACTAGTCAAACGAACCGCGCTTTGGTGGTCAAACGCACTCGGGCACGGTTCAAACTGGCTAGTGTGAGTACAAGTTTCATTTGATCAGTTTGTCCATTTTTCATGTTCTTGGCAGTGCTTGGCTGTCCTCTACAGTTTAAACCACAGGGGATTCACGAGTTCACACTTACATCAATTAAACAGAGTAAAGATTATGCGTATTTGGCGTGCTGTCCGGGGGGAGGGCTCCGAGCTCGGAATTTTGCCCGAACCCAGAGTACTCCCCCCGTTGTTGTAAGAGTATTAGGACTATGAGTGAGGAGATGGGGTGGTGGAGGGATGCTGTTAAACTGTCAATGAACGGAGGTAAGTTTGCTGTATATATACACAGCGCTTAACTCGTTGATTAAGCACCACTCGTGTCTAATTAGGTTTGATTATCTGAATGTGCTCCACGTGTGTTTAATTAGGTTTAATTATCTGAACGTGCTCCTCCCGAACTTTGTTAATAAAACATCATTTCACGAGTTCACACTTACATCAATTAAACAGAGTAAAGATTATGCGTATTTGGCGTGCTGTCCGGGGGGAGGGCTCCGAGCTCGGAATTTTGCCCGAACCCAGAGTACTCCCCCAAAAGGCAAAAAGAGCAAAGGACAGCCGCCAGACTTAAGACCCCCCAAAACGCAGAGAATTTGGCGGGCTGGCGTTTTGAGAATAAGCCTGGTTGCTTGAGCAGGAGGGCCTGCTGGCTCACGAACGGGGAGCAGTCGTAATTTGGAACAACAGTCGGGAGGGCTCGCACCGTTTCTCGACGGGAGCAGCTCACAGCGTCAGACAGGCGAGCTCTACCGGCCGATGAACAGCGTGATTTATGCCGCCTGACCAGGAGGGCCCGTGTTGCCTCTGGCGGGAGCAGCTCACTGCGCTGGGCGGACGGGCCCTACTGGTTGACAAGATTTGGGAATGCCCAACCAGGAGGGCCCATGTAGCTTCCGACGGGAGCAGCTCACAGCGTCGGGCTGATGGGCCCTACCGGCTGACGGTGGAGTGGCGCGTTTTTTGGAAGCCCGGACTGGAGATTTCTTGCTGTCCGCTGGGAAATCGATACCTGTTGGATGGGAAAGAGAAAACATAGATGCATGCAAAGTCCGCTGGGAGACCAATGCTCGCTGGACAGAAAAAAGAGAAAACATAGATGCATGCAAAGTCCGCTGGGAGACCAATGCTCGCTGGACAGAAAAAGAGGAAACATAGATGCTTGCAATGTCCGCTGGGAGACCAATGCTCGCTGGACAGAATTATGCAATGTCCGCTGGGAGACCAATGCTCGCTGGACAGAATTATGCAATGTCCGCTGGGAGACCAATGCTCGCTGGACAGAAAAGAGGAAACATAGATGCTTGCAATGTCCGCTGGGAGACCAATGCTCGCTGGACAGAAAAAGGAGAAAACATAGATGCTTTGCAATGTCCGCTGGGAGACCAATGCTCGCTGGACAGAAAAAGGAGAAAACATAGATGCTTGCAATGTCCGCTGGGAGACCAATGCTCGCTGGACAGAGGAAGAGGAAACATAGATGCATGCGACGTCCGCTGGGAGACCAATGCTCGCTGGACAGAGAAAGAGGAAACATAGATGCATGCGACGTCCGCTGGGAGACCAATGCTCGCTGGACAGAGAAAGAGGAAACATAGATGCATGCAACGTCCGCTGGGAGACCAATGCTCGCTGGACAGAGAAAGAGGAAACATAGATGCATGCAACGTCCGCTGGGAGACCAATGCTCGCTGGACAGAGAAAGAGGAAACATAGATGCATGCCACGTCCGCTGGGAGACCAATGCTCGCTGGACAGAGAAAGAGGAAACATAGATGCATGCAACGTCCGCTGGGAGACCAATGCTCGCTGGACAGAGAAAGAGGCATCACGTAGGGGTTTTAACAGGAATATTAATTCTGAATAGTGAGGTACTGGAGAGGAGACATCACTGCTGCGGCAGTGGAAAAATAGCCAGAGAAACAGAGCTCCTGCGGGAGCAGAGGAGACATCACTGCTGCGGCAGTGGAGAAAATAGCCAGAGAAACAGAGCTCCTGCGGGAGCAGAGGAGACGTCACTACTGTGGCAGTGGAGAAACTTACCTGGAGAAAAAAAGAGCTCCTGCGGGAGCAGAGGAGACATCACTGCTGCGGCAGTGGAGAAAATAGCCAGGGAAATAGAGCTCCTGCGGGAGCAGAGACATCACTGCTGCGGCAGTGGAGAAAATAGCCAGGGAAACAGAGCTCCTGCGGGAGCAAAGACATCACTGCTGCGGCAGTGGAGAAAATAGCCAGGGAAACAGAGCTCCTGCGGGAGCAGAGGAGACATCACTGCTGCGGCAGTGGAGAAAATAGCCAGGGAAACAGAGCTCCTGCGGGAGCAGAGGAGACGTCACTACTGTGGCAGTGGAGAAAATAGCCAGGGAAACAGAGCTCCTGCGGGAGCAGAGGAGACATCACTGCTGCGGCAGTGGAGAAAATAGCCAGGGAAACAGAGCTCCTGCGGGAGCAGAGGAGACGTCACTACTGTGGCAGTGGAGAAACTTACCTGGAGAAAAAAAGAGCTCCTGCGGGAGCAGAGGAGACATCACTGCAGCGGCAGTGGAGAAAATAGCCAGAGAAACAGATCAGATTATTTTATTTAATGCCATGTCGGCATCCAGAGCTATTTTCATGGCAAAAATTCAATCACAAAAATACAAATATCATATAAATACAATAAAAACAAAGCAAATATAAACAACAAGTCATATTATATAATATTTATATTTAAATTAACATGATAAAAAATCTAAAACCTTTTCAGGCATAATCTCATTAAATATGTCCTTCAATGAAGAAACTTCATAAAAGAGCATTCTGCTTGCATGAAGGGCAGAACAATCTAATAAAACATGTTTGACAGATAAGGGAATTTTACAAAACATACACAAAGTTGGGTCTTCAACTTTAAGCAAAAAGCATGGGTCAAACTTGTGTCCAGAGAAACAGAGCTCCTGCGGGAGCAGAAAACTTACCTGGAGAAATGAGCTCCTGCGGGAGCGGAGAAGACATCACTGCTGCGGCAGTGGAGAAATTTACCTGGACAAATTGAGTTCCTCTGGTGTGAGGCTGAGCAAAGGGAGGAGTAGGTTGGGGCCTGGTGGGCCGATGCTCGTCTTCTTGCGCGTTAATCAAAAACGCGAAGAGGTGGTGAGAGATTAAATCCTTGCAGGATTATGCGCATCTGAAGTTTAAGTGGCCGAGCAAAGATAGCAGTTCGCGTTTTAAAACAGTGGGAAGGTGGGCGAGATCAAAATATCCTATCGATTTTTTCTTGTGCAGTGAGGCCTGGAAAACAACTGTATCCAAGTTAATGCCCAGAATTCAAATGGACGAGGCTGAACCCATGGTTTTAACCTGTGCAATTGGAATCCCGAGCTCAGCAGAAACTGTGCGGGGCTGAGAGATCGATTATTAAACGTACGAAAATGTTCTTATTTTCTCCGTTTATTTCGTTTATTTTGATCATTTCTATGGGTCATATTACCTGCCGATTTGTTCGTTCTGAATCAGAAAAACCAATAGTGAAACTGTGGCTTTAAACTAGCCTACCTACTTAAAAAAAGAAATAAAATAAAATAAAAATAAAAATGCATTTATGCTATAACCTTAAGTTTCTAAGCGATTTTTGTAAATAAATTGCAGGACAGTGTTAACGAAAGGTTCTTAATGATTCTGTCTGTGTGCAATCTGCACGTAATGTGCGACCTATTGTTTACGTGTGAGTTTACCAAAAGGAAGCATCGCGTTAATGAACGGCAAATCATTTGTACGGAAACTATTTAAAACGCGCGTTCCCCCGATCAAAATTAGTATCCAGATAGCATAACTTGCTCGTGATTCAACCACTGAAGTGATACGAAGTTCAATTAGGGACAGAAAACGAAAAGGTTTTGAGCTGAGCACTCACAGAGTTGACCCGGCAGATGTTGAGTGTGGACTGACCGGGACTGAATCTGCAGCGCGGCTTACTTAGGGCCTGCTGGGGCGGCCTGACGCTGGAGGAAGACCCGTTCCTTCGAATTAAGAGGGCGGCATTGCCTTATGACCATTTCTCTATGGCAGGAATTATTGAATGGGACAGTTTAAAGAAATACGCGGAAGTAGATTGCTGATGTTTCGCCCGCGGTGGCGAGGACCCATTTGTTTGGCCTGACGCCCACGAGATAATACCAGAGGATTGTGGCAAAGATTCCTAATCCTGAAGGACGAAAGATTCTTCATCAAACGGGAAGCGCTCGATTCGGGCATGTTAGGAAGGTACTGCGGGGCCAAATGCTGTTAAACTGTCAATGAACGGAGGTAAGTTTGCTGTATATATACACAGCGCTTAACTCGTTGATTAAGCACCACTCGTGTCTAATTAGGTTTGATTATCTGAATGTGCTCCACGTGTGTTTAATTAGGTTTAATTATCTGAACGTGCTCCTCCCGAACTTTGTTAATAAAACATCATGTATTGTATATTGTGTTTTGTTTAATGTTAGGGGCAAATCCCAGACGAATTCTTCTGCAGTCTTATGTAACCTCATCTTCAAACAGTCTCTTGTGTCCTTTCTTTGTGTCTTCGCCTTTCTTTAATCTCAGCAACCAACAGTATGTCATCTTGACTCTTTGATAACCTTCCTGTTGTGCCCTTCAGCCATGTACAGTTTCACACCGAGATGTCGAGGTGCTTTATCGCCAAATTATACAGGTCTGTTCCATTCATAATCAAACTGGAGCTTTAGACTGCATTATAATATACAATAGCTGTGGGACTTACATTTACTGTGTGCATTTGGCAGATACTTTTATCCAAAGCGACTTTTATTGCATTCAAGGAATATTGTAAACACTTCATGCAGAATCAAACCCATGACCAACTCCACTCCACAACAACACTATTTTAATTTGCTGAATGTTAAATTTTACTAGCATTATCAGGTTTGATCTGTGCTGTGCTGGTGAAATCCTTCATCCAGTAGGATGACCGCTGAGTATGTGGATTACATTAAATACGAGCCATCTGTAGTCATACTTTAAAAAGAATTACACGCAAGATTCTAGGATAAATTAATAGATCTCCCTGCGGCGAAAAAAAAAATCCAGAATACCTACATCTGCTCCAGCAAAATTAACAACAGCTTCCTTTGCAAGGAACAAACTTGTTTAGGGAACAGAGGACCTTCATTCAACAGAGGCTTATGGGTAAAGTGTGTATAAGTTATAAGCCATCAGCTTTACCCATTAATATCCCCAGCTTGCCAATAGGTTCAATGCTCCCAAGGATTTACCAAACACCTGCAGTTTGCTGTGACATGTATTGAGGAGATTAAATGTCCCCAGTTGCAAAGACCTGAAAAATGATGTGGGGTATCAACGACTGCGTCAACATCCACAGGCATTTCTAAAAGCAGCCGAATGAGAGGCGACAGCCAAATCAGCGTGAAAGCACCTGAATTTCTATTTGTGATGTCTCAATATGTAATTTACAACACAATTTTCTGAAGTGTGCGGACTTTGAGGCATGAAAAGACTCAAGACTTGAAATGTCATCTGCTTTGGTGACCTGGAGGTCAAATCGGCAAATCTTGTAATTGAAGAGAATTAAATTAACCTTGAACTGAATTGAGCTGAATAATTGCCCACTGTAGAGCTGCTTTATAGCTGAATTGAATTAATTTCATAAATTGATTAATTTTCTCTCGCCTCTCGAAATTCATGACACGACTCAGATTTTCTATATAAATACTACATGACTGAGTGAATTCACGAGTTCACACTTACATACAATTTGAGGGAGTAAAGTTGAATGCGTATTTGGCGTGCTGTCCGGGGGAAGGGCTCCGTGCTCGGTGTTCGGCCCGAACCCAGAGTACTCCCCCCTCCCGTATGTAAATGGTTAGGACTAGAAGAGTGGAGAAGGGTTGGTGGAGGGATGCTGCTAAACTGTCAATGGATTGAGGCGAGACTGCTGAATATATATACACCTCTTATCGTTGATTGCTGAGTGCTCTCCACTCGTGTTAATTATCTGAATGTGCTCCACCCGAACTTTGTTACAGTTTTTCTCAGTCGCTTTGGTACATTTCTCAGATCAGAATTGAAATTCTCAAAACCTGTTCAATCTTCACATCATTGAGTCACTTGTGCACATCAAAAAAGCAGTTTCTCATTTCTTTGAACAAGTTGGAAATGCTTTGGTACATCCATCCAAATGATTACGTACAATTCTCTATTTCCTACATTATCAATTGCTTATGTCATTTTGATCAAAATGTATTATAATGGGTCTCTGTTGAATAGTCTCACCCCCCACAACATTTAGGCATTAGTAGTCTTTGCATGCAAAATGGTTGAACAAGTTGTCATAATATGCATGTACTGTTTTCCCTAAGGAGATTGCCCTATGTTCACATTTCTACGTTTTTTTTCTTTGTGCAATGCAGTGCTTTCTTTCCTTTCTGTATTGCAATGACACGGTCTGTCAACAAATTACAGTACAAACAGTAAAAGCGTAAATGTGAATCTTGTCCAGTCTCTTGCAATCAAACTCCCACATACACTAACATACACTACGTGTAACCTACAATTTACAATAATTGTCATCAAAACTTTATCCATGCATAGTTTACATCAGAACATCCCTCCAGAGTACACTGTTATATTGACAACGTGACTAAGTAATTTGACTGTCTTATCCGTACACAATGACAAAAGGACTTGTCATTCTGACGGCACTGACATGTTCATTGACAGATATTTACTTTTGAGAGATGAACTAAGGATTTTGCAGCTAATCCATGGTGTTTTGCTATTTGTACGAATTGTTTTGAGAAATGAACTTACTGTTTTGCAAATTTCGAGGATGATTCGAGAAATGTACCAAAGCGACTGAGAAAAACTGTAATAAAACGTCATTTAAATGACTGAGTGATGCCGATGACGAAGGATGGGATTGAAGGAGAGGATGCAGGCATTTATCGGTTCACAAATAGGGTGGACTGGGGATAGTTACACTTTTAATAGCAAATCAATTTCTGCGTAAAATCATACTTTAAAGCAATTGAACAACCCTTACTGCTCAGAAAAAAAAGGAAAGTTCATTGAACACACCATATTGGGGAATGTTGTCACAATGGAACCTGCAAGAAAATATAAAGAGCAAAACAACTATGAAACAGCAAAAGTGTAAATTTAACATACACAAATATCACTACAACCATTGTTTTGGACAAAAATATATTTTAATAGATTAAAAATTGCATAAATTTAGAAAATTACTTAAATGTGACCGCTTCAATTTGATATTTTTGAAAAAACACCCTAATAAATCCACATTTGTCATATTGGCTATAGTTGATTCTTGATTAAATGTATAGTATGATTTTTAATTGTTTGTTCACTTCTATAGCCCAAAAGACATAATGATCATGTTCTTTAGACACTCATATCATTCCTGGAATGTATACCGGTATACCTTTTCCAAAGAAAGAAGTGGCAAAACAGATTTTAAAGTCAGAGGGTAAATTAGACACTTATTAGTTTGCGTATAAGCAAAATCGCAGTACAGAGGATGCAGTGGTAACTCTAATACTGATTGATTGGTACTACTCATTTTTGACAGGTATAAGTTAGAATCAATCAGAAAAATTCAACTTGTTTCTTATTCAGGAGCGCCTCAGGTTGGATGAGCACATCTTTCCTTTTTATACAGACAACTGTAAAACCGATATCATAAACATATATATTTAAGTTTTCAGATGAGACTGTGCTTTTGTCTTTATTAGGGATTGAAGATGATTCTAGTATTCATCAGTGTTGTATGGATAGATTAGTGGAGTGGTGGGAAAGGAATTCACTTATTATAAATGAAAGAAGACAGGAAATGATTTCTGGTCTTCCAGTGAATATCAATCAAACACAATAACATACAAGTGTCGTAAATGGGCATGTGGATGCTGCTTAATCATGCAATGAAAAATATGAGAAGGGTCGAGCACATATCCAATGCACATATAGATTATGTTTGATGTAAGGTACAACGTAACTATTTTCTTAGGATACTGAAGTCATTTGGAGCAAATAAACAGATCTTGCTATTGTTTTTTTAATCTATAATACAGAGTGTTATACAATATGGAACATGTGCATGGTGAAAGCTGTCTCTTGGCTAGACTGCGCTATGTATTTGTTCAAAGATTGTGAGCTTGAGTCAAGTTTTCAAGATTTATATACTAATAAAATGTTGTCTCTGGCAGGTAAAATTATCTCTAACCCTTCTCATATTTTATATGAGGAATATAAGCTTTTGCCATCAAACAGAAGATTTAGCATAATATGCTGGAATGAACAGATTACGGAAATCTTTTGATCACCAGTCGTTAACTTAATTGAGTTGGGGATCTAAGTAGGCCTCTGGTTTCTGAAAACATAGAAATGACTAAATTGATGCACTGCAGCCAGTCATGTGTTATTGTTTTGTGTTGTTTAGTGTATTGTGATGTATTAATTGATGTGAGACAGTAAACGCAGTGGGATGCGAGACAATCTTTGGGAAAAAAACATTCCAACAATAAAGTGAAATTGAAAAAAAGGGGAAAATTCACAAAAATGAAGCTAATTCAGTAACGCTGTTTAACAACAAAGCCATTACTAGAGAAAAAAGCAATTGTGTAGTTGGGTTTGTGTTGTTGTTGTTGTTTAAAAGCCTTGTGTTTGCTGAGATAGGCTATATATTTAGCCCTCATGAGAACTTCTCGCGTGTGACAACTAACCTCGGTTTCTCCTAAATAAAAGTAGGCTAAGCATCGATTGATAATCTAAACTCGTTTTCTGAATAACACATCCCTTTTGAGTCAATTGTGTAAAATGTGAATTTCAGTAATCCGTCTCAAACAGACTCGTTATTACGCACCAGAATCGGTTACCAAAAAAGTTGGACATCCAGAAACTCAATCTTACCAATGAGCAGCAGGAACGCCCCAACTCCATAATCCACAGCCGGTGATAGTTTAGAGGAATAAATATCCATGAGGACAAGTGAAGTGTGCTCTTCAGCGGGAAGAGATGATGTTAATTAATTCCCAGAAATTAACGTGCTCGACATGGATCAGTGCAATTGGGAAAAAAGTTACAGAAAATATACGCGCCGCGTAATGATCCACACAGCTGTCATTTGTCAGAAACATCTGTTGTCCAAGAGAGATAAAGAACGCGATTAAATGAAGCTACGACCACACCAACGGACCGAGAGAATGAAACGATGCCGTTGAAAACAGAAGAACACACCATGAGCAGTTAGTGGTGCGCGTTGGACACACTCACTCCAGCGCGACTGTACTGCAGCGTCTGATATAACATCTCTACAAGAGTCCGCTGCAGTCAAGTCCTCAACAGACAACAGGAGGGGCTTCATAATCACTGGACCACTCTTTCTTGAGATAGATAGATAGATAGATAGATAGATAGATAGATAGATAGATAGATAGATAGATAGATAGATAGATAGATAGATAGATAGATAGATAGATAGATAGATAGATACCTTTGCAAGGAACAAACTTAGGCAACAGAGATAGATCTTTTTGAAATAAATAAACAGACAGTCAGACAAATACACACAATTTACAGCTTTTACAGTAACGAGAATGCACTTTGAATGAGAGATGACCAAAATGACTGTGGTCCAAAAGAGATTTCCCATATACTAAAGTTGTAAATTGCAATCATGCAATCCTCACAAAACACACTTGATTACAGAAACACAGTAAACACATGAAAGAAACAAGTGGATTATAGAGGCAATTAAATTAAATTAAATCAAATCAAATCAACAAGCTCCAGTTGTAATTTTTTTTAAGAGTTGGATTCCCAACCTTAATTAAATTTAACGAAACAAACTGGGACTTCCTATGGAAAGCATGAACTGATAAAATGTACATTCAATGCACTGCAAGTTGCTTTAGATAAAAACATCTGCACAAATGTAATGGATGCTAACAAATAGCTTTCTCCAGGTATTATAGACCTGACCTCCTTGGTTAAGATAAGAAGATGTGGCAAAGACTAGCATGAATGCTAGCGGGTTGAGCATGGCATCTTTGATAGTTGCGTTTCCATGGACCACTTTGTTGTTGTCCTTTCTCATGCTCTTTTCACACTCGCTCCTGCAACACTTGTCTCATGTAGCTCTCTAGTTAATGTTATACCATGACATCTTCACAAGAAAGAAAGGTTCTCTGAACTTTGGCCAACTTCTGGCAAGGTTTTCTCAGTTATGAACTGAGAACATAATTCTAGTAACATTAATAGAATGGTAGCACAAATTTATACTCTTTAATAATGTTCTCAAAACGTTAGCAGTGTTTTTATTAAGTTCAGAGAACATTCAGAAGCCTTACCCATAATGTAAGGGTTAATAAAAAAATGATAAAAAGTTAAAAACAAAGTTTTCTAAAGATACTGTATAAATCTTTACTATCACCTTTAATCAATTTAACAGATCCTTGCTGGATAAAAGTATTAATTTCTTTTGAAAAAAGAGAGAGAAAAAAGACTGACCCCAAACTTTTGAACAGTAGCGTATATTGTTACAAAAGATTTCTATTTTAAATAAATGTTGTTCTTTTTTTCTTTTCTTTTTTCTTTTTATTCATCAAAGAATCCTAAAAAAATATCACAGGTTATAAAAAGAAAATATTAAGCAGCACAACTGTTTCCAAAATGTATTTAAAAACAATCAGGATTAAAACAAGGATAATGTGACACTGAAGACTGGAGCCTGATGGGAATTCAGCTTTTCCATCAAAGTATATTTAAAAAAGAAAAGCATTGTTTTAAATTGTAATAATATTTCACAATGTTACATTTTTTTTCTTTATTTTTGATCAAATAAATGCAGGCTTCTAAAACATTAAAAATATGTTTCCAAACTGTATATACTGTAGACATATTGTAATGTATAGTTTTGTTTTGGGTTAATGTTTCATGTTACAGTCATGTATCCTGTCTTGTGATTCTGCCTTGTGCTTACCTAAAGACTTGTTTGACTTGAACCGGCGCTGCAAACGGCTACATATGCTTTTGAATCTCTCGCGGTACTTTGATGTCATAAACCGATCGGCCTGTGCAGCGCCGGTTCAAGTCGAACAAGGCTCTGGTCTCTTGTGTCATGACTCATGTTGCCATTGGTTATTTGTCTTGATTATGTTCACAGATGTGGCTTGTTTAGTCACTAGACGTGTATTTAAGCCCTCATGTTTGCCATGGGAATTTGTCTAGTATTTTCCCTGTAACTGCTGTGTGGTAAGTTGTTTCCATGTTTGTAATGGATCATGACAAGTCTTTGTTTTGTATTTTGCTCACGTTTGGATTTAAATAAACTGCGCTTGGGTTCTTCTGCAAGTGGACTCCATTACACATACACTATATTGCCAAAAGTTTTGGAACATCTGCCTTTACATGCACATGAACTTTAATCTCCGCCCTAATTCATCCCAAAGGTGTTCTATCAGGTTGAGGTCAGGACTCTGTGCAGACCAGTCAAGTTCCTCCACACCAAACTCGCTCATCCATGTCTTTATGGATATTGCTTTGTGCACTGGTGCGCAGTCATGTTGGAACAGGACGGGACCCTCCCCAAACTGTTCCCACAAAGTTGGGAGCATGAAATTGCCCAAAATGTCTTGGTATGCTGAAGCATTAAGGGCCCTATCTTGCACCCGGCGCAAATGACTTTGTACACTGACGCATGTACTGTATCATTCCTATTTTGCACCCGCGCAAAGCGGGCTTTTCCCTCCACAGACTCATTGTGGTGTCCATGAAGATGTAAAAAAAATGTAGTTTTTTCCTCCCACGCCTGTTTAACCGACGCTGATTTGGGTGGGTTTCTCCCATCCCTACAACGTCACTTCTCTGTCTTTCACTGCCCGGACAAGAACGTCGGTCTCCTCGGCTGTGAACCCTGTGAACCGCTCCTGGCGCGCGCCTGGTAAATCCGCCATAATAACAATCTGCCATGGAACATGCGCACCTGCTCTTAAAGGGTATGTTGGATGACGCTCTGATTGGTTTATTTCACGGTGCGCCCAAACCACACCTAGGAATAATGAAGCTATTTCAGACCAACCCCTTTTTAAACTTGCGTTGGGCGCAAGAGTCATTTATCCCGCCGGTAAAATAGCAACAGCGCCCAAGACCCGCCCACAAAGTTACTTGCGCTTCGCGCTTGATACTTGCGTTTCAGATCGTTAAAATAGGGCCCTAAGAGTTCCTTTCACCTGAACTAAGGGGACAAGCCCAACCCTTGAAAAACAACCCCACACCATAATCCCCCCTCCACAAAACTTTACACTTGGCACAATGCAGTCAGGCAAGTACCGTTCTCCTGGCAACCGGCGAACCAAGACTCCATCGGATTGCCAGACAGAGAAGTGTGATTCGTACTCCAGAGAACACGTCTCCACTGCGCTAGAGTCCAGTGGCGGCGTGCTTTACACCACTGCATCCGACGCTTTGCATTGCACTTGGTGATTGTAAGGCTTGGATGCAGCTGCTCGGCAATGGAAAACCATTCCATGAAGCTTTCTACGCACTGTTCTTGAGCTGATCTGAAGGCCACACGAAGTTTGGAGGTCTGTATTGACTCTACATGCGCTGACCCCATCTGTGACTTTATGTGGCCTACCACTTCATGGCTGAGTTGCTGTTGTTCCTAATTGCTTCCACTTTGTTCTAACACCACTAACAGTTGCCCGTGGAATATTTAGTAGTGTGTGAATTTCACGAATGGACTTCTTGCCCAGGTGGCAACCTATCACGCTACTATGCTTTGAATTCACTGAGCTCCTGAGAGCGACCCATTCTTTCACAAATGTTTGTAGAAGCAGTCTGCATGCCTAAGTGCTTTCATTTTATACAACTGTGGCCATGGAAGTGATTGGAACACTTGAATTCAATGATTTTGAATCTTTTGGCAATATTGTGTATAAAGACATTGCAATTACATAACTGGCAGCACATGTTCACTGAACACTCATAAACTCTATTTGCCACTAGTCATTAATCTGTGATTTATTCTTAATGAAGTGCTCACAGCCTCATTCACTGTTGCACAATGCTTCCCTGTACGTGACATCCTTTTTCTGAGAGTTTAGCCTTGGGGTTCCAGTGACCTTGACTGATGCGGACAGCAGAACTCAACAACCATCAGATCTCATGCCTCACTGACCATCTTTACGTGGAAATCAGTCTGTTCAGGTTAGTTTGGCTGTGAACGTGTCAAGCTGCAAAGAATTGAGTCTCCGATAACTGATTGGCTTTTTCAAGTCATTATTTTGTAACCTTAAATGTAAACTGAATGCTCATATCTCTTCCTGTTCAAGGTGTTGCAAGATCTCTTGACAAGATCAGCATGTTTAAACCTTTGTGTCATATATGTGCAGTCACTACCACCTGAAAGGACACTTAATCACCCTTTGCCTGTAATGTTGTTTTGCCTTTCTAATAACACATTTGCATTGCTTGTTTAAAGTTGTCTATACCTTTTGAATCATTCATAACTCTTATCTCTGAATTCACTTTTAATAAACCGTTCTAATTAGCAGGATTTTGCATCTTTCATCTGGTGTTATGTACTGCATGTATGCAAGATGTTTACGTGTGGGCTGTTTTGTTTCTTTAAGGAAGACATAAAACACTAAACTTAAGTCTTAAAGGTGCTCTATGTATTTTTTAGCGGCCTCTAGCGGTGATGTTTCAGATTGCAACAAGAGGGCTCGTGCTCGTGTGCGTGCTCGATCTCAAGAGCGAGAGACACTCAGGGTGCTTCTCATTTCTTATTTGTGCATCCTCACTTCCTTTCCTCGCGTCTCAGCTCCACCCCCTGCAGGACGCGAGGGAAGGCTGCAAGGAAAAAAATGAGGACGGAGGAATTGAATGAAAGCTTTTTTTATACATTGGAATACTTGATCACTCGAGCGTCACTTCACTGCGTCATCAGCAGTGCTCAAAGGATCTGCCCTTATGTTGTTAAAGTTTGTTTATTTAAAGCTCCAGTCCGTAACTTTTTTAAGTTAAAAATAATCCAAAATAATTATATTAAAAAAAACTTATTCTGCCAGTGGTCAAAACTATCTGCTTGCCATAGCTAGATTCAAAACGGTTAGCTTGTAGCCTAATAATGATTTTAATTCCAGTGGTACTGGTGGGTTTCCGCGGGAAATTCGAGCATGTCTTTGCGTCATGACGTCACACCCGTACACATAAAGAAGGAGTTTCGGTTCCTTCGGCTATACTGCGGCTGCGCGTGACGAGATGTTTAGATGTATAGGCTTTTCTCGCAGCACTTTACATGATTAAACTTATGGCATCCAGAAAGATCCAAACAACAATCATCAGTGACTCAGGGTTCTCAAGTCTCACGCATTGGCCGTGAGACACACGCAATTCAACCAGTTCACACGCTCACACGCCACACCGTGTATATCTCACGCTGAAAAGGCAATGCCAAACCAAGTTGTCCTGCAAGCTTTATATATAACGTTGTATACGAGGCGCATGCACACAAAGATAAGTTTCCTGCCGCCAGCGCGTCCGCATCTCGGCCAGATTGCGTTCGTTACTAGGCAACTTATAGACGCGCGAAGTCCGCGAACACACACGGAAGTTCGGCCACCGCGACATCGCGCGAACACACGTCGTGATGGAGAAAGTAAGTTGGAAGAAAGCTCGCCTAACATTTTTAGACTAGAACATTTAATATATAGCCCATCGTATACATTATTGATGCAGTCAAAAACTCTACAACTGCTTTGCAACCAGGCCAAAAGCTTTGGCTCAGTTTGGCTAAGGAAATGTTATTGGGTATGGGAAGGAATTAAGATGTATTTCTTCAGTTTATTTTAAATTCTATATTATACTGTATTAATAGTATTTCTAGTTACATTAAGGCTAAAGCAGAGTGCTCTTGGTAGTATTGTATCTGTCAAAACATACATTAGCCTAATCATTGCCATTGCATTTGTATTTTTCAAAGATGTCAGGGAAAAATGCAAAAATATTGTTTTTCCAAACATTTTGGAGCAATTTGTTATATATTTGTAGCCTAATTTTGAAATATAACATTAAAGAGTAGGCCTATTTGATGTGATGAATTGCTCTGTCATTTATCAGATTTACCAATTGTTATAATTTCAATTTTTGCTGGTTAATTATAAACACTGGGTAAAATTGGGGGTGGGGATAGGCGGGGGCGGGGCTCCATTTAGGCTCCTCCCCTAACCGCATGTGATCTCACTCCAAGCTTTTGATAAAACTTGAGAACCCTGTCAGTGTCAACTGGAGATTCAGCAGTTATAAAACCCAAAAGACTTCGTACTTCGGATTTAAGGTGGCTAGAGAAAGAGAAAGCGAACACAAGGATTTAAACATCGGCGGGGCTTTTGAAAAGTGCGTGAACTCCGTGTTTTGAAGGGGTTCAAAACGGAAGAAGAGACGGCTTTTTTCTGCTGAACAAGTAAGACATTTCAATAGTTCAATCGTGTAACAGTACGTTTTCTTAATTCACACAGTTATGGAGTTTCCTTTGTTGTGCCTTTCTCGTTTTGCTATTATGGAGAATATGAATTCTGAACTACACAGGTAACCATAAAACACATTAAATTTAACATTAGTCACGCAATGCTGATGTGATGTTGTTAACATGAATTTGAGAACAAAGTAGGCTATAATTTGCACGGTTGCTGTAAATCGCGTTGATTAAATCTAACGAAGCTTATCATGTCGAATGCTTTTCCCCCCTTAGCTGGTCAGAACAAAAATGGATGTTACTTACTTGTTTAGAAGACATTTTCTTATGAAAATTCTTATGTTGGTCAAACTTTCAAAAAGTGAATCTGTGATTCTGTATGACAGTAGGCGATCCACACAGCGCGGTGACTGACAGCAGCACTCGCCTCAAAGCACTGTGTTCATCCGCGCTGTTTCATGCCGATTTACGAATCACTGCAGTTACAGATTTCGAACAGACAGATGGCGACAAAGAGGAAAAGTTACGGACTGGAGCTTTAAGAAATTCATAATAAATAATAATAAAAGCAAGATACCTTGTTGAAATATGTGAGTTGTGTGGTTTATGTAAACTACAAAAGTAAAGTATAAATTCAAATGATTGTGACAGATGTGAAGGGGGAGGAGAATTGATACGTGCGTCATGTTTAGTCGATAAAACTCTTCCGCAAAGGGTACACCTGTGTATCCTCGCTCATAGCTCCTCTGGAAGCCTCCTCACTCCTCGATCCTCGCCTCCTCGCGGTGCAATTAGAGAATTGAGATGTCCTTCAAGATGGCTGAGCTCGATCGGTTTCTGGGTCATAGGATAGAGGATGGAGGAGCGAGGAGACGAGGAGACGAGGAGGGATATTGAGAAGCACCCTCAGGCAGCATTCCAGTCCACTTTTAGACACGCACTTGCGAACTTCCCTAAGCACTTCCCCTCTGGGGAATCCCTGCCGCCATTTTGAAGTGCGTTCCACTTCGTGAAGTGGACAAGGGAAGTTTATATGGACAGACACTTGTTCCCTCGATTTTGTCCGAGGGAGCGAGTCTACTTCATATGTACACTTCAGGCAGCTCCATATACCACAATGCAACACGATTGTGACGTCATCGCAGGTCTCGTCTAATCACCACCACCACAAACAACTCAACCCAAACACACCTATATACATTTGGATGCTGCATTAAACAAATTCTTAAAGGAAAAAAAAAATGTAAATAATAAATCAACTCCATGGCTGATTCCAAGTGATCAAGGGCTTAGGACGTTGCAATTCAGCCAATTGCAGTTTCCGCCAGTACTGGGCACTCGTGCAACGTAAGCAATGACGTACATCCGAGTGAACAAGACGGAGGGAACAAGCGTGCCGCACAAGCCCTCAAAAGTGAAGCCAAAACGTCTCGATCGCCCCCCGGTGACCGGTCCTAGTATAGGTCATAAGCCCCGCCTCCCCATGTTATTCAACGGGACGTGAGACCAACTAAATAATTAAATTACACTTCACATATCTTTTTTCTAAAGATAGTTTCTGTCATTTACTGTAGTTTATATCAGGTTGATGTAATTTCAAGTGTTTGTTTTCAAAAATAAGTTAGTTTTTAGTTAGTTATTTGATGCTATAAAAACAGTGCTGTGACATCATGATTGACAGCTGTGATTGACAGCTTCTCTGTGCGAAGTAGTCACTGAAGCACCAACAGACTTTTTTTCATAATGTTGACTATGTGGTCAGTAGTTGTATTTACCTTATTTTAACGAGGTACTGCAATCAGCAGACATCATTGGAGAGGAACGGAGCAGACAAGGCCACTTAAGAAAAGTGCAGGGGCGTGTGCTTGCGATTGATTCAGCGAGAGTGGGGGCGGGGCCTTGATTTCGCGGCTTTACTTCCTGCTCACGACTGCGCATGACTGGTCCCGAAAACGCTACTGCGCAGACTCAAGTTCCAATATGTCAGCGCCATATCGGGACACTGGCGGCTTCAGTTCTCTCCAATGGAAAAGAGCGAAGGGGCGTCGTCCATATTTTTTTACAGTCTATGGGAGGGAAGTTAGCGAGTGAAGGGCATGACAATTTTGGACTGGAACGCAGCCACGGAGACTTTCAACGCAACGGCGAAAGCATCACACAACATGCTGGAAACTCATGTAAACGCCCACTGCAACATTACAATAATAGGCTCAATGCTGCATCCAATGTGCCATTAAAAAAACAGGGAACAATCCCAGCTGGAAAAAAACTGGACATTTTTGAACATTCAGAAATTTAGTCTTTAAAACTTAATTATAAAATGGAATGTTCTAATAACCAAGTGTTTTTTTTTTTTTTTTTTTTTTTTACCTGGACATTTTGGAACATTCAGAAATTTAGTTTTTAAAACGTAATTATAAAATGGAATGTTCTAATAACCAAGTTTTTTTTTTTTTTTTTTTTTTACTTGGACATTTTTGAACATTCAGAAATTTAGTTTTTAAAACTTAATTATAAAATGGAATGTTCCCATAACCAAGATTTATTTTTATTTTATTTTTTTACTGGACATTTTGAACATTCAGAAATAATGTTTTTAAAACTTAATGGGAATGTTAGCAAACTGTTGGATGGATAATCAATGTTTAATTGTGCATTTGTGCTGCTCCGGAGAATGACGGAAAATGTTTGGTCCCAAAAGCATGTTTCATCATGAGCTAGATCAATGACTATTATTTTCTGTCTAGCTTCATGGCTGTTCTTCACCAACTGACAGACTTGAAAAACTAAACCATTTTTTCTTTTCAAAATCTGTCATGTATGTTCATGTGTACAATTTATGTGAAGAAGGGTTGTACACAGTTGTATACACAGTTGTATAAGCTGTGATGGTGAGAAATCTGGTGGGCAGCACTGACAGCTCAGTAATCTCTGTGATGCTGTTATATCCGTCTTTGCAGAGAGACCCACTTCTGACATGACTGGGTGCTTTATGGTGAATTGCTTTTTGTTGAATTGTTTTGAATACTTGTCTGTGTACAGTACAGTAGGTGGGATTGTTGTCGGCCATGTTTCAACAAACCGTCATTGATCCAAAGAGCTAATAATAACTATTCAGTTTACAATCTGACTTTAATTGGCTTTATGCCACAGCTTCACTACTTCCTGAACTTCAGCCAGCCCTTTGTTTCCTGTCTGTCATTATTGGACAAACTGATTAATCCAGGTGTGCCTGGCCTCAGTAACAATAATCAGCTACACCTGGATTAATCAGTTTGTCCAATAATGACAGACAGGAAACAAAGGGCTGGCTGAAGTTCAGGAAGTAGTGAAGCTGTGCATAAAGCCTATTAAATGCAGAATATTGAAAGCATTGGTGTTATTTATGCCTACAGTATCATTCATAACAAAGGCCTATTTTTATGTATGAAAATTAATTTTGGGACATTTCTCATTGATCAAAATTAGCTGATTTTCGGTAAAGATGTCGGTTCACTTGTCCCAGTAGCAAAAAATGCCAAGTGTGCTCCGGCTTTAACCAGTTAACCAATTGCCAGCAAAATCTTAAGATAGGGTATTATATAAGCATAGCCTACATGTTTACTCACCATTGAGCCACATCAGTTTTAGTCTCAATATTAAGTGATGTAAATTTTAGCCCTAACCATAACCCTATAGTGTCTAATTATTCTAATTATATGTATTGAATACATTTAAGAATTTAATGTAAATGAGGCGCATACATTTAAAGGGTTGGGGTAAAAAAAAAGTTGCTAATAAAGGTATGAAATGCCTCTAGAAATCAACCTTAGGGGGGCAAATATCACCCCTTAATGGAAAAGTTAATTTCTCTGCTTATAGGTTTGGCATTATTTTATTTTATTTATTTATTATCCAGGCTTCACTGAATCCTGCAGTTCCCTCCTTTTTGTGTTATAAAAATGACTACTCACATTTCATTTAATATGTTGGTTTGGTTTCCTGTAGCTCAAACAGTGGAGCGTTGGCGCTTGCAACGCCGTGGTCATGGGTTCGATTCCCAGAGAAAGCAAGGACTGATAAGAATGTAAATGTGTACCTTGAAAATGTAAGTCACTTTGGATAAAAGCGTCTGCCTAATGGATAAATGTAAATGTTGATTGCAATTGTGGTTTGAGTAATCCGATCAAGTGTTTCCAAGAGAAGACGGGACCCTCTTCAATCCAGTATAGTGCTCTCTGTTTGTAAACCCATTTATTCGGTATGGCTGAGCAAATATGGGCAGAACTCTTTACTGCTCTAGTAGGCTACTTCAAAAAGCCTTTTTAAAGGTATACATGTGAATTAAACGTGGCACAATGACGTTGTAGTGCAAGGGATTTCCTCAATATGCTGATTGAGGACTGTGACACTCCAGGCACGGGATGGTTCTGTCGGGAGAGATAGTCATTTGCACCTCAATGACTCGTCTGACTCTGTACCATTTGGTTCAGGACATATTATGCTTTCAACTACATACTGTTTATTTACTAGTGTGTTCTAATATAACTATGCTATGTTTGGTCTCATCTGACAGCTTATAAACTGAAATGAATGCTGGTGAACTTAATAGAGATATTAAAGTATCTTATGTACAATCTAGGTACTATTGGTTAAACATGCATTGAGGAAAATGTTAATGTTCTTCTCCCCCTCTTGATCACTACCCATTTGCCTCATCTTTTGGTTTCCTGTCGTTCGGTTTCGGTATTGGTATTCCACTCTTGTTTAACAATGCTTTGCTCAGGGTATAAGAAGGAAAGGTAACTGTTGATCTGGGAGAAAGGCTTTTACGGCCTCGTCTGCACAACAGTGCATTATTTGTTACAACTAAGTTTTCTATGTTTTTCCATTCTACTGTCTACATATTTTAAAAAATGTAACTTAATAAATAACTTTGCCTGCTTTAAAGGCTTTGATAATCTTTTCTTTTATTACTGATCATGTTGAAAGCTAAAGTGATTATAACTTCCGTTATCTAAACGTTCAGGTTAAATCCTACTTTTCCTATCAGTTCTAAGAAAGACCTTTTACCTTTAAAGAATAAGAGGTTAAAGAGTAACAACAACTTTAATTGAGTCAGATTAATTATATTGGAGTCAGATAAATATTTGAGTTATACACGTCATCCTTCAACTGCCTTTTGTTCCGATTATTGGTTCAAAATAGCAGCGTATGCTTCCAGCCTTACAATCCCATCTGAATTAATACTTCATCGTAATGATGCCCATCCCACTCATCAGTTTCCAAACTTCTGAAAGTACTTGTCACTTTAGACTGAAAGCACATAATGGCCAGACGGTGTCTTTCATTCTGATGTAGCTCTCTGAGAAAGTTGTATTAAACCATAAATCTGTCACCCTTCTTTCCATGAATGTGATTCATAGCTCTGAAAGTTTCACAAGGCTCAACTTAATGTTGTTAACATTATTGCTAGTGCAATTTGACTATGCTTTATTTATCGCTGCCTGCATGCATACACATGTTATGTAATGTATGCACTCAAGGTATATTTATGTGAAATTAAATACTTATACCACTTTTAACAGAGACTGTATTGTTTATTTGAGCTGTCCAAAGTGTCCACTTCTGGCTCAACAAATGGCAGACGTGGGTTGAGGTTTTTGTCTACAATTCTGTTTGGTGACACTAGTGTCACAGACATGACACACTTTACCTTTAACTTTTAAGTCTCTGATGGATGCAACGTATCATCAATGCTAGGTTCTGAAGGAGGAATGTATTTCTATCGTCTTTGAACTATCTGTAGAAGATGCAGCTCTCTTCTGAATACTGAATATAATGCTCTCTTTTCTCCTTTGGTGAGTCATGCATCTGTGTTTAAGCTACATGAAACACTTTTAGGAGCACACCAGCATACTGATTGCCAGTATTGGAGGAGGTAACACAACATAAGTAATGTGTGTCACGATCACCAGCCGGAGGGCGCAGGATATCCTCCCTAGACCATTGTTAATCCAGCATGAACTATACATTTCGCAGAATCCTTTGCCCGGACTCATTATCCCTGATTAGTTTTAGCGGTTTCTGATTTACCCTTGTTAACTCTGTCTATATAAACCTGGTTAACTCAGTCACTCATTGCGAAGTCTTGTATGTGTTACACTGCATTTCTCTGCTCTTCTTGTTTCCTGTTCCATGGTTTTGACCCTTTGCATGTTTTCTGGATTGCCCTGTTCGCATGAATTTCCTTCCTGATGTTTGTTTTGGATTGTTTTCATGTGTTTGTAACCTCTTGCCTGTTTATTGGATTATGTCTTTGGATTACTCTTTATTAAATGCTGCATTTGGATCCGCAACCTTGTTTCTCAGAGCAGTTATGTAACAATGTGTATTATGCAATCAGACTTTTTACAATTTATTTTTTTACTTTTTTTATGTAACAAGTAAAGTAACGCATTACTTTATAAATTTGCGCATAAATATTTGAGTTACTTTTTAAGTAATGCACGTTACTTTTCAGTTAAATTAATTTGCACTGGTGATTTCATGTATCACTTTGTCTGGTAATTATAAGTTTTGATAAAAATACACACACACACACACACACACACACACACACATACATTATATACAGTATATATATATATATATATATATTTAAAAAACATACATTTGTGATGAGGGTGTTTTGGCAAGGATGAATGTATTGCTTTTACACACCATGCAATCAAAGACACTGCACAGCATAATTATATGTTCAGAGTCAGACATATAATGAACATTATCCTACATGTGATGTTGACTATCCATTTGCACTTCTCTGATATTAGTAATATAATAATGATGGGAATGGAAAGCTGCTGGGACATGTGTCCTATGTGTCCTGGTCAGCCCTCTTCACTTTGATCTGCTCCCTGATTCATGAAGACATTGCCGACAAATCAGAAATCCCACAGAGTTGATCCGCAGTGAAGCTATAGTGTCATGAAAAGCCATGGTCGGGGGAGAACCAAAAATATTTTTTCATCATTAACAAACTCTCAAGTTATAAATTATATTAAATATTATAAATAATATTTGTGATTGTGATTTTAAGATTGTAGGTCTGGGATATGGCTAAAACAATAAAATCTGTACATAAAACTTATTTGCAAAGTACCACAAATGCAATGCAACATTAATAATTTTTTAGCTTATTAATGTTTTAATAAGCTAAAAAAAAATGTGAGCAGCTGAAGAAAGCACCTAATGCAGCTTTTAAAGGAGCTGACACACATCAGACGACTCTGATTGGAAACACGATTCCTGTAAATAGTTTTCAAATAATTCCATCCAACAGTAAGATACCATCTGTGCCTTATAGCATGTTGAGCGTGACTTTTTTTTTAATCAAGTCTCAATGGAGTTTTTGTATTGCATGAGTCATGCAAACAGCCTTCAACAGGATCCTTCTTTCAATCTTTATGTCACCCGATGATCAGCCCCTTACACTGGTAATTGCAGTTTTGGATGCATTAATGTGGCACTAATAAATACAAATTCACATCGATTATTGAAGAACAAAGAACACAGGAAGGAAATACAAAGAAACAGAGAGTGTGAAAAATGGTTTTAATGAACAGGTTCAATGAAAAACTGAAAGGAACATGCTGAGACAAAATCATTGGAACAAAGTTTTGCATCACAAAGGATTTCAATATCTCACAATGATCTGACGAAAGCGAAAAGGTTCGACAGCGATAAAAGATTCGATAAAAGGACAAAAGAATAAGACATTGCTCAAACAGATAAACATGGGATTGTCAGTGAACAGATAACACAATACAAGGGAGTGTATTGAATTACTGCTGGATGTCAAATCACCAACAGTCTTGTAAACAGAGAATATCCTAAGAATATCTGGAATGAAACTATATTAAATATATTTCCAATAGTTTCAAATAAAATGTTTTCAGCCAATTGCTTCATTTTGTGTCTTACATTCATGCAGTGCTCTACTGTGTTCTGTAAACACAGACTTGATACAGTTGAAGATGCATTTGCACAGCAAGACCAAGTGTTTCTAGGCTGCAAACCACCCGGCAACTTTTCTTTCCTTCGATTTATTCATTGGAGCTTATCTCCTCACCTCTCCGATATATTTTTAGGGGTGACCTCTACCATTGTGCGTTCACTCTTCTCCTGTCTTTTGTGCCCCGCTATTTTCCTCTGAGCGTTCTCCTCCTGTCATTTTGCTCACAGCATCCCAGCAGCCTCGGTAACAACACATCCAGATTTGTCGTAGCTCTCTGCGGAAAGATTTGCGGAAAACGTAGTAGACAAAAGGGTTGTACACCGTTGAGCATTTTGCAAAGAGGCAGGGTAGCAAGCTGACAATGGGCGCCATGCTGTCTTTGCCCTCGGAGTGAAACATGGTCCAGAGACTGATGAACACATAGGGCGTCCAGGACACAATAAAGCCAGCGCTGATCAGGATACCCATCTGAAACACAGGAGGGAAACTTGAACTGACAACAGAAAGCAGTTCAGAGTGATTCATGTTGGACAGGCTACCGCTGTTGTCTGGAGGAAAGGGCACTAATGCATTAATTCAGAATGATCCACATGCACCATTTAATAATTGAGGTTTATGAACAACATTGTGCGCTTAAATATCATAGCTGGCAGGTACAGGGAAAAGTTTTCAGAAATACCTGATTACCATTTTGCCCTTACCTCCAGGAGGGACAGCCCTAACAATACACTTACAAAACACTTTGAATGCAAGTTCCTGGAAAATGACAAACACACATGGGGCTATTTCTTGAAATCTGTTTACTTCCATTAGTGACCTTTAAGGAGGGATTGGATCTTGACATTTACCCACTTCTATAATTTGGGAAACAAAAAGCAAAATATTCCTCTTAGGTTTATGATTTTAGATTGGAAACCAGCTGAGCAAAAATTTGTTGTTGTGGCAGAAGATGGAGCAGGGGTGTGAATCGGTGTCTGTCACTGTAGCAGGAAAACTGTTAAGCTTCCAGATGTGTGAACGCTCCAGGGTTTGCACGTACTGTGACCCTGCATGTTGTTAAACACTTAAAAGGACAAGTTTGAAGGTTTTTAACCAGCTTTGTGTTGTTACAATGGATTAAGAGTAGCCTGTACATTGTTCATTTATATACCGACACTGTAACAATACAAAGCAGGTTGAAAATCTGCAAATTTGTCCTTTAAGTGTTTAACAGCAAGCAGTGTCACTGTACGTGCAAACCCTGGAGCGTTCACATATCTGCTGGAAGCTTAACAGAAATAAAAAAAACAAGCTTTCAAAGTAAATGGCTCTTTAAAGTAGAAAAAACCTACCCTTAATTTTTAGTCTACATATTGCCATCTTTTCATAGGGATATTTGAAAATTAAGAATGGAGCCTTTAAATTTTGAGAAAGCTCTTAAAGGGATACTCCACCCAAAAATGAAAATTCTGTCATCATTTACTCACCCTCAAGTTGTTGCAAACCTGTAAGAGTTTCTTTCTTCTGCTGAACACAAAGGAAGATATTTTGAAGAACGATTGGAATTTTGGCATCATTGACTTGACTTTTTTTTTTCTACTATGGAAGTCAATGGTGCCAAACAACTATTTGGTTCCAATCGTTCTTCAAAATATCTTACTTTGTGTTCACCAGAAGAAAGAAACTCATACAGGGTTGCAACAACTTGAGGGTGAGTAAATGATGACAGAATTTTCATTTTTGGGTGGAGTATCCCTTTAATATTTTTGTGTGCAATATTGGATGGCCCTTACCAGAGTCACTTTTCTCTCAACGGCCCCTGAGTTGGGCAGATTATCATTGCTCTGGATGGACTGATAAGCCTTGTGGAGCTTCCAGGCGATGCCAGCGTAAGAGAACAGGATGACTCCACATGGGATCAGGGTGCACAGGATGGCCAAAGACATAATGAACGAAGAGCCGTTGAAAGAGTGCTGGTACTCGGCCCAGTCCACAGAACAGGCCAAACCGTAGGGTTCCGGCCCATATCCTCCCCATCCCAGAAGAGGAAACACTGCCCACAGCAGTGAATAAAGCCAGATGACACCAATCCATATACTTATAGTTTTTCTTCGAAACTTGCTTCCTGGAACAGATTTGAAATAAAAATTCTAGCCATGCCTATGAAGAAAACTCAAGACTTCTTAGGTAACAAATCCCATTGCCAATAACCTATTTTCCTTGTCTTTGTAAATGCAGAGGAGATTGAAAGTTAATTAGCAGGTTGGTAAATTTGAAAAGGAAAACAAAAACTGTCTAATTGGAAAATCACAGATTAACCATCAGTCTGACTATATTCCCCAATGACCCTTTCATGCATCATTCAGGATTTCGAGCATAATTGCTGTGCTTGTGTTTCACGTTGGTACAAATTAATTAAAAAGTACATATAAGAGTCTACATATACAATTCAATTAATTTCACATTTATTTGTATAACGCTTACACATCGCTTCAAAGCAGCTTGTGTCTAATTTCAATTTAGAGTGATCTAAAGTTATGTATTTCAGAAATGTACATATACAAATCACGCAGTTAGTCAACAATGTCCACATAGTACATACAGATCATTTTAAAAGCTCATTTTGGATGATGAATCATACAAAAATGGGTCATGCAATTGGCTGAGCGTGTCCACGAAATGACAGAATTAAATGTAAGTGGCCTATACAAGCTACTTTTTCTGGAAAGTTTACATAGTGTTGTTAATATGAATATATTACACTATCTACTAAAAATAACTATTTGAACATATATTTCTTGGAATTAAAAACAGGGCCAAATGTGTTAAAGGAATTTTCAGCATTGATTTTCCACGGGTGTTTTACCCATATTTTGAATTATGGACTGCATTTGGTTTTAGGGTTAAAGGAAATGTCTGTTAATGGATAATGTCCTGGGAGAAAATTACAGTTTTACAGAATTTTTCTTACAGTGTATTTTCTAAATGCATAAATGTCATAACTCAATCTTCCAGTGAAAGAATAGACTTCAATCATTGCAAGCTCAACAACCGATGGAAAGAAACAAGTCTTTCCACCTACATATTTTCAATAATCTGTTTCACTTGGATAGAAGAAAATATGGTTTCTTGTTTTTTCCGAAACTTTGCCTACATTTCTTTTTTCATCAACCATTGAAAACTTTAATTTAACAAAGCACATGATGGAACCCTTTATATTCAGCGACACCATTTGTGGTAACAATGTAGCCTATTATTTGTGGCTTCCTGCCTTTTGTAATCTCAGTGTTTCCCCTACCATTGGGGGGACCCCCCGCCCCCCCTAAAATGCTGAAGAAATCCAGTCATAAAAAGGAATTTAGTGTATAACGCGGAATTTAACGGAATTTGTAAATTTGAGGAAAAAATAGAAAGCAGTTCAGTACCCTTGAAATCAAATCGCGATGTAGACTAGTGTGTGTGAATATTAAAACACAAAGACTATTTAAATACGAATCCTGCTTGTTATGTGTGAATGAATGGTGCCGCCGACGCGCAGTTTCATTTACCACACACACACACACACACTGAAGCACGTGACGCTTGCGCTGTTTTTTGGCCTAAATGAAGACACAAATGCATGAACTTCCTCTCCAGGCTCTAGATCCACTCTGAAATTCACTTCGTCATCATTTCACGCTTCATTTGAGAAAAACTATCATCATGACATAGAAACTCAAAAGGTCTTCACTGCAACCCGTCAAAATAAAAGTTCGGTTTAACTTGACAGAAATATATTACTGTTGTACATTAGAATTTAGATATGTCCCAATGTAATAATACACTAACCCTAATCCAAATAAATTATCATCAAAACTGAAATTTTTAAGGTATAATCCATGTTTTAATTTTAACAGTAAAGCTCATTGTGCAGCAAGTTATTTGACAAAAAGTTTATTTAATTTCATATGATCAAAATTGATGATAAATGATACAATTTGTGTTTTATGTCTTCATTTTATTACCAGAAAAAACACAAAACAGAATTAGTGTGACATTTTCTTTCATATATTTAAAAAAAGTATTGTTTAATGATTCATAATACATGATTTCAATTAATTAGACATGCTTTTTGATTGCAAAAAAAAATTACACCACGTATCCGTAACACGCCCGCTCCGCAACATTAGCAGCCCCCCCCCCCCACCCCCCACCCCTGAAAAAAATCCTAGGGGAAACACTGAATCTTGTTTTATCATCAAACAATAGAAACACAGAGATGTTTCATCTATTTTTTCTTATTTTACTGTGATTACATTCTATGTCATTTGCTAGTACAAATGGGTTTTTCAATGTATAAAACCATACGTTTTATAGGGGAGACCCGGGCTAGTTGTCACACTTTTTACAGTGAATATTTCTCAGTGTTTAGTTTTGACACAAATCTTAAAATTTTCACTGTTCACTGTAAAAAGTGCTACACCCACAAAGTAGGTTTTATATATTTTAAATATTTGTAATCTAGTTTATTTTATTGGTTTTATACAAAAAGAGTATCAAAATACTTCCTCTTTACTTAAAATATATCAGTTTTTATATAACAATATATTTTAAATAAAACCCATGCAATTTATTTGGGTAGTTATTTGTATGTGGTTGTTGTGTACAATAAATGTTATAAAAGTGAGTTGACAATGCACAATTTATTTGAGCAGCTGTCGATGTGACAGGTGTGTTCATCAAACGTAAATATTTTAAATTTTATAAGTTGGCATTATCCCTTTTTCACTGGCGGGGACTCCAGACAGATGCAATATCTTCCTCGGCACTTCAACTGTTTGGTCGCTGCAGCGGATCTGAATTTCAGGGTCTGATTAACACGGTAAGTTGAGCAAATTTAGCCGAATGACTGGTGATGTAAACTAAAGTCACAAAATCGCTTACTCCACTAGGGAGCTGAGGTTAGGTTTGCAAATTGTATAGCTAGCTATCCTGCACACATGGTAAGCTAAGATGGCTGCACAGTGGTCGATCGGCAGACAACAGCAGTGTTTAAAAACACATAGAAGTTACATATGTAATAATTAGTTGCACAAATGCCCTCAGTTATATTTTTAGATTGCACAGATTAAATTTCGGGATCATATGCGATCGAAACGGTCGCAATTTCGAGCCTTCAGGCAATAGTTGTGCGGGCAAATAAGGGAAAGTAAGATGTGGTGTTTTATGGACAACACTTTGTTTTGTGTGTTCTGTGTCTTTGACAGAACTCAGAGATTATGTTATTATACTTTTGCATTACTAAAGCAGATGCACAGATTAGACTGTATGTATGTTTAGTAGTCTGTCTGATTTTAGAGATTTGATCCACAATATTTTAATGCTGCATTGTCAATTAATGACAGATTTTTGGTCTAGATTTTTATACTATTTCTAACCTATTACTTAAAGAAGTTACATTTACAACTGATTTTTTTTAACCTTATTTCTAACATCTAACATTTTCCTGGTCTTTAGATACCCAAGCACTTTTGTTACCTGGGGTCTTCGAGCTTCACATCCAGGTAAGACAAACTTCAGAATAGATTCAATTACAATTTGATCAGATTATACGTGTTCTGTAAGTCCAATAGACGTTCAGGGAATCTCCATACAAGGTTAAAAACTAGTTCAGATGTGGACATATTTTATGTAATTTAATGTCTAATTTAGACAATTTAAACTTTTTCTGGACCAAACACTTTCAGAATGCATTAAATTAAAACTCATGTTTATTTCAACGTAATTTCTAATTGCAAAGCAACTCTCAGACAGTGTGTGTTTGTCCAAAAATCATGAAATCATTACTGTCTACTTAGGGCAGGCAGCTTAAGGTCCCTGGTTCGAATCTGATTTCTCTCATGATCCAAATATGTATAAATGACAGATGCTAAACTGTCTAAAGGTGTCAGTGCGTGTTTGTCCAAAAATCATGAAAAGAAACTTCACTGTCTGTGAATTGCTTTGCAATTACACATGAAAATTACATTGAAATAAATGTGAGTTTTAATTTAATATATCCTGAGAGTGTTTATTTGGTCTAGAATAAGTATAAATTGTCCAAATGAGACCTTAAATGATGTTGAAAATTGTCCACATTGTCCACATCTGAACTAGTTTTCAACCTTGAATGGAGCTTCCGTGAACGTTCATTACAGAACACCTCAAAAAAAGTCGTAAAAACGTTCATTCTGGCTCCTCAGTGGACGTCTTTTCAATGTACGTCTTTGTGACAAAGACGTTGAAAAGATGTCTTTTGGACATAATTTTGCTTAGTGGGTTTATTAATATTGTGATGATATGGGGTGATTACATTTGCTCTGGTAAGATATTTAAACTCTGTAGCTTAATTAACAGTAATGTGATGACCAATCAGGTACAGGCAAGGACAATTGCATTTGTTTTATTGTAATGCATCCTTTGAACCAGAAAAATACAACACTCATGCTAGAGTAGATCATGATATTTTAGTACCCACACTCTATGGCATTGTGTAGACTTCACTCTGGTCACATGTTCTAGTCACAGTATCCATCTTGTATCCACCACCTTTAGCAACAAAAGTACAATTTGGACTTTGTGTCTTATCTCTTCTACCTGTCTGCTAATATTCATCTCATTTCCTATTTGTCTGACCAAACTCTTGTTTCTTTTTTGTCTCCACCAATAGAGTCGGGCTGAAAAAGAGGTGCACGCTGAGCTTGGCAGTTGCCCACTGAAAATTTACATGTTTCATCACCCCGAAACGATTGGGATTATCATATAAGGACAGCCCGTGGTCAGAGGTGTGCCAAACCTGTTGAAAGCATGCTGCCTCCTGTTTGAACTTACCTATGCTCTCGACCTCATGTATCCCTCAAAACTGGTGTATACTTGATATATATCAGAGGCTTTTTGTAGGATTGGACCCTGTGCGTCCTAAACCATCATCATGTAATTTTTGACATTGCAGTTCCAGTGTGATACAATGTGATGTTATGGCTCACATTTACCTTGATCCAAACATTTCAGATTGGGCAGTTTGGATATTTCACTGTACCGTTCAGAACAGGTTGAAAATACACTTCTACAGTGTTTGTTTTATATTAGAGTGTACATGTGCGGCCACATTTATTTGCTGTTTTGTAGTCACTGTTAAAAGTGACACTGGTTGACATTGAATAAATTATATATTGTCTTCAATCTATCTTCTCATCTTTTTCTTCTTCAATTGAATTTGTAATTGTTATTGACAATTAAAAAAAAAATATTAAAATGTTTATTCACATATGATTAAGTTAATTTTACTAAGAAAATAAAGTTCATAAAACCTAATTAAAATGAGAACAGGTTACTTGTAGCAACCCATAAATAAGTTACCTGTACCAAGAAAAGTAGGTTTATCCAACTGAGTAATACTAGTACTATTAGTTAACTCAACTTGATTTTGTTGCGTTTCTATAAAGTAATATTAAAGTGTTCAATATACTTAAAAAAGGCTGCAAGTTGAATCAACATAAAACATCCAATGCAGCCACTTGCCTCACTTTTTATAAGTTAGATCTAGGTATTACTTTTTACAGTGTTATTGCCCAGATATATAAAAAACAAAACAACAGTTAAACTCACATTGACCTTTTGTGCTTGGATGCAGCAAAATTAAATGAAATATTGTATCAATAAAGCAATCAATGTTTCTAAATCTCACTTTGGGACCTAATGCGATCAGCACAGTACCTGATTTCGGAGGATTTCCTGTCACCAGATATCTCACTAACCCAATGACGGCCAGAGTCACGATGCTGGCCACGCTGAAGATCATTCCCATCAGGCCATAGTACAGACAGGAAGGGTCACCTCCAATCCAGGCGTGGTTGAAGGCAGAGGCGATTGAGAGTGGGTACATGCTGAGAGCCATACCAATGTCAGTCACAGCCAGATTGACCGTGAGGAGCTCAGGAGCTTTGAGATCACTGTGACGCCAAGCGGCTGCTACCAGGACGGCTGCGTTACCCAGGATGGAGAGGAAGGCTGGAGAAAAATTGGTGGTAAACAAAGTAAAGATAAAATTTCAGATCAATCAACTAACTAGCGAGATTGTGTCTGATTTATGACAGTCACTTTTAAGAAAAGTCTGTTCACTCGGCGACCATATTTGCAACACCTAAGGGCAGCTATTTGGGCCAAGTCCTATTGACTGATAACTGAAATCTTAAAAAAAGCTTGCCACATCCAAATCAGCAACAACAATCTGACTTAAACTGTCCCATAAACGTTGTTACTTGCTCAAATATTGTTAAAACATTTGTCAAAGTTGCACTTTCTCCCATTCATGGTAATATGAGTGCATCGTCTTGATATTTCTAAAGTCTTTGTTCATGATTCTGGCTGGATTATCTTCACCTGTACTGTATGATATAACTAACATTACATTCATCCATCACCAGTGCCAAAGAATGTATTTGAACCCTTTCAAATAGAGGTCACTAAATGGACAGCTGTTCAAACATTTTTTTCTTATGCATGAGTTTTGATGGCATAGTAGCACATCAACCTCTACAGTGGACACTAGTGCATCATCATATACATTGCCATGACAAGCCATTGTAAAAAATCCAAATCAAGATGGCCGACAGCTAGTCAGAAATGCCAAGTTGCTCCAGAATATCAATCCATTCCTTCTACCCTGGGAGACTCTTGCAGGTTAAAAAAATGGTGTAGCATCAAGTAACATCTAGGAAGTCATATCATTGTTAAATTTTCCAAGTACTGATTTTAGATTAGGAGGAAATTCTGATTAAACATCTGTTTACAATAATTGAAGCTGTGACTGTGTTATATATATTTTGTATACATTTTATATTTTATATATTTTCGTATCATTTAATTATTGGTTTGTTAAATACGTACAGTCTGTGTTATTTCTGTTTTATATAACACAGTAGGCCTATCTCTTCAAAATCGCACACTGTCTACTCAAGTCGACATCTGAAAATCTCTTTGAAAAATATACAAAATAAAATAAAAGTTAATATCTTGTTTTTCATGCCATAAGAGCAATAAAAACACGGGGTAAATCCTGACTGAGGTTGTCAATTCATGCATGAAAGGGTTAAGTATCAAAATAATCGAATTATAAATTATTTGAATTAACTTTAAATTGAACAAACTATTATTATTAAAAATTATTAAAATGTTAGCAGGAATCAAAAAAGCAAATCGATCTACTTAAGTAGGCTATGGATGTTATTTCAGCAACGTGCCATCTTAGTGACGTTAAGGAGGCACGTGCACTCTGCAGGCTAGAACAGGACATCGCAACACAAAAATCATCTCCCAAAAATGATGTTCAAAATGATGTATGTAAAATATAAGTACTCGCATTTATTCTGTTGGTTAGCTACTTAAGGCGAGCGCACGCGATCCCATAAAAAAGACAGTCACAGAAGTTGTGTAACGTTAGTAGGCTAGCTAAATAGCCTAAACCCCCAAAAGAATGAAAGATCCGTTTGCTAATGATCATAATATTTGAGTTTAATTTGTTCATTTCATGATTTTAAAGCCACCTACTCAAAGTTTGACAATGTGATTATAATGTTAATTTGACTTCATATATTTGACAGATCGCACCTTGGATTACTGGGTTTTGGATTATTTTGGGATGTTTGTTTACATTCCATCAAGAGCATTTTAAGGTAAGGTTTTCATTCACTCATATAAGCGGCTTTTTATAATCTGCGGTTTTTGACTGAGCTGTAACTTGTAGGCCTATATTTTCATCTGTATCGCGCGCGAACCAATATTTTGTCGACCCCAGATTGAACTTTACAGCCAAATTCTTGTAGACGTTTTAGATCTGTAATAGTACGTATGCCTTGTCGAAATGTTGTTCGAAGATGCTGTTGAAACGTGTACTGTATAGGCCTACATGCGAATACTACTTATTTTAAAAACGTAGGCTATTTTTATTTTATTTTACAAAATATTTTTACTTTATTTGTTGGGGTTCAAGTTTCAACCCTTAACTATAGGCCTATGGTCAGACTCTTGAATTAGCCTATTTGTAAGTCGCAAAGCTATTAGCGATACAATCTCAGCTATGGGGTTTAAGGGTGGTTGGGACAGTATAACTATGGGCATGGGGACGGCATGACTTTGACTTTTCTCACCTAATGAGTGAAAATAAAAACTCCTAGCTGTGAGACCACATAATCAAAATTGGATGCCCTTATTGGCGTGACATCCTGTAGGTGGCCGGGGCAGTCATCGAACAGGAAGTTGACCCTGAAATAAATACATGAACTGAGGAAAATGACATTAGGTTTAGCTGATTTCATAATAAGGTCCTAAAATTGTCCTAGCTACTATATTGTACAAACTTTTGATGGAAACACAAATATGATGCACTACTGATACAAAATCAGTAAACGATTGGTTAATTATCATGTTTCTATTCTCAGAATAGGTTGTTTTTATTTTGTTCCATCCACCCAAACACAGTTTGAGTGGATGGGACAGCATGATTTTGGGTGATTGGGACAGGGCTTAAAGGCTTTGCTAATTACGAAAATGATTAACCTTGCAATTGAGAACCATTGTTTATGCTCTAAATCAGTGGTTCGCAACCTTTTTATTTGCGTAAGCCCTAATCAACCACAAAATTTTCATGAACTAGCTAGATTTTGCTAAAATAAAACGACCTAATTCTGAAAATAGAAACATTATAGGTAACAATGTTTTACTGATTGTGTTGCAGTACTAATAAACCATATGCATGTTTCCATTATGCATGTTTCCATAAACAGTTCATTCATGGATGCACCCAACATCTCATCCAAATACCCCCCACCCCACCACCCAATGGTTCAATGACTTTTGGCCTTCGTTTACCTCAATTACATGTGTTGTACTGTATGAATTGTGAGTGGATTTATAACCATTGAGAAATAAAGTTAAACAGAAATAAACATGACTCTAAATAATGAACAGGAAAAGCTAAATTGCATATAAAACTATATCTATGTATGAACTAACTTGTGCAATACAGTAAATATGCTGTCCCAATCACACAAATATTACCAAAAAAATGGGTTTTGGCTCAGTTTACATAACACACATCCTTTCATTCATTATAATATAAACTTTTATATTAATGGATAGGTAACATCAAATGGAACATCAAACGTTCAAATGGATAGGGAACATCTTCAGTCTTACAGAAATGTATCATGTGTTGGGCTGATGTTTTTAATTTATGGCAAGAAACCTTGCACAAGGTGGAAATTCAAAAACTGTCCCAATCACCCTTAATTCACCCTGTATGACCAGGTCATCTCTGTTTACAGTGGGCCTATATGCATGTCATTTTTGTTTATATAAAAAAAGGAAGGAAGACCACTAGCCTATTTGAAAAATCTAAATGTCACTAAGCAATCATGGTGACTCTTCAACTGAAAAGATATGTTCTACATCATCTATGCTGGGATGAAAATCCACCCAAAGATCAATTTTGCAGGGTTGAACAGTAAGGCATTTCATGGGAATCTAGCCAACGGCAGTAAAAAAAAAGCAGGGCCGAAATCTGACTGATTCCCTTTTGTGGTCAACAGTGTTCTTGGAAATGGTCTTAAAGGCCCTAAACTTTTTTGGCTTTTACTATGAATATGTTAGCCTTACTTTTATCTCCGAGCTAGTGTGCTCTAAAACAATGAAAAAATTAGCATTTAGAGATAAGCATTCAAAACAAACAGTCTCTCACTTCCGTCAGTATGGATCAATGATTTTGATGACATCACACTGCACTTCAGCTTCTCTTCAGATTTTCTGTCCAATCAAATATCGATATCCCCCCCCCCCCCCCCCCACAATATAAATATATGCTGATGTTGCGGATAAAATCGGGATAGGGAACGATTCAGACAGTGTAGTAGATATGCTTTCCATTGGGGCAAATTAAGTCTGGTTTCACTTTAGTGTCACGCTAACTGTGAGCTGAGTGATGTTATCAAGAACGCTGCTGTTCCATTTGCAGAATTACCGGACTTTAATTTGCGTACTTGGTATTGAGAAACGCCTACGATAGCACAGAGCGGATCATATATGCGCAAGTCGCCGCAGACCAGAAAATGTATCAGACCCATTTGAATTCTGCACAGAATGTTATATTTGAAAGCGATATGGAGGAGATTAGAAGAGAAACGGTTAGAGATTAGGAGGAAACTGTGGCGTTTACCGAACTCAACGGCTCTGGATGAACTGTGACAGAAACAAAACGCTATTGCCTATTTAAAAAAGAGGAGGAGCTGTTCGATATGTCCCGCCCTGTCTTCCTGTTTCAGAGGAAATTACGTCAACACACTAATTCACCTTTGGCTAAGCCACACCCTAGAATGTAGATTGACCAATCACAGCGCAGCCAAGAACGAGCACCCACAGTGGTCCGACACTTTTTCACAGCGCTCCATTGACTTTAACACAGGCGTCTCATATTTTTGGTCTCGGCAGGCTATAGAGCTGGTAAGTCCCGCCCATCCGTAAAACTCCAAGTGGACCTCTAGGTTGAAAAAGCGTCAATGCAAGTGAATGAGAGAAAATAATTATTTTCTGATCCCGTTTGAATTGTGCCATGAATGTGAACATATGTTGTCTGTGAATTTTTTATATAATTTCTCATGTAACGAGTTTGACAGTATATTGTATGATTCTTTGGCTAGCAATTGTGGAATAGAAATAACGAGAAAGACTACACGTTGCATATGTGACGTCACCGCATAACACATTTTCCCTCCACAAATCACGGTGCGATAATCTAAGGAATTAGATCGAGATGCCTGTGTGTTTTGTACCCAAATGTCACCATTCAAACAAAGGCATGTTTAGCGGGATCCATGTGCTAGTGGTGGTGACGTATATCAAACGCGTCGAAAGCAGCGAAGAGTTGTAGTCCACAAAGTGCTCTCACACAAAGTCTAACCGTATGAAAATTCTACCCGCTAAATTGTAGCATTCTTTACACGAAAAATTATATAAAAAATTCACAGACAACATATGTTCACATTCATTGCAAAATTCAAACGGGATTAGAAAATAATTATTTTCTCTCATTCACTTGCATTGACGATTTTTCAACCTAGAGGTCCAGCGGGTTAAGGGGAAGGGGCGGGACTTACCAGCTCTATTACAGTCGTAGTTTTGTAAAAAATATGGTTAAATGTTGTGCCTGGGGCATTTGTAACACAGATATGCGTTTCCCAGAGAGGTTGGAGGGGGGTGTCCGTTTTTTTCCCTTCCCAAACCGAAGTCAAATCCTGACAAGTGTAGCACACGCTGCTAATAAATACAACGTTATACTCGCGTAGTCCGTTGCTTTGTAATAACGATTATAGAAGTGAATAGAGACCTACCCAGCTTTGCATGAACAGTGTTGCTCCTTGATATTGTTAGTCCCAGCCTCCGTCTCGATTAGTAGGATATGCGGTGGTTCATTTTTTGACTGTGACCGGTATGCTTTTGCCTCTATTTGCATGCCTTGTTGTTCCTTGCGTTTCGCCTGTATTCGCCTGTATTGCAGCCGCTTTTGCCTACTTCTATCGGACACTTTATTTGCTGCTTTATAAAAGTTTGATAAAATTTCAGCAGGAAGAGCTGTCACAGCATAAGCCATGTTGATACCAGAGCCCAGATGAAGTTTGTTTGTCGGACGTAGCAACAGTAACTAAGGGGGGCGGGGCTTAGCCAAAGGCGAATTAATGCTGCGCTTTTCAAGGCACTTCAGTGGGCCTTTAAGAAAATGTGTCTCTTGAGAGATGGCATCTGATCTTGCAGATCAGCAGTATGTAATATTCAATTTAATGTTATTCGGTTCCCAGCAGCTCCAGTCATGGTGCCTGAGGCGAAAAAAAGGTAAACGCAGGTCATACCACACTGTAGTATTTTGCCGTGCGTCTTAGTAAGAACCGTGCGAAAATAAGTAAATATTGCTAACTGTATAGGTATGCTATAGGGGAGTTTTGCAAAAATGTAGGCAGAGGCACAATTGATTATGGGTTGCAGCCCATTATGTAATGCAAATTAAACAATTCTCAATTCGATGAGCTAGTTACGCAATTAATAGCTTGCCCCATATAAAAATTCTATTGAGGCAAATTTCTAATTAAAATATGACTTATCGTTAACTCATGGCTGATGTGTGACGAAGGCAGGCTTTAGAGATCGTGCGTTATCTATAGTTTGTTGGAAGCAGGACTTTTCACATTAGCACACTTAATGTCACATCACTGACATTTACCTATGTCAACATCTGTTCATGTCGTGTTCATAAATAGATGTATAAATACAGGCAGGGACATTAACCTCATGACAGGGTTAAAACAGATTCTCAGAAAAGCCTAACAGGTATTCTTTGAAGCTGTCGCATGACAACAGATGCACTCTGACATGAATATGATTCAATGATCTTGCATTAAAAAACACAGGCAACTGCTAATTAGAAAAATAATTACAGCATGATTTTTTTTCTGCAGTCTGATTTTTTTAGACGCTCAGTCTCCATTGAGGTGCCAAAAAGTAATTAAGCAAAAGAACAATATTGTTTCCTATCCTCTGTTTAATCTCACTATAATCAGACTAAGCGCTGACATGCTATTGCGTCTTTGGCAGAAAAGCATTAAATTAGTATATTTAATATTTTTTTAGTGTACTGTGCAGTTAAACTGTTTACATAAATAGATTTAATGCTATTTCTAAAGCGCTGCATGCATGTTTCGCTGCACTCCTGCAACTGCATGTCAGAAAAAAATGGGACAAATTCATAAATCACTGTCAGATATTTCTTGGCGCATTCTTAGGGATTTACATGGATCTGGTGTAAACGGTAAACACAGTCAAGTGAGCTGTCTCTGAGAGCATTACAAAGACGTTCATCAACTCTGTGATTTGCTTTGTACAGCTCAGTGGAGCGCAGTACATTCTCATGAGCACATCAGGAAACGCTGGTCTGTCCTCCGCTCTGCTCGCAACTGTGTCCGAAAGCTGAAAAATGCTGCCCTATGCATGCTGTTTATATTATATCCTATAAAAATGCCATAATGTTTGGACCCTATCTGGTCCCACTTTATATTAAGTGGCCCTAATACCTGTGAACTTACATGGTTACTAGATATGTACTTAGTATGTAACTACAGTGTAAATACACATTGGTACATAGTATTTACAACTGTAATATTTGTGTAACTACACATATGTAACAACCCACGGAAAGGTATGTGTAAGTACAAATGTGTAACAGGACATTGGTAACAACACTTTTTCCACTACAGTAAGTACACATGTGTAACAGGCATTATGTAACTACATTTTGTAATAACAATATGTATTCACACAAGTTGTTCCACTTCCACACGCAGTCTTCCATACTGTAGTTACCAGTTAAGAACACACTGAAACCATGATGATTCCTATGTGTATACCATGTATTTACTATATGACCGGCAGCACTTATGTTGAATTACAGCTAAGGTTTTCCCTTGTGGTACCAGTGTACATACATGGTAACTCCTCAGGAACTCTGCACTTGATACAATGTGTTAAACTGTCATAACTTACATGTATTATGCAAAACCCAAACCTCTGTGCAACTGTACTAACAGTGTACTTACATGGTAACTCCTCAGGAACTGTCCACTTAATATAAAGTGTAAAATGGTCATAACTTACTGTGTATTATGCAAAACACAAACCTCTGTGCAAATGTACTAACATGGTAACTCCTCAGGAACTGTCCACTTAATATAAAGTGTAAAACGGTCATAACTTACTGTGTATTATGCAAAACCCAAACCTCTGTGCAACTGTACTAACATGGTAACTCCTCAGGAACTGTCCACTTAATATAAAGTGTAAAATGATCATAACTTACTGTGTATTATGCAAAACCCAAACCTATGTGCAACACTGTATTAACAGTGTACTTACATGGTAACTCCTCAGGAACTGTCCACTTAATATAAAGTGTAAAATGGTCATAACTTACTGTGTTTTATGCAAAACCCAAACCTCTGTGCAACTGTACTAACAGTGTACTAACATGGTAACTCCTCAGGAACTGTCCACTTAATATAAAGTGTAAAATGATCATAACTTACTGTGTATTATGCAAAACCCAAACATCTGTGCAACTGTACTAACAGTGTACTAACATGGTAACTCCTCAGGAACTGTCCACTTAATATAAAGTGTAAAATGGTCATAACTTACTGTGTATTATGCAAAACCCAAACCTCTGTGCAACTGTACTAACAGTGTTCTTACATGGTAACTCCTCAGGAACTGTCCACTTAATATAAAGTGTAATTGTTAGGGTCATTGTTGTGTACCACAGTAAATGCAAAACACAAGGTTACGTAGTGGATAGTAAACTCTGAAATATAAATGTTATAGTTATGCTTTGATAGATTCTGGGATATTACGGCATAGCACTTTTAAAGATTTATTCTTTAATTTAGATTTTTTGATTTGCCATTGTGGTGACCTATTTGCCTTTACAGTAAATTCCAGTGTCTGTAAACAATAAACAAGAATAGCCTACACTTTAAAACTTTAAAAATACCTTGTTTAATCGTTTAACCATTTTGTAGTATTTAGTTTATTTACCGTGAGACACAAAAAGCGTTTCCTCCAATAAAACACAACATAAATTCACAAAAAAACAAAAATTGTATTAGCCTGATATAATCCAAATCTTTAGAATCCATACGTTGTTTGCAAGAAACAGATCCAAATTCAGCCCTTTATGATCTTCATCTCCATTTCTCAGCAGCGACCGCCAACGTCAAATCCCGCGCTCAGGCGCGCTGGTGATGAATTCAAATAAAAAAAATGTGCCTTCTTGAAGCGTTACGACATGTTTTACGGCCGTGATATCAAACGCTCATTGGCTCTCGCCTGCTTCGTCACAGATTGCGACATGCCGTGTTTCAGTCGGTGTTGTACATTTGAAATGGAGAAGCGCGCGCGCCTTCACAGAGTGCAGTGAACCGAAACCCGATTAACATTTTCATGGATTAATAATTGATATTCTGATCTGTACCTCATACCCAACTATCATAATACTGCAAGAGAGGACTGCGGCTGCAACGCATCATCATGTGAACGACTTTTGGTACCGGTTTTGACATTTTCGCAATAAACGAATTATTGTGAAATTTATAACGTTAACGTTACTTGTCTGTCTGTTATGTTTTTATTTTCTTCATAAGTGTAGCCTACGTAGTTTTAAGGAATGGTTATGGGTAGGTTTAGGGGTATGAGTAGGATTAGTGGCTCAAAATATATTTTAATGTTATTGTTAATAAAACTATGAGAGGTTTGGGTTTGCTGAGATGGTCTGTTATGACCGTTTTACACTTTATATTAAGTGGACAGTTCCTGAGGAGTTACCATGTAAGTACACTGTTAATACAGTGTTGCACAGAGGTTGGGTTTTGCATAATACACAGTAAGTTATGACCATTTTACACTTTATATTAAGTGGACAGTTCCTGAGGAGTTGCCATGTTAGTACACTGTTAGTACAGTTGCACAGATGTTTGGGTTTTGCATAATACACAGTAAGTTATGACCATTTTACACTTTATATTAAGTGGACAGTTCCTGAGGAGTTGCCATGTTAGTACACTGTTAGTACAGTTGCACAGATGTTTGGGTTTTGCATAATACACAGTAAGTTATGACCATTTTACACTTTATATTAAGTGGACAGTTCCTGAGGAGTTACCATGTTAGTACACTGTTAGTACAGTTGCACAGATGTTTGGGTTTTGCATAATACACAGTAAATTATGACCATTTTACACTTTATATTAAGTGGACAGTTCCTGAGGAGTTGCCATGTTAGTACACTGTTAGTACAGTTGCACAGAGGTTTGGGTTTTAATACACAGTAAGTTATGACCATTTTACACTTTATATTAAGTGGACAGTTCCTGAGGAGTTACCATGTAAGAACACTGTTAGTACAGTTGCACAGATGTTTGGGTTTTGCATAATACACAGTAAATTATGACCATTTTACACTTTATATTAAGTGGACAGTTCCTGAGGAGTTACCATGTAAGTACACTGTTAATACAGTGTTGCACAGAGGTTGGGTTTTGCATAATACACAGTAAGTTATGATCATTTTACACTTTATATTAAGTGGACAGTTCCTGAGGAGTTGCCATGTTAGTACACTGTTAGTACAGTTGCACAGATGTTTGGGTTTTGCATAATACACAGTAAGTTATGACCATTTTACACTTTATATTAAGTGGACAGTTCCTGAGGAGTTACCATGTAAGTACACTGTTAGTACAGTTGCACAGATGTTTGGGTTTTGCATAATACACAGTAAATTATGACCATTTTACACTTTATATTAAGTGGACAGTTCCTGAGGAGTTACCATGTTAGTACACTGTTAGTACAGTTGCACAGAGGTTTGGGTTTTGCATAATACACAGTAAGTTATGACCATTTTACACTTTATATTAAGTGGACAGTTCCTGAGGAGTTACCATGTAAGAACACTGTTAGTACAGTTGCACAGATGTTTGGGTTTTGCATAATACACAGTAAATTATGACCATTTTACACTTTATATTAAGTGGACAGTTCCTGAGGAGTTACCATGTTAGTACACTGTTAGTACAGTTGCACAGAGGTTTGGGTTTTGCATAATACACAGTAAGTTATGACCGTTTTACACTTTATATTAAGTGGACAGTTCCTGAGGAGTTACCATGTTAGTACACTGTTAGTACATTTGCACAGAGGTTTGTGTTTTGCATAATACACAGTAAGTTATGACCATTTTACACTTTATATTAAGTGGACAGTTCCTGAGGAGTTACCATGTAAGTACACTGTTAGTACATTTGCACAGAGGTTTGGGTTTTGCATAATACATGTAAGTTATGACAGTTTAACACATTGTATCAAGTGCAGAGTTCCTGAGGAGTTACCATGTATGTACACTGGTACCACAAGGGAAAACCTTAGCTGTAATTCAACATAAGTCCTGCCGGTCATATAGTAAATACATGGTATACACATAGGAATCATCATGGTTTCAGTGTGTTCTTAACTGGTAACTACAGTATGGAAGACTGCGTGTGGAAGTGGAACAACTTGTGTGAATACATATTGTTGTTACAAAATGTAGTTACATAATGCCTGTTACACATGTGTACTTACTGTAGTGGAAAAAGTGTTGTTACCAATGTCCTGTTACACATTTGTACTTACACATACCTTTCCGTGGGTTGTTACATATGTGTAGTTACACAAATATTACAGTTGTAAATACTATGTACCAATGTGTATTTACACTGTAGTTACATACTAAGTACATATCTAGTAACCATGTAAGTTCACAGGTATTAGGGCCACTTAATATAAAGTGGGACCAAGTATGGGTCTTTACCTAGATGCACTGTAAAAAAAGATTTTTCGAAGTTAAATACAACAACAGATTATTGGAGTACATTTTACAAGAAAATACCATTTCAGTCCTTCTACTTGCCGTTTCTTTGTAATTATTTGTGAAATTGGGCAATTTCTGAGTAAAAATATTCAATATATATCCCACCCCCCCCCCAGTTTATTTCTAGAAATAATATACAATCACTGACACTGAAATTGATTTTGCTCTAGATCTTTTTAACCAAAGGTCCATGAAAGTGATATCTATATATAATATTAATTACATTTCGATAAGGATGCATGATAATAATCTTAATGTTATTGCTGATAACTGAGTGCAAAAGTGTCCAATATTAAAAATTCTGTACTGTTTTTTACTAAATATATTAAAAATGAAACACTAAAAACTAAAATCAAATGTTTAAATTAGAGATGCACGATATTGGATTTTGGCCGATATTCGATATGCCGATATTTTCAAACTAATTTTGCCCGATACCGATATATTTGTATTTTTTTTAAGTGCAAAAAAAGCTTATTAAAGTTCTCAGTCAAGAGCAGTGAGTGATTTCCTCTGTGTTTTGTTGTTTTATTAACATTAAAGGGATAGTTCTCCCAAAAATTTTAATTGTCATCATTTACGCTCTCAAGTTTCTTTCTTCTGTTGAAAATAAAAGTTATTTGGAAGAATGTGGCTAACCAAACAGTTGCTGTACTTCAGTGACTTACATAGTATATTTAAGCACAAGAAAGAAATGAATACAGGTTTGGAAGAACATTAGAGTGAGTAAATAATGACAGAATGTTTATTTCTGGGTGCAGTATCTCTTTAAGGACAAGCGGCAGAATATTATTACTGTCTCTTTAAGAACTGCACTCGACGCGTCTAATATACACGCATTTGACAAGCAAATTTTCTCTGTATGCTTTCACTTTAGACATAACCAACTTTGTTTATGTAAACCTTGTGTGTATTTGACAGTATCAGCGCAATAAGACTCGAAAGATTAGTCCAGTATGCAGGCGCTGTGACAGGCTTTTAGTTCCTGTGAGCGTCGGGTGTAACGCGCTCAGAAAAGCGCATGTTAGAACAGCGCATCAGCACGTGAATGACATGTTTAACTAGCAAGACTTTGACGCACATGTAAATAATGAACTTTTGTGAATTGCAGTGTCCCGTGAGTGTAACTCTACCTCTGCGTTTACATATGATGTGATGTGATGTGAATGTACGTCGCGTTGTACAGTATGTTGAGATGAAGGCGCCAGAATTGAACTGATAGAATGCACGATACTATGATTTTTCTTCAAAAGCAGATCGTGGAGACATTTTAATCATCCACGATCAAAAACCGCGTGAGACGCACACCCCTAGTTGGAAGTTTAAGTTGCTGGCGCTCATGCTTCGTTCACGGTCGTCACGTGCGCATAGGAAACACGCCACCATATCGGCAAGGCTCATCGGCAGAAATATTCATATCGGCCGATGCCGATGATGGTCATTTTAAGCTTTTATCGGCCGATACCGATGTTGTCCCGATATCATCGTGCATCCCTATTTTAAATGCTACAAGTGAATTTAGGCGTCATGCACAGTATAAAAAATATTCATTTTGAGATTTGCTACATTTAATAGTGTTCTTAAATTATTAGTGAACTTTCAAAGATGAACTATGCGTGAGCATTATAGGTGACAGCACAGGTAATCTAAATGTAAAAATGGAGGAAATGAGCATGCATTGCACAATAAATATAAAATATTGACAGATAATGATTTAAAAAACACCAATATCACCAGATAATTGATAAGGTACTGCTATATCATGCATCCCTAACATTAACTAATTATCTAACAATGATTATATACATTTTTAGGTGAACTATACTTTGAAAAAGTAGCCTACTGTTGAAACCTGTTTGAGACCTGAAGCCGTGGCTGTTTTTAATCAGATACTGCATATTAAGTTGTTGTCTGAATGAGCAGCGATGCAGCTATCATAAGTTTCTGACACAGCCGTGTTCTCTCATTCTTACTACCGTCAGAAATGCAAAGCCATCTGCAATGATTGCGTGGACTGCTAGAGATCTAATGTAAATGCACTGCAGTGCCACTTACCTATACTGTAGATAGAAACATTTGAAGTTGTTGCATTTGTCAAACAGGGACATTCGGAGAGCATATACTGTAATACTCCTATTGTGTTGACAGAAGGTTATTTTGTGTGCACGTGTACTGTACGTCTAACCCTCCCTGAGGGAATAGGAGAAACATGTTCATTGACCTTATTCCTCTGACCTTCAAATGAGATAGAAAGAGCATTTCTTCAGCTTCACAGTATGATCTAATGCTTAACGCTTTCATTTTATTCTGGTATGAAAACGTACATTTTTTTCCAGAGTTTTATATGTATCTGCAGGTGTATTATACATGAATTGATTCTCAGAGTAAGATTGATTTTCATGTTTGTGCAATGCATAACCTGAGACAGTGAAACTGCAGATAAATATCAAAACAGATATCTAGAGTTAGCACTTAACTTCTGGACTTATAGAGGCCTCTAATGGTTTTTGTAATTCTTTTTCAGATATGCTGTGCTATACATGGCTAAAAAATCATTATAACACAACCCTTGAGGTTGCTGCTGTAAATTAACATGGAATCATCAGTGCATATACAAATTGTGTTGCCCAATTCACCAACATTTTAAATAATTAATAATATTTTAAATAATGCATCAGTGGTATGATATCATTGTCACAGCAACAACACAAAAAAACAATGTGTTAATCCTTAAAGGGGTCATATAATGCCATTTTTGTACAAGCTAATATGATTCTTTAGGGTCTAAATTAAAAGTTTGTAATATACTTTAATTAAAAATTCTCATTAGTATTGTAAGAAAAGACTTATTTTACCTGGTCAAAAACAGCTCTGTTTTCAGCACGCCGTTTCAGTGCATATGACTTTAAATGATAATGAGCTTTGCTCACCCCGCCTCTCTGTTCTGTGCATACACCGTTTGTAACACAATAACACAATAACCATAACGCGTTGTTCAGTATAAACGTGGAATTATGAATTATATTGAGAACGTCATACATAGAAAACATGCCGTAATGTACCCTGACTGAGTGTAAACCTTAGACGCATTCATTGTGAAGCGTGCAGCTAGCGATTTGCAAAGATTAATATATTAATATAAAGTTTAATAAAACGTTTCACTCACTTCCGTTCTTCTGGAGGTTCAGCAGGAACACGAATATCTGGTACCGATCCTTTTTAGCAAAGCTTCTTAGCAAATCCAGCTTTATACTGACCCTCGTTTATAAAGCAGTCTGGTGTGTGAAATGATTCGTGCAAACATGAAAGCATTGACGTTGCACGTGTGGAATATTCCCTTCGAAAACAAAACTCAGCCATTGCGTCTTCAGCGGTTCGGATTCAGGAACATTAAAATGACTGTGTTCGTTATTACACCCAAGAACAGAACACCACAATGGCTTAGACGCCATTCTGCTCATAGACAGTGCTCCGGCACATCAACAATGACCGCGCCGGTCCGGTCCGCGCCGCGCAGACTATGATTGACAGCTACCTCATGTGCGAGGGCGGGTCTGTGTTGAAACGCTCCCGTCAATCAACAATCGTGGGAGGGGCGTCCGTTTTATTGACGTCACAAAAACGAACGGCTCGATTTGAGGCAGGGGAAAACATATAAGGAGATTAAAACAAAACCACTGGATGGATTTTTATCATTATATGATATTTGTGTACAGGCACTGCCAACACACATTTCAGTACAATCAACTTGTAAAAGTGCATGTACCATTATATGACCCCTTTAAATTATAGACTAAAATTACAGTTTGTGATTATTTTTTATTTTTTTTAGCTTTCATAGTGGTGCACAGTAGGAATGTAGGCATACTTGGAATAATTTGATGAGATGATATTGACATCTATGATTTCAAACTTTGATTGAAATTGTTGAGATCTCTTCTGGAGATTACTGGGGACTTTTTCCTCAGAAGAAACATCTTAGAAGAAAGGGTCAGCATTTGATGTTATTGCGGTGTAGGAGAAACATTTGAGATTACAGAGATGTTTTGTGATTTTTTTTTTACAGTTATTAGTATTGTGGAGAGAGAAGAGTATTTTATGTTGTAGAGAGCATAAAATGGTCCTATTCATGAGTCTGTCTTTGGTGTGTCTGACTCTGCTTTGAGCTGGTTTAAGTCTTATTTCTCAGATCGCAAACAATTGGTTGTGTTAGGTGGCTGCAGATCTGAGGTTACCATGGTAAAATTTGGTGTTCCTCAGGGTTCAATTTTGGGTCCCTTACTTTTCACTCTTTATATTTTTCCTCTTGGCCAACTCTTGAGGTCTTTAGGTCTTGATTTTCATTTTTATGCGGACGACACCCAGATATATGTTCACTCAAAATCTGATGTAAATGTGGCCGTATCACATCTCTCTAACTGTATCACAGTTATTAAAAATTGGATGTCTGGAAATTTTTTATGTTTAAATAGTGACAAGACCGAGGTGATGCTTATTGGTTCGCCTCACCAGTTACGCAGAGTGCAACCTGTAGCGTTACATGTGGATGGCTCTGTAATCCAGTTCCAATCTAAATAAAAAAACTTGGGAGTAATTTTCGATTCTAATTTAACTTTCGATCTTCACGTACGTAATACTGTTAAAGTTTTTTTTTTTCATCTTAGAAATATATCCAGATTACGGCCCATGCTGTCTTTTCCTGTAGCTGAAAAATTAATTAAAGGTGACCTATAATTCAAAATTGAATTTACCTTGGTATAGTCAAATAACAAGAGTTCAGTGCATGGACATGACATAGAGTGAATCTCAAACTGGACTGTTTTCGCGTTCTCATTTAATTCACGTTTATGAAAAACACCCCTGAAAAACGGTCGGTTCTCCACACAATACCGACTGTGACGCAATAGTCGGGATCATTAATATGTACGCCTCCAAATATTTGCATAATGCCAGCCCTCAATGCCAGGCGGAACTGCGCAGCCGAAGCATGGCAGTTGCTCAGTGTGGATGTACACATGAACACAAAAGTATTTTTTAGTTCCTTCATCTGAGCCTCTGAAGAAAAAATGGGTTAATTTTATTTTCTCTGGAAATTTCCAAACATTTCACCGAGTGTTTCCTCAACTTGGGCCAATACAGAGCTGGCCTCGGATCGAGCTACCAAGCAACACTTTCTGATGTGTAATTGTTCAAGTTCAGACAGGTAATCTTTCTCTCAAAATCGTTCAATACTGTTTATGCATCAGTAAGTCAAGCCAGTGACTAAAATATCAGCTTCACATCGTTTCTTTTAGTAGGATGAAAATAATCGTATTTAAATTGTGAACAAATTATATACAGAAAGCGATCAAAGAACAATCTTTCCACACAGCGCGAGTTTATCTGGACACTTGCCAAACTCGTTATGAAATCAATGACGCACGTTACTGCACAACGAAGCTCTTACTGTATTTACATCATCGTGTTTGCATTGGTGAAAGCAGAGAGAGTGCAGAAACTGCTTTGCAATGATAAGATCTTCATTCTCGCGATCAACACTGTCATCTGCTCAATGCTCATCACGGCAACATTTTATGTGATGGGAATAGATCTAAATACTTTAAAAACATCTCACGATTCGTTAATCTCGATAGCTGTTATAGTAAAAACGTATAATAGCAGTAGTAAAAGTATTCGGGAGAGAGTTTCACATGTAATGCGTTGCTATTTCATATGCAAGCATGTCAGCCAATCACAGCAGTGGCCGCGGTTACACTGAATCCCACAGCAGACACGCCCCTTCAAACAGAGTGTTCAAATCAGAGGCTAAAAGCAGGCTAGGAAAAATGCCATTTATTTCTAAATTATGAATATTTTTTATCTAAAAAACATACTAACATTATAAGGGTAACCCAGGAAACATTATAAAATAAAAATAAAAAAACATTCTAGGGCACCTTTAATACTCTGTTTTTTTCAAGAATTGATTACTGCAATGCCTTGTTAGCAGGAGCATCAAAATCTATTTTGAATAAACTTCAGTGGGTACAAAACTCTGCCGCACGACGTATTCTGACTAGAACAAGACAAAGGGATCATATAACACCTATTTTAGAGACCTTGCATTGGTTACCTGTTAAATTTCGCGTTGATTTTAAAATTCTTATGTTGACGTACAAGGCATGGAATGGACTCGCTCCTCAATATCTCGCCGAGCTTTTAATGCCTTACATTCCGACACGTAATCTTCGCTCCGCCGATGCTGGTCTCTTAGTCGTTCCGGTAACGAACCGGAAAACAATGGGTGATAGGGCGTTCTCTTCAGTTGCCCCAAAGTTATGGAACTCCTTGCCTTCCGAAATAAGGACTGTACCATCTTTGAAAAGGTTTAAATCATCCCTTAAAACGTATTATTTTACGGACGCATTTGGATAAAGGTGATATTGGTGGTTGTTAATGAGATGTATCTTATGGTTTTGTCTATGTCTTGATATTTATTTTTAAATTTGTTTTTAGGTTTGTAATTTTGTGCGAAATACTTGTTTGTATTTTGCGACCATGTCTTTTTTTTATGTGTTTTCTTATTTCCGCTTATGTAAAGCGCTCTGAGAATAATACAAAATAGTTATTATTATTATATCTTTGTTATGTTATGTTATTGAGCCGGTGATCGTGAATATATGTTGAGTGAAGATTTGAAGAGGAGAAGCACATCTTTTAGAGCATGTTGCGACTATTTGCATGCAGTAGTGCTGGTTGCTGTCTCAGTTAATCTCTGATTATTCAAGTGATTCATTAACCTCGTAGTGGTTTTGAACACCTGCTACAGTTAAATGCCTGGGAATTTATGTAACTTGTCCACAATAAGCCACGGGTCTATAAAAATAGACGTTGGTTTCCATGGCTCTCTGACTTAGACATTTATCTCTGTACATTGTGGCTAAAAATGGTGAATGACTTAATATACCAATTACATAATCTCCATCTAGATTTAATGGATAAAAAATTATCTGAATGCGACCTGAAAGGGATTGAACAATGATCATTTCATGTAGCTTAATGAGTGATCAATCTGTGCTTGAGGCTTATACCGATCTAAGAAAGAAATCATGGCTAAACATATTCAGAATTGAACTTTGCATTCTTCATCTAGTTGGTCTGAGATCTAGTTTGATTTCTAATTAATTGCAGCTTGTTAAGCATCAAATCCAGTCATCATTTACTGTCTGCAAAATTTACAAGCAATATTGTGTAATAATATCATAAACAACATTTAATTAGTAAGTTAAGTATGCATGGATGTTTTGGATCAAACTGGGTTTGTTCTTGTATGTGGTGGTCATTAGCTGCTCCAAGCTGGTTTACCGGCTACCATGTTCCTTTAACCAGCTTGACCACCTTAAGCTTGTATAATCAGATGGAAACCTGTTCCTGATCCAAGCACTAACTTGCATCAGCTATGATGACCAGCTAGTTAATAAAGTTATCAAGAAATCTGTGAATTAAATATATATATATTTTAAATGTTTTTTTTAAACAAGTCTCTCATGTTCACCAATTTACTTAATCAAAACACAGTAAAAACAGTAATATTGTAAAATTAGTATTACAGTATTATTTCATTTGTTTTGGTTAAATTTATTATTTAAAATAACAGTTAACATATTTTAAAAAGTAAATTAAAAGCAGTCTCTCAAAGCTGAATTTTCAGCATCATTACTCCTAGTCTTCAGTGACACATGATCATCATTCAGAAATCATAATATGCTGATTTGCTGCTCAAGAAACATTTATTATTATCAATGTCAATTATTAAAACAGTTGTTGCTTAATTTTTGTCGAAATACTTTTTTTTAAGGATTCATTGGATATGAATAGGAAGTTCACTAGAACGGCATTTATTTGAACAGCTCTTTAAAATTATTGTTGGACTGCATCACAGACATTAAGGGTGTATTCACACCAGGAAAGTCCGATAGTTCACTTGCTTTGGTCCGGACCAAATAATAATAATAATTTTTATTTTTTTGGTACGGTTCGCTTTCACACTGCTCTTTTTGCAAGTGAACCAAAATTTGTAAACAAAACCACACGTGTGATAAGGTCGTCCATTCATTGGACAAGGATTCTCAAGTAGGGAAATCAGGAAGTGCAAAAAAGGCTCAGCATGGAGATATTTCGTACTGCAATATTTGTTATTTTACTAATTTTGTGTTATTCTGTACAAACGCAATATGAAGAAACTGCGCAGAAGACGGATAAGGTATAAAGTTTTCATTCATGTTCACACATTCAAATAATGAGATTCTTATTGTATATACTGCCAACAAGTGCTGTCAATGTTAACGCTTGCGATTAAGTTTGTCCAGTTTAACGCAGCATCATCCTTGTATTGTAACTTTCGTTACATTATATGAACTGCAAAAGCTTTTTTTTGCATCTATGCGCGATTAGACTAAAGAGAACGCTCTGTATGTGAATGTCCTGAATGATGCACAAACTCATTCATTCATTCCATTCCAATGATGCACACACGGCGCGCAGAAAGACGCGCAACAGTATCGTGTGGCCAGACAGCGCGCCGGAATGGAATTCTCTTTCGCACTTGAACTAAAAAGTGTTCGTTCATCTTCGGAATACAGTTTAAGATATTTTAGATTTAGTCCGAGAGCTTTCTGTCCCTCCATTGAAACTGTACGGTATACTGTCCTTGTCCAGAAAGGAAATAAAGACATCATCAAAGTAGTCCATGTGACATCAGTGGGTTAGTTAGAATGTTTTGAAGCATCGAAAATACATTTTGGTCCAAAAATAACAAAAACTACGACTTTATTCAGGATTGTATTCTCTTCTGGTTCTGTTGTCAATCCGCGTTCAGTGACGCTGCTGACGTGTTATCTGGTGCGCCCGAGCTTCGTTTACAGTCTGAGGGAGACGCACGCTGTAAACAAAACAATCTTCGCAAACATGTCTAAGGATTTCCACACAGAGGAAGACTTGCATTTTTTTGCCCAGCCATATTTATTTGAACCCGAATACACGGACGCACCAGATACACGTCAGCAGCGTCTTACGTCATCAGCGTCACTGCGGACTCGTGAACGCGGATCCACAACAGAACCGGAAGACAATACAATGCTGAATAAAGTCGTAGTTTTTGTTATTTTTGGACCAAAATGTATTTTCGATGCTTCAAAACATTCTAACTAACCCACTGATGTCACATGGACTACTTTGATGATGTCTTTATTTCCTTTCTAGACAAGGACAGTATATCGTGTATACATTTTCAATGGAGGGACAGAAAGCTCTCGGACTAAATCTAAAATATCTTAAACTGTGTTCCGAAGATGAACGGAGGTCTTACGGGCTTGGAACGACATGAGGGTGAGTCATCAATGACATAATTTTCATTTTTGGGTGAACTAACCCTTTAAAAATAGGGGAGATCGGGCCTTTTCAGTTGCGGCCCCTAAACTATGGAATAATTTACCATTGTCTGTGAGGCTGGCCCCAACACCTCTCCGCTTTTAAATCTAGTCTTAAAACATATTTCTTTTCTTTGGCTTTTACTTCAGTTTGAGAGCTGTGTTTTTGTCTTCTTGTTGCCATTTTATTTCTGTTGTTTGTTTATGACTTTGGATGTATAGCACTTCGGTCAACTTCTGTTGTTTTAAATGTGCTCTAGAAATAAACTTGATTTTGACTTTGACTATCAAGCCTGACAGTCAAACAGTAGGTTGTGATTTGCTGGCATGCGCCCTCAATGTTAATGTGAATGTAATGCCAATGCCCTCCTGACTAAATCGTGAACAAGGAAATTACTGGAGTCTAGTGATAACAGTGGGATCACACTGTGGCTCTGGGGTAAAGCAAATGAAATGATATATGTGTGCCAATCCCTTGCATATAAAAATCATCATAACTGACAGAATTTTTGTACACAGTCAAATGTAAGATAAAAAAATGTATATAGTAGATCAAACAACTGCAAATATTAAATAATGGATATATTTTGTGTGAATGATTCAATTTCTACAAGTCTCATTTAAACTAAATGCAGATTATTCAGATCCTTCAGAATATATATTTTTTCCACGAGTGACAATCATTAATATTTTAAAAAGAACTTTGAAGAAGGTTATGAAACTTTTTTTTTTCACCCACTTTCTTCATGCATTAAACATACCTAGGTATAATTCAGAGAGTTGTCATTAATATTGAAAATGTAAAACCTTGTATATTTCAATAGTATTATGAAAAAGCAGCGCTTACCAACCACCAGCAAGTACGTCCCCGCACCATAATCAACAGCAGGAGACAGTTTAGAGGTGTATCGATCCATTCCAGCTTCTCGGTCTGAATTGTCTGCGAACATCCTGGGGTTTTCAATTTCATCTCCATTTCGCCAGAAAAAACACTCCAATTTGACCTCCTGTAATCATAATCATTAGCACCGCACTCTTAATTTCTCCCCCACCTTTTCAGAGTAATCCCTCTTCATACATGGACGACCACACAAACTCATTCACTCGTGTGCCACTTGAGCTTGCATAAGAATCATAGAGACCCATCCTGTTGATTAGGATTGCAACTCACCCTGGTGTGACAACGTGACAGTCTGTAGCGTCCAAACTGTCCACCTCATTTCAATCAAATTCTTCAGTATAGCAAGATAATGCAAAGGAAATGTGTCAAGATTGAATTCTGGGATGTGTCACTATTGCAAACTTATCACAAAGGGGCATCTGTCGCACCCTTTTATATATTGCAGAATATATGAGCATGAAACTCGTTGTTATGTAAGTGCATTTTAGCTATACCTTGGTTCCCTCAACAAAAACCCAATAAGATTTTTTTCATTGGCTTTTGGAAAATGTGACATTTTGCTCATCAAAATAATCTTGACAAATGAACACTACTTGAATTTTGAAGCCTAAATGCATTTGCCGAGACGTAAAAATCTAAAGTTACGCCATAACACATTGCAAGAGTGTGAGTATAAAGGCTATGAAAGTGGACTAGCAAGTACAGTAGTTTACCTGTTCAGTGTTATGACGTTTAATGTCCCCGACAACCTCTCTAGTCCCATTTTTAGCTAGTGACTTTTTCAAGGCACATAACTTAAAATCGCATACGTAATGTTGTAATGTTACCATATGGTCACTCCGGGTTTTGCCCCTGTTCTTTGTTCTGGGTTTTCATTTTGTTCAATGACTTCAATCTGAAACTGTAATGCAGAGCATGCAAAAATAACAATAATGACAATAAGATCGTATAACTCGTAGGGTATTACTGATGTATTTGAATAAAACATGGAAATATCTTGAGCTTGTGTTCACCACAGACCTTATTTCAGACATTTAATCAAAAACCCATTCAAAAAACCCATTGACTTTGGGATGATGAAACCGTAAGTTATGTAGGATCATTGGGTTATAGGCATGAGTTTGTCATGGGTTATCGCTCCCTGCCATAAGAGTCACTCACTGAATTTTATTGCACCTAGATTTTTGTTATTTTTTTTTTTTACCTTACCATTGATCTTTCACACTCTATTCCAAGCACTGCTTTTCTTCATTATCAGCGGTAATTTCCAGAGGTGTGACTTTAGTATTCAACAATCAATACCACCAACTATTAAAGCATCATGCTATTTTAAGGGTTCTTCATGCTCTCACTGAAGGACAGTCTTACAGTTACCTTTATATCTGACCTTTAAGTCAACAGAAATCAAATCTGCCTTATTCATATTCATATTCGTGTTTGCGACATCTTATCATAATTCCACTGATGCACACAAAAGATCTATTCATTTAAAAGATTCAAAAGAGTGGCTTGAGTTTGTTCACTTTCATTCGCCTCTGTTATTCATGTCTATCATTTTCATGTTCATAATTTGAAGGACATTTTGCCCTTTTTGGATGTGGTTCCTGATGGCTTTCAGCGGGTTGAAATCTTTATTTTGTTCATGGGCAATGTCTAATTTTTCCTGAGGAGGTCAGACTGTGCGTTATCACTGGCATTGAAAGCAAATTACCGTTATGGCGAATAGTGGTGAATAGGTTTTCAACTTTTTCACTGTCCCTGTTCTTGCAGGAAGTTCTTTTAGTGTGCCAAAATGGATAAAAGTGCAGCTCTTGTAAAATTTAGTGTTTTGCTTTGATTAATGGTTGTCTAGAAAACTCTTCTCAAACAAAGTGACAACACAAATTGGGAGCAGGCCTGTGATGGTTGGTCAAAACCTATTTCATGCTATATTAATATGTAATATAGGCTATTTCTTTAAAGATGTGTGCGACTGTGTGTGTGTGAATATGCATGTGCACACACACACACACACACATATGTTGTGTTTTCATTTTTTGTGGGGACATTCATAGACGATATATGATATATGCACAGCACAATTCTGTCAAATAAGCTACTTAAAATTATAATGAGACCATTATCATTGTGTGCTTGGGACATGGCTTGCTTTTAATGGTGAGACTTTTGCTTTTGTGATCAGGCTCTCAAAATTATATAAAAATTTGGATTTAGATGGCCTGATGGCAGATGAGGCAAGAGGAATGTCAGCGAGGCAGCTCAATAGATTTTGGTACAGGTCTCATTTCCCAGAAATATCTAGGCATTATGAATTTGCTTTGAATGGCTCAGCCAAGGTCCATGAAGAAACTAAAGAATCTTTGTGATTAGTCAGTGTTACAACTCAATGAAAGCACAATTTTAATCATTTGCAAGACTTTGAGTCACTGGACTGTGGCTTTGAATTGCATTTTTTTTGTCCATGGCTCTCTGCTCTATAACATTGAATAAGAGATTCAGGTCTTCAGTGATATGGTCTTGCACAGTTGTAAACACACAAACCTCAGTTGATCAAGTATTTACCTTTACTGTTCTACAGCATAAAGACTTTTCTCAACAGCCCCAGTCAATTGATTGTGGTCTTTTAACCAGTAAACATTTTTATATGGCCTGTGTTGTGATCAATAGAGCCGATGAGTGCCGGGACTTTTGCCAGGCTTGATTTGTAGATGCATTTGTGACTTAGTTCAGCACGGTGTTGGAACAGATTAAACGATGCTAAACAGATTCTGAGCTATGGCAGCTGTGGACGTTTGGATCTCGCTGTCACAACCTTCAGTTTCTTTAAGCACGGTTTTATTTTAAAGCTGTCAGCTTCAAACTTAGTGAGATTCTAAGAGCGTAATAGTAGACTCTTAAAGTGTTCGTTCACTGAGCTAAAATTTTTACTAATCATTAGAATGGATCAATATTACATTGTTTAAATGAATACCTTTTTCGCTGACTGTGATTTTGTACATTTCTGAAATAGGCCTACATAACTTAGTTACCTCTGATAACAGATCAATCTAAATTGTAATGTGGACTCTGTAAATTGTAATGTGGCATTTTCTGTAAAGCTGTGATTATATTCTGGAAATAATGATTATGTCGGCTAAACATCGTGATGTCTGTCAGCCATCACGAAGGACGATGATATCGTCCATCGGCCCAACCCTAGTAAGAATACTAATGCAATGGCATGAACAGATACATAAATAGTAAGGCTAGCTAAACGACTGGAATGATCTTGAAAACATATTGCAGGAGGCAGAGAAAAACAGCCACATGAGGTAGCTAGCATCTCCCTTATGTGGTAAATAAAGTTATGCTAGCTTATTTAGCATCTAACTTATCAGCATTGCTACTAGATGAATACATTTGTATGTGATATTTGCAATTTAAACATTTAATAAGTATATTTCCCCATAATATCATCAAAACTTACTTCACTTTGTTTAGTCCACAGGCTCAAATGTGTGCCTTCAATAGTCTTGTGCTTTGGGCTTCTGTACATGTGATAGAGGCATGCACAGTGCCAGTAGGGGGTGTGGTCTCAACAGCCATGCAGTAAGCAGTGTTCTATGTGCATGTGATTGAGGAATGGCATGGATATTCAAGTGTATTTGAATGGCATCTGTTTGTTTTAGTCAAGATTATGCTAAAATATACTTTCCTCAACTATATTTAAGTTCCCTATGAAGAGCCAACCCCTTAACTTTGAAAATTCCCACTTTATTCCTGTTTATTCCCATAAATTCATGTTAATTCCCTTAAATTCCCATTAATTCCCATGGAAAGTTTCCATCTTTGAAAATTCCCAGAATTTTGCAACCCTAGTCAAAAGTTTGGAATATTTAAAAATATTTTTGAAAGAAGTCTCTTATGCTCACCAAGACTACATTTATTTGACAAAAAAAAAATCCAGTAAAACAGTAATATTGTGAAATATTATTACAATTTAAAAGAACTATTTGATTTCCTTCAGAAATCATTCTAATATGCTGATTTTTGTGCTTAATTATTAAAAAATTAAATACTTATTTTCAGTGTTTAAAAAAGTTTTTTGCTGCTTAATAATTTTGTGGAAACTGCGATGGATTTTTCTTTCAGCATTGATAATAATAAATGTTTCTTGAGTAGTAAATCAGCATATTTGAATGATTTTTGAAGGATCATGTGACACTGAAGACTGCTGAAAATTCAGCTTCACATCACAGGAATAAATTGTATTTTAAAATACATTCAAATAGAAAAATAGTTCTTTTAAATTGTATTAATATTTCACAATATTACTTTTTTTTTTTTTTTTTACTGAATTCTTTTACTTCTTTCAAAAACATTTAAAAAATCTGAACTTTTTCAAACTTTTAAGTGTATTCATGATTAAATAGAGGAGGCTGACTTGCAGAAATGCAGTTTCTCTTCCAGCGAGTCCCTCAAGGTTATTTTCATGCGTTTTTCTTTAAAGTCAGACCATAAGCTCCCCAGACGTTTCTTAAATGATTTACAACCTTTCCTTTCAGTCCCATAAACAACTCAGCCTACATTAATAACTAAAATATCTAATTAATTTAACAAGACCCAAAAAGAGCATCTTTGACTCATCATATCCAGCCTGCTGAGAATCATTACGAACTGCACAGAAGAAGCATTCATAGTGACATCAAGTTGTTTGGCTATCCTGTGAAACCTTTTTTTTTATATATGCCAGATCTGTCTGTGTGTTTTAGATGTCTTTCATATTATGTATGAGGTCGGGCAGAGCACAGCTGTAAGAGTCTTATGCTGTCAGTCCAATTGCTGTGCTGTCGAGCACAGGATTTACAGGCTGTCAGGGGAGACAGGTCTCCTGTTAGCTTCACGTACACTGAGATGGTGGGTTAGAAGACCTAAGAGAGTCACAAACAAACAGAGTAGCTAGAATACAAGTATAATAAATACAGTAGTAAACACCTAGTGACTAAACAACAGCAAACAGCTGCCATGGAAGCGAGTGAACAAGGTGTCACGGTTGGGAAGGTTAGAATGGCCCCTGCTGGCGGATGCCGTAACTACACCATCTTTTTTTCTTTTTTGTCCATAATACACTAAGATTTCATTATAATATAGTATAAAGTTGACCAGTTTCATAAATGAAGCATCCAGTTCCAATTAGACAGAGCATTCATTTTGCTGTATGTTTAATGGGGACTTTGCTTTAATCTGCTTTAAATCTTTTAATTGTGTTCATGTTTTAATCAGGAGGAAACATTAAAGGAGAAAGTTTTTAATGTAAAAAAAACAGAAACAAAGGTGCATGCATTTTCCGTAAGAAAATTGGTTTGGTTATATTTTTTGTATGATTTATAAACTTTTTCTTTCTTTCTTTCTTTCTTTCTTTCTTTCTTTCTTTCTTTCTTTCTTTCTTTCTTTCTTTCTTTCTTTCTTTCTTTCTTTCTTTCTTTCTTTGACAATTACAGCTTACCATCTGTTCATCAAAGAATTCTGAAACATCAGAAATGTTTCTTGAGCATCAAATCAGCATATTAGAATGATTTCTGAAGGATCATGTGACACTGAAGACTGGAGTAATGATGCTGAAAATTCAGCTTTGATCACAGGAATAAATTAGATTTATATATTCTAATAGAAAACATTTATTTTAAATTGTAATAATATTTCACAATATTACTGTTTCTTACTGTATTTTCAATTAAATAAATGCAGCCTTGGTGAGCAGAAGAGACTTCTTTAAAAAATCTTACAGATCCCAAACTTTTGAACAGTATATTAAATATAACTGGTTAAATGATTTTTACTTTACATGTTTCTTTTTTTCAGCTTCAGGCTCAAACTATTTGAAGTCTTTACCAAGAGAGAGCAGTATTGCACAACCAAATGGAGAAAGATTCCATGATTTACTTTATAAAAACTCTACATTCAAGTTTCTTCAAGGCTACATATAACAAACCAGCAAACCATTGCAGGTCAGAGAGGCTTGAATTGGGTCTATACAATGATTGGTTATTCTGATAAAAACATATCTCTGAAAATGATTCTCTGTGAGATGAAACACCATTCTTTGGCACAGTGGGTTTAGTTTTAGTAATATGTTCCTGAAGACCGTGTCCATGTTTGAAGTGTGTGCCAAAGGCTACTACTCAGTCCAGTGGCAGCTCTGGGCAGCCTGCTTCACTTGTGAACCCTATTGCAAAACTGTCCAGTCATGGAAAACTGAAACCTTCAATCAGCATATGCCTGTGAGTTAATGAAGGGGGAACAGTCCTTTGTCAAAGTTTTTAAGAAGAGGCTGAGATTATGCTAAGTCTGTGGCTGAAACCCTTGTTGGTTTTTCCTCCGTGGAGTTTGGGTGGTCCAGCAAAAGTGCTGCTGGGCTCAGTGTCTTGGCACAGGTAGCAAAGGGCTTGAATGACCGAAAACAGTCTCCACGACTATGTAATACAACTTACCCCACTAATTGTGGGTGTTTCAGCAATTAAATTACAGATGATATGTTTTTTATAAGCTCTTGCCAGGGACAATCATGACTGGTAAGAAGTTTAAAGCAGGAGGAAAAATTTAAATCACAAGCTGACGAGGTCCTATTTTTCCAAATGTATTTAGTGTGTTTAATGTATATATTTCCAGTCATATCATGCTTCATGTCACGGATGATTTAAAATTGGATAAGGAATAATTCACCCCAAAATTCGATCCGGTTTGACTTTCCTTCTGTGGAACACAAAATAAGATGTTTTTAAGAATCCCTGAGCTGCTCATTTCTATACAATAAATGCAAATAGTGTGATATATAAAACTGTAGTGATGTTTTTTTTTTTTTTTTTTGTCCTTTGTTGTGTGACAGGAGCATGGATATCTGCAAAAATGTTATTCTGTGTCCCATGGAAGAAAGAAAGTTGAGGTGAGATATTCCTTTTTAGTCATCAAAAATGTGAAAAGAATAACAAAAAAGTAATATAAAATATCTTTATTGGCAGTTGCCAATTTTAAAAGTATTAAATGTTTATATATGGTAATCCTAAAAATGTGTTTACTAGGATTACAGTATCAAATTTTGGGTGATTGGGACACTTTTTGCCATTGAGATGACCCAATCAACCATACATTCACCCTATTTAAATTTCATGACTTGTCTTTGCTGCAACAACCTTGTGTGTTTCACTGCAAGGACCCTAGACATGTTGAATTTATGCTGTATGTATAACCAGCTACACACAATCTTTAATTTGCCACCCAGCTAGGTTATGAAAATAATGTATATTTTAGTTCCAGCCTGGACTAATAGGAAACCTTTGGCCCCAAAAATGTCAAATAGTAACTGAATCCTTGTTGGCCGTTTATTAATGGTGGCGTTCCACAAACACAGGCCTCGGCTTGTTCCAGGTCCTCGTATGTGTCCACACTGTGAGTGTACAGTATAAACAGCTTGTAGAAAATTAGGAGTATTGAATTCCAATGAAATGAAACCACAAATGGGTGCTCTACAGTGTGCAAGAGATGAAAGTCCTAATTAGGACTACTTACTAGATGGTGTCTCGCAGAAATTGCTGTGAAATTGGGCCTGGTCACAAGACCAAATGAACAGTAATTGCATTTCCTGTCAGCCTTTGAATCTTGACACACTTACAAACCAAATAGAGATTTCCTTCTCTCCACCCCATTCAGAGGAAAGTCCAGTGGAGTTGAGCATCGAGTGTGACAGAAAATTGAGAAAATATGTCAACCTACACCCAATTTCTAAACTGTTTACGACAAATACTGGCTTCACAGTCACTCAACTGGCACCCCAAAATCAACACCTAGAAATCGCAGTGGAGACTGTTGTAACCTATTTTCTTTAAATGGCTGAAATATTTGTTACAAAAAATTGGAAAATTTACAAAAAAGCTAAATAGTAAATTACATAATTAGTACATTTTAATAAAAAGTCAATTTTCGGATCATATTTTTTTTTCAAGCACATTGAATATTAAGATCATTTTTTAATGTCTTATGTAATTGTTGATTAGGAAAGTTGTAGCTTAAAGTGATAGATATATCTATATATCAGTATTTTCACTGTGTATATTTACATTGTGCATATACACTCACCGGCCACTTTATTAGGTACACCTGTCCAACTGCTCGTTAACACTTAATTTTCTAAGCAGCCAATCACATGGCGGCAACTCAGTGCATTTAGGCATGTAGACATGGTCAAGACAATCTCCTGCAGTTCAAACCGAGCATCAGTATGGGGAAGAAAGTTGATTTGAGTGACTTTGAACGTGGCATGATTGTTGGTGCCAGAAGGGCTGGTCTGAGTATTTCAGAAACTGCTAATCTACTGGGATTTTCACGCACAACCATCTCTAGGGTTTACAGAGAATGGTCCGAAAAAGAAAAAACATCCAGTGAGCGGCAGTTCTGTGGGCGGAAATGCCTTGTTGATGCCAGAGGTCAGAGGAGAATGGCCAGACTGGTTCGAGCTGATAGAAGGGCAACAGTGACTGAAATAACCACTCGTTACAACCGAGGTATGCAGCAAAGCATTTGTGAAGCCACAACACGCACAACCTTGAGGCGGATGGGCTACAACAGCAGAAGACTCCACCGGGTACCACTCATCTCCACTACAAATAGGAAAAAGAGGCTACAATTTGCAAGAGCTCACCAAAATTGAACAGTTAAAGACTGGAAAAATGTTGCCTGGTCTGATGAGTCTCGATTTCTGTTGAGACATTCAGATGTTAGAGTCAGAATTTGGCGTAAACAGAATGAGAACATGGAACCATCATGCCTTGTTACCACTGTGCAGGCTGGTGGTGGTGGTGTAATGGTGTGGGGGATGTTTTCCTGGCACACTTTAGGCCCCTTAGTGCCAATTGGGCATCGTTTAAATGCCACGGCCTACCTGAGCATTGTTTCTGACCATGTCCATCCCTTTATGGCCACCATGTACCCATTCTCTGATGGCTACTTCCACCATGTCACAAAGCTCTAATCATTTCAAATTGGTTTCTTGAACATGACAATGAGTTCACTGTACTAAAATGGCCTCCACAGTCACCAGATCTCAACCCAATAGAGCATCTTTGGGATGTGGTGGAACGGGAGATTCGCATCATGGATGTGCAGCCGACAAATCTGCGGCAACTGTGTGATGCCATCATGTCAATATGGACCAAACTCCCTGAGGAATGCTTCCAGCACCTTGTTGAATCTATGCCACGAAGAATTGAGGCAGTTCTGAAGGCAAAAGGGGGTCCAACCCGTTACTAGCATGGGGTACCTAATAAAGTGGCCGGTGAGTGTATATATATATATATATAATATATTTAAATGAGTGCTGTCAAATCGATTAATCGCATCTTTGTGTACATGTATACATATCAAAGTCCATAGTTTCCTTTATCATGGTTTATTCTTATTCTAAGTCAGTAAAGAATCACATTTCTTAAATACAGCATAATCCTCTTCTCAACAGCTTATCTGACAGGTACTATACTTGTATATCTATCTATAAATTACAGGAACGTCTGTCTGTCTGTGTGTGTGTCTGTCTGTTAATCGCATATCTCTCGAACCGTTACCGTTAGTCCGATGGATCTCAAACTTGACAGGTGTCTTGCTACGGGCACGAGTAAGTGCAGTGCCGAGTTTGACGTTGTTTGGATTAGAAATGCAAAAGATATCGCTAAATATATTGCTAAAAGAAGCACACATTGGTTTAGCCGCTGGCCACTCCCCCTCTCACACTGCACACTGAGTGAGCACAGCGCAGGACCAGAGACAGAGGGACGAAGAAAGCAGATTTGCTCCCTGAATCGTCGCGCTTATTCATTTGTTAACTGAATCTGTAAGTCAGCTACGCTGTTTACTTCTTAATATTATCTAGCCGCTGGCCACTCCCCCTCTCACACTGCACACTGAGTGAGCACAGTGCAGGACCAGAGTGCTAAACATGTAATCTTCAAGAACAGCCAGTCTGCACTAACAAAACATAAATATCCACTCTAAATACATCCTCCTATGCATCATTATGTCAGTATCAGTATGCTTTCTACCATGCACAAATAAAAATGTCACTGAACTTTTGCTGTGTAATTGTAACAATGAGCACTCAAACACACCAAAGCAACAATTGCTAAAAACACACACAAAAAAATTATTTTGCACGGGCATTTTGCACTAGTTATGTGCAGTCAAAAGCTTTGTGTTCTCCCACTTATTGCATGTGCGTCAAAATTTTCACTTGCGCGTGGCGTCACTGAACATGCGCAGTAAGAACAAGTATAAGCCAAAGAAATGTATTCAACAATAAATGACTAATTAATAAAATAATTATTATACCAAATTTACATCAAAAAAATGTGAAAATATAAATTCTGAAATATGAAATACGGCTCTTACTTTTCCGGGCCCCAATCAACAGGCAGGCAGACTTGATAATTACCTTTTCAACAAAAACAATGGAGTCATACTGATAAAATATTTACATCATGCATCACTTTAGAGACTTTAAAAGTGTCCATTATCTATTTTCTGAAATGTCAATATTCTTTGTACGGCAGAGACACACTCCTTGATATTTGAGGAAATGTTAGAAGGCACAACTTATCAACAGGCCTTTCCAAGGTATTAACCAACAGGCGTCTTAACAGTGTTTTTTTTTTATATCTGGAAACACTTTGATTCTTCCAAAGACCAATGAATTTCTTGGGAAAGAGTCGTCTATTATCAGGATGACATCTCCAACAGAAAGATTTGTATTTACTTGAGTCCATTTTTGACGTCCCTCAAGCAAAGGGAAATATTCACGCACGCACACATCGCTTCCAGAATAGGTCAGCGAGATACTGAATCTGCTTCCATTTGCGACGTGCATATATGTCTTCTTTTCTGAAAAGTCCAGGAGGTAAGATTAGGTGTCAAGGCTTCAAGATCTGTGGGATCATCTGTTGTAATGGCAAGTGGTCTGTCGTTTATTATTGCTTCCACTTCACACAAGACTGCATGCAAGATCATTAAGTGTGTGTTCTTTCAACACAGATCTTAGAATTTTTCTAATTTTTCTGCCTTTCCTGCACTCTACCGAAATGAGATCCAAAAGTTGGGTTGAAAATCCACTGTATTCCCTTTTGCTTGAGAGTGCTTTCATACTAATATGAAATTAGTACCGTTGTCACTTCTCATGACTGACACCTGAGCGCTCCTGCACACAAAGCGTCGGATGGCATTTAAACATGAGTCTGTGTCCAGTGTATGTGCAACTTCAATATGCACAGCTCTTGTTGTCAGGCAGTAAACAATACACCATATCTTTCAACATTACTTCTACCTTGTCTGATTTCAAACAGTCCAAAGTAGTCTACCACGACACTGGTTGATCTGGTAATATTATGTCGTGTGGCAGCTCTGACATCTTCTGCTCTACAGCCTTCGCTCTGATATTTCTATATGTCACACATCTAGAGAGACACTTCCTCACAATGGAGTTTGCAGAAGGAAGCCCGAATTTTCGCAACTTCGAAAGCACATAGTTCCTTCCACAACGTCCTATTCTCTCATGAATGTCTCTAAAGATTATTGAGTTGTGACATGTGAGTCTTTGGGTATAATGATTGGATGCTTTACATGCTCAGGCATTGCAGATCTACCAAGACGACCTCCAACTCTCATCAATCCATCCTGAAGTATTGGATCCAGTTTAGAAAGGCAACATGGGAATTTCTTGTTTGAATCTTTGACTTTGAGGGAACTTGATTTCATTTTCAGCCCTTGTTAAGTCTTGCTTTGTTAGAGCTTTGCACTCTTTCTGCTGTGGATTTCGTTTCACAACTCTGAACTTATCTGTCGTTGGCTGTTTTTTGATTGCTGCTCTGTATATCCTTGAAATTGAGGATTCGTGCCATGGCTGTCTTTAATTTGTACCAGTCAGAGTAATAATTGATCAATTTGTTCAATGTTCACAGCGTCTGGGCCATCCACTGAAGACATACGATTCACTGAGGCTGAGTGTTTAAACTCACTGTCATCCACTTTTGTTGATAGGTCAGGACTTGTCTCAGGCCACTTGATCTCTGGTTCTTTGAGAAAAGAAAGACCATGGATCCAGCTCACGTTTCTCATGAACCTTACACAAGTAGGTCCCCTGGATGCACAATTTGCTGGGTTCATTGAAGTAATGGACTCATTTTCAGTGTAAGTTATGTGTTCTTTTACTCAAGTATGCTTTTCAGGAAGTCTTTACACCTCTGATATACAAACACACACAAAGTCCAAAAGACAAAAAATAGCTGAATTTTATAAAAAAAAGGACCTCGTTCAAAAGTTTACTTACCCTTGATTCTTATTAGTGTGTGTCATTACGACTGATGATCCACGACTGTTTTTTGTTTTGTTTTGTGATTGTTTTTCTTGAGTCCCTTGTGTGTCCTGGGAAGTTAAACTGCCAAATGTTCTTCAGAAAAATCCTTCAGGTCCTGCAATTTCTTCAGTTTTTCTGCCTCTTTTGCATATTTGAACCCTTTCCAGCAGTGACTGTATGATTTTGAGATGCATCTTTTCACACTGAGGACAATTGAGGGACTCAAACACAATATTTAAAAAGGTTCAAACATTCATTGATGCTCCAGAAGGAAACAAGATGTGTGTGTGTGTATAGTCAATCAATCAGGCGTCCCTCAGAAATCCAGATTAGATCGGCTAAAAGAACCATTACTCTGAAGCATCCGTCGCCAATGATGGCAGCAATTACAGGGAATTATTTCCGTTTAGGCATCCCTTATTTTATAAGAGGCCGCCGTGAAAGATCTGCCAGGATCAGTTTTGGCATGACGCTGAAAGTTTCTGAGGTTTCAGAGCTCATAAAAAGTTGTCACTTAATTTCAAACAGCAACCACAGTTGAATGGACTTTGCATCCTTCTGGAGAAGCCATCAAGAGCTTGAGGTCTGCTGGTTATCGATGGGGGGACGGAAGTGGTTAGAGGAAACTTTTATTCTTCTGTTGTCATTCCAAATCATTAAGACTTTGTTTGACCCACAAGCCAATGGATAATTAAGGGTTTCTTTCGCTCGAATGCTATAGCAAACGCGCCTGTCTGGCGTCACTTGTCATTCTTCTGAGTAACGCAAGATTATTTATGAGTCCAATGGTGCATACCTGACTAAACTGTGATGGTTGCGAAGTAGCCAAGACATAATCGTAAGGCCTGGAATTACATACCGCGCTGTGATATGCATGAACGGCTAATTCTTTTAAGGTTGGTTTACTTAGGAGGCCACGTAACTGAGAATAGTTCTGAAATTAATGTTATTGTAATTGACATTCATAATATTTTCTGATGTAAAATGTTCTGATTTACTATCAGAAACTGTTTGAAATATGCAACGTGGTAGTCAGGTTGTTTAATGTGTTGCAGTTTATTGCTCTTCCAGGGATGTTTTGGCACTTTCGGATCCATTGATCTGATTAGCATGTTGGACTGAAACAGTTGTTCGGGCAGCTGAAGTGTTTTGGAGCTGCCAACGCAGTGGCGCTACATTGTAAAAGCAAAACAAAACACATGCTCAAGTGAAAACATCTGGTCTCCGAACTGTAGAGCGCTCGTGCTCGTTTTTTTTTTCACGATTGGATGATATAAGCAGAACTATTACGCCTCTCATTCACAGGTTTAGACTGGGCTTGTCGTGAAATGAAACCAAAACATAATAATGTGTAAACACAAAGTACGGGACATTTGAGCTCCCCCGCCTCGGCTAAGATATCCAAAGCATTGAGGTTTTTTTTGATGAGAGCTGGTCCCAAGTGAAAATGACAATGGAGGGCCTCAGAAAGGAGTCCAAGCATAAAATGTGTTTGTTAAATGTCTGGGTTTCCTTCCGAACAGTGAATTTTAGTTATGGTCATCGCCAACCTCCTGCTCACACACAGCCACAGACCCTCAGTACCTGTATCAGGCACATGGGTCATATTTTTGCATAATGAGTCCATTATATTATATAGGCCAAATATATGCCTAGACTACTGTTTTTGTAAAGAATTTTTTTAAGAAATATTTTTATCAACAGTGACAGTAAAAAACGTTTATAATTTTACAAAAAGATCTGTTTCAAATAAATCTTCTTTTGAAGGTATCGTGGAAAATGTATGATAAATGATAATAAAAGAAATGCTTCTTGAGCAGAAAATCAAATCATCATGTGCCACTGAAGACTGGAGTAATGTAATGATGCTGAAAATACAGTTTTGCCATCACAGGAATAAATTACATTTTGTAACATATTTATATAAAAAAAAAAAAAATTGTTATAATATTCATAATATTGCTGTTTTAACTATTTTGAAAACATAAAAAAATCTTTTTAAATGTAGCGTGTGTATCCATATATACATCTTTAGTTGTTTTAAGTAGATGCATAGAAACAGATCTAAGCTGCACATGTAGTGTTTACACTGTGCAGGGGACGCATGAATGTATTTACATTGATTCCCAATTGCAGGAAAGACTGTATAATGTTCGGAAGGTGACTGCTTATTGTCATAACTGTGCTGCTGTAGGAGCAGATTTTTCCAGGTCAAACTGCTTCCCTGTGATCCAAAGGAAAGATTTCGGATTGGAACTTCTCATTTAGGACGAGAACATTTAAATCTCCAGTGCTAGACAACATGCTATATCCCATCAGATTTACACTTGTTTTTAATGATGGAAATAAAGAAAGATTATTTAATATCATTTATGATACTTGAACATATTTCAGGCTAAATTGCACAAAAAAGTCTGTCTCCATCAGCGATCCGATCTTACTTCAGATAAAATTGCTTGTGTGCAACTGTGGACTACCATGTTATTGTTCATTCACCCTGTTTCGTATGATGTTTTTTCCCCACTGTAGTTTCATTGAAATCTTTCCCTCCACAGTAGCTCTCAAATCTCATTTGCACTTCTGCTTGATCAAGTTTGGTGTGATTGCGAAGGTTTGCCGACCTGTGGTGTTGCATTTATAATATGGCAAAGGGAGGACATTAAAGTGACTCTTGAATGACTCTTGAATCTGCATATGTGAAACTGTTCAGATGCCAGCTACAAATCTGCATATCGGTTTCCATTTGAATTTACAAAATAAATATTTTTAATAAATAATAGTCATGTAATGACTTATTCTAAAATTATGTTTAGTTGGTGCAAGTAAAAGGATTATTGGAGTATGTTTTACAAGAAAATACTGTATCAGTCTTTTTACTTCCAAATTTAATTTCTAAATTTCTAATTTCTAAAACAATTTCAAAATGGTTTCTAAGTAAATCCTACACCGATTTAAAAACAAAATGTATGCAATTTATGCAATCCATAAAATCTAAAAATAACAACCATTTGGAGAAAACTTAATAACTAAAGGAATCTCCTCTAGCACATTAAATGATTATATGATTGAAGGGTTCACGGTTTTCAGATGGAATTAAGATAAAGCCTGCGATATAAAACACAATATTATGACAGCTTTTCCCAGCATTTGATCTTGTGGTTTGTACTGCCAAGACAATATCTTCAGGCGCATTACGAACACATTGGTCTCTAATTGCTGCATCATTGGCATGAAATAAGTGTATATACAATATACCTACAAGACTCCTCTGAAACTCCATGCGTGTAATTGAAGAAACTCCTCACACAGTTTTGCTCTTGCAGGAATGAGGTTGATTCTGAGGCAGGACCCCGTCAGTCACATCCCGCAGTCACTTTCATTTCCAACAGCCCCTTTTGTTTTACTGTTGATCTACAGGCTCTAAACTTTTCAGCTTGACACAAGGAATGTGTGCATTTCATCATGTTTTTGACAGCGCAAAAGAGGACGGTTTGTTCTCGCGCGCGGCGAAGGCTGCCGGCCCGTGTTTGCCTTGGACGCCAATGAATAACATTGTATGTGGAGAGGAAATTAAAAATGCAGGGTTGTAATTTACAAGAGAGTGGAACTGATTTAACGCACCCAATCCTCTCCTTCTCTTTTTTTTTCTAGCCGCTGATCTTCCAAGGCAACTAAATCGGCCGCAGCTGAGAGATGGTAGAGCTCTCTCGTGTCGCCAATATCAAGAGCGCTGAAGCTGCCAGTTCCTCTCGTCTACTGAGGTGTGATGGTGTGAGAGGTAAATGAGTTATGAAATCCAAATGCTGCACGTTTCTCAGCTCTCTCTTGCGCTGGTCTTCCACGTTTTATGCATTTGCAAGGAATGTTTAAGATCTGTGGTCAAACTGTTACGACGAAACGCATTTAGTGTGAATCTTGTTATCCTATCCTACAGAATGTCGTCTTAGTAGAATTTATACATGTACTTGTACATTTATGTTTAGATACTGAAGCCACGTTCACAACGCCAGCGACACGCAGCGACAAAGTGAGAGAGCTGTCGATATCCGGCGACAGTCAGAGTTGTTGAAAAACAGAAATGCAAACCTCCAGCAGACTTTTATATAGAACTCCCATAAACAGAAGCTCAACAGGACTTGCTTGACGCATGACAATAAACTTCATTGCTTCTTGCTGAAGCTCATACTTGCTGCGTAACACGAGAATGTACCTCATTGGTTGTCGCACGTCAAGCAAACATGCTTGAGCTTCCATTTATCACAACTGATGTGTGAGTTGATGAATGTTTATTTGTAAATAAAAGCCTAAATTCAATCTGTTCATCATATAAAGCGATCGAGTCTCTTCAGAAAATTTGGACTAAACCTCTCAATGCATGTGGATTAGGTTTATGATTTCTTTATGAACTTTTTGAAGCGACAAAGCGGTAGTTGCATAGCTGTCAACGGAGGGACAGAAAGCTCTCAGATTTCATTGGAAATATCTTCATTTGTGTTTTGAAAAAAAGAACGAAAATCTTACAGGTTTGGAATGACGTGAGGGTGAGGAATTAATGACAATATTTTCATTTTTGGGTGAACTAACCCTTTAAAATTTCAGTCAGGTTAAATGATTTAAATAAAGTTAGCGGCAAACATATTTAATTAATCTAATCAAATATAAGTACACTAAAATCAATGCATTTATTCAGTATTCTATAAACCTCTACTTAGGATACTTAGGTCTCTAAAGATGTATAGGGCCTCGCATGTCTATCTGAACCTTTAAAAGTGTGTGCTAGATCTAAACTTTACATATGGATACCTGATAAAATCTGAAAAATATTATACATTTAAAAGTGTATATAGAAAATTCTACATATTTAAAAACTAAGTTATATTGGTGTAACATATCATATATTATAATTAAATCAGTTCTTGTGGATATGTCATACCCTTGTCAATCCCCGTCATGTCCCTTTCCTTTCATCCTTTTTTTGTGTTATAGAACAGACTTGTGCTGAGAGTGTCTGATGTGATGGCTCAGTAAATGGTGTTTTGCATTCTGAATCAGCCGTCATCAACGCTCCATGTCGTCTTTTCATCAATAATGAAATCTCAGCAGCCTGGCCCACTGGTGACCGGTTCATTTGACTGCCCTCATCATCATTACCTCTTAACACGGCCTCTGGGAACATCTAGGTGTGAGCAGAATGGTGAGTACATTGTGATGCTTTCTGTGTTATTACGCTGACATTCACGTCTGTCAGATATTCTTATTCATATAGGTGGATACTTATTTCGAATGCTGGAAAAGATTAGAGGTGAATTCACTAGTCAGTTATGCCATGTTTCTGGTGGAGATTTTCTTTTTTTTCCCCTTTTTTCCCCCCCTTTTACTGAGTTATTTTAGTCTTGGTTTTGGTTCCAGAACTTCAGTAGACTTGCAACATAACGCTTCACAATGAATCACCAAGAGATGGCGACATTGCACAAACATACACGTGTGTGACCGTCTTACTCAATATTTCCTCTTTTAAATGTCCTGTCTTCACTCTTCCCACTGTTTCAATAGCATTGGAGATGAATTATGTGACAAGGAAGGATGTATGCGCGTTTGTGCGGCCGTAGAGGGTACACGGACACGCACCGCTGATTTACGGATATGTTTGAAACTCCTTGATAAATATTTGATGCAGTGGCAGCAGTCAGTGGGAGCTAAAGGAGGTGCAGCAGACAGGTCCGAGACCACAGGGAGGAAAACCCATACGATTGTGTCGGAAAAATAGGGGGGAAAAAATGTCATTTAGGAGAAGCATGAAGTTTCAGGGCAGGCTAAACGAGATGGATGAAGTGGTAGCTGAGCTGTTTGCATAGGACAAACACAAGACGGGGGTCTGCTTCTAATGATCGCAGGGAAGACGCTGGGCCTACGGGGTCTCGCCAGAGGAATTTTCCTAAAAACACAGACTTCATCCCAGCCCAAGATAGACAGGAAAAGAGCGAACAGTCGAGCGAGGACCCTCCAGAGAGCAGTGAAGTTTTTTTCCAGGAGGGTTTGGCGTGTTCTTGTGGCGCCGGCATGGGTGTTAGCTGACGAGAGGCCGTCGTTCTGCGAACCCGCGTGTAGTTACTGAGCGAAGGCTCTCGCCGTGCTGACTCGTGTAGGGAGAAGACCCTGTTTGCAAAACTGAACTCCAAGAAAATTAAAAGCTAGTTAGGAGATGACACATTTGTTGGTGCAGATGTTGAGTGGGAGGGGAGAGCTAATATTTTCTGTCTTAGCACACTATGACATCCTCATAAATGTGAGGAAAAAAATTACTTCTTTCCAAGTGAGATGAGTAATCAACTTTGATACATAAGCGGCATATTGATATATTTATTTAAAATTTTGCACATTTATTTCTAACATTTTTATATAATCAATTGTGTGTATATAGACATTTATATATGTGTAAATAAATATATATATATATATATATATATATATATATATATATGTATATATTAAAACAATCACTATAAGAAGTCAATAAATATAATAAAATTAATGTATGACATGTATCAAATACACACACATCTATGTAAATATATATATATGTATACAGTATTATACAGTTTAATAAAATCATGTATATGTAGTTATAAATTTAATATAAATTGTGTTGCAAATGTACTATTATTAATGTAACTTAAACTAATTAAATTAGACAGTAAGTCACATTATATATAAAAAAATGAATGTATAACATGCATATGTATATATGTCTATTTGAATAAAATATATCCATATATGTATTTATGTGTGTATATATAAATATGTATAATGAATGAAATCAGTAATTCTTCATCATTCAGTGATTTTAAATGTAATTTGCATTTTATCATGTCATGTAATTAGTTTGATTTTCAATCGATTGACAGGACTAATAAAAACATATAATTCCTAACAGTTCTAAGCTTTAGTGGAGCGTCTATGAACTATAAATCAATCATTAGCATTCCTGTAAATGTAATAAGCTATCACAATCTGTGTCTGAGCCTTATAGTGCTCTAACACAGTAATTGGCATCAAATGTAAATAACATGTTAGCACAGTGACGTTCGCATCATTTAGCATGATTATAGTGCACGATCCGTTCCAAACTGACAGTGGACAGAATGATATGAAAATTATGTGAGACATGAAAATACACACACACACACTCATGGCGTTTGAGGTCTACCCAGGATTTTTTCATTCATCATGATGACTGACTGATAACATTTTAATGGACACAAGTACTCTGTAGCTAGTCCAGATTCAAGAATAGCAGATTCAGGAGGTAAGAAGAGCACAACCTTTTTTTTTTTTTTTTTTTTATATATTTCTTTGTTTGTGATTGACATGTCTTAACAGGATTAAGGCAGTTGGGTGTACAATGCAGTACCTGGGATCCATTTAGCTCTTTCCAAACACTCACCAAAGCTGTTTGTTTTTACTATTGCATTATGGACACACTGAAAGCTCTGCTTTCTCATTCCAACACAGCAAAAAAGATCTAATCTATACCTTGTATAAAACAGAAGATAAAGAATAAAACCTCCCATGACATCTGATTTCTTTAAGCTTGTAAAGACCCTTTTACAGTACCTGTGCCAGGCAACGTTGGATCTTTTTTGTTTAAGTTAAATGAACAAAGCATACTTAATAAACCAGATAACCACCAAAAAAGTATCTCTTTATACATTTTTTTGTAAAATTCTGTGTGGGATAGTGTGGAAAATTCATGGTGTGGGACCAGCCACTTCAAAAGCTCGATCTCCCCTTGATTTTAGCCGGGTTTTTGGTATCAATTTTGCGCATAAGTTAAATTTGCAACTTTGAATGGAAACCGCTATTGCCAGGGAATGCACTGGAGCTGATGCTTTACTCCATAGAGCTCAATGCATTGTTGTATTCAGTTGTAACGTACATAATATAGTATAACAATGTCTAAATAGACAATTTATATTGGTTTATATTTTATGGAGTGGGTCTTATTTAGAGCTGTATACCAGAATTAAATGATTTTAATTGAAAATCTGAATGCACAGTGCAAAATATGCAAAATGACTGCTATGAGTGGGTTCTTACTAGCAAATCAAAAACCTACAGTGCAACCTCTTTGTTCCAATGTTCGAACGAATGAACCTGTTCTTTTAGTGAATCAGAACCATTCAGCACTACCAGTGTAGTTCGATTTCCATAGGAATGAATCTTTTGAGCTTGTTCTGTATAGTGAACCAAACACATGCACTCTTAAAAATAATGGTTCAAAAAGGGGGTTTCAGTGAAAAGTTCTTAATTAATAATCTAAAGAACCTTTCTTTTCATTCTATAAAATCTTTTGTGCAATGGAAAGGTTCCAAACGGAAGGTTCTTCAAGGAACCATTAATGCCAATAAAGAACCTTTATTTTTAAGAGTGCGGAACATATAAATTACTGTTATGTTGTTGTACTCAAGGCTTGTGAGACTTGGTGTTAAGATCAGTTTAAAGATGTGCATCAGTTAAAAGTAAATTCTTTGAAAGTCTTTGGGATGTGCTGGAAGAGACTTTGACGAGTGCTGGACTCTTGCATTATCAATATAAGATCTTGACCAAAAATCGATGCACCTCTTGATGGATATAAAAGTTGTGATGTTATTTCCATCAAGAGGTGCATCAATTTATGGTCAAGATCTTATATTGATAATGATAATTGAAATTGATACAGCACTCTGTAAAGTCTCCTCCAGCACATCCCAAAGACTTTCAATGAGTTTAAGGTCTGGACTCAGAGCCAATTCATGTGTGAAAATGATTCTTCATGCTCCCTCCCAACCATTCTTTCACAATTTGAGCCTGATGAATCTTGACATTGTCATCCTGGAATATGGCCATGTTGTCTCATCCTACATAGTTGTTTAAGAAATGAAAAGCTACACACTCCATCAATTAGTTTTAGAAGAACTGTTGCCAAACACATAACATGCTCGAAACACAATAATCACTCCAATAATGATCCAATCATAGATTCTTAAGCATTTGCCATTTCTTTATTTTTTTCCCCAAAATATTTCTCACTCAACAGTTCCATTAACAATTGTTTTAGTTCTTTTAAGGAACCAGAATTATTAGGATTCAGATCTGAAATCGTTAAATTTCGTATGATTCAAAATCTTTAAGTGATCATAACGATACATACATTCTCTGGAGATTCTACAGTAGTGTAGATATGTAGCCTATATGGCGTGACCTTGAATATCTAAACCAGAATGGGGCATTAGATATATACTGATGTTTTCCAGAATTGTATAAAATATTCACATTTCAGACTTCCCTTGAAAAGCCTCACAGAGCTTGATGGAGCTGTGTGACAAAAGTGAAGCTGATAAATTCATCTGTCATCCAGCAAAAACACATCAAACTCCGGATCATGTGAATAAACACTCATGTTTACCTAGGGGATGTCCCAGCAGCTTGAGTTTTAATTCGTCCTTGTGCATTTTTACAGATCCATAAATATCCAAACGCACACTGCGGCGTAGCATAACAAGGACCAAGAAAAATAATCCCGGGGAAGTCGAGATACAGAGACTGTGTGTTCGTTCTGAGGGAGAGGAATTCGATTGCTATACATTAATTAAGTCGTGGCTTCTCTAGAATGACAGGTAGGAGTAGTCACCAGAGGGCCGTCTGATGACGTGCCAAGAGTGCACTGGCCGGTGTGTGTATGAGTGATTTATGAAGCCCTCGATATGTGAGGGGGTTGTATTCAAAGGCTTGTATTTTTAAGCTTGGTACACATATGTGAAGTTTTCGGCGGGCGAGCCTCTTAAGACATCATTTATCCTTTATCACAGCCATGTTGATAACAACCTCCGGCGCACACGAGGCAAATATCTATGGGGATTCTGGCAGCTGTCAGCTTCCAACCACTTCCAGGGCAAGACACATAAATAAAAAGGCCAGTGTTTAGATCCCAGCCAGCCTGCCTGTATTCGTTTATAATACAAGGATGTTAAATAGGAAGTAATAGCACAGCGTATTGAATCGTTTCCTTCCTGTACAGACAGCGCTCTCATTTGGACCGTCCCACGACACGCTAACGGCTGTCGCTTTGTTCTTCTCGATGGAATCTGTGATTTAAAGTTTGTTTAATCAGTGCATTTAAAAGTGCATCATTAATTAAGGAGAAAGAGCAGTGAATTCCATAAGAATTGGTATGATGTCATTTTTAGTTTTGTATTAGGTCATAACTGTCTGACCCCAATAATTAAAGCTTGATCCCACCCAAAGGAAGTCAGAACAAAGGTTAAGACCTAAAAAGTCCATATTATATTTAATGTATGCGCATAACAGAGAAGTACGTCTGGTTACTTTTTGAGTACTGTGAATTTGGATATACCACTCTTGTCACATACTCTTTTTTTGCCTACTATATAGTAGGGAAGTATATGAGTTTCAGCCCCAGTTTTTCCTGACATTCATAAAGTGAGTCCATCAAAAATCGCTCTAACAAAATATAAGCCATGAAGTTTTACCTCAGTAAGACCTTGGAAGGATAATATACAAAGAACAAACATTTATGAGCTGTAAAATTGCAAAGTCTGTCTGGGAAAAGTGATTTTAGTTTCTAAAGTGGTCAGTAAGACAAGTTTGTTTGAATAATCCCTGGTTGATTTAGATGTACTTCAGTCAATAATGTTCAAGACCACCTCGGAGTGACTGAACCAACATATTTTTTATAAAAACATACTGTAGTAAAACATATTACTACTATTACAGCCTTTTACTAATAAAGATACAACTAATGACAGTTAAATTATGATTACAATTATCCTTATTTGTGTTTTTTTCTAATTGCTGGTTGGATTCAATGAAGCAGTGGAAATTTCAGCAGCAGCTATCGTTTTCATTTTCCAGGTATAAAAAAACCGTAAGATTAGGTCATTTTGTCATATTAATATACCGACATTTCCATTTCAAAACCAAATGAATGACTCTTCCTCATCCTAAATTAGCATGAGATGGTTATACGATATAAAATGTCTTCTGCGTTTCCAAATCCACAAAAAGGTTAAAAAAAACGGGGCAAAATTGAACTCTGCCAGGACGTGGCTCTTTTACAAGAAAATGCAGCGACCGCAAATTGCGCTCAACAATTCCAGTGCTCCTGGAGCTGACCACTTTAAAAACGTCCTGCTTCAGGATTATAAATGCTGTTTGATGGCTCCGTCATTACATCCCGAGCAGAGGGGGCGTAGTCGGCAGGCGGGTGTCCGCCATCTTGTGGGGTCAGGAAGGGTCGGGGATCTTTTTGATGTGGGCGGGGACTTTGAGCACCCATCTGAGGTCTACAACAGGAAGTACACAAAGGAGCAGGCCTAATAATAAGACAATCACATAACTCAGTGTGCAGAATCTAAAACATACACCGTTAAACAGGGTTGGGCAATATTGAGAGCTGAAGAATTGGCTTCTGTTCAGTTCATGGGTGTGAATTGGAATTTGAAGTGTGACATGAAGAGGAATGTACTAATATGCAATTTAATCAAATTCAGCAGTGTCACAAAACAAAAGAATTTCATTAGTCCACCATACACTGGAAAAAAAAATTACTCCGTAATTGCTAGAAAATTAATTACAAAGAAATGGCATGTAAGTAACTAGGGGTGTGCCAAAAAATCGATTCACAGAAGAATCTAGATTCTCATTTGCAACGATTCAGAATCGATCTGAAATGTCCAAGAATCGATTTATAAATAAATAAAATCAGCTGGCTGTTCGCCTCCATTTTTGTAACTATAGCTATACGGGACGTCCGGACGTCATGCACGCAGCCGGTTTTTGAACGTGAGCGGCAAATCAGAGGAAGCAAATATGGATGCTTTTATAGAGCTTCTGATGCTTCTAATGATGCTTCTACATTCATTCTGCCGTGGCGGGCCGCCACACCTAAAATAATCCCGCCACGGCTGCAGCTTCTCAGTGAGGTCCGATATTAATGTGCATACTATTGTGTTATTGTTAAGCTAAAGGCATAAAAAACATTGTAAAGCACCATAAAGTGTTCGCACTATATTCCAAGACTTCTAAAGTCATTCAATAGCATAATGTGAGGTAAAAATGAATATTTAAGTCGTTAGTTAAAGTTAATGGAAACTCATCTCTCCTCAGTCATTCTCCATTCAGCATTCAAACAGCGCGTCGCGTTATAGCGTTTTTTAAATCATAATCCTTTCTCCCGGGTGTCTGTTAGATTACAGCACTGGAGAGCGCTATGAATTGTTCTTCATCCGCACTGTAACTGAAATTTAAAACTGTTAAAAGAAAATGCTCAATAAACTGTTGCAAATATATAATACATTTAAGCATAGATAGACAGATATAATCTCTTCGCTTTGTGCTTTGAACTTTTCAATCCGGAGCGCTGCGCGCTGTGACTTCGCGTTGCTTCAAGTGCATCATTCTGCGCACAGGATGCGCATAATCGCTTTGCCGCTCTTATTCGAGCCTTTCATGTTATAATGTTATAATAGCCTACTTAGGGAAGGTTTAAACACCTGGGGTAAGGGGGCATGGCCAATGGCAATATCACTCATGGGCCACGCCCCCTCCCTCTGGCGAAATGGGCCTGCCACCACAGCTGGAAAAAATCCTAGAGGAAACACTGGTCTCCGTTTGTCATTCTGTATAGCAAAGCAGATGAGAGTAGATCATAATCAGAAACCCGATTAGAAATCATTATGGATAAAATCGAATCGTTTTAAATCGAAAATCTTTTTGAATCGAAAATCGATTTTGAATCGAATCGTGGCCTCAAGAATCGGAATCGAATTGAATCGTGAGATGGTAAAAGATTCCCACCCCTATAAGTAACCCATTGAATTAATTTGTGAAATAATCAGAAACACTGATTATATTACTAGTATTTACTTGTAAAACATACTTTTTTTTTTACTGTGTAATAACATTAATTTCCACGATTTATGCTTATTTATTCAAAGATGTTTTTTTTATTATTATTTCTTGATGTTTAGAATACATGATCAGTTTTCTGAACTGATTAGACATAATTTTACTACTTAAACTCAGTTCAGCACTGTCAAAACAAAACTGTTTTTAATTTTTTTTTTGTGTACAGCACTACAAGATGTCTTCTTTCAGATCACTGTATGCAAATAATTATTGTCATAACATTTTTTATCTATTAATTATTTAACAAATTGGAACATTCTGGGAAACTAAGGCTCCTCCACCCTGATCCATATAATGAAAGTTAATTTATTAAATTATATAAAATGTATAGTAAATATACAAATATATAAATTATATAAACCAGACACACACACACACACACACACACACACATATATATATATATATATATAAATAACATTTATGGGTAGTTTATACTAAACAATGAGTGGTTTTAATGTGGTTTTAAAAGCTACAACAGTTAGCTGTTTAAACTTGATATCAAATCTAAACTACTTTTACTGACGCAATTCAAATTCAGTTCTGAATGGCACACAACCCTGCTGTAGACATGCTCTCATGTCACATGTGACTTAAATGGATGACTATAAAATTACTATTATGTAGTATGGATTGCTCACCAAACATGTACAAAGCTCCCATTGTCCGCACCTCTCATACGAGTGTAAACACTCTAAACATAGAGATGTGATGCTGTAATCATACTTAATTATCATAATGCTCTGACATGAGCAACGTGTTTGATAATTGTTTGTCACATGATATCAGCAGTGATGATTCGCCAACGCGTCACACTTTCCGTGGCATCATTGGACCAGCGTGTTTCGAGGCTCTGACCCCTGGATCTCAGTCAAACGCTAGGGATCAGTAGGTCAGAGGAGGTCCTGTGGGCATGACGGTTGTCTCTTAGACTTTTATTGTCTGCTGTGAGACATGCTTCCAGTAAACAGGGCCTTTAGTTTGGTAAGTGGGTTATGAGGTCAACATTGGCCTGCTCAGAATAGACGGCATACAGCAAACAGTCAGGTTCAGTTCAGTGCTCTGTGTCACTCCTGCTGTTTGCTGTTTGGATTCAGTTGACTAAGCGTTTTCCCTTCACTCTCATGTCTAAATAACAGTTCTCTTGCTTTTCAACCATAGATTGCTGCCATATGTGAGTTCGTTTGCCCATTTATTCTTTAATAGGTTTATTTTATTTTATTTCTCTGGGCAGATACATTGGACATCATTATTTAGCCACTCTCTTATTAACAATTGCAATCCAAAAATCTGTATGCAAAAAAGCCAGATGGATGGATGGATGGATGGATGGGGTGGGTGGATGGATCTATAGATAGATAGATAGATAGATAGATAGATAGATAGATAGATAGATAGATAGATAGATAGATAGATAGATAGATAGATAGATAGATAGATAGATAGATAGATAGTCTCTGGCTTTTATATACTGTATATACCTGTCATATAGAGACCACTTTTCATCATCCAATCATCCCGATGGATAAACGATGAATTGCTTCCCAGAATGCCTGCAGGGAAATCAGCTCAAGAATACGAGGAGGTGAATAAGCTTTAAATATGATCAAGACTTAGAACTAGAGCTGTCATTTGATTCATAAAATGAATTGCAAGTTCAATTTCAAGGATTTTTGTAGTTCTTTCTGTGATTGATCATCATAAGAGCCCATTATATAATATTAATGTTATATTAATATAAAATAACAAGAGACCATTAAATGTAGTTAAACAATTCAACTCAATGATTAATTCACACTAACTTCAGCAATACTACTTACTTAGAACACATTAGACTGATAGAAAGTCCTAAATTGTTCAGGAGGAGATGGGGTGGTTCCTCATGAATTACATAATCTTTGTGATTTACTGCAAAGTCTGAGAGAAGTAATTCCGCTATAAATCTGTTGAAATATATGTGGCCTGGATCCTTAATAATAGATGATTATCCACTACATTGCATCAGTGAAAATCCAGCCCCCCTTCCTAAAAAACTCAGGGACAAAGGGACTTTTTTTTTTTCTCCCCCCTCCCCCCCCCCTCCTAAATGTTCCCATGTGAAGCAGCACACAGAGCCAGTGAGTAAATGAAGGGTTTTGCGTGGAGATCTGAGAGAGCCTACAGCAGTGATTGATGGGCCGCAGGAGGGGTGGGGAGGTTCTGCTCCTGACAGAGAGAGCTCATCCAGGCTCTGCTGGAGATCACAGGGGCCAGAGCGGCTCTCCTTGCCCCACATGGCCGCACGTGGTGTGGGAGAGAGAGAGAGCGAGCGAGATGTACCTCATTCAGTCTTTTATCCCCACCCAGAGAAACTCAAGGCGCTCCAGTTTATAATGAGTATCTGGAGAGCAGACGAGACCACAGAAGAGAACCTCAGCTAGAACAGCAGGAAACACCTTGAGAGGTGAATTCTGGGAAAGATAGTAGAAATAGTGGAAATAGTGACTTTCTAATTAATTATTTTATTTTGAGTATCATTGAAGCTTAGAAACACATTTTACTACTATTGTATTTACTTTTGAATTAGATTTTATTTTATTAAAATTAAAATGGTAAAGTTTTACAAATTTTGTATTTTTTGTCTTTTTGTTAGTTTTTAATATCTCTGTATACAGTAGTTTTAAGTTTTAGTTTTTAGTATTCGTTTATTTAGTTTTAGTTATTTTCAACTTAAACTAAATGAAAATGAGATGTTGCCTATTTTTTGCAAAAATACAATAAGGTTATATATATATATATATATATATATATATATATATATATATATATATATAAACTTAATTTCTCTATATTAAACTCTATTATCATATATCATACTGTTAATTTTGTTTCAAATAATGAAATATTGTTTGTTTTATTAGTTTTAACTTTATTTTTAGTTAACGATAATAGCCCTGGTTGGCTTTTTTTACTTTTTTTTTTGTTTGTTTAGCATTACTATAGAATCAGTATTTCTATTTATCACCATAAAACTTCATAGAATGGCACCCCATGCTTATTACAGACATAGCTGGTCTGCTATTAAATGTGTTTGACAAGGACACAAAAGTGAACAAGCAACCATCCGATTATTTGCTCTGACCCTTAACCACTATGCCGTGCAACACCGTGAACCATAGAATTAGAACCATGCGGTTATAGAACTGTGTATTTTGCTATTTACAGGTCTTGTTTAAAATAGAGGGAAGAACTTGGGCAGTAGATTTATTTATTTTAGGTAGGTTCATGTCTGAGATTGTTGTCTCTGGCCTTTTAATTGCTGAGTCAACTGATCATTTATGTACAGAGAGATTTTATCTAACGCCTCATAAATTCTTGCTCAACACAATTTCAGCCAAAAATGGACATAGATGAAACTATACTTGGGTTGTGACATAAACTCATATACTCTGTGTGTGTGTATGTGTGTGTGTGTGTGTGTGTGTGTGTGTGTGTATTTCAGTCATGGCAACTCTGGATAGTTTATAAAACATGCTTTTCATGTACAGTAAATGGAATCTACATAGGTTTGGTCTTGGTGGACTAGATCTGCTACGCTGCTGCTGGAGCAATTGCTTCTGCTTAATGCTCAGAATATTAAAAATGAAGGGAACATGCTGCCGCTGCTAGAGAGAGAGAGTGACTTCTCATAGCAGATCTAGGCAGGTGGTGCTGGGGAGGAAGAAGGTTAGAATAAGAATTGCATAGCGCGCAGAGTTAGAGTATTCGTTTGGATACGTTGTGGCTATAAAGGTAAGTAGTAATAGATACGTGAAATCAATTGGCTGTGGAAGTTACATTGAAACAACCAATCAGAATGCAAAGTTTCATGACAGAAATGTTATTTTAAAGCAGGAATGTATCACTTTTACTGGACCTTTTTCTTTTGTACAATCTCCAGGACATTGTCACCACATTCTATCCATTTCATACATGACTCGTTTTTGTGTAGTAATATGTAATATCTATTTTTATATATTTTGTTTGTATTTTTTCTTAATATCCCCCATGATTCATTTGAGGTTTTTTTAGCCTGAGGACATGACACTGCCCTGAACTTGCTTTTGTTGATTCAGCCATAATTTAAAGCCAAACGTCCAGCTCTTTGAGTGGGCGTCCCTCAGAATTAGACCACTATTTATTACATAAGACAAATGGCTTCTTTGATGTGGGTGAAAGGAACTCCCGTGTCTGGCCTGAGCAGGTCAGACAGAAGGTCAGCTCTCCCTCAGGGTCTCCTTGACCCTCACGGCTGCCAAAAGCGCACAGGTAAGCAGAGAGGAAGTCCTTACAGTCATTGGAACGCGTCCATGAACATGTGAGGCCCAGCTGTGTGTGTGTGTGTGTGTGTGTTTTTCTCCACCTGGACAAAGCCTGCACACGCTGTTAAAACTCCCACTCAAACTTCCAGTTCCTGCTTTTAAGGAAATTCCTGGTCTGGTGTTACTTATAACTCTAAAGATTTATTTCATTTTCAGAAAGCAGACCCAATGTTCTTTGAAAGAGCTGGCATCACATTCCGGTGAGATATGAATTTTAAAATGAGCATAAAAATCTTCACAGGTTACTCTACTCTAAATTTAACAGAAATCATTTAAAGATGACATGACCGATTTTTACTCAGTAGTAAATTTGTTAAAGGTAGAGTAGGCAATTTCGGACGGGCTAGCAATTGCAAGCTAGCTTTGAAAGTGTCAAGAGACAAGCAAAAGCGTTAAATTACCTCATGTCTCAAACTACATAACATTACAATAATAATGATCGTAAACAACTTACAGAGCTGTAGTTGTACCACCTGACTGCTTTAGATTCATTTCGGCGTTGATTGTGTTGACATAGAAGCGCATAAATCCGAGTCTGAAGATATTAACAGCTCTGGGTTGAACGCAAGCGTAAATACGGTTACGACATGGTGTGAACGCAGCATAAGCTCGTTGTTTTGGTTCAGGAGGAACCGTAAAAGGCGGCTGCTGTTTGTTTTTGGGACTCTGTCCCAACTTTGGATAGCCTCACAGAATGCGCTGATAATGTGTGATGTCTGTGCGAGCAGGTGCGCGGCGGTATGGAAATACATACGCTGACAGGCAAGTCGGACCGAATGCAATGATTGGAGGAACATTTTTTGGTCCTGTGACTTCCACAATAGCTTGTTTTCATATGACGTCACGCCACTGCGTTGCCATGGCGCGAAATGCAAATGGAGGGCAGGAAGTGATTTGCTGTATTTAGAAAGCACTATAACAAACTCAAAATGCCTATGTTTTGCGTCGTTTATGGTTACTTAAATCGATCAAACCACGAGGAGTTTTTATCGTGTACCAAAAGTTGTTGTTCATAAAGGGGGAAAATTAAAGAAATTGACCGAAAAACTCCGGAAAAACGGCTTGCAAACCTACGTCTGCGGTCGGGAGGAGCCGAATGGGAAAATGCTCGTTTGTGCAGTGATCACTTCGTCAATGGTGAGTTAATACAACTTAAGTGGCTATGTTTGTGTAACGTGTAACATTTACGAACTTTGTAAAGTCAAAGTATGTCTGTAAGACGAGGTAGTTGCTGATATCTACCGCCTCGATGGCAGGAAAATCTTTCAATTCAGTTGAAAATCGCACCTCTTCATAACGTAAGGATCACGTCCAACATATGTTTGATTTTTTGTTTACATCTTTCTCTTGTAATAGCGTGTAAAGTAGTACAGTACGGACTTTCCTCCATCTCGTCCATTGCGCTCTTCACTCCCCTGCCCTCCATCTGAATTCCGCGCGTCATCATAATCACGTGACTGAAACCCAGCTATAGATATATGTACATGTTTTAATATTTAGACCACTTGTATTATTGATTGCTATCAGGATGTGAAGAGAGTTTCAACCAGAATAACAAAAAGTGTTGATAAAACAAATTGCCTACCCTGCCTTTAAATGCAAAGTTGAGGAAAACCAGTCTAGAAAATAAATCTGTATCATGTGTTTCACTTCATTTGGTTGTCAGTGATTTTCCATTTGTTACCCACAACATTTATTTAAATTTCTCAAAATATATGATTTTCTATGTGATGATTTACAGTACAGTTGGCATCGGCTTACAAGCACCAACCCAAACATACCAGAGACACTTTTGTAAACATGATTTTCCAGAAGTTCTAAATAAAATCATTCAAGTATTGACTGTATTTGACTGTCTATTGACAACATAAAAAAAAAAACGTATCCAGATGGCGTCAAATGTGTCACTTTCAGATTCCACACGCAATTTTGGACCACTTGTTTGAGCATGAAACACAATGCCCTATGCGCAAGCCAGACACAAGTCAATTAACTTCTTAGGTTACTCTTCTGCTGCTTTTCGTTCAGCCGATGTACTTGGAAGCGTTCTGTATAATAAAGTCAAGAAGGTTTATTCTTTTGGGAATTTCATCTGGTTTCAGGGAGTTAATTTTGGCCGTGTGTTGAAGACGTTTGCTGTGAGGCTGCATGCAGTAGGCCATCTAACTTATTTCCGAGGGGCCGGAGCCACTCAGACTCAAAGGCTCCTGGGCATTAGAAGGGCGGTGTGCAATCCTCCGAGCGCCACCGTAATCCAGCTGCCATCATCCATTTTGCCGTGGTTTAAGATGAAACATCCCAGCTGTCATCGGCTCTTTAAGGTTTCATTATTGTATTTGTTATTTTTCCCACCTGTTCTCATTTTTTTCCCCCGATGCGTGCATTGATAATAATTTTACAGCAAAGGATGTTATTTCCAAAAGCATCACTTTGCATCACTGTAACGTTTTGTGGTTACGCCGCTGATTGAATGTGGCACCCAAAATTACCGTGGCCTGGCTGAGGTCATTACGTATGCCGGCATCATTTAGGGGCATGACTGCGCAGCGAAATCTAACTCGCACAGAAAGTATCGTTTTTTGTTTCGGCGTGGGATGATTAGTAAAGTCCTGCAACAAAACCCTGTTCTGCGATTTCAGCAGGACTCAAAATGCTGCTTTTGTGAAGAATCAGTCAGAACATTTTTAGTTTTGTACAAGTGTAAAGTAAATGACAGAACGGAAGAACTACTGGTATTATAACCAAACAGGAAGTCGGCAAATGGATCATTTCATGCTAGTGCATAACTTTAATGAAGATTTAGAACGACATTAAAAATAAAATTTTGCCTATGCAAACCATATACAAAACTTTGAAAGAAGTTATCTTTTTTTTTTTCAAGGCCTTTATGTTGTCATAAACCAAAACTTGCAAACCAGGTGTGCTTATTTCATATGGAAATCATTACAGCAAGTGATAAAAGTTCACACCTTATGTACTTTTATTGTTGGATACAGGGCTAGTTGATGTGTAACAGGTCTATGAGCTTTTTTTAAATCAACATTAAGATTTAAGGTTAAAATTAGCATAAATGTGTTAAAAATTATATTTTGTATGTAAGTACCTGTTCTGTTGTCATAATTTTAGTCACTTTTTTGCCTCTTAGTTCCTTTTAAATGACCTGCCTTTTGTGTGACAAATGGGAATTTACAAGTCCAAATACTTTATAGTCTCTCAATTAATGAACTGTTTTTGTTATAACTCTGCAATAGCAATATGCTATTTTATATTAGATTACACAGGACATGTCAACTTCCCAAAAGTTGAGTCCCCAAAAGTAAAACAAATTTTGGTGAATATTTCGAGAATACAGTCGAAATATTTCGTGATTAAAGTCGAAATATTTAGAGAATAAAGTCGTAATATTTTGAGAATAAAGTCAAAATCACGAGAATACAGTCTTCCATAGAAGTTCTTATTTATTTATTTTTTTGGTAAAGGAATGCGAACTGCTTCTGACATGGATAGTATAGCTTTTGCTTTTTTCAAAAAAGGAAATTCTACAGGTGCTAATCTAACAACATGGCATTACCATTTGTTTTCGAAATATTCGACTTTAATAAAATAAAGATTTAATAAAATCTCAAAATGCTAGAATTTTTTACGGATTTTTTACGTTGTGGTTGTTTTGACTGTATTTATTTTTTTATTTTAGTTGCATTTAGTGAATTTATCTTCTCACGTTTAATGCTGTCTTCCTAATGTATTCCTTGATTCATTCATTGAAACTTTCCCCCCAAAAATACACAGCTCTGATTATAATAAAAATAGGCCTATATGGAAGCTTGTTTCCACCACAGAATTAAAAAAAATTCTGAAAAAGTAAGTCAGAATTGTGAAATAAAGTCACAATTACCTTTTTTTTATTTTTTGTTCAGTGGCGGAAACAAGCTTCCATAGGCCTATAAGTACAGTAGTCAACAAGTTATACTTGAATTTTAAACAATACCCGATCTTGTTTTGACAACTTTGATGAACTTTTTTGATCCACTTCAAATGTTGACTACTGTTGTTCTCATAGTATAGTCAAATACCTTTTCCAAAGGTTAAGTGTAGCTACTTTAAATTTTGGGAAACTTGTAACGGTTTCAAAGTAGCTTTCCAACGCTGGTCATGACCTCAAATGCCACTGGAAGTAAATTTGTTAAATTAAATAACTTTTATACCTAATTTCGTTAGAACAAACACTCTTAATAATTTCAGACTAACTGTTTATCACAATTTGTGTACAGGTGGTTTTCAGGAGACACATTGTGATCCGCAGCCTCCTCTGACCTCACAGAAGTGTCATTTCCATCTCACACAGCTTCACCGCGCTCAAGTAGAGAAGACGGGAGTGCTTGTTCTCTGCTAGTGTTGCGTTAAACCAGTGGAGAAAACTTTTTATGCACCGCTTCTGTTGCTTGAGAGAACTTATAAGCTCTCAGGGACTCGCCGAGACCAAAGGTGATTCAAACTAGTTAAAATAACATCGCCACCCTTAATAAGGACTTTTTGTGCTAATATTTTTACTCGGACGGGGGGAAAAAAGCCTCAGTCAGAGTGCTGATATGTTTTGGTCTCCGTTCAATAATTTATCATTTTTCATTGCACATTGCTAAATTTTCCGTTTCCCAACGACACGGATCCCTGCTGGAAATCAGATGGTCATTTATGGCGTCGCTAATTTGATTTAAAAATATTTTAACACACTCTGAAAATACTAAACGGGTGCAAATTGACACAAATTTATGGGGAATATTTTATGGTAACACACACACACATTCAGTAAGTCTGATCTAAAAATATGTGTGTCCACTTCACTGTTACACCGATAAAATCACAAACCTTTTGGATAAATATCAAACAATATTTTGACATGCGAATGGAATTTTCCATGTTTTGGTAGTTTCAAACTACAAGGTTTGTTTTTCCACCTAATAAAAACCGAATCGCACTAAAGACACACAAAGGAGCAGCTTTTAAATCACGAGTCCCGACCAGATTCTGCTCGAATTAATGCAGCAATCATATGGAAGCAATCTTTATGAACCCCCGTAAGACAAAAAACAGGAGTTAAATGAGGACCATCTTCTCTCTCAAGACCTCTCATTTGTTTGTATTGCTTATTAACTGAAACGCCTCATTTATCAATGTCAGCGTTCGCACAAAATGATAGCTGTCCTCATGTAAATGAGTAAATCTGACGAATGGTTCAGAATTAAGTGGCTGCGTTCTCATGAAATGCGCACTCTGTCGGTGGACTGACCCCGGTAAACCACCCACGACCAGCTTTTTTTCTTTCTGTCGGCATTTGAGGTGGAAAACTGTCTGAGAACGGTGTGAAACTGGACGGATCTGGCACAGGACGGGCCCCGTTCCGCACCGCGTAATGCAGCACAGAGTGGAGGTGGTTAGAACTGACTCTAAGTGAAACACGTTGGTTTGTGTTGCTATGTAGTCTAATTACTGTCGGCCTGGACCATCTTTGTGTTAAACAGATTAACAGAAAGGCGTAGAGAGAGCCAAACCACTGCTCTCCAGTGATGTAATGAGATGACCTGACTGTTAAGATAAAGCCCAAAGCATGCATCGAATCATGCTGAATAAATCAGTGAATTGTTTTGGTTCATTTCAATTAAGCGCCCCAAAATATAAGAGGGAATATTTTAGGAGAGTACATTTGGGAAGTAACAAAAGTGATGTTTTGAGGATATTGTGTGTCTATAAAAGGAAAGTCAATGGAGTCCAATAATTTGAGCACCCCATTGACTTTCAGAGTATCATCTTTAGTTTTGTTTTCCGCAGAAGTCATACAGGTTGGGAAAATTATGATGGTGAGTAAATGATGACAGGCTTTTCATTTGAGTGAACATAACATTTTTCAGTAGCATAACAGTATCTCAGCTGGAGTCTTCTTAATGAATTGCTTGTTCTGGCATTTCATTTAAATGAACTAGTTCTCAGAATCAATTCACATCAATTCAAATCAATTTGTTCGATGAAGCATTTGTGTTATTTTTTGCAGCAATACTCAGTATTGTTATTATTTATTCAAATCATTTAATGAAACATAATATTTAGTTACATTCTGCCTCCCACCCCCCAATTGAAATATGAATCATAGGAAGTCTGATTCATTTGAATAAATCGCTTTTTCGGATGTTTCATTTAAATGAATGATTCGCTGTATAGTTTAATGTAGCATTTTTTGCAACGATACACAAATAATACTATATTTATTTAAATAGTTTTACAAAACATAATATCTTGTTACATTCTGCTGCCCACCTCAAAATTGAAATGGTGTTGATGTAGTTTCAATTGACGTTTTATTGATATTTTGCTAAAAACTTTTTCAATCTTTGTAAATTATTGATAAATTGCAAATGACCTTTTGAAGTGGGAAAATAATTTAATGCAACGTTATTATTATATAAACTATATTATCCGTGAATTTAGAAAAATTACCTTACCTTTGATAAATACTTATGTCACAATTCCAGGATCATGCACTTAAAACTCCTGCTTGTGATTTTTAAATGTTTGTTAAAAGAAAAAAAAAGTACTGCAGAAAAGCTGCGGTTAAAATTTTCATGAATAATTAGATTTTTTCCTCATAAGAAATGCAAATGCTGTTTTGTAGCATGTATTATTATCTGTTTAGGCTTACAGCGGTCATAAAAACGCACCACCAAATTGTACCTCCTCGTTTTTTTTTTCTAAATTGTGAACAATAGCATGATTGTGGTCTCTTCCTCTTCTGTTACAGAAGGTTAAGACTTTTTCTCCCTGTATTTGTTATTCCCACTAAAGCTAGAAAGCTGCATAAATGGTCGTAGACTCTCTGAACCGGCCCTACAGGGCCAGGAAAAACCCAAAGGAGCCAGACAAATAAAAAGCAAAGAGCTTAAGACGCCGGCGCTCGGCTCTGAATCTGGTTCCTGTCAGGGTACATCAAGGGAACACCCGCAACGCAATCTCCAAATGCTGCCTCCCCGTAACCATACGTGTCTCGCTGACAAGACGACTGAACCATCGCCAGCTCTCCAAAGAGGATGGCTTTTTTCCCCTTCTTCTTCCACCCCTTTATTTATTCCTTTTCACCCTCCCTCTTTTCTTGGAACTGACCCACTGAAGATCAATTCTGGATGATCTGATAATTATGCTGTCAGTTCCAATTGCCATGTGATGAAGTGAGAAATCGGACAGAGAGTAAATACTGAAAGGATTTCAAACTTTTTGTACATGTGTGAGTCCCATATTCACGAGCAAAACTCGGAGCAAGCCATTACTTGTTTAAGACCTGTTTCATAAGCTGATAAATCACCATTTAACAGATGACATCTGCTAGTACATTGATTTCTTTGCCATTTCCATTCGGTAAATGACACGTCATTAATAACTCTTTGCTTGATGTAGACTTTTAATCAGAGATCCTGATGTGATTTAAACCACTAACCCATTATATGGTTAAAGGTTCAATCCAAGAAGGTCTGTGATACCTGGAAAAAGCTATCCTTTAGCATTCCCATTCATCTCAATGTCAGTTCCTCAGTTGGTGAGAGTTGGTGCAGGACTCTGAGAGTACGCCATTAGAAATTGATCTGCCAGAGCACTGATGCCAAGTTGTTTGAACAATAAATGAGGTAATTAAGGTTAAAAGTGGATGCAATTTGATAAGTAGATATTAAATGAATTAAAAATTCAAAAATGTATGCATAACTGCAACAAGTGAAATGGAGGTAATTGACCATTTTAGTTAGAAAATTAAACTTATAGGAATTGCAGTTCATTTTAATTTGGATAAACTTTGAATGTTAATGCCTGGTATCAAAGTTTTTTAATATATATAGTTTGAAGGTTTTATTGATGGATGGATGGATGGATTTACATTTATGCATTTGTGCAAGTGCATTGGTTTAAGAGTGTGAGGTCATTAAGTGCTTGTGGAAGAGGTGCGTCTTCAGCTGCTTCTTAAAAGATGTGATGTTCTCAGCAGTTCGGGTGGAGATTGGCTGCTCATTCCACCAGAGAGGAACTGAGAGAGTGAAGGTTTTGGAGAGTGACTTTTTGCCTCGATGTGAGACGTCTCTCATTCAGTGACCTGAGCTGGCGGGAGAGAGCATACATATAGTAGTGGGTTGAAGTTGGGGGAGCAACTCCAGTGGTTGTCCTGAAAGCCAGCTTTTGAACTTAACTTGATTCTGGCCACAACTTGGAGCCGGTAGGTAAGGCTGATTGAAGACAAGACGGGCTGAGAGGCTTAGTCGTGCGGGTTAGAACTAAGGCCCGCTAATAGAGCATTGCAGTAGTCCAGTCTTATAACTACAAGCGCTTGGACGAGTAGCTGTGTTGTTTATTCTGACAGGAAGGGTCTGATTTTCCTGATGTTATTGAGCGCAAATCTGCATGATCGGGCCGTTGTTGAGATGTGGGTGGAAAAGCTCAGCTGATAGTCAAACACTACCCCCAGGTTCCTTGCTGTGCTGGATGGTTAATGTTGTGGACCCCAGTTGCACAGTGATGTTGTGGTCAACTGATGGGTTTGGAGGATTACAAGGAGCTCTGTCTTTGCAAGGTTGAGCTGCAGATGATGCACCTTCATCCAAGCAGAGTTGTCTGAAAGGCAGGCAGAGATACAAACTGAGACAGCGTGGTTAACAGGTTTAAATGAAAGATAGAGCTGTGTATCATCTGCATAGCATTGGTAGGAGAAGCCATGTGCCTTTATGATTGTGCCCAGTGAGGTTGTGTAGATGGTTAAAAGAAGTGGAGCGAGCACTGAACCTTGAGGCACCCCGGTGATTAGCTGATGTGACACCCCTCCTCTCCATGAAACCTTAAAAGATCTGCCAGTGAGGTATGACTGAAGCCACTGAAGTACAGTACCTATGATGCCCAAGTCAGAGAGGGTGGCCAGGAGGATCCGGTTGTTAACGGTGTCAAAGGCTGCAGAAAGGTCCTGCTGAATAAGAATTAGATGACTTTGTGTTTGCTCTTGCCAGCCGAAGAGTTTCTGCAACGGTCAGTAAGGCGGTCTCAGTGGAGTTTTCAATTTCTGAAGCCAGACTGGTTGTCATCACGTTGGTCTTCTGTGAAAGAAAAGCAGAGGGCTGATAAAACACCACTCTTTCAAGCATTTTAGACAGAAAAGGCAGAAGAGAGACTGGATGGATGGATGGATGGATGGATGGATGGATGGATGGTACAGACAGACAGACAGAAATACAAAAGATGAAAAGATGGATGGAGGTATGGATGGATGGATGGATGGATTGAAGGTACAGACAGACAGAAATGCAGAAGATGAATGTATGGATGGTACAGACAGACAGAAATACAATGGATGGATGGATGGATGGAACAGATTTTTTGGACCAAGGTAGACAATCGCTTAATTTGTTAAATTCCAGTTGCAGTTATTCTAATTCTTATTAAATACATTTTTAAGGTAATTTTTTGGGGGCTTTTGCGTTTATTATGACAGTCTCCGACAAGTTTAACTTCCTGTGGGATGTGGCCAATTCGATTCAAATTCCAACTCAGGATCTGAAAGGGAGCCAGTTATGAATTTGGAATTTTAAGAGGTCATTTGAGACACATCAAAACTAAAATATATCGTCATACTATAGTCATATCTTGATTACATAAATGTATTACTACTTTGGGGGGCATGAGTTGTAGTTATGGCATCTACCAGCAGGGGCTAAATGGGCCATGCTAACCATCCCAGGTAGAGATCTCACACACGCTGTCTATTTTATTCAAACTCCTGGTTTGCTGTATAGGAATATGTAAATTAGATAGGACTTGGTTGTTGTTGGTTAGTGAATAAGACACAGGTTTTTGTGCTGAAATGCTGTGCATAAAACTGGCACAACTATACAGAGAATTCACTCCTTCGCCTCAGGGTTTACTTAAGAGACTGTCCTTCCAATTAATGTACTGCATGTTCTCTTGGAAGAATATGCTAGAATGACAAGTAACAAAACAAAATCTGTACTAGAACATGGTGTTCAGTCTGTTGCAGCTGTAGAAAAACAGGCAGTGTGGATGTACACAGTAGCCCGTGTGAGCGCATTGGTGTTGGACTGATCTATGGCCTGTACGCTGGCTGGATTTGTTTAACCCTGAATGTCAACCGGTGCTGTCTGGAGCATGTGTGCAGGTAATATGTACCAGATGACTAGAGTAGCAGCCCAGGCAGACTGCATACAAAGCGAGTGTGGAGGGGAGTTTTTTTTTTAAAAACCTGACAGCAGGTCAAATCTCTATTCAGTGAGCCTGAAGAAGCATGTAATGGACAATGTGAATTGCTGGTTGAGTTTTTAAAGATTTACAAAATATGCTAGGTATAGGAGTTATAAACAACTGATGAAATGAAATAACTAATTCCATGTTTACAGAATAATTGGTTATTTACACTTTTTAAAAAAGTGTCATGTTGGACATGTAACCTGATAATACCATCGACATTATGAAAAGTACACTGTTCTTTAAAATAAAATAAAAATTAAAAAAATTAAATATATATATTTATTTGTCAAATCTAAACCACGCAAATTTTGGAATTAAAACTTCACAAAGGTTTTCAGAGTAACCACAGGTGTATTCCACTTTTTTTTTTTTTTTTTTACATATGCAATGTTATCAAAATGATTCAACCCCCATTGCAAATCAGGTTTTGTGGCAAAAACACTTTCAGCTGTTTGCAATAAACAAATCAAACAAAAGTAATTAAAAGCTCAACTCAACAAATTTTTCAAATTGTTTCCCAAATTCAACTGTAAATGCAACTTTTAATGACTTCTGTAGTCTCAAAATTATTGAACCCCTTCATGGCATGCCTCTTTAGTACTTAGTAGAACACCCTTTTGCTGTCATGATCTGCTGCAAACGAGATGTATGATCAGACGCCAGCTTCTGACAGCGTTTCTGAGGAATCTTAGCCCATTCCTCATGAGCAATGGCCTCCAGTTCAGTAATAATCTTGGGTTTGCATGCTGCAACTGCCTACTTTAAATCCCACCAGAGATTTTCTACGGGGTTCAAGTCAGGTGACTGTGATGGCCACTGTAGAATCTTCCAGGACTTCTTCTGCAACCTTCTGAATTTGAGGTATACTTGGGATCATTGTCCTGTTGGAAGGTCCAATGACCCCCAAGCTTCAGCTTCCTCACTGAAGGCATGACATTTTCTCCTAGGATTTCCTGATACTTTAATGAATCCATCTTGCCTTCCACACGCTGCAGGTTTCCAGTGCCAGAGGATGCAAAGCAGCCGCAGAGCATCACCGAGCCCCACCATGCTTACTTTAGGCAGTGTTCTTTTCAGCATATGCTTCATACCGCTGATCCATAGGGCGAAAAGTTCCAGTTTGGTTTCATCGCTCCACAGAACAAAATCCCCAAACTTCTGTGGCTTATTTACATGATTTTGAGCACTTTTCTTGTGCTTTTGGGTCAGTAGTGATGTATGTCTTGGAGTTCTGGCATGGAAACCACACGCGTTTAGTATGCGTCTTACTGTGCAGCTGAAACCTCAGTGTCTGTTGCCACCAAGTCTTGCTGCAGGTCTTTTGCAAACACTCAAGGGTTTTTCTGAACCTGCCTTCTCAGAAATCTGTTTGCAGCCGTTGATTGCTTTCTTTTTCTGCTCCGTCCAGGTATTGTAACCACTGTTCCTTTAACTTTGAACTTGCAAACTATGCTTCCAATGGTTTCTCTAGGAACATTTAGTGCCTTTGCTATATTTTTGTGTCCTGTTCTATCCTGTCAAACTATCCTGTTTGTGAAGGGCGATGATATCTTCTCAACTTTTTGGACCTTTATTTTGACTTAGCCATATTTCTAACATGCAGTCAAACGTGACACTCAACAATCCTTGCCAGTTCAGATATTTCATGTGTTCTAGCTCAAGCACACCTGGTGCAACTAATGAAGCCCTTGATAAGTTGCATCAGGTATGCTTGATTCGACACCTGTTTTGCAGATTTGTGCTGTTGTGAGGGATTCTATTCAGGGGGTTGAATAATTTTGAGACTGCAGAAGTCATTAAAAGTTGCATTTTCAATTGAAATTGGGGGAAACCACTTGAAACATTTATGTTGAGCTACATATACACTCACCTAAAGGATTATTAGGAACACCTGTTCAATTTCTCATTAATGCAATTATCTAATCAACCAATCACATGGCAGTTGCTTCAATGCATTTAGGGGTGTGGTCCTGGTCAAGACAATCTCCTGAACTCCAAACTGAATGTCAGAATGGGAAAGAAAGGTGATTTAAGCTATTTTGAGCGTGCCATGGTTGTTGGTGCCAGACGGGCCGGTCTGAGTATTTCACAATCTGCTCAGTTACTGGGATTTTCACGCACAACCATTTCTAGGGTTTACAAAGAATGGTGTGAAAAGGGAAAAACATCCAGTATGCGGCAGTCCTGTGGGCGAAAATGCCTTGTTGATGCTAGAGGTCAGAGGAGAATGGGCCGACTGATTCAAGCTGATAGAAGAGCAACTTTGATTGAAATAACCACTCGTTACAACCGAGGTATGCAGCAAAGCATTTGTGAAACCACAACACGCACAACCTTGAGGCGGATGGGCTACAACAGCAGAAGAACCCACCGGGTACCACTCATCTCCACTACAAATAGGAAAAAGAGGCTACAATTTGCAAGAGCTCACCAAAATTGGACAGTTGAAGACTGGAAAAATGTTGCCTGGTTTGAGTCTCGATTTCTGTTGAGACATTCAGATGGTAGAGTCAGAATTTGGCGTAAACAGAATGAGAACATGTAGGGGTGGGCGATATCTCGATATTTAAAATATATAGAGATATTTTTTAAACACGATATGGATTTTGACATATCGTATATATCGATATATTGTTTATATTTAATTCTGATTTCGCCACTTTGCCTTCTCTGCGCTGTGCTCGCCCCCTCCTCCTTGCTTTTGTTCCCCCTCCCCTCGCGTGTTGTCTCATCCAACATGGCAGCGCCCGCAACTAGCCCGGAGGCTACAGAACTTGTCTAAAAAAATTGTCTTAAATGCTGTCTTACATGCACTTCTTGAGGCACACACGCACACTAGCAAACACACGCAAAGGTCTCTCGCTCTTTGTCCCTCTCTGCCGTGCACATGCTACACGGTGCTCTCTCCCTTTCTGCCGTGCGCACGCTACACGGTTTGAACATACATATTCACACAGCCTTTCGAAAACCGGGACATTCTATGTCCCGGAAGGGTGGATAAATTTCCCGGGACAGGTTATTAAAAAGAATGACAATCCCGGTAAAACGGGACAGGTGGCAACCCTGGCCATTGCCGTTGTTGAATTATTATTTTTGTATACAGGGATTTTTTTTTTTTTTAAATGTCGCAGAAGCACTTTGGACTACATGAACTGCCTACCTCTTTGCACTCCAATAAAAAAAAGACTGTGGTATTTGGCATATTTGTTTTTGCAGTAGTTTTTGTTGGGTTATTTTTCCTGTAAATCGAGATATATATCGTATATCGAGATATAGCGAAATATACCGAGATATATTTTTTGCTCCATATCGCCCAGCCCTAAGAATGGATCCATCATGCCTTGTTACCACTGTGCAGGCTGGTGGTGGTGGTGTAATGGTGTGGGGGATGTTTTCTTGGCACACTTTAGGCCCCTTAGTGCCAATTGGGCATCGTTTAAATGCCACGGCCTACCTGAGCATTGTTTCTGGCCATGTCCATCCCTTTATGGCCACCATGTACCCATCCTCTGATGGCTACTTCCAGCAGGATAATGCACCATGTCACAAAGCTCGAATCATTTCAAATTGGTTTCTTGAACATGACAATGAGTTCACTGTACTAAAATGGCCCCCACAGTCACCAGATCTCAACCCAATAGAGCATCTTTGGGATGTGGTGGAACGGGAGCTTCGTGCCCTGGATGTGCATCCCACAAATCTCCATCAACTGCAAGATGCTATCCTATCAATATGGGCCAACGTTTCTAAAGAATGCTTTCAGCACCTTGTTGAATCAATGCCACGTAGAATTAAGGCAGTTCTGAAGGCGAAAGGGGGTCAAACACAGTATTAGTATGGTGTTCCTAATAATCCTTTAGGTGAGTCTTTATGGTATATATAGTAAACTTATTTATTTATTTACTTACTTACTGTGGGCACTGTATATAAGAATATTAAACACTATTGACATTTTCGGCATATTTTTGTGCTGCGCTCAGAAAGGGTGATTATACACTTGGATTGGTGAATAAATGTTTGCCCACTAAACTGAGAGTGGGTGGGGTGTGCCAACGCACCTTGGTCATCCATGTATGCCAGTCAGTGTCTGAGCAGACCAACCACAGTCTGGACGGATGAACGACCTGCTGTTAGCAGGATGTGCTAAAGAGGATTGCACTTTCCATTTTGCATATTCATCCTGAATACAAATAAATAAATCTCAGAATCCAAACATTCAGGGGGCATCTTTGGCAGTCTAGACGACCACCCAGACTTCCAGGGGGTTGGGTTTTGAAACCCTCACAAACACCCAAACAAATAACAAACAAGAGTGGATCCTCATGACGCTTTGAGCTAATGAACTGCGATAGAAATAGTAATGAGAGAAGTTTGTCTTTAACAGGGTGAACAGTGCCCGTTTTTGGTGGTCTCTCTCTGGCTAAAGCTGCTCTATGATGTGTTTTTTAAATGATAATTAAAAATTTCATACCTCATATCCTAGAAATGATTGCACACAATGCCATTTCAATTTAATCTTTATTTTATATTACTGACTATTTTTGGTTTCTCTTTATTTTATTGCAATAGATACATGTTCTGAAAAAATGATAGATGATAATGCTGAATTACATATCATTCATCGTAGTGATACGTATCATTATTCACACTGATAACATCATCTAAGTTAACAAGCTTTAAATTAACCAATTCATCAACCAAGCTTGCCATGAGTTAATCAGAACAGTCTTGAAGTCTTAATTTGCATTTATAATAAATACTGCAATATTCCATAAAAAATGAATATTTCCAATTTTCCATTTTGATTTCATGGTGACTTTAAGAAATCAGGTCAACTGTTTGACTAATATCTGCATTCAATGGCATACATTTGTGAGTGCTAGACTGATAGAGTCTGAGAGTTTCTCGAGATTGTTCCAAATGGTTCTCTTATTGCTTTAGTCCTCCCAAGTGTGTTGCATTTCAATATTACCATCAATAAATTTGCAGCCAACAAAAAGGAATTAAACTCAGTAAAACGCCTAGCGCTATTAGTTTGAAGAGATAGAATACAGCTCTTCCAAGCAGTCCATACAGAGCACCATCTCCTGTGGGTCAAATAAATCCCTACGCCATCCTTTCCACTCAGTAAAACCATTTAACTTTACAGGCAAATGTAGTATAAGAAAGAATGAAAAAAAACAAGTGGAAAATTCAAGATGCAGAACAGTCAAAGTCAAAGAAAAGAGCACGGTCTGCAGAGGCACTTTACAACCGAACTACTTGTAATCAAAAAGAGTCTTAGCAGTGCATGTTTTACGTGAACATTTAAATGCATTAATCATGTGCAAAGGCACGAGGGACCTCTCTCCATCACCCTTCTGTAATTTACAGTGCCGGCCCCCCAAGAAGGAGGAGAAAAAGAAAACACAAACTAGGCCCATGGGTTTGATAAAGATGTTAGGTGATGAAAACTGACTTAAACCGATCGCATACGAGAAAGAGTCTGGCCAACTTTTTGCACCTGGCTCCGAAAGAACAGCTAAGCAAACTTCCTTTTCCCGTTGTGACGTCTTTTTTCATACCCGTTTCAGCCTGTAAATGGACAGGACAGCTACAAGTGCTCTCGGCTACATTTGGTCAAACCACCACGACTCGATCAACAGAACCGCTGTTTTTGCTGATCACGACTCATTTTTGACATGCACACCTCAGCGAACACCATCTGTAAAAGCGCTACGAGTTTGCTTGATTTCATTTACACTGTCATTTTTGTCTCGTAATGTAATTTGATGGAGACACTGCCTTCTCTGATCCTTAAAAGCGTGTCAAGGGAATTCATTTTCCTGTAAAAACAATTTCCTCGTTGTGTGTTGGTTCTAATGACTGAAAGACTTTCCATAAAGCAAATTTGACTTCAACATAATGAGCTATAACAGCAAAGTATCATAATTAGTTTTTCTGATTATTTGTCATGTTGGTAAAACTACTTTATGTGGCAGGATGCCTATATGATCTGTACATTATGGCTCAGTTTTTTTTCTTTTAAGTCAATGCTGTTTTATTGATTATATTTTCCCTGACAATATGCTTTATTTCATTATGCATTCCTACTTCCTACTTAATCCTAATTACAATTTTCAGTGTATGTTTGAGTGATTTTTATCTGAATATAATTTGTTATAATTTCTCTCTTTCACATACTGACAAAGGCCGGAGCCTTTTTAACAGTAATACAAGTATATTACGTGTGTAATCACTGTAAATGATCAAATCAAAGTCCTGTTTTCCACTTGAAATGACTACTTTATGGTGCAGTTAATGTGCGTTCTACTCATATTCCATACATAACCAAGCACGAGTCAGTTTCGAATCTAAACTACCCTTGTCTGTTGATTCGATTTCTTTTGAATCGGCTCATTTCAGTGAATCATTCTGAATTATTTGACCAGCTCACTCTCACACTAAATTGTTCAGAGCAGTTTCTCACTCCATATAAATGTTTCAAAATACTTAAGGACACAGAGAACAAGAAAGTGTGTTGGATGAGGTTGATATTTACTTACAATTAAATTAAATCAATGCATCATATAATTTGCCAGTGATAAAGAAAGTGTTTATTGAGTTCAACACCTGGACGTGAAGCAAAAGCTAAACACATTTTCTGAGAAAAAGAATATTAATATTCAACAAAGCATTTAAAGTACCAAAACGTACCATATTTTGACTTTTGTCTTGATAGTACAGTTTTATTTTTTGAAGGACCTTCTAAAAACCATGGTACATGAATATAGTAATAATTCAGTTAATAATTCAATACCATAGTAATTCATGCCAGGGTGAGTAAACACTTTTTTTTTAACATTTCATAGTTTTTTCTACAGAATTTTAATTTTAACTAATTTTCCCTGCCAGGTTTTTTTAAAAAGTTGCCTGCCAGCGCCAGCATTTTTGATCACTTCACAAAACTTTCAGTGCCCCCAGAATATTTTGTTGTGAATATCTGAACATGCAATATATATATATAAAATGTATCAACACTCGAATGTGGGTACGTTTAAAAAAATCGCATTTTTGTCAAAGACTACGTCTGGATCAGATTCAGAACGAAGAAGATTCCACTAATGGTGGGATTAATAACTATATTAATAAACATATCAATTATATATGTGTTAAAATGGTTTTTAATATTTCATAATTACAAAAATATTTTAATTATTTTAATTAAATTCTTATATAAATTATACAAAAATTTACTTTTTGCACACTACTTTTGCCATGTTGTTAGTGGAACTATTGAAACATTAGCTTACAATTTAACTTGGATAATATTTCTGTAGTGTATTTTTTAGTATCTAGATTTTAGCTTAGATAACGATTTTTTTTTAGTTTGCTTACCCTGAACAATATCTTATGCACTTCACGACTGTAACACACTTCACAACCCGTCTCTGATCTTCAATAGCAACAGTGGTAATTGCAGTGTTAGTTCACATTAATCAAAGTGTCAGCTGCAGAGAACTACAGGCTTTGTTTTGAGAAGGGCCTCCACCTAACTTCCACCAGAGTGCATCTATTAAGGGGTTAAATAAACACTATTTGCTAATACGGGCTTTATTTCAGCTTGAGTGGAAGGAAACGCAGTCACCGAGTGTTTGCAGTGCAGGTATGGAAGCAATCTCTTGAAAAAACGCAAACATTGTGGACTGTCCGCAGTGTTTGTGTGAGTGTGTCTGTGAAAAAGACAGATAGAGGGAGAGTTGATCACTGAAAAGCTACTGCAGATCCTGCTGTGCACACTGTCAGGTTGAGGGCTGGGGATGATTGCCACATCTGGAGTGAATTTATCGTATAATTCGGCGTATTACTGGTGCAGTCTCCATATAAGTAGCATGACCACGTTTACAGTCCAGTCCGTAAGCCTGCTAGTGCCCTCTGCCCTGCGCTAATTTATACTTGTACAGGGTGGAGAGCACAGAATTTATTATAGTCTCGAAAGCACTTGAGCGAATCATGCAAAAACCTGCCATATTTCACCCGCAGAATCAAGAGAAAAACAAAATGTGTTTTTCATGATGCGAAATAGTCATTCTTCCTTCTGTAATGACATATTTTAACTTTAATACTTTAATACTACAATGTTTATTTTTGTATTAAATCTGCATCAATTAAAGGTAGTACAAAAATAGTGCAATGTTGTATAAATACTTTTACTATTAATACATATTGCTTTTTGCATTAATGTAACGAAAAATATATTCTTTCACATTACAGTGATGAGAATTTGAGGGGAAAATTGCTTATAGTTATAAAAAATAATGTCACAATGTGGAGGAAAAAAAACATTAATGCACTGTAAAAACTAATATTCTTGATTTGTTATCACAACTTTTTATCTTCTGTCAAATCAACTTAGTTAATGAATGTGGTTCAGATAGCATTTTGAGTTTCTATTTTTTAAAGCAATCTCCTTTGTTGTATCAACTCAAAATTTTTAATTTCACTGAACACAAAATTTTAAGGCAACTAGGTAACTTACTTGTTTAATTTAAGTTAAACCAACAATATTTTTTACAGTGTGGTCGTAAAATAATGTTTATTTTCTTTCTTTTAAATTTTGGGATAAAACACTCTCTTGACAGATTTCTCCACAATCATTTAGGTTAAATAAAAACGTCCGGCAGATACTTTTATTGTGAGTAACAGCACCAACAAAACCTACAATGTCTAATTCGGTCACTAATGCCGGCGTATTTCCAGACATACATTGATTGTAATCAAAACTCCAAATGTCTTTCTTTGGCGCCTCAGTATTTGTTTTGACTGGTGATATTGGCTGTGGTTAAACTCCATGTTCATTATCATCCAATATCTATTTTATCAGTAAATTGTTTTTGATACACATCCTTTTATTACATCATGTGGTTACAGGGAGAAAAAAAATGGATGATTTCCAAGCCTAGATGGAATCTACACCTGCAGAAAACGTTCTTCACATCCACCGCAGTTTGTGTGTTTGTTTATTCAATATTTTGGCTTTAATTTAAGCTGTGTATTACCCTCGGCTACCTTTAACACATTTTAATTCCTTTCTGCAGATCTACCTTCCAAAATTCCTGCAGATTCCTTCTGTATATCTCCGAGTCTGTTTATACTGCTAACCAAAGAGTGCTGTATCATCTGATCCATTTCATCCTTGTAACAAACATAAAGGAGGCCCGTCTGCGCCTGGACTTCTTTGATGAGACGCTGTTGTGTCTGGCTTATGAGGTAATAATGAGGGTCTTATAATGTTGATATATTAACACAAGTTCATTCATGCACGAGGCAGCTTGTTTCTGCCAATATTCAAAGCCGCCAATGTTGTGACGGGGTTATGAGTTCTTTGTGGAGCGTGGTGGGGCAGATCTTCCCTGAAGATTGTGTGTTATATTGTCCTCCAAAGAAAGATGGATTTTGCAGACTATTATTATTATTATTGTTTACTATGAATTATTATATACTATGTCAACTGAACAAGCTGCTAATGACCCTTTTTGGCATCTTCCAGCATGTCATTTGTATTAAAATGTAATATCAGGTGATGTTCTGATCATGCATCAGACATCAGGAATGTTGACGAAGCCCATGGGCTAATTTGACAGACTAATTTGCCACAGCAAAAACACATACTCAGACATAAAAGGTTGGAAGAGCTTCATTCAGTGGGACAGGCAAAAGTCTCGGCATGCCCAGATGTGATTCTGTGAGAGGCAAGGGGAAAACAGTTACCTTGCAAAAAAACATTGACATGCTGTAAAAAAAGAAAGAAGTTCATTATTTTAATGGACTAATGGTAAATACAAAGCTTGCACTTAAAGAGGATGAGAAATCTCTCACTAACTTTATATTTAGAGTGCAAGTGCAAAATGCCTCAAACAACTGCCCCTAAGTGAAAACTTTCACTTTTTTAACCCACACACCTAACGTTCTGGGACTTTTAGATCCCTGGATAGGTATTTGGCACAGCTATTCTTTACATTTTTGTCATTTTATTGAGAAAATAAAATGAAAATCCATGTTGGATGTAATGCCTTTCTAAGAAAAAGTAAAGTAAGGCATAACTCTTAATTTTTATGTAATTTAATTACAGTTAATTCTGCTGTATCTTGCCCAACACTAATGGAAATATAGAACAAAAAAATTGTTAAACTTGCATTTAATTTAGTCAACTTCAAATGTGAAGTTGTACTAAGTGACAACTTGGATATTTGAGTTGACTAAACTTAAAATTGTATGGCAGCACAAACAAGTTTTTTAAGTTGAAACAACTTTTTTTTTACAGTGTGTATTTTTACTTTTTTTATATTTATGTTGTTTAGTTCATGTTTATTCCAGTGTTGTGCTTTTGCGCCTGATAGCTTTTTATTTATTTATTTATTTATTTATGTATTTATTATTTATACATATATACATAAATATATAAGTAATTTGTCATTAAAAGGGCAAGAAGTACTTTTTCATGTAACGTATAAATGTTCATTTTTGGGTTCGTTTCTCTTTTATTTGTTTTTGTCCTGTTTTCCCTGCCTTAGTTCTCTAGTTAGTTTCCTTGCTTGTTGATCAGTTCCCACACCTGTTCTGTTTGATCCTTGATTATAAATGAAATTTATAAAAAGGATAAAATGAATGTAACTCTACACCCTTGCCTCATTTAGTATACACGGTTCTATAAATATGCAAATAAGCCCCGCCTCCAGTCACTCGCACCAGCTCAGAGATCCACTCGTTGACGATCACACGTTGACCTGATTGGTTCAGCCCGATCTCACGGCAATTCGTACGAATTTTACGAGGTAGCTAATTCGTACTAATTCATACGACCTTACTTGTACAAATTCATACGATTTTTGCTAATTCGTACATATTTTACGAGTTACCAAATTCGTATGAATTCGTACGAGTGAGGTCGTATGAATTAGTACGAATTAGCCACCTTTTAATCACTCGTACGAATTGGTCGTGAGATAGCGTTGGATTGGTTACAAGGTAGTTTGTGATGTCAGAAACACCAGTGATTTCAAATCACGTTTTTGAGACATTAACGTGGTTAACGTGGTTGTGTTTGTTAGTTCTCCTACGATCTTCTGAGTATTCTGTGTGGATTTAAATGTAGACTGTTTCTGTTATTAATCTCCTTCGTCGTGCTCTTCACTACAGCCATATTTGACAGTACATTCATAATGAATCATTTGAACGAATAGAATGTTGCCCTCAATTTTAGCACCCGTATTATTATGGTGGTAATTGTCATATTTTAAGGTACATAGAAGATTTTTTTTTAAGTTCATATAGTTTGGTAATGTTCAGTTATTGAAATTAAGCTTGTGAACTACACTCACCTAAAGGATTATTAGGAACACCTGTTCAATTTCTCATTAATGCAATTATCTAATCAACCAATCACATGGCAGTTGCTTCAATGCATTTAGGGATGTGGTCCTGGTCAAGACAATCTCCTGAACTCCAAACTGAATGTCAGAATGGGAAAGAAAGGTGATTTAAGCAATTTTGAGCGTTTTATGGTTGTTGGTGCCAGACGGGCCGGTCTGAGTATTTCACAATCTGCTCAGTTACCGGGATTTTCACGCACAACCATTTCTAGGGTTTACAAAGAATGGTGTGAAAAGGGAAAAACATCCAGTATGCGGCAGTCCTGTGGGTGAAAATGCCTTGTTGATGCTAGAGATCAGAGGAGAAGGGGCTGACTGATTCAAGCTGATAGAAGAGCAACTTTGACTGAAATAACCACTCGTTACAACCGAGGTATGCAGCAAAGCATTTGTGAAGCCACAACACGCACAACCTTGAGGCGGATGGGCTACAACAGCAGAAGACCCCACTGGGTACCACTCATCTCCATTACAAATAGGAAAAAGAGGCCACAATTTGCAAGAGCTCACCAAAATTGGACAGTTGAAGACTGAACAAATGTTGCCTGGTCTGATGAGTTTCGATTTCTGTTGAGACATTCAGATAGTAGAGTCAGAATTTGACGTAAACAGAATGAGAACATGGATCCATCATGCCTTGTTACCACTGTGCAGGCTGGTGGTGGTGGTGTAATGGTGTGGGGGATGTTTTCTTGGCACACTTTAGGCCCCTTAGTGCCAATTGGGCATCGTTTAAATTAGGGCTGGGCGATAAAACGATAACGATATGTATCGCGATAGACACGTGATCGATATCAATAAAAAATGTGTTCGATAAAACGTTCGATATTTTTTTTCTTCGTCGGAAGAAACCACAGGTTGCGAAGCAAGTTTGGTTGCATTATCAAAGGCACTCGCTCTCTGGTAACCTAGCAACGTAGGGAGTGACACGCTCAGGCAATCATGTTACGTGTCAGTTTGGTTGCGCCATCGTTGTCTCGTGCTGCTGGGTTCTTCTTCAGTAACCGGCAATTGATAAGCAGAAAATGAGTGCCCTTCATCTGCATGCCATGCAGGCTAGAATTGCGAAACATTATTGGATAATTCGCTCTATTCGCGTTTGATGTGAACACAGCATAATGAACAGGCTGCGATGTCAAGATTGCAATGCTGGAGTGTCTGTGTGTGTGTGGCGAGAGAGAGAGAGAGAGTAGGCACGGGCGCGAGAGAGAGAGACACGCGGGCGCGATCGAACAGTGGAGACATAAAAACATACTCCGTCATTTTGTTAATACAGGACATCATTCAGTCTGCAAAGTGTTTACTTATATTTGTGTAGGCCTATACTCGCAATAAAACACAACATTGTGCTTTTGTCACACTGTATTTCTTGTCAAACTGTAACCTACAACTGTCACACACCGTTTTAAAAGCAAAACATATTTATCCAACCCCTTTGTAAAACAGTCTGTGTGTTCCATCTTTTGGACATTCATCATATCGCATTGGTTTTCATTTCTTGTCCTCAAAACAGAGCACTAATCTGTTTATTTTTAAGTTACACGTTGATTAAAAAAGAAAGTGAAATGTGTTGGTAGATTATTTTATACGGAAATCAATTATTTATAATTCTGCTGAGAATAAAGTTAGGGTTAATTAAAATTAAGGAAAACAAATATATTGATCTGAAATATAGCAAATTAATTTTAAATTCATTCAGGTACAATTACCAAACATATCTCATATCTATCTTTTTATTAGTTTAATTAATAAACCAATTATATAAAACTATTATCAGTGCACTATAAATAAACTGGTTCTATGCCTTTATTAATAAAACTTATTTAAAAAATACAAGGCTTAAGACATTTATAAAAATGCCTTCTATATTTCTGTTTTGCTTTTCACTCCATTGTACCGAAATCGTACCGAACCGTGATGTCTCAAAAAAAAAAATCAAGCAGGGGGCACATACGATCACAAACCCCCCTCACCCACGTCCCGCCGCGCCACTGCCACCTTTTTTACTCTGAGGAGTTTGCAGGTCTGATTGTGAATTTAGACTTATGTTTACATTTTAATTATTTGAGTTTTCCATGGTTGTGTTGACATTTCTGTCTTGGGATTGTAATCAGAGGAAGGTTAAGTTTAAAATAAAAATGTTTAAATGTAATATATATTTTTTCTCCTGGTCCTTATTTTAAATGGGTCAAAAAAATCAATAATTATCGATATCGACCGATATGAAACACTGATATCGTGATACAGTTTTCAGCCATATCGCCCAACCCTAGTTTAAATGCGACGGCCTACCTGAGCATTGTTTCTGACCATGTCCATCCCTTTATGGCCACCATGTACCCATCCTCTGATGGCTACTTTCAGCAGGATAATGCACCATGTCACAAAGCTCGAATCATTTCAAATTGGTTTCTTGAACATGACAATGAGTTCACTGTACTAAAATGGCCCCACGGTCACCAGATATCAACCCAATAGAGCACCTTTGGGATGTGGTGGAACTGGAGCTTCGTGTCCTGGATGTCCATCCCACAAATCTCCATCAACTGCAAGATGCTATCCTATCAATATGGGCCAACATTTCTAAAGAATGCTTTCAGCACCTTGTTGAATCAATGCCACATAGATTAAGGCAGTTCTGAAGGCGAAAGGGGGTCAAACACAGTATTAGTATGGTGTTCCTAATAATCCTTTAGGTGAGTGTATATAAAAGGCACAAAAAGGCAGTTTTTTCAATGAATTGGTCACAGTTGCCATCTAAGCTGGTATCTTGGAAGGGGTTTGTGAAAGGACTGTCCAGTTTAATTGTTACTTCAAAAAGTGTTTCCAGGCACATGGACATGGATTTGATTGCGTAAGAAAAAAAAATCCAGTATTCCTTAAATAGGAAAACAGTCACTTAAAACCAATGGTTTGCCAAACATCTAGCAGGTGATGAATTGTTTCCTGACAAACTGAAGATGCAGAAAACCACATTTAAAGACACTCATATAAGGTTTAATTAGAGACCTTCAAAATAAAGGCAAAAAAAAAAAAAACAATGTCATTAAATGGCGGTTTCTTAGTGCGCAACATTTAACAACCATTCTTAAGAAGACAAAAGTAATTTAATGTGAATATATGCACAAATCAGCCAGGATGTGAACCAGCCACCAAAGCAGAACTTTAAAGTCTTTTTCTTGCTTTGCATGTTTCGTCGCCTCCAACTGACTTAGACTTCACAACATGTACTGTAAAAGTGCATTGTTCCGTTTCTTTTTTCTCCATTGTAAAAGCAACATAACACATCCAGCAAACTTGTAAAAGCCTTTAAACTTGCCGTAAATAAGAGAAAAAGGAAGAGTTAATTGGGAATGTTTTTTGACCTTTAAATGCATGTTAAGATCTAAGACATTCTTTATGCTTCACACACACACAAAAAAAAAGCAATATGCATTGAAGAAAACAATGCACATCTCTCAGGGAATAATAAAAGACAAAAGAAAGAGTAAATATAACCAGTTAAATCTATTCTGAGCTGAATTTAAAATCCATGCTGGAATTTGAATTAAGAGTAACAAAATAAGGCAGGCAGCCGGAAAAGCACGTTTTCAGGCGTATGCTTGTTATCCTTACGGATAGCTTTTTTCAAAGTAGCTTCTTGGTTAAGGAAATACTCACACACAGGTGTGGAAATTAACCATGCATGCCACCCACACGCGCTGCCCAGTGGTCGGATACATGCTTTGGTGTGTTATGGCGGCAGTATGGACGTGTTTATCCTCCGTGTCTGGTCTTTTCCAGTGACTTTTCCCTCTCCACTCAAAACGCTCTTAACATTAAAACACTTCAGACCATTTTACAGAGTCAAACATTACGAGATTTGTCTTTCAGGACGCAGGAGAGACCCAATATGAGCCAATTAAGATAAACACAGAAGTGGTGACTATGCAGAATCGCTGGAAAACTGTAGAAACGGTCTGACTCACTTCTCTTCACTGTGAAGTGAAGCGTTTCAGGAAAATGAGCATCAAAATATACATTCCCACCTTTGAAAACGAACACTAACCCGTTCTCGGGCTACAGAACTCAGCTGGTGGTCATGTTCAAACCTAACATGGGTGTGTGTGGAACAACTGAACATGCTGTAAATCTGAGTATGTGTTCCGCGACTCCAAACACCGTCAGCTAAAACTGCACTCTCGGTTTACATTTATTTCCATCTGAGGGAGAACCTTCTTGGAAATAATAGCCGTTCAGTGGTTCTTTACAGAATCTTTGGTTCAGTACAGAAACTTGTTGTTATCAGCAATCATTTTTGGCTCCTTGTTGGGGTTTAAACTATAAGGTTCTTTAGAGATGAACAAATATTTGTGTTAAATTATAGTTTTTTTTAGACCATAATATTTATGGGTTCTTTAAAGCAACATAACTTTTTTTTTCTACTAGAGAGAATAAAATGTTTATGTGGAAATTAAGAAGGCTGTAAAACCCTGTTTGATTCTAATTGGAACCTTTTTTGGAACATGTAAAATTAAGCTCTTAATGCACAATCCAATTCACATTACAGCAGTGGTTCTCAAACGTTTTGGCTCCAAGGTCCTCATCATCATCATCATCATCAACAACATTCAAAGACAACCCTCCTGGTTTCTGTAAATCTAGGATCCCAGAAATTTTAATAGCTGAATGCTGAATGGATCCCACTCTATTTAACCAATGAATGTATATGACTTCTCAAGTTGCGTGTGATTTACTGGAAAAAGTATTCAATCATTCTCTACCCGATAAAATGTTTTAGAGCTTGGCATAACAACAACAACAACAACAACAACAACAAAATATATTGATTATATAAATGCCAGTGGAGATTTTATTCATTTTCATGACTTTTCCAAGTTTAGAAATCAGTTTTAATATTACGTAATCTGATACATCCAGATTTTGACTTTGAGAACACTGGTTTAAAAAAAAGTTGTTGAGGTGACCACTGTTAATTAGAAATCTATTGATTTTAGTTGTTTTAGCTTATTTTAATGCTTGTTTTGTCTTATTTTATCATAATTTTAAGTCATCTTGAGGCACTCTTTTACTGAGGCCCCCTAGTGGGCCCCGGACTCCTTGTTGAGAGACTCAATTCATTAGAGAATGAAATCATTTTTAAATGGACTATAGAAGACATTTTTTCACATTTCGATACAGTTTTAACTTTGCAGTAATACCATAATAACGCTTCCCCGCCATTGACGGAATTTTCCGGCTTTCCAAGTTTTCACTGTCATATGGTAGGGGGTGATATTACGCATCTTCTGGAAGAGCACTGCATCTCCTGATCATGCCCAGGCGAAGAAGCAGAAACAAGCAAATAAAAGCATTGCTTATGCACCTTGTAGTCTTTAAAAAAGAAATAGTCTTTTTTTATGCAGAGGCTCTGTTCTTTCTTTTGATATATTGCATGTTCAAATAATCTGATCAAAAGTGCTGGTGGTGGCTGGCAATAATAATAATAATTAAAGCTGCAAGCAGCATTTTAGCAGTGTTCAAGCAGTTAAGGCCTTTCAGGCCGTTAAGCACAAAAGCATCAAAATACATTAAGTTTTATGTAGCAAGCATGATTTACCATGATATACTACATTTCAGTGTGATTTTTCATGATTTACCATGTTCCAGTATGATTTACCATGAATCTAACATGATTTTTCCATAGTTTACCTTGATATACCATGTTATAGGATGATTTACCATGATATAGCACATTCTAGAATAATTTACCAGGATTCTAACATGATTTACCTTTTTTACTATGATTTACCATGTTTCTGGCGTTATTTACCATGATTTACCACGTTGATAGCAATTATGTGAAGCATAAGAACAATTGAAGTGATAAACGCTGACAAAATAAGAATGTGTTATAATAGTAATTGTTATATAAGTGATTTTATAGTGTCTATATACAAAAAAAGACTATTAATAAGAAGAGTGGCCAGCAGAGGGCAGTAGAAGACCACTTATTGGCTCACTTTCATTTTCAACTACTTTGTTTCTCCAGTATTCTCCACTGAAGCAAACCATTTTTTTCATGTTAACTCCATAATGCCTGCTTACACACACACACACACACACACACACACACACACATTTTTGGGATATGTTATTGTGAAAATCATATAAAAAAAGATTAAAAATATCTAATGCTGCTGCTTCATCTAGTGGACAACAGTGCTATTACAGCCTACTTATACAATAGGCCATGTTTTCATATAATTTAATCTACACACGCTCATTCTGATGTAGATAGAGACATTTGGAACTTCAGGAGCCAATGTGACTCAATTGTCACTTCAATAGACGATTTTTGACTAAATGTTATTGTAAATGTTAAAATAGTGAATTTATAAAGTCTAAATATTAATTATAGTTGAGTAGTGTGACAAAATGACTTTTTTTAAACAGCAGGGGGCAGTAAAATACCACTTATTGGCTGTTAGCCTTTTTTCAAGCAGTTATAGCTGTTCTTGACCTTTTTTTTAAGAAGCTATGAGCATTTATTGAAAAGATATTGCCTTTCGGTCAAGGTTACATATTGAATTGACCCTATTATAGTCATACAAATGAAGAAGTTATACATTTTTCTATAATTATTGTTCTAGAGAGTACAGAGCAATAGATGAATTTTGACAAAATGTGATTGTAAATGTTAAAATAATGATTTAATAAAGTCTAAATATCAATTATATATAAAAATATTAGAGAGTAGTATGATGAAATGACAGCAGGGGGCAGTAAAATACCACTTATTGGCTGTTATAGCCATCCAAGCTGTTATAGCTGTTATAGCCATCCGATTTACACTCTATTATAGCCATCCAAATGAAGTAATTATACCTTTTCTGATAATTATTGATCTAGAGAGTCCAGATAATTGTACTGCACTGGTTTTAAACATTAAGATATGAAAATTATACGATCATAGATGGAAAAGACCATTTACAGCCAATACAGGCAATTTACCATAGGAAATACATGGTTTTAAAGCTTTTCAACAGTTATAGCGCCACCTATTGTCCGATCTCCATGAAACTTTGCATGCTTCTTCACCATGGTATGACACATATGCTCATCAATTTTTGTGAAGTTCTGAGTTTTTATTTATGATTTATAGGCTTTTGAGTGTGTTTTGACACACCCCTTTTATAAATGACCCTGTTATAGCGAAGCAAAGGGCAAAGTTCAACTTTTTTTCAATAATTATTGATCTAGAGTGTCCAGAGAATTGTCCTAGACTGGTCTGGTTCCAATCGGGCGAAAAACCAGGGACTAGTTTGCAAAAGTAGGTTTTTAACATATTCGTGAATATTTAATGAACGGTTTGATTGACAGCAATGGTTCTAGAGGCAAAGTTGTTCAACATGAGGAGATCTATCAAATGATATGCATATTGTGGGGATGTGTGCAACACCACGTGATTACAGAGCCGTAAAACTCGTTAGCGCCAACTAGTGGCCGATTTCTTTCAAAACTCTTACAGACCTCTTGGGCCATGAGTCGAACATGCCCATAGAGTTTCGTTCCGATTGGCCTCCGTTAACCTCGTCTCACAGGTGCTCAAACTTCATTGGCCGATGGCGGCCATGTTTTTTGAGATACGCCAATATCCTTTTACACATACATGGCACCTTGGACCAAGACACTGCATACCAATTTTCAAGTCAATCGGACAAACGGTCAGGTGGCCACACCCCCTTTTATGTTTTTTTAATGTTATAGCGCCACCTAGTGTTAAATCGACGCGGTTTTTTTACTGTGACCCCAAACTGTCCTCATACACAAGTGTGTCAAGTTTGGTGAAGATATCTCATTTACTTCTTGAGCTATAGACGTTTTAGTAAAATAGGCTCCTCCCACAACGTTCATTTTGCGCCCCCTAGCAACCGGAAATCGAAATTTCAACTTTTTTTTGATAATTATTGATATTCAGACTCCAGAGAACATTTCTGCACTGGTTTGGTTCCAATCGGGCGAAAAACCAGGGACTAGTTCGCAAAAGTAGGTTTTGGACAAAACCGGAAATAGCGGAAAAATTTGCATACCGGAAATGAAATCGGAGATATACGTTTTTTAAGTCAAGAGTCCAGCTTTCCAATGATATACGACACTTGAGTCTACGACATAGGGTCTAGGAGTTATGATCACTTTCGCGTTTTTGTTGCTATAGCGCCACCTATGGGCCAATCGGGCTCATACTCTCTCAACCTCTCCTCGATTTCTGTGCTACCTTAATCCCAAATATCAAGTCTCTAGCTCTTACGGTTTGGTCTGCACGATGCGTTTTAGGGCGGAATAATAATAATAATAAAAATCAGCACAAATACAATAGGTTTTCAGCACTTCGTGCTTGAACACCTAATAAAAAAACGCTGGCCGGGAAAGAGTTACATTTTGCTGAGATGCATTAACCAAATGAACTTAAAGGGATAGTTCACCCAAAAGTTTTTTATTATATCATTATGTAATCACCCTCATGGTGTGTGTTTGTTTGCTTTTTGTTCATACTATGAAAGGCAATGGGGTCTAGTATTATATGGACCCCAGATATCGGTTTGGAACATTTGGAACATTTTGGAGTTAATGTTGACAGAATTTGGGTGAACTATCCCTTTAAGACGAGCAAATCTACACGACTATAAAGCGGAGTATACAGAGGATCTCCATATGTTATGGCCTCTGGCTGTTCACACATCACGTAGGGCGTTTGACATTGAGTACATATGGTGTTCTGAGTCTGTTTCTTTTGATGCTGCACATACACAAACCCTCCCACTCTGGTTTAAAGATCAAACTGTTAATGTTGGATGTGTCATGCCACACTGCTCAGCAACAGAGATGTTTTGGACGTATTTGTTCGCTGTAATCTTGAAGGAGTTTATCTGTAGATGATGCAGTTGTTCTCTTAAAGCGCACATTGTAATTATAATCAAGGCATCAAGATCAATGTTGTATCTTGACCGTAGAGATCTGGAAGGCCAAGACGCCAGTGAAAAACACTTGTAAGCTATAATTTGTTCATAAAGCATGTTAATCATAGGGCAAGTGTGCTGTAATCCTTGGTCCGTCAATGCACGATGAAGGACTTTGTATCAATAAATGGTGTTTTTTGGCACATTTTTGTAGTAGCCAGTGAGTGGTAAGCCTCAGAGAGTTCTGGAGACTTCGTCAGTGTTTTGTCTATGGAGGAAAGCCCCGTAATTCATAACAGTTTTGTGAATTTCTCCGTTTGTTAGTCTGTGTGGCTTTTGATCTGGCACAGCTACGCACAAACAGGCTTTGACTACAATCATTCGTTTGTCTTGCAGTGAAACACAAGAAGCCGAGAACAGCGGCGAAAATGCAAAGGCCTGTTTATAGTCTGTACTGTATTTATGAGAGCAGGCTGATGACACTGATTTGATTTAAAAGGCAGACAACCTAAGCAATTATGGGAAATAAAAAAAACTACATTTAAGCAACAATCTAATATATTTTTCTTTAGATGCACAATAGTACACTGTAAAAAATGATTATCATGCATTTTTATCACAACATTTTTCTTTTGTCAAATCGTGGTTCAGATAACATAATATTTTGAGTTTCTGTTGTTTAAACCAATCTCCTTCATTGTATTAACTACATTTTTTAATTTCAATGAACTTAAAATTTTAAGCCAAGCTCTTACTTTTTTTAAGTTAAACCAACAATAATTATTTTACAGTGTATGTAGTGTTATTATTGTGTGAATGTCAGTTGCACATGTATGTGCTACATGCATTTAATCTTTTAATTTGTACTAAGGTATATTTTATCAATTTTCTTGTATCCGATTACTATAAATATATCATATCAATTTATTATTATATGTTATTTGGCTACTGTCTTTGTCTTTTAACATTTAAGTAGTAATAAATATGTTTTCCTATTAAGATTCTGCTCACATAAGCTGTTTAATCTCATTTAAAGGGATACTCCACTTTTTTTGGAAAAAGGCTCATTTTACAACTCCCCCAGAGTTAAACTGCTGAGTTTTACCGTTTTTGAATCCATTCAGCCGATCTCCGGTTCTGGCTTACCAAACTTTACTGCCGTACCATGAGAGCAGCAGGCGTAATGATATGACGCAGCGCCTTCCGTCAACACAACGGAACTATTTTCAAGCGCTGCGTCATATCATTACGCCTGCTGCTCTCATGGTACGGCAGTAAAGTTTCTTGATTATTACGCAGGAATGAGAGTATAGTTCCTAGCCATATCAGCCTAGAAAATCGCAACTTTACATTTTTCGTCGGTCTTAGTGCACGATGTAACTACAGAAGAGTCAAGTTTTAAATAGGAAAAATATCGAAACTTTTTGGTCATTTTTTTTTTAGAAATGCTAATGGTCTTGTCCACTTCAATGATGTATGCTAAGCTATGCTAAAAGTGGTACCACCAGAACCGGAGATCGGCTGAATGGATTCAAAAACGGTAAAACTCAACAGTTTAACTCTGGGGGAGTTGTAAAATGAGCCTATTACCAAAAAAAGTGGAGTATCCCTTTAAACAATTTGTCAATACTTTTGATTATACTGACCTGAAGAAAAAAAGCTATTTTTTTATTTACCATTAGTTTTGAGACCTCTTCACCCAATCAATGCCGTGTCTGCAGTATTAAGACTTTTTGTTCAGTAAAAAAAATCACTTATTGCTTTGCTTTTTGCAAAGTGTTCCTCCACCATCATAATCAGACAAAAGCTTGCGGTCTCCAGGGATCTTCATCCAGTGCTCTCTGTAATTATTGTCCGGATTGCATGCAGTCTTGATGGGATGAAAAATCTAAACTGTAACCAACAGGAAAAGATTGCATGCGAATCATCTGAAGTAGAGTATTGTATGCCTGCCCTATATTACTTACAAATCACTGGCTGCCTGCTCCATTGCCGTTCTACATCTTCTGGTGATTTATCGGTTCAAACTTCAGCTATCTATTGAAAACATATGTCTCATATTAAAGTCTTCCCCTCCACTTCAAATAAATCAAGCATACTTGACACTCAAGTTTATTGAAGCCATATTATTTAGAGCCAAGCAGAGACGGCTGCCTCTTAAACATTTACATATTTGGGATGACAGATTTTTTAGAAATACAAAATTATACACATTTAAATTAGTTCCATGAAGCCAGATAGATTCAGTTGCAATTAAAGTGACACTGATCAGGAGTGCAGCCACAGTACGAACAAGACGCCGTGCAGTTGGCTGATGCCGTATTTCCACTGAGTTGACAGAAATGAGCACAACAAACAAAGCGGAACTGCCAAAACGGACCTGCGGTCTCTCCACAATGACAACGGCTGGAGTAACGCTGCCTCTTTGAACCGCTGTGCTCTCGCTTTGCATTATTATTAATGGGCTAATACGATTATGGGGCTTTCAGCATATGAACGCCTCGCCTCATTAAAAAGCTTCCTGTGCAAATCAGTCCAAATCAAAGCATGTTATCACCTTATGTTCATTTGTTATTTTCACCCTGCTCCAAATTCAGACAATCCAAAGACATGTATTCAATAAGCTACGTTCACTGCAGGCACAATATATTTGACATTTACTATACATATAACATGTTTACATATGTACTATTATAGTGATACAGTGCTGGAGATTAGGGTCCCAGCATGCACCACAGCATGACTTCTTTTTAAAAAGTATATATGTATATATACACTCACCTAAAGGATTATTAGGAACACCATACTAATACTGTGTTTGAACCCCTTTCGCCTTCAGAACTGCCTTAATTCTACGTGGCATTGATTCAACAAGGTGCTGAAAGCATTCTTTAGAAATGTTGGCCCATATTAATAGGATAGCATCTTGAAGTTGATGGAGATTTGTGGGATGCACATCCAGGGCACGAAGCTCCCGTTCCACCACATCCCAAAGATGCTCTATTGGGTTGAGATCTGGTGACTGTGGGGGCCATTTTAGTACAGTGAACTCATTGTCATGTTCAAGAAACCAATTTGAAATGATTCGAGCTTTGTGACATGGTGCATTATCCTGCTGGAAGTAGCCATCAGAGGATGGGTACATGGTGGCCATAAAGGGATGGACATGGTCAGAAACAATGCTCAGGTAGGCCGTGGCATTTAAACAATGCCCAATTGGCACTAAGGGGCCTAAAGTGTGCCAAGAAAACATCCCCCACACCATTACACCACCACCACCACCAGCCTGCACAGTGGTAACAAGGCATGATGGATCCATGTTCTCATTCTGTTTACGCCAAATTCTGACTCTAACATCTGAATGTCTCAACAGAAATCAAGACTCATCAGACCAGGCAACATTTTTCCAGTCTTCAACTGTCCAATTTTGGTGAGCTCTTGCAAATTGTAGCCTCTTTTTCCTATTTGTAGTGGAGATGAGTGGTACCCGTTGGGGTCTTCTGCTGTTGTAGCCCATCCGCCTCAAGGTTGTGCGTGTTGTGGCTTCACAAATGCTTTGCTGCATACCTCGGTTGTAACGAGTGGTTATTTCAGTCAAAGTTGCTCTTCTTTTAGCTTGAATCAGTCGGCCTATTCTCCTCTGACCTCTAGCATCAACAAGGCATTTTCGCCCCCAGGACTGCCGCATACTGGATGTTTTTCCCTTTTCACACCATTCTTTGTAAACCCTAGAAATGGTTGTGCATGAAAATCCCGGTAACTGAGCAGATTGTGAAATACTCAGACCGGCCCGTCTGGCACCAACAACCATGCCACGCTCAAAATTGCTTAAATCCCCTTTCTTTCCCATTCTGACATTCAGTTTGGAGTTCAGGAGATTGTCTTGACCAGGACCACACCCCTAAATACATTGAAGCAACTGCCATGTGATTGGTTGATTAGATAATTGCATTAATGAGAAATTGAACAGGTGTTCCTAATAATCCTTTAGGTGAATGTTTTTTTTTTTTTGCTGGTTTATTTAGCTTTTGCTGCTTTTGTTTGTAGTTTTTTGGGGGAGTTTTTATATTCTCGTGTGATGAAAGTAATGGTAACACTTTATTTCGATGGTCTACTTTAGACATTCTACTAACTATAAGTCATGCTCTGTCATGCCAACTCTCAGAGTGTATGACAATGTATAAATATGATATATATGATTTATATCTGCTGCTGCTACTGCTGCTGAGCAAGTGCGGGACTTGCTGCCAATACATACACAACAAGCTTCTGTGAGCAAGTAAGACATGCTGCTTCTGTACAATATAGTGTACTTAAAGCAAGATTTTTTCCCCCGAACCAGTTCAGCAGAAATCCCGCCCTGCACCCGATTCTAAAGATTATATTGGTCATGTCAATCACTGTACTGATTGCCTAGATCAAACACTGATCCCTAAACCCGTCACTGTAACCTTGAAGGGTTAGTTCACCCAAAAATGAAAATTCTGTCAGTACAGCGGCGAGAACACTTTTTGTGCGCAAAAAAAAAAATCATGTGTACATAAATTACCTGTACAGATCTATACAGGTGGAGCTGGGGAAGGTGGAGGGTTTCTGAACTGCTAAGGCAAATGCTTGCCAAGTATTTGAAGGTTGAGCAGCGAGCTCATTGGCTACTGATACAGCAGGAACCAATCAGCTGTGTCCTATAGAGAATGATGTGATTGCAACCTATTAGCCTGCACCTTCTAGAGTTATTAGTGCTGAGTAGTAACTGATTATATGTAATCTGGATTATGTAATCAGATTCCAAAAATTAAATACTTGTAATTAGATTATATTACTAATAAATACTCATAATCCGAATTCAGTTACCTTTTTTATTGATTACATGTTTACTTAATATTCACAAAATGGCAGTAAATTATTCAGAATTAGGTGATTCATTAACCTTAAATAATCTTTTTCTTTTGTTAAAGTTTCCTTTTTCAAAAGTTTTATGGAATTGCACACACAGACCGGCCATTAGTAGGACAAGTGCCTAATAAAATGGAAAATTGAGAGGCCACACAGCATAAACAAATAAATTATGTTTGTAATAAATTAATTGATAAATGTAATGTTTAATGCACTTCGGGTTGTTGATAACAACAACAAAAAATAGAATCATTTTTCTTTTTCTTTGTATTTTTTTTTAATCAATATGGTACAAGATTATACTATTCAAACAAAAAATAAACAGTTAGGTCAAAAGTAATCTAAAAGTAGTCAGATTATATTGCTTAAAATGTGTAATAGATTACGTTACTAATGTTTTTTTTTTATTTTTTTGTTTTTTTTTTCTCCAGTAATGGATTACAATTTGTTTGTAATCTACCCATCGTTGACTATAAGTAACTTTGCAACTACGTCAACTTATGCTACTAAGCCGAACCCTAATTTAACAGTCTAATAGTCTACTAATAATCTAATGAGAGTTAGTGATTTAATTTAATGTTATTTTACATATTTTATGTTTTTGTTGACTTAAGGTAAAACACTTTGCTCTATATACAGCGCAGTTTGTGTTATTTTTTTTATTTTTTTATTTTGTAGTTTAATTTGCTGTCATGCATGCAGTATTTTATTATTTTTATCCTAGAATTCTTTAATTTAATATGATTGATATAAGCTAACAGCCTGACAATGGTAATCTTGGTTCGTTTTAGTGACGATGGAGGCCTTTTGAAGTTTCTTCTGTTTGGTGCCATTCCATTAAATATTATGAAGGCTGTCAGTTAACGCTGAAATGCCATAGATATGCTCTGTACAGATAAATAAACACAGATAGCTCCTAGTGGCGGACGTGAACGGGTTATTTTGTTCGCTTCACCGGCCGGCTCCAGTTATATAGAAATACTGCTTATTTTGGTATGTTTCAGAATATCAAACTCATGTCTGTTAATATTAAAAACAGACATCAGCGCTGCACGCCATACTGTTTTTCTTTGGCACTGCTTGCGATTGTGGAGAAAAAAAGGGGCAAAAGATGTATTTAAAATTCCTTTAGAAAATGTAAACTGCTTGATTTTATATTTTACACTGGACTTGTTGAAGTTCAAGAGGCCTTGGATGTGAGTGAGCTGCAGAGATAAGTAGTTGAAAACCCAACTCTTGAGTAAGCCCATCCAAAAATAGAATGGTACATTCCAAACCAATATAACAGTGGCAATACACCATCACAAGACCACAGTAAATGGTAAAATTGTTGTGCGTCCATTCTAAGGCACGCCTAAAAAAAGACCACTGTGTCCACACGCACTACCGCAAGCATCAGATAGCACTTTAAAAAATCCCTCTTCCTAATGTATGACTAAACATGCTGGCCAGTTCTAACAGGACAGTGCTGCATACCGTATGAGTTTAAAGATGCCATCCCTTCAATAACAGGATATGGTCACAGTTTACAATGCTTGAAATGCACTTAAATGGCATTTTAATGTTTTTCTGCCCACTTCCAATGGCATTTTGGAATTTGAACTTCGTTTACGGTTTAGCCAAGAATGCTATGCCTATCCATTCAGAAGAGCTGAAATGTGATTAAAAAAGGAAGAGGTTCTTATTACAGGCGAAGAGGAAACTCAATTAATTCCGCCATTAGATTACTTCCAAGCAAGAGGAAAAGGACCGACCTCAATAGGTCATGGTTTAATGCTGTTAATCGTCTGCTCTATAGCACGGCCTTGATCTGCATACTTCTGGTGAGGTTCTTGGGAGTGTCTAACCCACAGCAAAACCAGAAATATATCTGCACCATAGTTGGTCTTGAAACCACCCACTTAAAACTTCCTTTAAGGACAAAGAGAACCAAAATGTTATTCGCACACCAAGCAGAAATGCGCACACATCGTGTGACAGTGTTTTGATTTAGTTCTGTTTTGTTTGTATTGTTTTTGCCCTTTAATTAGCATTGGATAATTATCTCAGAATTATATTTTTTAAAAATGATGTCATGTCTTTGTAAATATAAATATAAATGCTTGCATGCAAAGTTATGATTTATGGGGGTTTATGTTTATTTTATTTTATGCTGATTAGCATTGGTGAGTATTGGTGTTTTCATAAAATAAAACAAAAATGTATATACTCTATATATATAATCGTATTCATTTTGTATTATTTAAAAATATATTTTTCCCTTATAGCTTCAATATAGTTAATGGGTAAGTGGATGCACAAAATGTTTTTCAATTGAATATTCCTTTTCACTCAAAAATATGTCATATTAAAATTGAAATGTGTTGTGAATGCTGTTTCATGTTGTTTTCAAAAACCTAATTTAAACAACTGTCAAAGCCTTTTAATGTCATTAAATCTGGTTCAGGCTTTTGGCACATGGAGATGGCACTGCATTAAGGCTGCCAGTGGCCAACACTTACAAAACAAACAAGAACGGCAGACTGTTTTAGTTACAGCTAATCCTGATCTGGCTGACATAGTAGAATCTTACGCAAACGGTAGCATAAAAAATATTATGTAAATGTAACTTAAAGGGATCATGTCATGACAAATCCAATTTGCCTTGATCTTTTGACCTATAAGAGATCTTTATACCATTAAAGTGTCTCGCAATTTTCATAGCTTAAAATGTTCTCATTATAAACAAAGCATTTATGGCTCTACAATACAGTACAGTAACAGTACTATTCGGGATGGTAAACCCTGATCCGGCTTGCGTTTCCACCGCCAACAGTACCCTTATTTGATAGACGTGCCGGAAAGTAGTGATCGACGTCATTCTCGCGAGAAGAAGAAAGCGACCTTGTAAACAGGAATGGAGTCCATTCAATGGACATACAGCAGATCTTGTTTTTGCTTCTCCGCATGTGGCTGTTTGTCACAAGACAAAAAAAACATTGTGCTGCAATGGTATTGTGTTTCAACTTTATATAAAAATGGCGCCTCTTGTGTTGTCATCCCCCTTGTAGCACGCGCAAGTGGCGATTCTCTGTCAACCAATCAAGGTTTGCAGTCTAGCTTCACCCTTTAGGTACCGGACTGCTGGGATAGGTACCCCAACGGAAGGGTCCCAAAAAAGCGGTACTGTACCGTACCGCTCGGTGGAAACTAACCATTATTTAATCAAGCTCTAAAAAGGGCTTGTTTTGATATTGAGGCATCTGTGACGTCACACTGGCAAATACATTTGCATATGCCTGCCTCCAGAACAAGACACAATGAATAGTTATACATTATACCATCATAGGCCCCTCCCATTGACGTTCAGTCGCTTAACGGCTGACACCTAACCTAGATGTGAGAATTGCGTTGCGTCAAAAGAAAATCGAAAGCATACTGATGACTGAAGCTGTCACGCTGGATACAGTATACAGATGCACATTCAGTTTCTGGCATTCTCCACGCACTTTAGTCTGTCGGCAACAGGACAAATGAAAGAGTGAAAATGGTTCACTTTGACGCGTCCAGTTTAAACAGCTCATTTGCATCTCTGTACAGACTTCAGAAGGATCCCAGCGTCAGAAACGAATGGAATGGTTTATTTTAATGCCGTCCCGGATCTAGTCGGAGGATTATATGTTTGTTCGGAGCATTTTGTTTTGCAAACGAGGCCCAGTGTTATGGAGAGTTCGCTAAAAAAAACTTTTGTTGTAAGATAAAGCAGTCAGCTGTATTGAATCTGACAGCAGCTGCATCACAAACCGTCAGTAAATGATTTCATAATGCTTTGTCTGTAAATGATGGTTTTATATAGGTAATATTTTCAAAACACTCACGTCACGTGCAATAGCGAGTGGGTGCTGGTATTGTTCGTATGGAATGACGTTAGCCAATCATAACAGTGGCCATTTACTGACAAGCCTTAAAGGAGCCGCCCCTTAAAAACGGATCATTTCAGACAGGGTAAGAATGGTTGAAAAGAATCATTTTTCTGCAGATAAATTTGTTTTGTTTTGTGCAAAAACCCTACTGAGCATGTGTACAGTGCGTGTCATCAGTCCAGCTTATTTTTGATTGAAGTAATTGAATGTTTTAATTGCTCCCAGTCCCCCCTGCACCCATTACAGAGTCAAAACCAGCGGTAAGCCAGCAGTCCATGTACTCATAAAACAAAGCTGACGGTGGATTTATTTCACCGACGTGATTAACTGCACAGGAAAACTGCACATTCAGTGACTTAATGTTGAAATGGGCATTTTCGAGACTCTAAAGTGAAGAATTGGACCGTCGAGTATTATCGTCACTGTATTTCATAGTGCAAACGTGTTCCATTCAGCAATACTTCATTAGTCTCACGCCAACATTAATTACACAGTCTGCATTTAACTTGAGTAATATATAGTTAGTCTGCGCCATTAAACACACATGACACATCTGTAAATCACGGCAGATGATGCCGAGTGAGGACCTTGAATGGCTGGCGAGACGATCTTTCAGATACCGTGTGGATGTATGATGGACCATGAATGCTCCCTGCGTTGCCTGCTCCTGATTACTCAGATTTGCCAATGACTTTGTGGGTTTACTGAGATACCGGCGTCTCTCATCAGCTCTGTTCACTTCTGACTACATCATTCAAACCATATGTGAGGTGAAGACATAGAGGAGGTGTATTTGACTGAGGAATCACCTTAAATCATAGCACTGTATGTGTTGCTAGAGCATTAGAGCTTACTATTACTATCAAAAAGCTATGTTTCTGATGTTGATATGGATGGTTACATGAAGTGGGCTGTTGTTTCAGAGCTGGGAGTTTGGGGTCTGTAAGATTTTTTTTTTTTTTTTTGTAAGACGTCTATATGCTCACCAATGCTGCATTTATTTGATAAAAAAATACAGTAAAACAGTAATATTGTGAAATATTATAAAAATGTGAAAAACAACTTTTCTTTTTTAAAATAATTTGTTTAAAGTAATTTGTTCCTGTGATGCAAAGCTGAATTTTCAGCATCATTTCTCCAGTCTTCAGTGTCACATGATCCTTCAGAAATCATTCTAATATGCTGATTTGAGGCTCTAGAAACATTTCTTAATATTATCAGTGTTGAAATGCTGATTCCTTGCTGAATGAAAGTATTAATTTCTTCCTGACCTCGAACCTTTAAATGGTAGTGTGCATTGGGTAGAACAGAGGCCATATTTAATTTCAAATAAACAAAAGGCTGTGGGGGATAGAAGTACAGTCTGTTAAATGTCATTTATTTATGTGTCTGGGTGTTGATCGTTCAACCAGCAAAACATTTTGGAGGGAACAAAAGGTTCATTTTTAATGTTTTGACGGTTTAATACTCAGTTATATATCAGTGGTGCAGCATATTAAATGGACTGTACTTCCATCACATACTTCATGTATGTCAAATGAATTGCATCGTCTTCCCTGACTAAAGTCTAGTCATCTTTGCGTGTTTGTTTGTATAAAGCATATCAGGTTGTGTAATCCTTTTGAGTTGAGTAACAGGACAGAGACGTGAGGAAAGAGAGCATCATAATCCATCAGAGACGGAAACAAGCTTCCTTTTTCCAGTTTCCTTTCAATCTCTCCATCTCTCTTAATTCAGTCTTAGCGACCACATTACCACAGAGTGTTTACTGATCAATTCAAGATTTGATTTACCACAAAACCAACAAATCTGTAGATTCACGTAAATGTTATTAGTGCCACTCAAGTTTGCAGTTAGTCTCATTCGCTTTTATTCGTCCTCGATTAGATTTGAGAATGCGCTAGTCCATTATCACTGCGTAAACAAAACAAGTGCTTCATTGTGAGTGCAGCTCTTTCCCAGAAAATAATACGGAGTTATACAAAAGTCTTTTTGTAGAAAACGTTGGTTTTTTTTGTGATATGGATATTGGGGGGGGGGGGGGGGGGTTCTTCTAATTGGTGTTTCTTCAACTTTGGCCACTTTTAGTGTATGTCCTGGGTTGATAATTAACTTTTTAGGTCACATTACGTGTATTAGATTTTAATTATTTGTATCGTTTTTTTTAATATAAATATAATATGATAAAATATGAAAAATATATATTTTTTAGATTGTCTTGAAACTATTAATTATACCATTTAGGAAATGTATGATAATCTAATAATATTCATAAACCCTTTCCATTACCTTCTGTATTTTATGATATGTTATATTGTATTAAAATATGAATTTTTCCATAAATTTTTTTCCCATACTTGTGCCCTTATTCGCTTACTACCAAAAAATTTGACAAGTTGTATCACTTTTATTGATGCAGCAGAATATTTATATTGTACTGTACATCTTTTCCATGGTATTATTTATATGAATATTGTTTAATTTTGTGTATTTAAAACATATCATGCTAGCTATTACAAGAGAAAACAATTAGCAATTTTATTCCATATATGTTTAAAAATTTTATTTCCACCATGGAATAGTAAACACATTACATCATTTGAGACACGATTGTTCGTGATGTTTCAAAAAATTTACGTACAATGTTTGTATAGAAACTATTGGACATTGTTAATGAACAAATCTGAAAGGGCCAAAATCAGCCATAGTTCAATAAACACAAAATCTGGCATAATATCTGGTGTTAAACAGAAACAGACAAATAGAGCTTTCGAGACATTACCAAGTACAAATCTAATGAAGCGCGTGAAGATTTTATTGCAGAACAGTACAAGTCGTACAGCTCCCATAACATTATTACAAACGTCTGTTGAGTTTGACCAAATGACTGAGACCTGTAATACAATCATGGAGGGAAATCAGTATTCTCCTGACTACTGAAAGAGAAATTAAAGCAAAAAGGAAAACCTAAAGTAATAAATTGTCATACAAACAGACTGGTTAAATAGTCAAATGACCCTCATTATGACCACCCAAGAACTGGGTGTCATTTCGTCTTACTATGGACCTTACTGAAGATTTTCACAGAAGCATATGAGTTCTGCCTTATTGACCACACATGCAAGTGTAATCGTAAAACAGGGAAGATATTAAAAGGAATAAAATAACACATTTCCTTGAAAGGTTAGCAATAATGGAAGGTTCTTTTGAAATGAACACTGTATCCGGAGTCCGCAGCCCTCCAAGGTTTGCCCTCGCACTTCCAAAGCAAGCAATCCAAGAATATCAGATCCGTGCTCAAATCTCTCCCAACAAAGAAAGATCCATTTCAGCAACATTAAATGTGACATGCAGACAAACTATAGAAAAAGAAAGGTGTTCGGGTTCAGGAGTGTTGTCGTAGTCTTTTGTTTGTCGGGTCTTAAGTTGATTTCTGTGTTTTCTAAGATCCTTCAGAGAAAACCCATTTGCATTGTAAAAAAAAACGTTGTGAAAAAGTTCGAATGTTGTTGGACTTAATACAGAAGATGTCAGGTTTTTCTAAATGAAATACATTTTTGTAAGGGATAATCCACGGCTTGCTGATTTAACAGACTTGGAACTACCTGTGCATTAAACTTTTATTGCACACCTTCCAGCCAATCAGAATCGAGTATTCAGACAGACCATGGTATAAAATACAATATTCAACCATTTCTAGTGAAATGTTTGCTAGTTGTTGTAATTTGCAATTGCAATAGTCTATATCCATCTTCTGTTTTTTTGGACTATCCATCCATCCATCCATCTTCTGTATTTCTGTCTATCCATCCATCCATCTTCTGTATTTCTGTCTATCCATCCATCCATCTTCTGTATTTCTGTCTATCCATCTATCCATCTTCTGTATTTCTGTCTATCCATCCATCCATCTTCTGTATTTCTGTCTATCCATCTATCCATCTTCTGTATTTCTGTCTATCCATCTATCCATCTTCTGTATTTCTGTCTATCCATCTATCCATCTTCTGTATTTCTGTCTATCCATCTATCCATCTTCTGTATTTCTGTCTATCCATCCATCCATCTTCTGTATTTCTGTCTATCCATCCATCCATCTTCTGTATTTCTGTCTATCCATCTATCCATCTTCTGTATTTCTGTCTATCCATCCATCCATCTTCTGTATTTCTGTCTATCCATCTATCCATCTTCTGTATTTCTGTCTATCCATCTATCCATCTTCTGTATTTCTGTCTATCCATCTTCTGTATTTCTGTCTATCCATCTTCTGTATTTCTGTCTATCCATCTATCCATCTTCTGTATTTCTGTCTATCCATCCATCCATCTTCTGTATTTCTGTCTATCCATCCATCCATCTTCTGTATTTCTGTCTATCCATCTATCCATCTTCTGTATTTCTGTCTATCCATCCATCCATCTTCTGTATTTCTGTCTATCCATCCATCCATCTTCTGTATTTCTGTCTATCCATCTATCCATCTTCTGTATTTCTGTCTATCCATCCATCCATCTTTTGTATTTCTATCTACCGTCCATCCATCTTCTGTATTTCTGTCTATCCATCCATCCATCTTTTGTATTTCTATCTACCGTCCATCTGTCTGTCTGCCCATCCATCCATTGGTTTACCTAGTTGTGTTTTTTTTTACTGTTTTTTTTTCTGGTCTCTTTCCAGATATACAGATTGCATTATTTAAAAACCTACATACAATACCCCTCAAACATTGCAGTTTGGTCTGGTTTCGCCTTCGTAGTTAAAACACGTTATATTTATGTTTTTACATACATTTACTTACACCGTTTGTCAAATGTTTTGGTCACATTATACCTTGAATTCAATATAAGTCTCTTTGGATTAGTGTCTGCCAAATACATAAATGTAAATGTTTTTTGGTTAGTAGAACATATTTTTTAAAACGTTGTGCTGTGATGGTACAGCTGATTGAAACAACCAAAATGGAGATCTTGAAATAAGGCATGATGTGTGAAAAAACAAGGAGAAAGTAAATATCACTCTTTTATCATAATAACAAATGTAAAAGTGTTATTATACTTTACAGTAGGTGTAGAAACATTAAAACATTGTGCTGTGTGACTGTACATGATTGAAACCAAAACTCAATGTTGTGAAAGCGTTTGTGCTTGCTGGGGAAACTACTGTCTAAATTTGGAAAATGTCCTTCACCCATTGTTTCCCAACCAATGAAGCCTAGTAATACCAACAGAAAGGTGTAAATTATGCGTGAAACTGTGAACTCTAAAAAAGCTGGGTTTTATTACAGGAACTATAATATTTTGTGAGACATGAGCTGGTCAGATTCAGCATCTTGCTTGAGGTAGCAGTTAACCAAACCAAGAAAATCCCCTAAGCTTATTTTTAGTGGAGCTTGGTACATTTTGCATGCCTAAATAAAAACACTAGCTTTTTTCCTCGTCATGCTTTTCTAAATGTCAAGATGAGGAAAAATACTTTTATTTGTAGTTAAAATTAAGACTGGGTTGAAAGAAGATGTTTGAGGGGAAGGAGAAAAAACTTGCAAATGGTCATTTGCACAGGGTCAGTAATTTGAGGAATGGTCAGCAAACAGTCGAGCAAATATATATGTTGGATCCAGCCTTAAAGCTCTTTGCTTCTTACCCAAATGTCATTAAAGCAGTGGCAGGTTCATAACAAAATTGCCATAATCGTGAATCAATTTTCTCTAAATTACATGTTAATGTAATAAACCATAATAGCATTCAAACTAATTAAAGTTCCAGTGAATTTTAGTATTGAAATCCCAAATCCAGTCATCTGTGATTATCATCAGGCTTTACTCCACAGGCTGTCTTCCTTACCCACAATCCAACACTAGCTGAAGGGGTGTCAGGGTTACTGTTGAATCATGATCTCTCAGGGCGATAAAACCGTCCGTTAGTATCTGAACTCTGTGGATTGAACAGACCACCAGAATGGAGGATTGTTGGCACCGGGGCAGACTCTTTGGTGAGGCCATTAAATCATCTTTGCCTGGTTCCATCTCAATATAGCAGCAGAGTAAATATTTGAGTAATACTTACTGAAGGTACAACTCTGGGCCCGGGCCAAAATCACCACTACAGGCAAAATGACTGAATAGGGAGCATTCAGTGTAGCCACCGATCATCACAGAATTCAACATCTCTGTGTCCCTGGAGTAAACCGGGAATATAATGATGCTGGTAACAAACTAATCAGAGGAAGGCCATAAGCTATTCTTTGATGAAGAATGGGTAGTGAGGTGAAGTTCGGTGGTGTTCCTCTCACGTTTGATCAGTTGTGCTTTCATTTACACATAGGCTGATAAAATATTATTTAAAACACTTGATGAAAACTGGAAAATGTATATGTTCTGTAAATGTGGCTTTTAGTTTTAGCTCATGTTCAGTGATGGGAGTAACTAAGTCAAAGTAGTGGTGCTACTTTTCAGTAGTGTGGCAGTAGCCCTGTTGTTTTGAAGTGCCCATATAATGCTATTTTAAAGGATCCTGATTTTGTTTTCCAGCTCTTCTACAATAGTTTTACGTGCATCCAAGGTAAAAAAAACAAAGTTTTCTCAAAGTGTCTGAAACGGTTAGATAAAGGATTCAGTTTTTCTAAACCCCTCCTTTCCATGAGCTTTCTCTGCTCTGATTGGTCAGATGACCCAGTCTGTTGTGATTGGTCGACCGCTTACAGCTTATGTCGGAAAAAACAAAACGATCAATCAATTTGAGTCCGAGTTCTCATCTTTCGAAGTGCATTTGCAACAAGCGCTAAAAACAGTGTCTTCTCGACATGTCGACAACACGAACCAAACTCCTCCAGTCTCTGCTACAACTACAGTGTTTGAGGGTCAAAGTAGACGTTGTTCGCGGGCAGCCAATGAATTATGCAAGTTTGTTACAAACCTACATAGGTTCTTGCAGGAAGTAAGACTGGAATTACTGACGACTCATTTCAGGCAGTTCAGAATCAGTTCTTTCTTTTGGGAGACAATAACTATCAAATAGGGCTGTTTTCGACTAAGGATTTTCATAGTTGAATCTGATTTGTTAGATTTTGCCATAGTCTACTGATAGTCGAACTTTTTTTTTTTTAGATAGCAGCTAGATTTTTCCATTTCAAACAAAAGAGCTAAAAAAAAACTAAAAGAAAAACATGGTGTGTAACAAATATCTTTTTATTCATTTAAAGCCAGATGAACAAAACATATCAAACATCAGAAAAGTTCACATAAAATAGGAACAAATTGGCTTCAAAAACAACAACGTGCCAAAACGTGCTTTGTTTTAAATAAATCACACACAGTAAACAAAACCTTAACAAAAAAACTTTGCAATGAACTTTGCAATTTAGACGTGCAAACTGCGTGCCGGTGCGGTGAGACGTACATGCTCGGGCAGATTCGGCTTGAAGTCGTTCATCCTCGGATGCGGCGTCGCGCGCGCTGTTACAAAAAAAGCTGTGCACACAGCCAAGCGAAATGGGGTCTTGCCGGTCTTGCGCACCCAACGCGTCATTTTTTGCCGTGCGCACCTTCGCGCTCGTGCGGACGCGTCGAGTATAAACAAGGCTTTACTCCGTGTCAGCGCGCGCTCTGATCGGTAAAGGTGCACAGACCTCTCCCGAATCATCTCCAGCACTCAGCCCCCGAAGCACCACTAACTCCGCCTCCGTTTCCCTCGTAAGATTATATTATTTAAACATTCTCTATGATAAAAAATGTTTGTAAAAAATATTTTAATAGCACGGTTTTGGCGGTTATAGAGTTCTAATGACGGTGTTCAACTAAAACCGTCGGTCTCACGGTTATATAATAACCGTCACACCCTATTGGTTACATAACACTTCCCTACTATTCGACTATGAGGTTCATAGTCGAATCAGACCTATCCGAATCGAATCGTCGAATCCTCGACTATTAGAAGTCAGCCCTCATCCACTTTGATCTTCAAAACTTTTCAGACCTTTTACATTCACACAAACAGCTATATTACACACTACATGAACTATACTGTAATATCCGAGAGAAAAAAAACATGATCAGCACTTTTTTCAAAATTACCACAACCAAACAAAGTCTGATTCATTTCAGTGAATCGGTCACTGAATCATATGAATCATCACTCAATAGTGTTTACCACAATCACTGCATTTTCATTGTTCTTTCTATGTAGCACAATAAATATAGTTAAGTGCTCCAGTTGATGCCACCTTCACTGAGATCATCGTTTTATTATATGTTTATCTAAAATATATGTTGTCCACTTAAATAGCATGTATTTGGCTACATTTTGTTAGTAGCTTGTTGTTTAGCTAACTTGATTTACTGCTTTTTTGTCTGTTTTTTGGTCTAATATTTGAATAACTCATTATTGAAAGAGTTGTGCAAAGGTTGTATGTTCAGCAAACTCTTTACTCTTGTAGACAATGTTGAAAAAGCACATTTTGACCCAGACCACCTCAAACCATCCATTTCAGCAGCATGTTTCATGACAAATGTGTCTGAACTTCAACCTCAAATCAGCTATTTTTAGGTGCGAAGTGTTCATAGCTTTGCAATTCCTTCACACATTGCAGCGCAGTGCATTAGTAACTATTATGGCTGGAATTTCTATACATTTCTATATCAATGTTTAGGGTATTTTCTTAACTTGAGACAATGGTTTAGCTTCCTTTTAATAATCTGTTTTCTGTGGACATTCAGAATATGAAAATTGTCTCGATTTCTTTCCATGATATAAATTTGGCCAAGAGTAAAGAGAATATTCAACCAAACTCAAAGATCAACTCAAAACAGAGATCAGAAAGGCGATTGGCACTAAAGAGTCAGATAGGACTTCTACTTTAAAAAAAAGTTGGAGTTGCATGAGGATGGAGATCTTCTGTCACATTATGGCACAGTCATCCAGTCTCTGTTAAAAGGCTCTTTGAGCAGACAGAGATGTTTTTGTTCACATTATTGTTTACTGCACAGTGTAGATCACAGTGACATAAGGCTTGTTTCTCTGTCAAAATGAGCTCTTTCAATGAAATACTGTGTGTGGCCCTGCTCACATCACAAGGTCTGTCCGTCTATCTATCCATCCGTCTGTCCATTTTATATTTCACAATATTATATCAGATCAAATTAATGTAGCATTGGCGAGCATAAGAGACTTCTTTCAAAAAAAAAAAAAAAACGTTTTCTTTAAAAAACAATGATTTTTCAATGATAGTGTATATAATTAATTTGAAAATGTTTGCTAGAATGATGTTTCATTGTGAAAGTATTTTACTTTCTTCATTACCGGTGACTGGTGTTAAAGTTAAAGGTGACCTATTATGCCCCTTTTCACAAGCTGTAATGGAGTCTCTGGTGTCCCCAGAATGTGTCTGTTAAAGGTACAATATGTAAGAATTTTGTAATAAACTATTTCCAAAAATCACTTGCACAGTGTGATATATTTCCTGCAGTTGTGTACTTGCAATATCCCAAAAGTCTCCAAAGATTTTTTATTTCAGAGAAATTCCGATTTTAAATAAGTGGCCGTCCCAAAAAAAAATGTCGCCTGACAATGACGCAATATCCGCGCTATCCTCGGTTTCCGTTCATACTGCCATAGCCATGACGTAACCATGGCGACAGACGTGGACAACTGCGTAGTGCGTAACGTTTGGCGGCACGCCGTTCTTGTTTCTTTCAAACATAGACCATTGCAAGCAGACTTTGGGACAAACAAGGAGAACTAAAATGAGGATCAATATCAGCGTGGCGTTTTTGAGATGCCGAGAGCTCCACGTCCGCGACTAACTTGGACTTGACAGAGCTTCACGAGTCACGACTTGACAGCTTTATTAGACAGGTGAGCAAATGTACATAAAACAAATCAATGTTATATAACGTTAGCTCAACATGATGAAATGTTAGAATATGGTCAGTATGTTATTCTAATGTTGATCTAGCTTACTGCTAGTTTCGTATAGCAAACAAACTAACACGTAGTGTAACATTATAACTTTCAACACACATTTAAATGCCGTTTAGTGTGATAGTGTAACGTATTACCAAGTGAAGCAGCGCTGCGTTACCTCACAAGTTTAATTCGTCTAATAAACTGACATGTGTGAGTAATCTAGCACTTGCGAGTAGTTCGGTAGAATTAAATGTCCTTGTTCCTTTATATCCGCGGGACTCGCGTGTGATATCTGTCTCTTTAGCAATCGCGACCTGCTTCATACCACTGTAATGTTAAAAAACATGAATGTTTGCACTCATCCATAAACATTATTAGATCCATCAGCTTGACAGCAAATCCCTTCATTCATCTCATCACTGCGTCATCAACCTACGCCTTTGTTATTGTTGGAAACGGCGCCCTCTTGTGGCTAAAAAATCGTACATATAGTGCCTTTAAGTTTCGAACCGCAGAGATGGAGAGACCGAAGAAGTTACAACTTTTTAAAATCCACCTGGACTATTCTGAATGGTTAGTGGATAAATGTATGTAGTTGTTGTGTAGCATGTACCATCATGTTAATCTAAAAATCTTTATGAAACAACTTTTGTGCAAATCCAGAGTTTGCAGTGGTTAGGCCACCAGACTAAAATGATCTTCTTTACCAAAATAATGTTGTTTCGATGTTTCTTGACCCTTTTTTCTTTCTTTCGTTCAAAATTTTTGATTGAATTTCAGTTCTAGGAGTTAAGTTTCAGCTCAAAATACCCCATTGATCATTTATCAGGCTATAGCTTGTCAAATTTGCCCCTATTTGGGTGTGAGCAAAAACACTCAGTGGGTCTCATTCATGAAACATTCGTAAATATACGAGTAAATATGAGAGTGATTTGCGCGTAAAGAGACCTTCCCGAAAACTCATCTCCTGATTCACAAATACTTCGTAAACGTCAGATGTGATAGTGAAATGTGTGTGTGTGTTAATGAATTCCAATCAGTCGTAAATGGGACGCGCGTGCACGCTCATTCTCAATTACCATAAATCCCGCCCATTAAATCTGACTGACAACTATATATGGGCGTCATATTATGACACTAAACGAAGGATTTCAACGTGTCTTCTCAAAAGCAAATGAAAAAGAAAAAATTCTCAGATGCAGAAATCAAAGTTTTATTATCAGAAGTTCATTCAAAACACCACATTTTATTTTCAAGCGTACATAGTGGCGTATCAGGTCCTAAAAAAAAGCAAGCTTGGCAGCATATTACAGATGCAGTTAATGGAGTTTCATCTATTAATCAAACAGTCCCAGAAGTGAAAAGAAAAACCGTATGTAATTACTATATATAATATTTTTTCAAAATGCTGTGTAAATAAATATGTACCCGATTAAGGTGAATTAAAATGCAGCCTTAGTTATTAGTGAGAAAAACGTTCGGATGTTAAACTCACTATTTACGCGTGGCTTGGAGCAGGTGTAGATTTCTTTCGTACCAACTAACATTTGGAAAATACGAACATTTTCATGAATCCGAAAATTTACGCCAGAACCACTTTACACACGATTTACACAAAAATTAGTTCTGCTTGTGTTTCATGAATGAGACCCAGTGTTTTTTTTTAAACACTCCCAGCTACTCCAGCAACAACAAAACTGGAGAATGTCACGCAGCCAAAATGTCAGAAAGTGTCAGTAGCGATGTTCAGCTTTACATGTTCGAACCGGAGAGATGGAGAGACTCGCGAAGAAGTTGCAACTTTTAAAAATTCACCTGGACTATTCTAAACGGTTAGTGGATAAATGTATGAAGTTGTTGTGTAGCATGTACCATCATGTTAATCTAAAAATCTTTATGAAACAACTTTTGTGCAAATCCAGCGTTGAACTGACCCTCGACTTTATTCGTCACTTTTCCTTTCCATAAATGAAGTTCAACAACGCTGTCCTCAGTCTATGGAGACTCTTATGTGCATTGGTACATCCAATAACAGAACATTTGTAATTTGGCACAGACATTGTATAACTCGACAGTGAGGAAACAGAAATGGCAGACTCACTCAGGGCGGGGTCTATGCTAATCAGCATGGGCGGGGCTTCCCCCTACTTTTACGCAAAATTAGGGGGAGATCTGGAACCGGTCGTTTGGAGAGGCTGTTTATGATTTATGGGGATTATATAAAAAAGGAGTGGGTGGATTTTTACCATTATAGGCTGGCTGTTTACACACAGTGTGGACAAACATCTGTGTTCACTTCAAACCCCTTATAAAATTGAATTTTGCATAATAGGTCCCCTTTAAAGCTGAAGTGTCTGCTAAAAATAACTGTTTTCAAACAGGTTTCCCCAAACAAACCTTAGACCTTTCATATGTATTCATTCATTTCTTTCTGTATGTATCATAACATGTTGTTGTCTTTTGTTATTGTTTTCTTAGCGAGTTCTGTAAAAGTCTCCAGTTGACATGTAAAGATATTTATATGGAATATGGATGGATGTACATAGGTAGCCACTAATGCCCTCCAACAAGCAATTAGACTTGTGAAGGAAACTTTGGAAATCATCGCTGAAGTTCCCCAGAGACTCTGGCGTTTTGAACTGCTGTGTAGGTAGACTCGTGTTTATCCTGGATAGGATTCTTGATTAAAATGGCAGAGAGTAAGAAATTGGCTGAGTTTGCAGTGGTTAGGCCACCAGACTAAAATATCTTCTTTAGCAAAATAATGTTGTTTCGATGTTTCTTGACCCTTTTTTTCGTCTTTCGTTCAAAATTTTTGATTTAATTTCAGTTCTAGGAGTTATTTTTAATGCATGTTGTACTTGTAAGAAAGCCATTCGATATTAAACATCCCCCCCCCCCCCCCCCCCCCACCCCCATCCTACGCTGAGGGCGATTTTTATTTTCCTTCCAAGCTGCAACTCCAAAAACAGTCGAGCAGACACCACAAGAAAGGCCCTCTAGGTCACTGGAAGATGTAGACTCACCATTGGACGGCAAAAGAAAAATATCTACTTTCATTCAAATTATACCTTACAGACCATACCGAACAATTCACATCAAATATAAACATCCTTTTGGAAATATAACTTCACGTATTGAGTTGCTCTGGACTTTCTAGAGGGTGAACAGTATTTTACGGGTCTCTCTCCTGTAATACGGTGGATCTCCTTAATATAGTAGATCGCCACCTTCAACGATGCCCAATATTTGTATTTGTAGCTCCTGCCAACAGGAACTGCTTGCAAGTGGTGTTTGTTTCCTATAAAAGCATGTTAATTCAGAGGCGGCCACAGTGTAAACTAGCCTGGCGTTTTACAGATGTAGCCTGTTAAACTAAATCACTGTACCTGCCTGTTCGTTTCATATGGCTAAGGCAGGACATCGAGCCAAGTCTTAACGTGTGTATATATATATGATCTCTGTTATTGCAAATGTATTTTTAACATTTTGAAAACATTCTGCCTGCCAAATTGGTCCTTCATTATGTGGTGTTCATTTGGAGATTCTTAAATATTACATCTAAAATTAACTGTCTTGAATGACTTGGTTGGGTGGGGGCTTGGAAAAAAAATTCAATCAAATTACAAATTCAGTGTTAATTAATGCATTGCATAAAATAGAGAAAGCGGTGCAGTTAATTATTTAAAAAAATATTATTTGTAAATATATTAATATTTCATTTTTTGTTTATTTTATGAAATCAGATTTTTTTTTTTTTAATTGTCATTTTTGCTTCAGTCATTGATCAAGGATGTACACTACCATTAAAAAGTTTAAGACCAGTAATTTTTTTTAAGGAATTAATGCTTTTATTCATTAAGGATGCATTAAATTTATCAAAAGTGACAGTAAAGACATTTATAACGTTTCAAAAGATTTCTATTTATTAGTAAATGCTGTTCTTTTGAACTTTCTATTCATCAAGAATCCTGTTTTCAACATTGATAATAAGAAGAAATATTTCTTGAGCAGCAAATCAGCATATTACAATGATTTCTAAAGAATCACGTGACACTGAAGACTGGAGTAATGATGCTGAAAATTCAGTTTTGCATCATAGGGATACATTACATTTTAAAATATATTGAAATAGAAAACAGTTATTTTAAATTGTAATAATATTTCACAATATTACAGTTTCTTACTGTATTTTTGATCATGCAGCCTTGGTGAGCATAAAGTGCTTTTTCCCCCCTCAAAAATAAAAATCTTACTGACCTCAGACTTTTGAACAGTAATGTGTGTTACTGTACTTAAATTTATTCATGATCATTTATTTACATCAGATGATAATATCAGGGGTCTTTGTACTACCAAAGTGGCGCATTGTCATATTTAGATGCCAAACACTGCTAATATTTAAATTTGTGTGATGCATTTGTGATGTGGGTGTGAACATAGAGAAAAATATTTACACTAGAATTGGTAATTAGCTTTGAGCCGCAGGGTATTCCAGGATAATGCTTATAATTAACATAGAGAGCAAAAACAAGCCATAAATTAAACATGCTATTCAAACTGTATAGGGTGCGTTTCACTCTCTGAAGCATTTAAATTTTCAGTTAAAGGTCCTTTAAGGTTTTTTCCCATATGTCACATTATTTTGTGCATGTATGGCATTGTTTAGCAATGTTACCAAATTATATTCAGAGATATAACTACAAGCTATTTAGTTAAACTGCAGTTAATACAGTGCAAGCAATATGTTTAACTAGTTAGTCCCTTCACTGTGTGTTCAACTAGGTTCAACTTGAAATAAAATATCTAAAACATTCCATGCGTTCCAGACTTTCGATACATTTTAACGACAGCATTCTTTATCTGTTTAAACAAATACCCACAAGCAGGATCACAAAGCAGCCCAGAGCCTCTGCCAGGCAAACGTCTGCGTGCCGTGTGAAACCGGTGAGTCACCGAGCGTGATAGTGGTTTGTCACATGTTTGGGAGGCATCTCTTCATCACACACCCCGGTTGTCAGGTACAGAATAATCTATTGCCTCTTACAGGAATTGCTCGTTTGGAGAACAGAGAGGCTGACTCGTTCACACACGCATACTGAGATAGATGCAGCGTACCAGGCATATGTCGTGCCTTTATGAGCAAGAAACTGAAAGAAGAGAAGGGCCTCCACATTATTTATCTTTATTTTATTACCTCACCTCTTTATCATAGTTAATGTATTAACTAACATGAACTAGCAATACATTTGTTACTGTATTTATTCATCTAAATGTTCAGTTAAAATGTTTAATTTATTCATTAATTTTTGCCTGATTGATCAGTGTGTACACTACATTTTATGTTGAGTCAGTTTGGAGTTTTTTTAAGTGGAATTAATACTTTTATTCAACAGTGATGCATTAAAATGAATTCAAAATGACAGTAAAGACATTTATAATTTTACAAAAGATTTCTATTTCAAGTTAATGCTGTTCTGAACGTTCTAATCATCAGTTTTCAACATTGAAAATAAGAAATGGTAACACTTTACAATGTATTAACTAACATGAACTAACATTAGCAATATAATAATTGTTACTGTATTTATTCATCTTTCTTAACATTAGTTAATAAAAATATAACTTTGTTGTTCGTGTTAGTTCAAAGTGCATTAATGTTAACAAATACAACTTTAGAGATTTTAATAATATATAAGTAAATGTTGCATTAACTAATATTAATAGATGTATTGTTCTTTCTTTCTTCATGTTAACACATTAGCTATGTTAATAAATGAAACATGATTGTAAAGTGATAGCGAAGAACGTTGAGCATCAAATCATCATTTTAGAATGATTTCTGAAGGATCATGTGACACTGATGATGCTGAAGATTCAGCTTTGCCATCACAGAAATAAATTACATTTTAAAATATTCAAATACAGAAACAACTATTTTAAATAGTAATAATATTTCACAATGTTACTGTTTTCAACGTATCTTTCATCAAATAAATGCAGCCTTGGTGAGCATCAGACACTCCTCTCAAAAACAAAGATCTTTCAGACCCCAAGCTTTTGAATGGTCGTGTGTGTTAAATGACATGTACCACCAAAAAAGTGTCACATTGTCATTGTGCATTCAGTTCTTCTAAGAGACAATCCTTCCACATTATAAGCAGCTAACCTCACATCACCTCAGGGTCAGCAGAGACAGCTAAGAAGGATGGAGAGGTAGAAAGAGAGCAGGAGTGAAAGAAGTACGCACACATGTGCGGGGAGAAGGCTGAGCGTTCACGAAGCCTCATGACTCATGAGTAGCAGTATCACACCCACCCCTTCCCTCTCCGGAGAACCACGCGTCTTCAGAAGGAAAACAGAGGAAGGGAGCAAAGAAAGTTGGCCCGCACGACTCCGGTGATGTCACGAGCATGTGACCCTGCTTCTCCAGTGACAGTGTTCTGAGGGAAAGAAAAAAGATTTTTTAAAGGCTCGTGCCTCTTTGGGTTTGTGTGAAGGCTCCGCTCACATCCCGAGCAACCACAGAACCGCAGAAAAGTTCGGCTCTGGATTTTTGCATGGGGCTGCCGGCGGCGCGTAAATGGTTAATTGTCACCGGTCAACTTCAGGTTTGAGGACCGCACCAACCAGTAAGTACTCTTCAACCAACCGCACTATCCTCTGCAGCAAGCTTGGCTCCGTCCTGTCCAATAGGGCGACAGATTTTTGCATTTTTTCCTAAACCAGACCTGGTTATTACTTGTGGTCATGCAAATAGTTGATACAAAAACGCATTTCTTGTGGATGTTTTTTCCTTTTTTGCATCTTCCCCTGGCACGCTGCTGCACGCTCCTAACCTAAGAGGCGTCAAGGGTCACCAAAAACCACAGAGAAGCGAAATTTGGGACCGACGGTGGCGACCATGGCATCCAACAGCCTCTTTAGTTCTATGACCCCATGTCAGCAGAACTTCTTCTGGGGTAAGTGCCCAAGGATTTCACCCTGTTCTTGACCGTTCCACGTGCTGGACCGTATAATAAGGAACTGCGTTTTGAGAAGCAACAATCATGTGTTGATGTTTACAAACATTCGGCTCGGCCAGCCATCGTAAAGCCCGACTGCGTGCAGGAACTGTTGTAGGGAAGCTCGGGTGCTGAAGTGTCATTGTAAACGTAATGCAGGCTTTTTGGGATATGAGTTTGAAATCCAGTATAAAAGCAAATAAGTGAATGTTTGACATTGACTGTTAGGTTAGTGGGTGTGTAAGCTGAAAGTCCAGAGATACAGATGAGAAAGTCACCGTAAAGTCTTCAAAAGTTGAGAAATGTATTTCGATATTCTTTGCAAAAGGTATTTGATTAAGCATCTTTCTCAGACTGTCTGGCTGTGGGTATATGTATATATATATGTGTATATACAGTATATATATATTGGAATTATTTGGGTCGGAATAAATTCTAGTGTCTTTTAAGTGACGTTCACTGAAAATCCTACTCGTTTTATAATTTATTACGTCTGTTGACACCTGGATGCTGAGACGAAATATACAAAAATAGTGTCTGAAATTGTAGAAAATATAAAAACATTATTAAATACACAAGAATAACAGGCAAGCACAAATCCATATTGTGCATAAAGAAATATGACTTTCCCATGTCACAGAGAAGTAAGAGAGCCCATTCATTCTGATCTATGGGTTTTGCCGATTCCTCCAAGAGAAATGTTGTAAAGCCGTTTTGGAGTGTGAATGTCTGCTTTCCAAACACAGCTGTGCGGAGGCCTGCTCCTTCAGCACGCGTGCTGTTCTCTGGCGTGTGTGTGTGTGTGTGTGTGTGTGTGTGTGTGTGTGTGTGTGTGTGTGTGTGTGTGAGCGGGGAACCCAGAGACACTTGCAGCAATCAGAGCCCCATTAGCATGTTAACCTCTGACCCATGCTCTCAGGGGTGAGAGGAGACCAGGATGAGAACGGGACGGGGGGAAAGTTTGTCTCGATTGTGGCTAGTGCAGATATGTACATGTACAGTAAAAGACCACATGAGACTCTCACTGTATTCAGTTAATGTGTGGTTTTAGTTTTTAAATAGCTATATTTTGCATTAAGGCAACATTTTAGATTTAACGGACAGCATCATTATGGTTCAAAAACTGTTTATATGAACATGCTTGAAATTGCCTTCATGGAAGAAGTTACTTCTGTGTGAGACCTCATTATCAAAGTTATTTTATAGTATTTTTTCTGCAATATGTTTTTGCTGATTTTTTTGCTATCTTACATTTTGCTTTCTGAAAGTATAAGTCGACTTTGTGACCAAAAAAAAAGTTCTCTTTTGTATGTTATCTGCTTAATAGATTTTGATCGGTTTAGAGGAACATATTATTTAAATAATTTGACGGGGAGGGGTCATTTTATGAATAAATAAAAGGTTACTGTTATTGTTTTACACATAAGTTCTCTGTAAAGTTGAAACTAGTTGTGTGTGGTAGACACGGGTGCTGAATATTAATCAGTTTGACTTGCATTCCACATTTTATATAATTTGCAAAACTCTTAACTCTTAAAAAAAAAAATATGATCAGTAAGTTATAACAAAATATGTTTTTGCATTGCTTTAACTCATCAAAATAAAGTTTTCAACTTTGTTATGTTATACAAGATTCAGCAAAAAAAATTAAAATCAGTTTAATGTAATTTAAGTTGAAATGACTTAAACATCCAAGTTGATTGAACTTTTTTACAGTGCTAAGAGTTTTTAACTTTTCATATTAGTGTCCACTGATAGATGTCATGACCAGTGAAGGAAAAAAGAGAAAAAAAAAGAAACCAGACCCTACCAGACACATTATATTTCATTCAGGCTCCACTATTGAGAGATTTGGATTTAATTAAGTAGAAAACATTCTCTGTAACGCTGCCTAATGGCAGATGGGTGTGGAGTAATTGTCTACATGTGTGGCATGAGACAGACTCGCTAGGTTTCTCCAGGGCATATTTTGTTGCTCGTTATCAAAATCGAGCTACAGTATTGACAATTATCCCATGGTAGCAATTATCATCTAGCGAGAATGCAAGACATTTTCAAAATAAAAAAGATTGATGAAAGAAAGAAGACAGTTTAGTGACTCAAAGTCTTTAAACGTTCCAGAGAATCCCAAATAATTTGAGAGGAGTATTAAAAGGCAGCTTCTGTTGCATGCATCGTCTGCTCAGATCCCACCGCCCGCCGTCATTCCTGAGACATCTTAAAAGCAAACCAGACTTGCTTTTTCCGAAGCAGTGCCAGAGCAGGGAAGCCCTCTCATCAATAGGTAATTGAAGCGAGGGGAAAATCTCTGACCCTGAGCTGCAGCTTCTGTGAAAGGGAGAGGATCATCTAAAAATATCATCAAAGCCATATTCATTTAGCACTGTTTAATTGTAGCTGGCGAGCAAACATGTAATTTCGACAGCAATTTTTAGATATTGAATGGTCCTTGGGGTGTATTCATTCACTAATGGTCAGGTAGAGTTTTGTGGGCACACTACGCCTTTTGTGAAAGGACTTTGAGGTTATAGTCTCGTCCTTCACTGTTGCCCAATTCTATAACTAAAATAACATCAATTATACAGTAAAACTTAGTGACAAATATCATTACAATTATGAAAGTGAGGCTGGTTTGCTTTTGAGATGTCATATGACAGCCAGTGGTAAGATTTGAGCAGTTGACTTTGTTTTAATATTAAATTCATTCATATTTTAAATAAATATTTATTTATTGCTCTTTCTGTCTCACTTACGTTCTCAATAAATCATAATTTAAATGAATATTTAGCTATCCGATTTATCTATATTTTTACATTCTCACTAAATGATAACTGCAACTATAAAATAATTGTACATATAAAATGATTCACAAGCACAGCCAGACGCACAGTATAAATGTACAAATGCAAGGTCACTATGATCTCTTTTTTTATTGTATCACTATTTATTATCATCTGTCTGTTTTATTGTGTAATGCGGCTTGAGAAGCTGCTTTAAAGGCGTTATTTAAAATAACGTTTTTTATTATTTTTTCTTTTCTCTGGCACCAGAGAATAAGGAGTCTCCGTTGAGCTTGTGTTCTATTAGGCTCCGTTTACACTGCAGATCTTGATACCCAATTCTGATTCGGTGACTGTGTCCAATTTTTTTTTTGACGACTAGCTTACGTCTTCTTTTAAAAGTGTATCATATCTGATATCTGCATTTACACTACACATTTTGGGACACAACCCAAGGTAGGCATACTGACCTGGAAAAGCTGAGCCCGAAAAGGAAGTAAAAACCGCATGATTTGCAATGGACGCAGGAATGATAATACAAGCTTTTAAAGGTCAGTAAAACATTGGGTTGAGCCTTCGTCCTCCATTGCGCCATTGAAAAGAGTCATGTGATCGTAGTTGGTCTCTACCTGAGTTGACGTCATTCGCCACGTCGCTTTTTCAATGACGTAAGACTCGCATTGACAGGAATATTCAATCTGTACGCTTACATGGCAGATGCAAATACACATATCCGATTCATATCAGATTTATCTCCACATATGAATGAGGCCTGAAACCTGATCTGAGAATATTAGAATCCATGTGCATTTTTCCAGCTTACATGTTCATGGGTCATATCCCATCTTTGCCACATGGTAGGAAATAATCGGAATTGGGTCACTTGAACCATAATGTAATAGAGATACTAAAGCACTGTGTGAATTTAAAGGTACAAGCACTGATCTATATAATGATATATATATATATATATATATATATATATATATATATATATATATATATATATATATATATATATATATATATATATATATATATATAATCTATGTCATTCTATATAGATCAGTGGGTACAAGCGAAAAGTCATGTGACAGGAAGCATTACAACAATGCTGCGATTGGCTAATTAGCATATCAATATGATAACCTTGTAAATTTAATGAATATTAATAATATTTTTGACTTTAATGTTTTTGAAGCAACGTAAAAAAAAAAAAAAATTAAACGTAGTGAGTCTTTAATGTGACTTAATTTTAATAAAAACGATGTTAAAGGGATAGTTCACACCAAAAATGAAATGTATTTCATCATTTACTCACCCCAAAAAAATATTTTGAAAAGTTCTGTTTTTCTCCATACAATGAACATCAATAGGATCCAGTCTTGTTTACACCCCAACTTTCTTAATGTATTACTTTTGTGTTTTGAAGAAAGAAGGTCATACAGGTTTGGAACAACATGAGGGTGAGTAAATGATGACAGGATTTTAACAAAAATATAGGAATGTTTTTTTGTTTTTTTTGCTTGTTCGTATGGTAAATAGTAGGAAATGTAACGTGAATTCCCTTTAGAAGTCCACAACATCACTTAAATTAGTCCAAGCTAAAACTATTCGCAATGTTTAGATGTGCCCCAATAGTATGTTTTTATGAAATAAAAATAAATAATGAATTAGATAGATAAATAATAAATAAAGTCTTTTCAATTTTGATTAAAGAGTTACTCTACACGTCGGATGGGATGTGTTATATTGTCCGACGCCGGCCTTTGATCAATCCGATGAAGCTGGTGGGAACTGACGAATGAGAAAAGGAAGAGGTAATTTGATTAACGCACTTAGTCATACAGTCAAAGAGCATGAAACCGATCCCTTTTGTCATGGTCAGGGCATATGCACAGACTGAGCGGCCGGAAATGAAAAAAGGTTGGACGTATAGCGTCACGATGCAACAGGTACCATCTCTTAATTTGGTTCTATTACCAGCCCACACACCCCCTTAAGGATAGAGGTGTTAAATGGATCAGTTGCACACCTGAAGAGTAGTTTGTTGGCAGTGGGACTCCAGTTCTGGCTGCGGAGCCTAACAAGCCTAATGCTGTAATCTGAGCGGGCCAGTGACACGTACAGGAAGACGTAAAAAAAGGCAGGGATCACCTTGCGCCTCTGAGCTGGTGCAGTAGTATGTCACAAGAGACAAACGGCTAGATCAGACACCACCCATCTGCTTCGGTGCTGTCTTCATCACCCTCGTCTTGTTTCCTCCCACACGTTTAAACGCGATAGCTCAATCACACTCGGCACAAAAGGGCCCTATCTGTTGTAAAACCCCCTCGAATCACTGACATGCCACCTGCGCTGCGTCCTGCACAGGACACAAAGGTTTCTGGGAGGCGTTCCCGCCCACAGCGGCCCACACACACTCTCACAAAGGCTGAAATTAAATATGTGTGCGGCTCAAAGCCCAGAGAGGGACAGCGCACACCTTGGCCTTGTGTTCGGTAATTGACTTTGATGTCACACTGACAGTGTGTGAGGTGTCTTGAGGGATGCTGGGAAATCCATGCATGGGGAACGAAGGGGCAGGGATCTTCTTTTATTCACTTTTACTCAACACGTATTCAGACGGGATTGAGAGAGAGAAAAAAAGCCTCCAAAACAAGACTTTGAACTTGAGTCAATCATGGGGAACATTTGTGTTTGCCTAAATAGGTCTTTTACACTTCAACAAATCCTGTGTATGTTCTCCTGGGTTTTATTTTAGATGCTCTTTAATGTTCTTTGAATAGTAGGGGTAAATGTGCCCGAGCAGCAAATACTAGACTCTTCAAAGCGGTAACATATAATTACAGCACATTAGTTGATTTGTTGGTGGCGTGCATGTCTCTGTTGTTTTGATGTGCATGTGGGAAATGGAAGGCCTGTTCTCTTAGGCGAGAGAACGGCAAAACACTGATTTAACAAGAAAGTTCCCAGAGAATTTAAAGCACATTGTGACTTTTTTTCACATCGTCTCTCTTCATAAAATGAGTGAGCTGCCTCACTGCATACTGGCTACATAGATGGCATTCTGACCATCAAACTTCATAAGTGGCTTATTTTATAACGTTCTGCATAGGTAGGAACTCATGGGATACCGTTCAAAAGTTTGGGGTCGGTAAGATTTTAAAAAAATGTTTTTGAAAGAAGTCTCTAATGCTCACCAATGCTGCATTTATTTGATCAAAATACAGTAATATGTCATATTATGAAATATTACAGCAATTTAAAATAACGGTTTTCTATTTGAATATATTTTAAATGTAATATATTCCTGTGGTGGCAAAGCTGAATTTTTAGCATCATTACTCTTTAGTGTCACACGATCCTTCAGAAATCATTATAATATGCTGATTTGATGCTCAAGAAACATTTCTTATTATTGTCAGTGTTGAAAACAGTTGCTTCATATTTTTGTGGAAACCGTGATACATTTTGTTTTGCAGGATTCTTTGATGAATAGAAAGTTCAAAAGAACAGTGTTTATTTGAAATAGAACTCTTTTGTAACATTATAAATGATTTACTGTCACTTTTGATGAATTTAAAGGTGCACTAAGCAACTTTTCTTTGTTAAAAATGTACAAAATGTGTTGATAAGCGAGAACATCATGAATCTACCTTCCAACCCTGTGTTTTTGTCTTATCCTGAATCACTACAGTTCACCTATAATAAGTGTTTATATTGGGACTATTTTCGACTGGTACCACTGCGGAGTATCCCAGTACCTGCGTGACTCGTCATGGACATAAACAGAGAGAAGTAGTTCCGGCTACAATGTTCTTCCACAAGACTCATGCAGTTTTGTTTATAATACGCTAGAGCACTAAAAGATACAAGTGCTGTCCTGCTGAATGAGAGTAATCATTTATTAAAAAAATACTGACTCAAAACTTGTATATCTTTAAATAATTTGATGTTTTTTTTATTCACCATTTCCCTCACTTCATCCACCATCTTTGCCATAGTGCTTTTCGGATTGATTTCGCTGTGATGGTTTCGATCACCACAATGTTCGCTTCGAATTTGATCTGAGGATGCTGCCAACCTTTTGGAAAACTCTTTAAATAATGAGCATAGACGATGATGCCTTGAAATGCTGCCTTTGTAGGAGTCATTAGCTACAGTATGTTGCCAAGTGTAATTTCGGTGAAAAACGTATCACAAAAACCATTTGTGAAGAGAGCAGCGTTTAGTCACATGATCTTTTTCCATGTGCACCTCAACTAAAAGTAGTTTCCATAGTTTACATCTTCAAGGGGGCATATAGATTTTTGTTTTCAATTTTATTCATGTCTTGTTTTTTATCCAGCATTTTTTTGTGCAATATATCCCAAAATTTGCATAATATATGTGGACAGAAACCCTGCAAACCCTTTGTGAAGACAGATCCTCTCTGTGAGAAAATGCGCTTCATGTGTTTTTCTTCTTAATGTCATTTTTTTTTTCTTCAGAAGAAAGACAATATTGTCTTGGGAGGATTATTCTTGACATACATAAATATGCTTTCTCCAGTCATATTTTGGTCTCTTAATTGTTATGTGCCACAGTTCAAATTAATCACAACTTAAAAAGCAATAATCTGTGGGAACAGTGTATGAAAAGTGATAATTGTTAGTAGTACAAGATTTTTACAAAAGTCTGCAAATAAATTTCTCACCAAATATTGTCCCTCCGAAAGATGCTCATAACTTTATATGTTTGATCTTACTGACATCCTGTTGCTTTGCAATTTCACAAGTTCAGAAATTTGTTTTAATCACAAATGATTTGTGGAGCAACCGGGAGACCCTCTGTGGAAACGATGCAGCTTGTTGTCATCTAAATTCAAATAGTCTGTAAAACAATCCCACATATATGTGAACTAGCCACATGTTCATACCAACCTACACTTGACCACCGGTATACACACTCAGCCCACGCGCTGCCCATGACCTTCCCCTTCAGGCATAGTGGAATTTATCTTTCTGGTAAACAGCAAGCAAATGTCTGCTGAGACACTCCTCATGGCTTCAGGATTACAGTACGGTTAACCCAAGTCTGATGAAGCCAGCTCTTTACTGTTATTTGCCTTCACCTCAACCCTGTGGCGACGTTTCGTCATGCTAAGTGTGTGGAGTTTTTTTTTTTTGTGTGTTTGGGTCTACATACTGGAGCTATTGATTATTGATCAATTAATTAGGTTCAAACATTATTTATAGTAGTGGTCCTCAACTGGTTTTGTTTCAGGACCTAACTTAGTATGGCAAGCCGTTTTTCCTTTTATTTCATTGCCGGCATTGATATCAACAATTTAATTTTCACTAGTTAGAATGCTAGTTCTTGATATAAGGAATTCGATTTCTACTTGTAACAGTGGCAATTTTTCATATCAGGAATTACATTTCAACTAGTAAAAATGTTCATTCTTGATATCAACAATGACGTCATTACTCGTAGAAATATGAATTAGAATGCCATTTAAATTCAATTTTTGATATCAAGAATTGATTTCTTAGTTGAAATTACAATTTCACACATCAGAAACACAGCTGTTAATAGTAAAAATTTATGGCAAGCCGTTTTAACTTTTATTCATTCCCAGGATATGAATTCTTCTTGATATCAACGATTTAATTTTCACTGGTTAAAATGCAACTTTTTGATATCAGGAATTACATTTCCACTAGTAAAAATTTTAATTTTTGATATCAACAATGACGTCATCACTCGCAGAAATATTAATTCTTGATATCACTTTGTTACTGTCACCATAGGCTGCCATTCAAATTCAATTGTTGATATCAAAAATGTATTTCTTACAAGCTGAAATTCCAATTTGACATATCAGAAATGAAATTATTACTAGTAAAAACCACCGTTTTTGATATCAATAATTATGTGGTTACTAGTGCAAATGTCTGTTGTATATCAACAATTGAAATGCTACTATTAAAAATGTTCATTTTTGAAATCAATAATTCGGTAAACATTTCAACTAGTGAAAATTGAGTGCTTGATATCAGGAACTTATATTTTACTATAGTAACAAAGTAAATATTGATATAAAAAATATGATTTTTACTATAAGAATTGTATTTCTGATATGTGAAATTGTCATTTCAACTAAGAAGAAATCAATTCTTGATATCAACAATTGAATTTGAATGGCAGCATGTGGTGACATTTAAATACAAATATCAAAAATTGCCATTGTTATTAGTAGAACTCTGATTCCTGATATCAAGAATTAGCATTTTAACCAGTGAAAATCAATGTTGATGTCAATGATTCATATCCTGGGAATGAATAAAAGTCAAAATGGCTTGCCATACACATAATGTAGAAGCAAACTTGTTTTCTTTTGCACAAAATGTCAAAAATGTACATGAGAGACTGAATAAGATCAGAACAAACCTGCGCTTGTGTCGTGACACATCAGTTGCATGAGAACCACTGATTTATAGATCCTCGAGGGGAAGATCATAGGAGGCTACTGTTTAGATACAGAAATGTATCACCATATTCTGTTTTGTTGTGTGATTTATTTTCAGTTAATTGGTGAAAATGATGTTTTAAAGATCAGACAGTCTTGCCCTCGAGCTATAGTTACATAATAGCATGTATAATTAGTGTAATTGGATGGCCTCCTGGGCTTTTAATCAGCAAAGTAACTGATTTAATTAGACTTAGATGTGTTGTGCATCTAAATGAAGATCTTAATGTCTAGAGGAGATCTTCAAGAGGATAATTATTTTCTTTCCAGTCACAACATCTCCTGCATTTTAAAATGGTCGTTTTTGACACATTAAATGTATTTTCATCCTTTCATGTTAATAATGTTATTAAATGATCATGATTTAATCAGTTTAGCAGTTAAATAAAACGAGCAATACAACACAGTGAGTTTGAGACATCTGAGATCCCTGCAGTTTAATGCCAAAGAGTAATTTTGTTCAATTCTGAAAATGTCTAGATTGCACTGGTATGTCGAAGGCGAACCACAGGCGTATCACTCCTAAAGTGCTGCGATTACCAATAATATAAATTCTCCCAATGGGATTCGGGAAGACAGTCAAATGTTCCTTCACGAGTTAAAATTCTTCTGAGTTTGGTTCAACACCCTAAATTAGGTATCATTTGGATTTCAAAAAGAGGCGCACATTTTGGCTGCTACAGAAAAATCGCTCCAACTTTTGTATGAAGCAAAGACTTTTGCATTTACTGTAGTTTCAGTATAGCTGCAAAAAAAAAAAAAAAAAAAACAGCTGCAAAAGTAATTAATCATTTCAATCTATTGGAACCCGTCATCTTCAGGGGTGCTTGAAGAATATCTGCATGTCATTTTTGCATGGACAGAAAATGGGCAACCACAACTTTGTATCATAGAAAGATGTCTGCATGATGAGAACTCGTTTTTTTTTTTTGGGGCCATTTATTGGGCGAGAGAGTTCAAAGAGGTTGAATATAATCTGTTCAGACTGGAGTCGGTTCCGAAAGAAAATATTCCCAAACCCTAAAGTCATTGTGGCAGTATCATTACCCTTTACTCGCAGTAGCATTTTCTCTCAATTACCTCCCTGCTATCACATTTAGCCTGTTGCAACAACCATCACGAGAGTCGAAGACTGAGAAGACTCTTTTTTTTTCCTTAGATTTTTGGGTTGTATTACCATTTTCCCTTAAGCACTGGGAACGACGAACTCTAGTTGAAATGTCTTGAAAGAATAGAGAGCTGGACAGGTTTACACCCCATGAGAATGATTCGATTTCGAGCAAACAATGGCAGCCTTATTTTTATGCAAAAGAAATATCAGACTAGAAGCCAAGCAAATCACCTGGTTCCACAGATTTTTGACGTCCTGGAATAATTCATTTAATCCACTGCTGTGCACATATGGCCAGGTTATATTTTACCCCCTTCCTAAGGTTTACGTTCAACTCTTTGCAGCTGCGTTAATATCCCAACTTTCCCTTTTTCAGACTTTTTTTCTTTTTTTAAACACCTGAGCACAAGCCCTCCTGCATCCAAACAGGGAAATAAAGCCGGAGCTGTACAGCAGCGAGGTGATAGGTGATAGCTCCCTTGCGAGTTGCTTTCTGGATACCTGCCTGTTTGGGTTGTCCTCTGGATACTCTATCCATCAGTAGTTCATATTATACAGCCAATAAATCATCCTCAATCTACTGCGGGATGAGGTGAAATCCCCCCACATAAATCTCCTATTAGTTTTACCTTGCACACAAAATAGAACTAACTGACTGTGGATACATGAGAACGGCGTAATAACTATAAATATTTTTCAACTAACCAGGCCGTTTCAGAGAGGAAGTCGACCCGTGCAATCCACAGCGGAAGGCGAAAGTGTGAGGTGGAATTCTGAAGGTTAATCTGGTCCAAAATAAGCACGCTCTTGTACAGAAGTGATACCCGACCCTCGTCCAGGAGTGCCTCGTGTGAGGGTCTGCTTTAGACTGATCCCTTGATTATTCCTCTGACTCGGCTGAATAAATCACTGATCCACACTCGCTCAATTACACAGCAGATACCAGTTGCAAATGCAACCTATAGTGCATGTAAAAGGAAGACCCTTTTTGTGGGCTTTGTTTTATATACAAAATAATATGTAGTTCCCACCAAAAGTGTTTGGACAAAAATACCATTGGAATGGTGCACACTTTCCAAGCAAGTATTACACACACACACACACACACACACACACACACAAAAACTTTATTACGATAAAACAATATATAGTGCTCAAAAATATAAAGTATTGTGGCACTTAAGTTTAATTAGTTTAACTTATTTGGAGTACTTCTTTATTGCACAATGCACATTTCTTAATATTAAGCCTAAGATGTGTTTTAATATCACTGTTAGTAAGGAATCAGGATAGTATGATGACTGTATAATATCAGTCTTTAAATGCTAATCAAATTACTGATATTTGCGCCATTATTAACCACCCAAAAAAAGCATGTCTTAAACTAGACTCCACTTTGCGCTGCTCTTGTCAGTAGATCACAAACAGAACTTTCCACTCCCATCTGTGCTTTTTTAGAATTGTGCTAAATACATTTATATTTATGTACTTAATATATATATATATATATATACCCAAAGAGTACAATTGTAGGGTGTATATATATATATTAAGTACATTACTATAAATATATTTGTAGTATACTTAGCATAAAATAAATGTATTTCAAATACATTTTGGTATTTTTATTTTTCACTAGGGAATATAAGGCAATTAAGCATTTTGCTTTAATACAACAGTTCACTAAACAAGAAATCAATATCGAGTAACTTACAAGTTACTTAAAGGTTCTCTAAGCGATCCTGGGTGACATCACTTCTTGTTGACGTTCGAACTATTGTCAAACAAAACGGAGGCTAGCTAGACCCTCCCTCCTCCTCATCCGCACACTAACCCCCCAAACCACACCCCCAAACCCTTCTTGTCGGTCATTGGCTGGAACAGTTTGTTATGTTTCGGGGAGCGGGTCGCTGCAGTTTGTTTTTGTTGCTGTTTGTGGAGCCTGGGCTGTCTACAGAGATCGCGTTTCTTTACAGTGTGTTCAGAGGACAGGCAGCCAGCGGATAGTGAGGAGATGTTTGCTGTATGTGACAAAAAATGTTTTGGCCAAAAAACGCGCGACATCGCTTAGAGCACCTTTAATTTTTTTATTTTATCTTACACATTACCTTTATTGGGTTCACTTTATTTTGATGGTCCCTTTAACACATTCTGTTGACTATAAGTAACATTGCACCTGAATGTCTACTAACTCTTATTAGAGTTTTAGTAGAGTAGTAGACTGGTAGGGTTAGGGTTAGAATAAGTTGACATGTAGTTGCAAAGTCAGTAGAATGTCTTTTGGGGGACCATCAGAATAAAGAGTTAGCAGATATTAAAGGGTTAGTTCACCCCAAAATGAAAATTCTGTCAGTAATTACTCACCCTCATGTTGTTCCAACCCCGTAAGACTTTCGTTCATCTTCGGAACACAAATTAAGATATTTTTGATTAAATCTGAGAGCTGGATCACTCCTCCATAGGCTTCTTAAGGGATCGAAACTGGCCGGCCCAAAAGTTATGAAAGACATCGTTAAAATAGTCCAAGTGACTACAGTGGCTCAACCTTAAGTTTATCAAGCGACGAGAATGTGCGCAAAAAACAAACAAAAATAACGACTTTATTCAACTAATCATTTCCTTCTCTGTTGGCCTCAAGATTTCACGTAGTGAAACAGCGCAAAGCTTCTTGGTTGTACGTCACACGCATCAAACACATGACCAGCGTCGGCCAAAAGTGAGCCTACGTCAGACGTACAACACAGAAGCTTTGCGCAGTTTCACTACGTGAAATCTCACGGCCCACAGAGAAGGACATTAATTGGTACTGTGAGTGTCATGTGACCTACCAGCGTCAGGTGCGTCACTGCCATTCATAAATCCTCTCCTGTGGCCTCATGGGATAGTAAAGCGTCCATCGTACGCACACTTCAGGATCTCTCCAGAAGTACTAAGTCATGCAGGTACTTTTTCTGTGAGAGTTTTCATGGTGTAAATATGTAACTTGCAAAAAGAATCAGTGAAAATCCACACCGCTAGCATCTCTAGACCAGTAAGCTAAATATCATATCTTATTTATAATAAGTTTTTATTTTTTATAAATCTTTAATGTATGTTTTGTATTACATTTACGATACTTTTGTGACAGAAAATCATCGAACAGCCTACTGTTGCTATGATTACCTGGTCATGCGAAGACGTTTGAAAGCAGCAGGTAAACATAAATCTCAAGCTCACTATATATATATCTTTTTCAATATTTAAAGAGAATGTATTTTTACCTGCCGTCAAATTGCAGTTATAAGGGCCTCATCGGAATATCAGTGTGACATGTTTCTCAACACACAATTCACTGACGCGGGGAACTAGTCGCTCGCACGCTTACTTGAAGTCAGGGAGTATTAAAAAAAATCTCTGAGCTGTCGCCATGGCAACAGCATTCAATCTCTTATACTTGACTTTAGCGTTACGGGTATTTTAATGGGAGCCTTTGTCACATATTACCAGCCTTTTTATTCCCCTTTTCCCCCTCACAAGCCGCAAAAGTTCCTTTTCTGTTCCTATTTTTATGTACAAGTGATCTCAATTAAGGACCTCCATGAAGGCTAGAGGCGGCAGACAGTCATGCCAATGAGAGCAAAAAGGAAATTGTCTTTGTAGCCTGCCACCAAAACCAGCCCCCACTTCTCCATCACCACCACCACCACAGGCCCCCCCTACTCCCCTTTCCATAACGAGCACAGCGCACATCCCAAAAAACCATCGTGTTCCTGAAATTTGCGACCATAGCACGGGTCCAATTTGCTCCCGGAGCCAGTTCTTGTGCCTCACTGGCAACTCAAAGCACTGAAGATCTCGTCTGCACTGATGATGTCACTGACCAGTCAATGACATGCGCCAATTATAGGCTCAGATTAAATCTGGGGGTTGAAAGGATGTTGAGAAGGTCTTCCTGATGAGGTAAGGCCACGAATCCTGCGTACGACTCATCGCCATCCCGCTCTGCGCGCTCGCGTATGTTCTCGTGAAGCGTGCCAAGGATGGAAAGTAACTATTTAAAATTGGAAGCCTCCGTAGCCCCATCAAATTGCTCCCCACATAAAGCCATAATTAAGTGTCTCAAAAAATGCACCACTGTGAAATAGAGCCCTGATCCAGGGACTTAAGTGGCTGTACTTTTCCTCTCAACCGTCGAAAGAATGCAGGACGAGAAAGGAGCAGAGAAAAACACTCATGTAGCAAGTTACATAATCCCAGGGCTGTATGAATCTGAATTGGAGTCATTTGGATATCATTAAAGCCCTGGAGCTCAGTGTCTCTTCGTGTTTACATTACCAGTCAACAATGGTTTCTTTGTCCCGTGTCATCACTTATAATTGGGGGGGGGGGGGGGGGGGATTTTTTTGCACGACTACTTGTCTGGTTGTGTTGAAACCGGCCTCTTTCAGCCGTTTCTGATGAGCTACCCGCGCTGGATTACGCTGTCAGCTCGGCGTATCACGGCATCAGCAGATAAGGGTTCGGTTACGTTCGGCTTATCACATCATCAGCGTTTGAGCTGGTTCCAATCCAGCACGAGTGTCTGGTGACAAACAGCTCAGAATAGCGCGCAGTAATCCCGGGTTCTTGCTCGGTGGATGCCTTCTAACCCCTCATCTTTGTAGCACATCATAGCCAGCTGTGTGGGCTCCGCTTGGCTCATTAGGAGATCAAACGAGACGCCCCGAAAAGAAGTGGGCAGAGCTCTCGAGGCACAGCGAGCCACTCCAATCACGTGCCTTCGCTCAACGCTGATATTGCTGGCAGATGGCGGCCATACTGTACCGGCAAAGTGGATTCAGATGTGATAAATGCTCTTTGATATCTCGTTGTGTATATGATTTAACACGCCTCTCGGTTTGGACATGTCGACAGTTGCTTTATTCCTCTTATTAAGTTTTATTTGCATCATTGTTTTATTGATAGCCACGAATCTCGAATGCAGGGACTGTTTGGCATCCATCTGCGAGGCTTTATTAACGTGAATCATTTTTCATCAACATTGATTTTATTTCCCAAACAAATCAGTGATTGAGACTTGTGCAAAAATCAGGCAAGCTGTTGGAATAATAGACAGGGTGTTTGTGAATTCAATAGCATCTACTTTGATTTACCTTTTTTTTTTTTTCTAAATTGAAAATTGATCTTTAATAACGTTGGCCAATCTTGAACACATTTTCGGTGCTCGGGGCAAACGGAGAGGCGGTGTAATTCAATCGCAACTTGTATAACTCAAACAATTTTTTCTCTCTCTTAACGACGTGCCAGATGCATGTCAGTGCTTCCTGAAGCTTTTTCTATCCCTCCCACATACAAGAGACTCGCAACTTACCCAAGAAACCATCGCCACCCCCACTCATGCCACCCTGCAAGACATTCATACAGTATACGTGAGCAATACTGAGCTACTTTAGCCTGTTTTCTAGCTGTAGTTATGAATCTGTATTCCTGAACAAGCAATCAGTATCATCCCTTTTTATTTTGTTAGTTTCGCAGTTGCTTTCGGTTGGTTTGTTGTTGTTTTTTCATGACAAAATGGCAATATCTGAAGGTCTCAATGTTAGCTGTAGGATACCATATTGTAAATGTCTTGCTTGTTCTTCATGTTCTTTCACGTTTTTTTCTTCTCTGCTCTTCAGGAACATGTTTAAGGCATATGGTTTTCCCTTCGACTGAAATATTAGGTTAAACGTTAAAGCTGAAGGAGGTCCCAAGACAAACATTTGGGAAAATTTTGATTGACTGCTGTCACTGATTGAGCCAGATTGATTTCTCTTGCACATTTCCGCCAAGATTAATTATTAGACCCTTTGTTTATATCCTATTTTGTTTATTGGCTGTGTCTGTGTTCCCATCAAAATTATGGAGCTATTATTCCAATGAATTTTTAAATGTGTGAAACATATTGCAACACTTATGACTTGGGTTAATCACAATCCGTGAGCCTGTTGAGTCAGAGGGAGAGATTGCCATCTACAGTATCACTGTGAGATGGAGAGTTAGAGTTATTAGATGACATATTTTAAATGGAAGGCTGTCTGTGGATCCTCTGTTCAGAGAGTCAAAAGAAGGTTTGCTCAAACTGTAGCCTGTTTAGTCTGTGCTTTATGGGGTAGCAGTGCGTGTGGGAAAGTGTATAATATGATTGTGAAAATATTCTGTCATTATGGTTCACTCAAACTATCAGCATGTTGCTCTGTGAGTCACACTTTCTTAGAAAAAGATATGAGAAGCTTTCAGGTAACTCCACTTAATTTTCACTTTTACAGTATGTTACATGTAGTTATTATTGTAATTATAAATTCTGCATAATACATGCAACTAACCCTAAACCAAACCTAATCCTAACCTTACAGTACATCTAGTTAATTAATATTACTCAGTACTTAAATGTATAATTACACCAAGGACACCTTAAAATATAAAGTGTAACTTTTTCTTTAATTAAACTCCTTTTTTGGATTGGAGGGTATTTCTATTAATAATATATGTCACGTGTATTTTTAAATGTTAATATTATAGTGTTTGTCAGCCAAAACAATAATTAAATATTTTATGTTCATTTTTACTGTTAAATGATTTGTATTACTGTTAAATTTTGCTAGAATATTAATGGCAGGTTCTGTTGTGACAATATTATTTGGGCATGTTGTCACAAAAGGTCAATGTGTTTTTCCTGGTCTATAATGTTTTTAAAATTGTAGTCAATAATCGACTTTATGTAGAAATGTCCACTTTATTAAGAAACGTGACAGCAGATACTGATACTATAGATATAAAGGGATAATCAGTACTTTCTGAATTCTAACCATAATTTAAATATTTCCAATTGCCCTTTTTTCAGTGTCTAAAAAACACAACATACTCAATATAAGTCCATATTGTGAAGTTCTTCTTGTAATCACCATGTGTGGTTTAATTAATTTATGCATGCAAATCCCATTGCCATTTTGCATATAGAAAAAGGACCCAGCCTAATTTAATAATGTCCTTTCTGCGACCGGTTTCAAGGAAAACATAAAAATGATGTATGATATTTTCATAATGCAGTAATTGAATCTATTCAGGACCCTACAGAGACAATTTCCATTCAGATATAAATGATAATAGCAATGCAGTTTTAAACTCTCACAGGCAGCGTTATAGACTAAAGGTCTACATGATCAGTGTACAGTTGAGTTGACTTGAGTTGAAATTTTATGATGTGATCGGGACATCACGTGTTTGATTGGCATCACTTTAATGATTGCATGATGCTGGAACTATATGAACCACAAAAAAGAGAAATCCCTGTCTTCAAAGACCTACCACATTGGAAGCAACAAACATTTCGCCTCCTGAGCTCTTTTCATCCTTAAAGCTTATTTTGATCCTGCGCTCTCCAGGGAGCGCCATTAGAGAGAACTTCACTGATCCAACACACCAGAGACAAAACATCTCCTTATATTTATTATTAATTCATATGCAATGAAACCTGACTGTGTCTACTGTACGTCTTTATCCGGACTGAAAGCGCGCTCTAGTGCCGCTGCTAACACCTATACGTTTCTGATTCGTTTTTAGACAAATTGTCTAATCTGCTATGATAAGATTCATACAATCTTAAAACTTTTTCAGAGACATGACCAAACCGTGCACATTAACCTTGTGGCGGTGAATTAAGCGACTTTTAATACAGGAAACGTAGTTAATGACGACTGAGCGCAAAGCGCCAATTGAAGTCTGGTTGAGTGTGTGTGTAACCCGCAGCACTTCCCAAACTCATCAGACTGCAGCGCTGAGCGCACGGAGAGGGACTGACGGCGCTCCTCACACGCAACGAGAGGACATACGTTCGTTTTTCGGCTAATTTCGACTGTTGTGATGCGCATTCCCGTAGATCCCAGCGTCGGACGGAGGTTCAGTCCGCCGGTGTCGGTGAAGATGAACGATGTGAACCCGAGCGCAGGACAGCAGCAGCAGCAGCACCAGGACAGCGCGGTGGTGCCGAGACTCCGCGCGCAAGAGAACCGCTCCATGGCCGAGATCATCGCCGACCACCCCGCTGAACTGGTCCGGACCGACAGTCCAAACTTTCTCTGCTCGGTCTTGCCTTCTCATTGGAGGTGTAATAAAACCCTACCGGTTGCGTTCAAGGTAAGAACTTGTTTTTAAATATGCGTCTTGGAAAATGCTTAGTCTTTATGACAAATAGTCATTTATTTGAGTGACATGTGTAACGATTGTTTGGACGATTGTTGTGTTAGTTTTTAGGTCTGCATAACTTAGTGAAAATCGAAGCTTGTGCATGTCAAATTTTCTATGCAATTTAAACACTTCTGACTGCACTGAGAAATAAGAACATAATTAGCCTACAGTAATATGATGTCTTAATTTAATAAAACATATTTAAACAGCATTATTAATAGGCCTTATACATAATATACCAAAACATTTTGCGAATTGCCTTTTAGATTTTAAGTGTAGCATGTGCTAGTTCGAAATTACTTTTATTTTAATTGTTAATATTTAAAATAATTATTTCTTTGCTGTCCCTAAGGACCCATCATCTTAAATGTATACAAAAAGTACTTCATATAATTGTATTAATTTCAGTCAGTTTTGCTGAATGTGTCTATTTTGTCAATTTGTCACGGATAGTTACTGTGTCAGTAGTCTGAATTGTGCCTTTGTACTATTTATACTCTAGTAAGAGTGTGTGAACAGCAATTTTCCCCCTTAATAACAAAATAGACTTTACTGGAACAAAGCTTCATTTAATAAGAAATAATGACATTGCTCTGGCATTATTCACTGTTTGATGTGTAATTCTGGCCTGTGGCAGAATCATTGCTCTTGGCTCGTGTTTATAGTCAGGCCTGTGCAGGTGTGGTTAGCTATTAGGTAATTGCCAGATTAGTAGCTAGATTAGTAATGATGAAATAGAATTCCAAGATCATATGCATGCAAATATATCGCTTCAGGTGCAATATGCTGACTCGTGTACTTACTGAACTAATAAATGCAGTCTGATGTAAACAACATTTTTAAATGTTTAATAACGATAATGATAGATTGCCACACAAGCACAGCATAGACATGCAACAAATTATTTAATAAATCATATTTATTATTTTATGCCAGCTGCTTTTTAGACTGCTTCAATCATGCATTAAAAGCCAAATGCATTCAAAGTTAAAGGAATAGTTCACCCAAAAATGAAAATTCTGTCATTACTTGCCGGTACTCACCCTCAAGTTGTTCCAAACCTGTATGAGTTTCTTTCTTCTGTTGAACACACAAGAAGATATTTCAAAGAATGTTGGTAGCCAAACAGTTGACGGCACCCACTGACTTCCAAAGTAGGAAGAAAATACTATGGAAGTCAATGGGGACCAAAAACTGTATGGTTACCAACATTCTTTAAAATATCTTCTTTTGTGTTCCACAGACAAAAAGAAACTCATACAGGTTTAGAACAACATGAGGGTGATTTTTTAATTTTTGGGTGAACTATCCCTTTAAAACTTGAATTCATATATATATATATATTTTTAATGTTAAATCTACATAAATACGCACATATGTTCAATTGTTTGCATGGAATCCTGCTATTAAATAATAATCAGAAGTCACAGGAGCTGTCTGAAGAAGCTGCTGAACAGAACATCTGCGCACATGCACTGTTTGAACCGTTGCATCATGGGTCTGTCCGCAGGTGGTGGCCCTGGGAGAGGTGGCTGATGGGACGGTGGTCACAGTGATGGCTGGGAATGATGAGAATTATTCAGCTGAGCTCAGGAATGCCTCAGGAGTTATGAAAAACCAGGTGGCCCGCTTCAACGACCTCCGCTTTGTGGGCCGAAGCGGAAGAGGTCAGTCCACTTTTGGAGAAATGTTTAGATGGTTTTCGGATTGTTGAAATGATTTAAATCCCTTATCATGCAGGTTTACATTGGGAATGTATTTATATCCAGGGTGGTTTGCATTTGTGAAGAAAATCAAAAATGAGCTTAACTGTCACTCAAAAGTTTGGCCACACCTTTTTTATGATTACCGCTTTCATGTTAGAGTATTACGGAGCCCCTGAAGGGGACATGGTGATGGAAAAAAATTAAAGATGGAAAATTAATAAGACACTTACAAAATGTTTGTGTTCCCCCAAGAAACTTTTGTGTTCTTCGCGAGCAAACGCAAAGTTTCTCAGGGGAACACAAAACATTTGCAAGGGAACGCAAAAGCATCGCCAAATCATTTTTCCTCCCATCTCATACTGTATATTTTTTTTCTTCACCATGTCCCTTTTGGGGGTCTGTAGAATATTGGTAGCTATTAAATCATGAAATAACCAAACATGAAAGTGCTAGAATCATGTATGGTAAACAAATCATCCTTTTAAACCGTATTAAAGATGTTCACGTGGATATCGGACACTTGTTGAGGCTTTCCTTCACTGTTTGGCCCAACTCATTCAATTTTGTAATTCATTTTTTTCAAATTAAAATGCAGTCAAAGCACTCAAGTGTTTCTCCTAGCTAGCTAAGACCTATATATCAGTAAAATAATGCAAAAAAGGTCTGCACTCGAAAAATACTTTTATGAGTATCAAGCAGGAGATAAATTTAAAGATTAGTTAAAATGCACAATTACAGTACACAATTGATATGTAGGACCAATTTATATTTAGCTACAGAATTAATTGAAAGTATTATACAATAACTTTTACATCATAAGGTTTTGAACATCATGAGAAACTTCAAGCTTTCAAGCTTGTCCAAACAATGCACTTTCTACAAGTTTACTCCTGTTTACCATATGATATTCCAGATTATATTATCACACCATGCGTTTTTCTATTAAGCTTAATCATTTTGTGTTTATCTACACTTGCACAATGTCATGTGGAGAAATCCTCCAGGGAGATTTGGTAACAGAGGCACGCGGTCAAACAGGGACACATGACATTCTTAGAATAATTATAGTCAGTCTGTGTACTGAGCTATCAGTTACGAGCCAACACCGTTGTGAAACCACATCACCACATTGGCGGTAAGAATGCACTCATTAAATTACAGGTCTGTGTGCGTTCGGCACTAAGGTTTCTCATACCATCGACGGCAACTTAGGTGCCTACGTAGCGGCCTTTTGTGTGTTGGATGATTTTGCATATTGCTCAGATGATTTTTTAAGGGTAAAGCGTTAAATTCTGTGCTTTTAGAATCACTGCATGAAATTGTAAAAAATAATGATTCTTAAAAAAGCCTATCATTTTCTACATTGGGAAATAACGATAATTTATTCACCTTTAAACATAGCATTACCGTGAGCTATGAGGTTGTTAATTAATAGTATTTGTTTCTGTTTAAGCCGTCAGCCTGGCTTATTTCTTTTTTTTTTTTTTTACAATCATGGTGAAAAACTAAATTAGCCATGATGCTGTACAGGAAAATTCCACCAATCAGAGAGTCGCCACAAGCAAAACTCGCCAAAAGAGCTCTTTAGCTCCGCCCACTCCCATGAAGCACAATGAATGACGTAATTAGGTGTTCAAGCACGAAGTGCTGAAAACCTATTGTATTTGTAAGGATTTTTAGGTGTTCAAGCACGAAGTGCTGAAAACCTATTGTATTTGTACTGATTTTTATTATTATTATTATTATTATTATTATTATTATTTTTCTTCCGCCGTAAAACGCATCGTGCAGCCCAAACCGTAAGTGCTAGAGACTTGAAACTTGGCCAGTAGGTAGTACAAAAATCGAGGAGAGGTTATCAAATTATGAGCCCGATTGGCCCATAGGTGGCGCTATAGCAACCAATTGCACAAAACTGCTCATAACTCCTAGACCGTAAGTCGTAGACTCAAGTGTCTTATATCACTGGAAAGCTGGTCACCTGACGAAAAAAACGTATATCTCCGATTTAATTTCCGCCAATATAGATTTTCCGCCATTTTGAATTTTGTTAAAAAACTACTTTTGCGAACTAGTCCCTGGTTTTTTGTCCGATCGGAACCAAACCAGTGCAGAAATGTTCTTTGGAGTCTGAATGTTAATAATTATTGAAAAAAAGTTGAAATTTCGATTTTTGGTCGCTAGGGGGCGCAAAATGAACATTGTGGGAGGAGCCTATTTTACTAAAATGGCTATAACTCGATAAGGAAATGAGATAGCTTCACCAAACTTGGTACACATGTGAATGAGTTCAATCTGAGGTCACAGTAAAAAAATTGCATCGATCGAACACTAGGTGGCGCTATAACATGAAAAAAACATATAAAGGGCTGACCGTTAGTCCGATTGACCTGAAAATTGGTATGCAGTGTCTTGGTCCAAGGCCCCATGTATGTGTAAGAGGACATTGGCGTATCTCAAAAAACATGGCCGCCATCGGCCAATTAAGTTTGATCACCTGTGAGACGAGGTTAATGGAGGCCAATCAGAACGAAACTCGATGGGCATGTTCGACTCATGGCCCAAGAGGTCTGTAAGAGTTTTGAAAGAAATCGGCCACTAGTTGGCGCTAACGAGTTTTACGGCTCTGTAATCACGTGGTGTTGCACATATCGCCACAACATGCATATCATTTGATAGATCTCCTCATGTTGAACAACTTTGCCTCTAGAACCATTGCTGTCAATAAAACCGTTCATTAAATATTCATGAATATGTTAAAAACCTACTTTTGCAAACTAGTCCCTGGTTTTTTGCCCGATCGGAACCAGACCAGTCTAGGACAATTCTCTGGACTCTCTAGATCAATAATTATTGAAAAAAAGTTGAATTTTGCCCTTTTGTTTGCTATAACAGGATCATTTTTAAAAAGAGGCGTGTCAAAACACACTCAAAACCCTATAAATCATAAATAAAAACTCGGAAGTTCACAAAAATTGGTGAGCATATGTGACATAACATCATTAACAAGCATGCAAAGTTTCATGGAGATCGGACAATAGGTGGCGCTATAACTGTTGAAAAGCTTTAAAACCATGTATTTCCTATGGTAAATTGCCTGTATTGGCTGTAAATGGTGTTTTCCATCTATTATGTCAGTGTTTAAATGTATGCTAAATAAAACTTAATGTCTTTTGATGCTTTTGTGCTTAACGGCCTTAAAGGCCTTAACTGCTTGAACACCGCTAAATGCTGCTTGCAGCTTTAATTATTATTATTATTATTATTTTTCTTCCGCCGTAAAACGCATCGTGCAGCCCAAACCGTAAGAGCTGGAGCCTTGAAACTTTGTCAGATGGTAGTACAAAAATCGAGGAGAGGTTATCAAATTATGAGCCCGATTGGCCCATAGGTGGCGCTATAGCAACCAATTGCGCGAAACTGCTCATAACTCCTAGACCGTAAGTCGTAGACTCAAGTGTCTTATATCACTGGAAAGCTGGTCACCTGACGAAAAAAACGTATATCTCCGATTTAATTTCCGCCAATATAGATTTTCCGCCATTTTGAATTTTGTCAAAAAACTACTTTTGCGAACTAGTCCCTGGTTTTTCGCCCGATTGGAACCAAACCAGTGCAGAAATGTTCTCTGGAGTCTGAATATCAATAATTATTGAAAAAAAGTCGAAATTTCGATTTCCGGTCGCTAGGGGGTGCAAAATAAACGTTGTGGGAGGAGCCTATTTTACTAAAATGGCTATAACTCGTAAACAAAATGAGATATTTTTACCAAACTTGCTAGACATATGTATGAGCTCAATTTGAGGTCACAGTAAAAAAATTGCGTTGATTGAGCTCTAGGTGGCGCTATAACATGAAAAAAACATATGGCCACCTAGTGGTTAGTCCGATTGACTTGAAAATTGGTATGCAGTGTCTTGGTCCAAGGCCCCATGTATGTTTATGAGGACATTGGCGTATCTCAAAAAACATGGCCGCCATCGGCCAATTAAGTTTGAGCACCTGTGAGACGAGGTTAACGGAGGCCAATCGGAACGAAACTCGATGGGCATGTTCGACTCATGGCCCAAGAGGTCTGTAAGAGTTTTGAAAGAAATCGGCCACTAGTTGGCGCTAACGAGTTTTATGGCTCTGTAATCACGTGGTGTTGCACACATCCCCACAAAATGCCTATAATTTGATAGATCTCCTCATGCTGAACAACTTTGCCTCTAGAACCATTGCTGTCAATCAAACCGTTCATTAAATATTCACGAATATGTTAAAAACCTACTTTTGCGAACTAGTCCCTGGTTTTTTGCCCGATCGGAACCAGACCAGTCTAGGACAATTCTCTGGACTCTCTAGATCAATAATTATTAAAAAAAAGTTTAACTTTTGCATTTTTCGTATGGCTATAATAGGGTCATTTAGAAAAGGGGCGTGTCCAAATACACTCAAAAGCCTATAAATCATTCAAAAAAACTCAGAACTTCACAAAAATTGGTGAGCATATGTGACATAACATCATGAACAAGCATGCAAAGTTTTATGGAGATCGGACAATAGGTGGCGCTATAACTGTTGAAAAGGTTTAAAACCATGTATTTCCTATGGTAAATTGCTTGTATTGGCTGTAAATGGTCTTTTCCATCTATGGTCATATAATTTTCATATCATAATGTTCAAAATCAGTGCAGTACAATTCTCTGGAATCTCTAGATCAATAATTATCGAAAAAAAGTTGAACTTTGCCATTTGGTTCATTATAACAGGATCATTTATAAAAAGGGGCGTGTCAAAACACACTCAAAAGCCTATAAATCATAATTAAAAACTCAGAACTTCACAAAAATTGGTGAGCATATGTGCCATAACATCATGAACACGCATGCAAAGTTTTATGGAGATCGGACAATAGGTGGCGCTATAACTGTTGAAAAGCTTTAAAACCATGTATTTCCTATGGTAATTGCCTGTATTGGCTGTAAATGGTGTGTTCCATCTATGATCATATAATATTTATATCATAATGTTCAAAATCAGTGCAGTACAATTCTCTGGACTCTCTAGATAAATAATTATCAGAAAAGTTATAACTTTATTAGGGTCACTTCAATATGTAGCCTTGACCAAGAAAGCCTATATCTCTTCAATGAATGCTCAGATCTTCTTAAAAACAAGTCAGAACATGTGACTCTAAATAAGATAAGAAATAATGCATCTATAACAGTTTAAAAGGTTAAAGTTATGACATAATGGCATATTAAGCCAATAAGTGGTATTCTACTGCCCCCTGCTGTTTAAAATAGTCATTTTGTCATGCTACTAACTACTAATATTCTATAATTCTTATTTAGAGTTTATAAAATCACTATTTTAACATTTACACTCACATTTTGTCAAAATTCATCTATTGAAGCATTGTGTCACAGACAAATGTTAATCCTGAATGAGACACAGTTCAGATCACTTTATCTACAACAGAATGTGTGAGTGTAGTCCCATGTTTCTGAATAAATCCTGAATAATCTGATTAATAGCTTGCAAAGACATATATTTTAATGGTCTATAAGCATTTCATATATTTTCATTATATTTTCATAATGACTTGTGCGTGTGTGTGTGTGTCTAGATCTGAAAGCACCTGTGAAAAGACTTTATTAATAAGTAGAGTGGCCAGCAGAGGGCAGTAGAAGACCACTTATTGGCTCACTTTCATTTTAACAGCCTCGAGTTTCAACAAAATTCTGAACTAAAGCAAACCAGTTTTTCCATGTTAACTGCATTATCCATGCTTACTATAAAATCCATTATAACAATTACTATTATAACACAATCATATTTTGTCAGAGTGTAACACTTTATTTGTACTGACACATGCTAGATGCATGGTAAATCATACTAGAACGCAGTAAATCATGGTAAACAGTCGTAAATCATGCTAGAACAGGGTAAATCATGTAAAGCATACTACAACATGGAATATCATGGTAAAACTATGGTAAATCATGCTAGATTCATGGTAAATCATACCAGAGCGTGGTAAATCATGGTAAACGATGGTAAATTATGCTACAACAGGGTAAATCATGTAAAGCATACTAGAACATTGTGAATCATGCTAGATTCATGGTAAATCATACTAGAACATGGTAAATCATGGTAAAACTATGGTAAATCATGCTAGATTCATGGTAAATCATACCAGAGCGTGGTAAATCATGGTAAACGATGGTAAATTATGCTACAACAGGGTAAATCATGTAAAGCATACTAGAACATTGTGAATCATGCAAGATTCATGGTAAATCATACTAGAACATGGTAAATCATGGTAAAACTATGGTGAATCATGCTAGATTCATGGTAAATCAAACTAGAACATGGTAAATCATGGTAAAACTATGGTAAATCATGCTAGGTTCATAGTAAATCATACCAGAGCGTGGTAAATCATGGTAAACGATGGTAAATTATGCTACAACAGGGTAAATCATGTAAATCATACTAGAACATGGTTAATCATGGTAAAACTATGGTAAATCATGCTAGTATCATGGTAAATCATGGTAAACGGTTTTCCATCTATTATGTCAGTGGTTACATGCTTGCTAAATGTCTTTAATGCTTATGTGCTAAAAGGGCTTAACTGCTTGAACACCGCTAAATGCTGCTTGCAGCTTTAATTTAATCTTGAGTCTGCAAACTGTGCATTAAACTTCAAATACATTGTTTTCATATCAACATTTTTAAATGAGTAGTTTTATATTTATTTATATATCGTTTTTTATATAGTTTTATATATCGTTTTTAATTTGATTATGCCGTTCACGATGCTTCATGGGTTTGTAGTTTTTTCATTCATAAAGTCGTTTAGTTTAACAATCTTTGTATTTTTTCAAATATAGTTTAGCAATATTATGATTCACCTCCTAGCTGGTTGGCTTGTTTCTTGGCTTAAAACGCTTTAACGAAGACTATTTTTGAAATCCATATGGGAGAAATAAATAATAATGAAAAGATAGCCACGCCCCCAAACTTACACCATTGGTTTTAAGTCAAATTGAAGTTCTATATTTAGACAGACTAACTTGCAAATAACTTATTTATTGTTGTCTCTGCATGGGGGAAAGTGAAGAATTACACACTTCACTAAATTTAGTTTTTTTTTTAAATCCTACACTCCATAAAAAGATTAAATAGAAATATTTTGGTTCCTTTATTCTTAAAGCCTCATGATTTTTGACACTTGGAGATTAATTTTATTTTATTTTTGATTTATTCGATTCCAGGGCACGATGACATATTGTATTACCAATATGTTCAAATTATTTTTACATTATGAGAGCCATTTGGTCGTATTTAATTCTATTTTATGATCACAAGTCTTATGAATTCACTGTCAGCAGATCTGTGCTGCTGTGTGGTGCTGAGATTCCACGCGTCTTGCCAGCTGTTTCCCATCGTTGCCAAAGTATTCCACCCACTACTTCCTGTCTCCCCAGCAAACCAGGGGCATTCATGAGTAGGAACCATTGGAGCGTCATGTTAATCCCTTGTTCCCCTGTATTAAACCACCAGAGAGCACAAATTGTCTGGAAACAGTGTTTAGGGAAGTGAGCTGTCTAGATTGCCGATGCCACAGTTTAGCGTCGCACAATTTCCCAGCAGCCCACTGTCCTGTTCATGTTCTGAGAGCAACAAAAAGTAGTCCAAAATGATGCTGAAGTCATTCAAATCTTTAAATATACCCGGATTATAAACTCAAGGAGCTCAGTCTTGCTTTGACACTGAGTAAAGCCCTTCAATGTTTCTGTGTTTGCACAGGGAAGAGCTTCACCCTGACGATTACAGTATTCACAAACCCACCGCAAGTGGCCACTTACCACAGAGCCATTAAGGTCACGGTGGACGGACCGCGGGAGCCCAGGAGTGAGTACACCTTATATTACATACGGCTGTGACTAACCACATCCACGAGGCCTGTCATCACGTCCACCTCTCTGTCGGGCCGCAATCGCACCTCATCAAAGGCTTGCGGTCACTCGTGCATGTGCTAGTGATTGATTTATTTATTTTCTGATTTCTGCCTCAATCGGGTTTGTCGTGAAATCATTGCCGAAGAAATTCTCTCAGGGTAGACAGATTGATGGCTTTAATTTAGCTTTGAACAGACTGGAGACTTGGTTTCAGGATTGCTATTACTATTGGGAAATACATATACAGTATATATATATCCAATGAAGTCAGCATTAGTCATGGAACGGATTGTGGTACTTTTTCATATTTTCTGTTTAACATACAAATATAGTTATGATTTTTTTTAGTTTTATGTTTAAGTAAGTAGCACAAACCCTTCCATGACTAATGCTGAATTCATTGGATATATATATATATATACTATAATTTCTGAGAGAAATGGGATATTCAGTGGAATAATTGAATGCTTTTGCAAAGTTGTGAAACATCTTGCATGTGACGAGAGAGGAAAAAGTTCACGTAGCATGTGCACTTCATGAACGAATCACTAGATTTGGTTCTTTTCAATGAATCATTTGAGCCAATTGGTGAATCATTTTTGATCAAACACTGGAGTCATTGGATTGAATCTGTCAGACCACTCACTTCCTCATTGAATCGTTAGTCTAACTTACTGAACTGCAGATTATTGTGTCCGGTAACACTTTATTTTAAGGTGGCATAGTTACACGTTACTTACTATTAATAACAGTAAATTATGCATAATTACAAGCAACTAACCCAAAACCGTAACTCTATAGTAAGTACATGTAGTTAATTAATATTACTCAATACTTATTTGAGTTAGTACAGTGTACCTTAAATATCCCCTTAAAATCAAGTGTCACCCTGTGTCCTACTTAAAATGAGTCAATGTGTACTTTTAGAAAGGTTAGTGAAACTTAGATGAGTCCATAAGGTAAAGATATATATATACACAACAGACATTTAGAGTTTTGTTGTGATCATTTTAAAGTCAACATGAATCAAAATTGGTATTAATATATAATATATATTTATATATTAAAATTAAATGTATTATAAGACAGATATAAATATTCTTATTGTGAACAATTCATCAGTGCATGTTTTTCCAATTATTATAATTTTTCGGTCTGTGTAATCTTCAAATATTAAATAAAAAATATATATATACCGTGTATATATATATATATATATATATATATATATATATATATATATATATAAAATATTTAAACATTTTATTTAGTTATGTTATCTTTAAATATTTTATGTATATTATAAAACCAATATTTATTATGATGAATGATTAATAAATATTTGCTATGATTAATACAAGTATTTTTGGGCTGATTTATTTGTATTATATAATTCTTTTTTCTCTCTCCAACATAAAACTCCTGTGGGAAACACTGCAACGAATTGTGCACCAACTAAATAAACAGTTCATTTTGACTATAGAGAATTCCGACTTTTGCGAGTTGTTTCTGGTAGCCGGCTGGTCTGTCAGTGTTATCTTAATCAGCTGTCTGTCTCAGCATTAGGTTAGTGTCTGCACAGAGGTTCTACCGCGGTAACATTGTGCTTGCATCAGCTTGTTTTAATGGCACTTATAAAACAGCGGAAAAAAATCTACTACATCTGTCAGTGCCAACTGGTCTGGCAAGCAGCTGTTTTACTTTATTATGAAAAATATATACTTTCGTCTTGGCTTAGAAATCAAGCCTATCACATCCCTAACAACATTTCTGCCTCTCTTTTTCTCTCTGACTTTCAGACTATTCTCAATGAACACATATGGTACTAGTATTTAGAGGCTGTATATGGTCTTGATTCTTCATTGTATTACAATGGCCTCTAGCAACTACAGGCCTCGTCTTTGATGTTGAAGACTTCCTCTATTTCTGCCTTATCTATGAGTGAAGTTTTTGAAAGGCTTGCAGGCCGTGTTATTGTGCGTAGAAACAGATGAAAGGGTATTTTACGGGTGGCTTTTTGTATAGCGCTGATCTGATATTGGAAAGCTCCTGTCTCGGCTTACAATATGCTGTCAGATTGCAATTAAGAATACCACGTCTCTGATAGACCGAAAGATTTCACATTCCACAATTTTAGTGCATATATTGCACAGTATTGTCTGTATACTGCTTATTATTATGTGTTAAAGAAGTATGTGGAACAGTATGCAGTGTTAAAAGGATAGTTCCCCCAAAAATGAAAATTCTGCCCTCATGTGTCAAACCTGTATGAGTTTCTTTCCTCTGTTGAACACAAAAGAAGATATTTAGAAGAATGTTGGTTGACGGTAGCCATTGACTTCCATAATATTTTTTTTCTTGGCATGTTAAAAATTGTGGTTTAAAAATTGACCTTGATGTCACGAGTTCATTCATCACACTAGAAATGGAAATTAAAGTGTAATGCATTGTGGGATTCAGTAATAAATGCAGTGTGTTATTGTTGTATACTGAAATAGCATACTAACATACTATTGCTATAACTTTTGCTGCAGTATATAGTATGTATATTGTGCATAATATGCCGATTTTCTGTATGCAAATAGAATACCTTGATAAATACCTAATACGTTTATCAGAACAGTCAATACTGTGTGCAATATTGTGTCCCAACTTGACCTCTCCTTTCCAGCCACAATTGTTAAAATAACTTTTTTTATTACTATTATCAATGTTGAAAACAGTTGTGCTGCTTAATATTGTTGTGGAAACCGTTATACATTCCGGTCAGGATTCTTTGAATTAGAAAGTTCAAAAGAAAATGTAGGCTATTTGAAATATAATTTTTTTTGGTAATAATAAAGTCTTTACTGTCACTTTTGATCAATTTAATGTGTACTTGATGGAAAAAAGTCTTTATTTCTTTTACTGTCCCTAAACTTTTGAACAGAAGTGTGTATATTTATTTATATTTTATATTTTTGGGGCTATATATCAATAAATAGTCAGTTGGGTTTTTTAAAAAGTATTTGTCCTTTAATTTAAGTCATGTCAATTTTATTTTTAACTATTATTGAATGTATAATTGACAGCAACTGGTAACTGGACACCACTTGCCTGGTGAACATGCAATGTGATGAGGTCATGTGACTTACACAGAGAGCTACAGTACATGCAACTTTTGCCCTTCTTTTTTCCCAAAAATTGGGTAATATGGCATATTTTTCTGAAGACAGTGGTAGTAAGGCAGCAAGGCACGTCCGAATCCAATGATCGTGTCACATCCGGTCTCCCGAGAATCTTCCATCTGATGTGTTTTTGAAGGCAGCATAAATGTATCCTTCACTGCCTTTGATATCCCACAATCCTGTGTGTCCCATTCCGTGACAGCTGAGCTAAAAAATAAATATGGTCGTCTGAAAATTGCGGTTGATGGTCAGTTTGTGTGTAAATGTAAATTTTTTACCTTCTTTTCCCACTTTTAATGTCAATTAATAGTGAGAAATTACTATAACTACTATACTACTATAGTTTTACGGCTGTGTTCGAAATCGCCCCCTATACCCTCATTCACTATTCCCTACATTACTCCACTAATATAGTCCACTTGAAGAAGTGAATGAAAACGAGCGAGTGAATTCGGACACTGGCTGCGCCGGTATAGGCTGGCAATTTTGCATAAACCTTAATTAAACAATCTTATAATCAATTAAAAAGGAATTTATACCTGTATGATATCACACTATAACCACATTGGACAAACGGTTTGGAAAATGGATGGATGGATGATTCTGCGGGCGCCATCTTTTGGTGAGACGCGGGAATTCATTCGACACGACCTTCACAGTGCATTATGGGTATTCTCTAGCTGTTGAGCATACATTTGTTGTACACTTGTTATTGCGGTGCATTGTGGGATTGAATGAGTGCACTAGATAACGTCCACAATGGTTTCGGACACCACTACAAATGGCTGTCCCCTCAAGTAGTGCCCTATTTAGGGGTATGGGGTGTGATTTCGGACACAGCCTACATGTCAAGTCATTGCCTGATAGGGCAGCGAGGCACTTTCGGATGAGCTTTCAGACTTTCAGTATAGACACAGTTTAAATACCAAAGGATCAAAGTCTTGAAACATCTACTGTACAAGAACTTTGGTGTTTGGAAATATCCTGAACTGTTAGTGCTATAAAAAGAGAGAGCAGTCATGCACCACATACATCTACGGCATCAATTAAGCAGAGACAAGGAAACAAATGAACCAAGAAATAAATGCGCAAAGAATTTGTCAAACATCACCTGCGCTCTGAGCATGTGCAGATGTCCATGCGCTCGCTACGAGACTAATCACATATGCCCTCTTAATAATTTCACATTTCGCACTGATTTTATCGACGAACGCCTCATTTCTGCCTCATTAAACCTCAAATTGGCGTTAATGAGCAGGTAATTTGGGAAGAGGCCCGTCTCGAACCTTCAGACAATGCCTACAGTGTGCTGTCAGGGTGTCCTGATGGAACATCTCTATGTGTTTATATTTTTTGAGAATCATAGAAATAACTGTAACATGTTTTTTTGTACATCAAATTATTATTATTTCAGTCAAAATATCCTCATTATGTCCAGTACAGGTGGCTGTAATGCTCGTTTGGGTCGTGTTTTTCCCCGTCCACCACACAGGCCTCCTTCTGAGGCTGATATCCAGTACAGGAAGCGTATTAATGTGTTTGTGTATTTAATAGATCTTGATGGGTGCCATATGAACTGTGAATCAATAGGGCCAGGAAAGCGCTAGACAACGAGAGCGTTGAGTATTTCTCTGTGACAGACGTCTCTCAGTGAGTTTGCTTCTTGATTGGCTCACACATGGGTTTTTCTCTTAGCCAGAAGTGCTCAGCTCAAGTCCATACACCTGTTTCTTATTGCAGTTGTATCATAACAGTGCATGCTGTCCTAACATTTGAATTGAATTATGGAGAGAGTGTTTTTTGTTATTTTAAAGGTTATTGCAGGAATGAGAGTCATTGATATGTCATAGCTACTTGTTGCTAAATGGCTGCCATTCGATCGTTTTTAAGTTGCAAGGTCAATGTTTCTACATGTATTAATTTGCTGGACACCTTTGCACTTTATTTCTTCCAATACATTTTTTTAAACATAAAATAACTCAAAGAAAGTACCAAAAAAAAGTTTATATATACACACTACTGTTCAAAAGTTTGGGGTTGGAAACATTTTTTTCATGATTTTGATGCTCACCAAGGCTGCATTTTCTGGATCAAAAAGATTATAAGAATATTTTAAGAAATATTATAAGAATTTAAATAACTGGTTTCTGTTTTAAAATATTTTAAAATGTAATTTATTTCTGTGATGGCAAAGCTGAATTTTCAGCATCATTCCTCCAGTCTTCAGTGTCACATGATCCTTCAGAAATCATTCTAATGTGCTGATTTGAAGCTCAAGAAACATTTCTGATTATTATCCGTTGAAAACACAGGAATTTTTCAGGAATTTTTGATCATGCACTACGAGATCAAAAGAACAGCATTTATTTGAAAAATATTTTCTAAAAGTCTGTCACTTTTGATTAATTTAATGTGTCCTTGCTGAATAAAAGTATCAATTTCTATGATTTTTAAAATATTTTTATGATATACATTAATTATATGATGTTTGAAAAACATTTCATAAAAAAGAGGGATTAAATTAAAAACAGATTTTATTGGTTACTTCAAACTATGCATTAATAATTTCAGCAATGCAATATAATGTGTATATTTGCAATACATTGTGCTTTTCTATCTTTTGGCATATGAAGTCTGTTCCTTCGGAATCATACCCATGATGTTGATATTTCGAGTTCCAGGCTTTAGAAGAAAATTCCTTGTCAATTTTTTTTTTTTTTTTTTTTTTTTTTTTTTTTTGGTTATTTGGTTATTTGGCCCCCACCCTTTTTTTTCTTTTCTTTTTTTAAAGGCAAAAATGCAGAAAGTTTTCTATGTTAGGGTTAGAGTAATGATAGAGAATATAGTTTGTACAGTATAAAAATCATTATGTCTATGGAAAGTCCGCGTTAAACATGAAAACCCAAAATGTGTGTGTTTTTGTGTTTTTCCTGGTAAACCCTACATTAAGGGGACAAAATGTCGGCAATATCCGAAATCCTTGTCCTTGTGGGGAAATTTTTGGTCCCCATGAGGAAAACAGCTTATAAATCATACTAAGTGATGTTTTTTTTAAATGTTAAAATGCAGAAAGTTTTTTGTGATGGGTAGGTTTAGGGTTAGAGTAAGAGTAAGGGGATAGAATATACAGTTTGTACAGTATAAAAATCATTATGTCTATGGAAAGTCCCCATAAAAAAGGAAATCGATTTTTTTTTAAATGTAAAAATGCAGAAAGTTTTCTGTGAGAGATGTGTTTAGGAGTAGGGGTAGAGGATAGAATACACAGTTTGTACAGTATAAATATAATTATGTCTATGGAAAGTCCCCATACAACATGGAAACCCAACTTCTGTGTGTGTGGGGGGGTTGTGTGTCTAATAGCACTCATTAAGCGTCATTTGATCTAATAGTCGGGGTGGAGTTGGTTAAACTAACATACCTGCACTGGGGGCCCAGTGTAATTATGGATTCAGTGTTAGACTGTCACTCTGTGTAACACCTATAGGAAGTGCATGCATCTTTGTCTTTCCATAGCTCAATCACAGCAGTCACACAGCACAACTGTTAGAAGTCACAGAGACCGCAAGTAAATCTGCTCAAAATCCCCTTTCAAGCGAATTTGCTTGAAGCTAAAATCCCAAATCTGACACGAGTCTCATTGTTTTGACAATCTCACACATCAACAAGTTGAAAGGGGATAATAATTTATCCTTAGCAATAACAGCGGCTGATATTACAGTAAAAAAAGAAATCTCACGGCACTCCTTTCAAAACAGACCACACAAGACTGATAGAAATTATTTAAGCTTACAATGAATGTAAAAAGAAGTCGGTTTCACTTAGCAGAGGCGTCACTTTGGGGCGAGTTAAGTTTACAATGGGAACTGCTCACATAAACCCAACCAAAACAAGAGAGGAGAAGAAGAGAAAACCAGAACCGCAGGCTCGGTCCGTTCAGACTGTGTGTGAAGGTGCCAACCACCGAGGTTGTGTGTGTTTGCGTCTGGTTTGGATAGTTGCTGCGTATATCAGTGCTGCATCATTAGAAGTCGAGAAATACTGATGGCGCCCTGTTCCGAGTCACACTGCTTTCATATCCGCATGGAGGTGATGAAGAAGTGTGCCTGCGGTTTGAAAAGGGCTGAGGGCCCTGTGTGTGTGTGTGTGTGTGTGTGTCTGTACCCCTTCCCTGCTTGGCTTTCCTCCTAAATGCTGAAATGTAAAGACCACACAGACACCTGGCAACACTCCACAACAGCCTGGCTTTTTCCTCCCACTTTCCCTTTTCTACTTCCCCTCTCTTTTTCTCTGATTTTCTTTTCCAGTTTATTCCGTTCTTCCGCTGACTTTCTCAAAAACCCTGTTGATGACGGCCGGTGATGAATTTCCATAATTTCCGGGCTGCCCCGACAAGCGTATGTGCGTCGTCCGGACGTCTATTCGATGTGAGATCTGTAAGATGTCTAAAACATTCCCTGTCGAACGTTTCGATGACGTTCAGCAGATGTTTTTTGTGAAATTTGCAGTGGCCTCGCCCACAGGTAGTGATGTCATATACGAATATTTATTTTGGGAGAAGCGGCATCACTGACAGAGACAGATGGTGAAGATGCTTTGGGTTATTTTAGCCATCTCTCAAATACTAATTTTCTTTATTTAGACTTTTTTCATGCTGAAATGTTTCACATGACAGACAACACGAGAGAGAAGCGATTCCACAGAAGAGGATTTATAATGAAAATCTGTTCTAAAATCCAATATTAGTTTAATTTTTTTTTCTTTTCTAATCATATATACACTAACAGTCAAAAGTTTTTTAATGTTTTTAAAAGAAGTCACTTATGCTCACCAAGGCGATTTTCGAAGTAAATTATTTTGTTTTATGTAAGGTTTGTAAGGCTAAGTTATAATGCTTCGGAATCTAATGAAGTATGAAATTATAGCTACGAGTAAAACATAAAATCAATTACACAATCAAATTAATACAGACTCATAGCTAAAAACCTACCCACTACTATTACAGCATCTGGTGATCTATTTATAATACGATCTCAGTGCCTTATCACTAGGTGGCGATAGTGAAGCCTAAAAGGTGAGGATGTAGTAGAAGAAGAGCGGTACTAGTAATGATGGTTGCGTCCGAAATCGCATACTAGGTACTTATTTTGAACAAGTACTTAACGACCGCTAAAAAAGTATTTTCTATAGTATGAATGTGTGTAGTATGAATGTAATTCGGTCCTACCATGTGACCTACCAGCGTCAGTGTTACTTCACTGCCATTCACAAATCCTCTCCCGTGGCCTCATGGGAGAGTAAAGTGTCCATCGTATGCACACTTCAGAATCTCACCGAAAGTAGGTCGCCCGGGTACTTTTTGCCTATACTCTTTTAGTAATGTGAATTCAGACATACCTTTTTTTTTTTTACTTTTGCGTTTTATTTATTTAGTAGACATTTGGCATTTTGATTGCATCTCCCTGCAAGTCGCAGTTTAATTGACACTGACTGTGTCCTAAATTCATCAGTTCCTGTGTCCATTGCTCATTGCCATCGGAATTCGTTATATTATCGGATCATCAGTGTTTGTTTAGATTTCCTTGTCCAAACAGCCTTTCATGCTGTTCTTCGAATAGTCCAAAAACCCTTGGATCATATATTTCACACTCATTTCATTTTTTTTTTCATCAATTGTTCTTGGATCAGTTGATGTGGCCATATAGACTCCCCTGTCATCAAAGGAAGCCTGAAAACAGGAATTACTCCATTATAATTCTCTTTGCTCTGTGATTCTCAACCTGAGATAAGATCTGTGTCAGCTGGAGACTGGGCCACATCCCACAGGGCCATTTAAACATCTGGAATGAATGTGTTAGCGCTTCCGCTCTGTGATTGGACAGGGAAGTGCTAGCTATCGAAAATCTCACTCCTCTGGCTGGGGGATGACAGGAATTTTGGGGACTTTCCCTCCAGCAGTGATTTCATCTGGTTTCCTGGCTCTCTTAAATACATCTCCTCATACAGATGATGTCCTTGTGCTCATTCCTTTACTGAATGTCACTAAGTTATATTCGGGATCCTGAAAGTGTCATGAAGCCCCAATTTCAGCAGGGGTGAGTTCTCAATACAATTTAGAAAAATGCTCTTAAAAAGTAGGCATGGAAATCTGTGTTCCAGCCACTGATTATCAAATTAAAACAGCATCAAAACCACAAGAATACATGCATATCAATAAATAGGTTTGCATTTGTATTCCTCATTGCTTTTCAGGATAATTTTGACATTATTATACCATTGATTTCATTTACACTCACAAGTAGTGTTGTCAAGGTACCAACATTTCAGTAGTCGGTACCAATACAAGTAATTTTTTGCGGTTCTCCGTACCAATTTCGGTACCGGAGCAAAAAACGTTGAATTAAGAACTTATTTTTGTCCCTTTTTTGTCTCGCCTCTTGGTTATCACTGTCAATCACCTCAGTTTCCAATTCAATCGCGCATTTAAATACGGCTGTCACTTTGCAGTGCACTTAGCAGCATGAATAACTAAACTTCTATTCAGATTGCAAGAGAAGAAGCCTCCCTTTATCATCACTAAGGCTGTCAATCTCTAAAGCACAAGCTTACTGAATTCTGCTATCTTTATAATACAAAAGCTGTTTTAATTGTACAATGAATCTCTTATTTACATTGTTTACACTGCTCACGTTGAACAAAACAAAACCTTGTGCATTTTTAAGTGGATTCTAACTAATCGCTACTGACTAGCCCCTCTGATAGGCCATTGCGTTCATGCACTCAACAGAAATGATTGTGATTGGCTACAATGCTCAACACTTGTAAAAACACGCCGTAAATAGAAATCTTTGACGCTCAGAGAGCGTTCAAACAAACACGAACGAGAGCGTTTGAAAACAGGCGTCTATCAGCGGGTACTCAATATACCCGCTAGGCTACTACTGGTACTGCAAAAATGCTGATACTTTTTTTAAATACCGGAACATCTGACAACCCTCTTCACAAGTAATTTGTAATGTTGAGACTACCGCCGTAGCGGTAGAAGCAAATTGTCTTCCATCATACGTAACTAATGTCTCAAAATCATGTTTTAGTGCTTAATTTTTGTCATTTTTAAGCCTAGCCATTATATTTTAGCATTCACATTTTTATTGATTTAGAAATAGAGAGAGGACAGGAATTGGTGGGAAGAAGAGGAAGAAACAAAAGCAGGAAATGTTCCAAACACGACCCAACATGCACTACCCACTAGGCCAAAGTTTCTTCTTCTTTTTTTTTTTTAAGATAATTTGTCATAGCTTTTCACATAATTGTGAGGGAGAGACCATTATTTAGTTATCAACTATATTTGATCAGATGTTCTTCATTCAAAGCTGACTTCCAGTGTCAGCTGCCCTGAGGCAACCTGTTGAGCTCAACAGTACAAAAGTACTTGTGATCTCTTTAACACTCGTTCCTGGTTTTGTATTTTATCCACACCATTGGGATTGAACCTAAAACCTTTGTGTTAGCAGCCCAGATTGTTAACCACTTGGCTGCCCCCACCCCCAAGAGATACTTCTTGGGCGAGCAAATGTAACCAGATACATTATCCAAACTAAGGTGGCTACATATTCTCCATGGACAGAATCAAAAACAAGCCACTTAACATTCCAGAACTCTTGCTGAAAATTCCCATTGTTTGCAAATCCAAATCCATCTCTGGTGTACCCATTACCTGTATGTGGTCTTATTGTAACTTCTGCACTGGTGATTTTTAAAAAATCTAAATATCACCCCTTGCAAATCTGTCTTCAGGGTGGCTTTGCAAGTACGGATGCACATTGAACACTCGAAATTTACTGGTGATCAGAGTCCGCCGTCTCTCCGAGCGCAGAACATTGTGTTTTATATCAATCTCTGTGAAATACAGCCGCACAAAGCACATCTTTGTCCATTTTATTTCCCCAGCAGGATTTATGTCAGGTCCAATGTCTGGATTCAGCTTGTCACAAGAAATTATAGCAGACAAATTGGCTTTGTGTGAAAAGGTATGGTTTGCTCAAATGCTGCACTTCCTGGGAGGTTGAGTTATGCTAGCTTTTAGCTTTTACATGTGTCACATTGCTTGCGAGTTCAAAGGCGGAGTGCAATGCAACAATGTCCTGAAGTTACACTCAGTCAAGCTAATGATTTTTCCATTAGCTGTAACGTTTTCATTGAGGCGAAATACTTTATTATTGTTTCTCTATAGTTTTTTGTGCTTCTACAGAAGACATGCGTGAAATTAAAGATGATGTGTGTAATTTCTGCACCATTTGGGGAACCAAATGGAAATAATGGATGAATGTTTTCAAACTGGTTTTTCAAACACTTTTTGAGCTTTAGTCTGTAAAACACACTGCAAAAAAGAATGTTCTTACTCTATTTTTCGTGTTTTTTATAGTACAAATATCTACACTGCAAAAATATGATTTTTGTCCCTCAGTATTTGTGTCTTGTTTTCTATTACAAATATCTAAATAATCTTAAATCAAGATGCATTTCACTGAGAAAGACTTAGAAAAATGAATGACTTAGTTTCTGAAAACTGTAAATACTAGGTAAGACAAATAATCTTGTTTTCCCTTTGAAATAAATGTATTTTTCTTACCCCACTGACAGATGGATTTACTCACTTAAAGTCATTTTGCTCCTCAAGCAAATGTTTCTTCTGTAAAAAAAAAAAAGTTGCTGCCTTAAATTTTTAAGTACAATCAACTCGGATGTTTAAGTAATTTCAACTTAAATTACATTAAACTGACTTAAAAAATGAATCTTGTATAACTTGAAAATTGCTTAGCTTATTTTGATGAGTTAAAGCAATGTAAAAACATACGTTGTCATAACTTATTAATCATAGAATTTTTACAGTGTATGACTTACAGTTGTCTTTGCATATTAAGATAGAAGAAACGATTTTAAGATTTAAACTGAACACACTTCATAGTTCATAGTTTATAGACATACTAAAGCACTTTAATGATTTGATTATGAAACTGCATGTTCTGAGTGTGTTTGCTGCTTCTCTTTGTTCTCCTGGCACAGGTCGGTTAGTCGAGATATAGAGGTAGATCGCTCTTTCGGTGCCAACTGGAGCGCTGCCAACTCCAGCAGGAGTTTTTCTCTTTCTCCTGTTTGATATTTACTTTACGGCCTTCTCAGAAAAAAACGGCTGCAGTCTGAGGGAGACACTGGACCATTTTAATGTGGAAAAAGGGGCTAGTTGTGTATTAGGCCGCGCTGCTGTCTTATCCCTCTTCTAATTTGCCGAGAATAGACTTGAGGCTATATGGACTCTTAAACGCTCCTGTTATAGCTTTCCAGAAAGGTGCTGGCCAGTGTCATCATGCATCCTATACAGAGGAAGCACATGCGGTCTTGTATTATAAGCGTTTCGTCTTGTCTGGGAAGGTTGAGTGTTTAATGTGTGCCAACAGAATGTTATTATATGCCAAGCATAGCACTTCATTGTCGAAGCCAAATCCCCGCCCTGATGGGGCAGATTAATAGATGATATTTTAAGAACATGTAATATGTAATATTTGATTTTTTTTTATGGAAATTAAATTAGATTCGGTTTGACTCCATATGGCAGAGTCACGGTAAATTGTGGCTTGAAAGACTCAAATGCCATGGGGCATAATGAAAGCTCTTATAAAGAGGGGAAATGGAACACCTGTCTCATAGTCAAACGTATGCCATACATGTACATCATAGATTGGCTAACGTTTTAATGCTAGGAGATATAATCAAGAAGACCCACTAAAAACTTTTTGGAGTGCAGGCTGATAGGTCCTTTACATGCAATCTGCAAGCAATCACATCATTAGCGCAAGGAATAAGCTGATTGGCCTCTGCTGATCCTGCAGCCAATGAGATTGCTTGCTCAACATTTAAATAGTCTGGTTCATTGTTTTCTGTATGCTATTCCTGCAGGGCGCTATCAGAGTTCCCCTGAAACCCTCCACCTCCCCCAGCTCCACCTGCCTAGATCTGCTATGGATTTATGTATGTCTATTTATGCAGCAGCATATCTTACATGCTCACATCAGCACGTCTGTGTATCTTTTAGCAGTAGCAAGTCCATACTTACTCTGCAGCAGCAGTGTAGCAGATCTAGTCGACTAAATACATTAACATTGCCATATTCAATAGCATGCTAAAATTATTCAGAGAGTTGCCATGATTTAAATATTTCCACCGAAATCTTCTCCATGAACTATCAGTTAATAGTTATACTAAGCAAATTTAATTAAAATATGTATATAATTGCTTACTATGTAGTGTCTAGGGTCTAGGTCTAATTGCATATATAATATTTCATTTAAAAATATTATATGCAAATAGGGCATTTTCTAATTGGCCCTATTTTCTTTCCCTCATAGGGCCCTATCATACACCCGGTGCAATGCAGCTCCAGGCGCGACGCAAGTGTATTTTGCTAGTTTCAGCCCGATGCAGTTATCATTTTCACGTCCTGCGCCACGTTGTTTAAATAGCAAATGCATTTGCGCCCATGGGCGTGCTGGCCTGAAAACGTGGTGTATTCAGGCGCATTGTTGGTGCGTTGCTATTTTGAGGCAACTGAAATAGACTAAGAGAAAAGACTCTAGAGTCAATGGCGCAATATTTTTTTTGTTATTTAAAGAGCGCGTTAGTAATGTGAGGCTATAGGCGGGTCCACAACGCGCGTACACTCTGCTTATTACACACACAGGGACGCCCAGCAGCACACAAACTAGCCAAATATTAAAAATAAAAGGATTACAATGTAAAAGATTAATATTGCGTACATAAATATATGGTGGAATCCAGCTTGTCCCGTAGATGGTCTGCTTGCGTGCTTTAACCTCGCGCACGAGCAGATCTGTTTCCTCTCTGGAGACGCGTTCAGTCTTTCCGCTTGCAAATTCCACCATGTAAATGGCACATTACCTTACATAACATTTTTGCACATTACGCCAAAAACACACCCATTACTCATTAAGAGCATAAAGACAACCCTTTTAGATCATGCGCCGGATGCGCCGACCATTTTTCCCGTCGTTATACTAGCAAAAGTGGATTCGGACACGCCCTAAGTGCACTTGCGCCGTGCGCTTTAGACCATGCACTTAGATCGTTAAAATAGGGCCCTTAGTGTCTATGGTGGTTACAGCCCTGGTGCATAATAAAACAAATTGGACTTGTTATGATAATAATAATGAAAACCAGATAATTGAACATCATTACATTGCTCTTTTAATAACTGAAATTTTTACTTTTAACACTTAAGTAATTACATTAAAAAGAATTTGTTACATTTAGGGTAAGTGCAAATGTGGTTAATTAATTTCTCAAATTATCTTTATCCATAGTATGTGAGTCTTGAGTCATATTCAAAAGAACCAGTTCATAAGAATCATTTGTTCGTAAATCGGACTACATGATGTAGGTTTGTTTTTACATGCAGCCCCTGAGGAGCAGAAGTGCGAGTAACTGTGCTGTAATATGCAAAACACTTGTGGTGTATCTTGTCAGAAATATATAAATACAAGTTATTATGTGGTGGTCAGTTTTATTGATGGCAGTATATTGATTGCAGGGCACAGGCCGAAGCTGGATGACTCTCCGAAGGCCGGACTGTTCTCCGACCGTCTCAGTGAACTCGAGCGTATCCGGCAGACCACCATGAGGGTTACCGTGCCAACACAAACACCACGGCCCTCGCTTAGTAGCCCCAACTCCTTCACACCTCAGGGCCAGACGCAGATCACAGGTATGAGATAGAAACACACTGCGTATTCTATTCTTATCTATTCTATTCAGAAAGATGCAGCTGACTCCACATTTAAAGAAGTGACAGCAAAAACAATTACAGTATATCACTCTTATTAGATGTTAAAATATATATACAGTATATTAGGGCTGCCAAATCGATTAATCGCATGTAACATAAAAGTATATGTAACATATGTATATGTATATATACTCAATATACTCACTCACAGACGTGTGTGTGTGTGTGTGTGCGCGTGCGTGTGTGCGTGCGTGTGTGTCATCCCCACAGCCACAGGACAATTGGTTTTGAGAATGGATGAATGGATATAATATTTAATTATTTACATTTATGCATTTGGCAGATGCTTTTAACCAAGTCAACTTGCATTCAAGGTATATGCGTTGCTAGCAGCATGCTCTATTGTTTGAACTATAGGTATACAGGACATATATGTTTGTTTGTTTTTTATTTGTTTTTGTTTGTTTGATTTGTTTATTTTAAATGTCCTTGTAATTTACAGATGTGCACATATTTCTTAAGTTCCTGTTTTATTGGTATGATCTGCACACAAAACCACATGAATGAGGTCAAGTATCCTTTGAGTCACCACTAACCTGTCAGTCACAATTGTTGTTTGCTTTATTCGAATCATCACTTGCAGCAATTATATTTACTCACCCACCCAAGCATTTCAGCATATATGGTGTGTGTGTGTGTGTCACTGTTAGTGTCTATTCGTCTAAGCTGAAATCGCACACTGCAACATGATGGACAAGTGGAAACCGCGTGTGGACAGCCTAGGGCAGAAGTTGTGTCACTGTGAGAGAACAGGATATCACCTGTCCTTAATTACTGCTCGGAGAGCGCATGTCCTGTACTCTGGGTCCTGTTACTGTACTGCGCCAAAGCCAAGGGACTGAATCCCAGAAGAAATGCACTGTACCTTGTTGACTCTAGCAATTATATGCCTGCTTTTATTTAAACTGATACTTGGCATGACCGAGAGCTTGAACTATGAGGCATGAAATATGTCAGCTCAGACAAACATTTGTGAATGCATTCATTTAAATAATTTACCCAAGGGATCATATTGTATTTGTTCAGTACACAAGGCATGGGACAGACAGACAAATATAAATAGATCAAGAATTGCAATTTTCAGTTTAATTAAATTAATGACAAGATGTACTGATTAATTAAAGGGTTAGTTCACTAAAAATGAAAATTATGTCATTATTTACTCACCACTCAACTCATATGGATTAGTTTTACGATTTCTTTATGAACTTTTTGCAGTGACAAAGTGTCAGTTGCATAGCTGTCTATGGAGGGACAGAAATCTCTCAATTTCATTTAAAATATCTCCATTTGTGTTTTAAAAATGAACAAAAGTCTTACGGGTTTGGAACGACATGAGGGTGAGTAAATGATGATAGAATTTTCATTTTTGTGCTATCCCTTTAATTGTATATATCAGTGTTTGGTGAGAACCCTCCCCAGATGAAGATTAGTAAGATGAGTAAATCATTGAATAGACATTACAAAATTAGCTTTAGAAGTCACCATATTGTTTATTTCCATATCACTGAACATAAGCCTGTCAAAAAAAGTGCATGGACTTTTTCCTCACAATGGAAGTCAATGGGAACCGAAACTTTTAAGTTACCAACTTTCTTTAAAATATCTTATTTTGTGTTCCACAGAAGTCATACAGGTTTGGAATGACATGAGGAGTAAATGACGACAGAATTTTCATTTTTGGGTGAGCTGTCCTTTTAATTTGACCTGTTCTCTGTTTGTACCTTTAGATCCACGCCAGGCTCAATCTTCCCCACCTTGGTCATACGACCAGACGTACCCGTCGTACCTGAGTCCCATGGCCTCCCCGTCTGTGCACTCCACCACTCCGCTGTCGTCCAGCCGGGCCACAGGGCTGCCCTCCATCAGCGATGTGCCCAGACGCCTTCCAGGTAACCTCCAGCCTCTGACCCACAGCAGGTGCGCCCCCTACCCCTCGCGTCCAACACTGCAGTGGGCAGGGGGGTGGGCATGTGTGTTACGGTGATTTGCACATTTAGGAGATTTGGGGTTTGTGTGAATTAAGCACCTTTTGATTAAGCACCTTTGAAAGATATTTGGAAATTAAGGGGTGCATTTACTTAAAAATCTGACATTTTTAAGAGATATTAATGACAAATCTTTCTAAATCTTAAATTGCATTTACCGCCTGTCATCAGAAAAATGGCTCAGAATTTTGTGAATGAGCCGCATTCAAGCCTCATTTGCATAAGAAATAAGCATGTTTGTGCTGAAAAGAATTAGAGTAACTCATGGCTCAGAACTATTTCAATGAATTTTGCACCAAGCAGAATTGCCAAAATAGTTACTGTTTTCAAACAGGTTTCCAGAAAACTGCCATTCATTTTGAGGGAAATCAGTCTATCAATGTCTTATTTATTGTCTCCACATAAGATTTAAGTATTTTAGCATTAAGAAAAAGAAAAAAAAAACTTTACCTTTTAACTTTTCTTCTTTTTTTTTTACTGCTGATCTGAAATAGTAAACTATTTGTAAATTATAACAGATTATTATAACTAGCAGCCCTTGACACAACGCAAAAAAAAAAACTTGTATTCAGTGTTATTTTAATATAATATATATATGCTATTATAGTTTTTATTAATATTTTGAACTAACTTTTGTTTTTATATTTTAATTTTGTCATTTTGCAATGTGCTTTTGTCATTTTTTTGCACTTGGTTTCACGGTTAGTGAAAAAGATTCTGGTTTTTGCACTGAAATTTACACAAAAGTGTTGTAAATTCACTCCTAGATTTGTTGGATGAAAGTTTAATCAGATTAATGAGAAACACACATGAACCTAAAAAAACACACAAAAAAAACAATCGGGGCTTCGTTTTGGTAGGGCTATTTTCTGAAATTATCATTTTTCTGTAATGGTCTGTCAATCATATTAAACAAATTATAGCTTTAAATTTCAAAGTCATAATTCGTTAGAAACAAAATCTCAAATTCGCTAGATTTTTATTAGGTAATGGTCCTGTAGATTCGTAAACGGAGCCAGTTTTAAAATTGGACGGCGCCATGAGTGTATTTTTAAAACTCGGGGGAAGCGGGGAAAAAAGGTTTCCTTAGCTCCTCTTTCCATGACTTTGATCCTGCGTAGTATATCGTTAATAACAGACCAAGACATAATAACAGGCCAGTGGCGGGCAAATAAAGCCGCTTTATAGCGCTACGCTTCCCAGAGAACCTTTGGGGAATGGAAGGACACTCGGTGCCCGAGTTGCACCCCATAAGATAGTTTGTCCTTGTGTGCCTTACAACACACCCAGATAACCCTTGAAAGAATAAATGTAGACAGACAAGTTTCCATTTCCAAACACCTGTTTGAATCAGTGCCAGGTGAATGTTTTCATTCGCTGTCATTTACCTCCATACTACACCCTCACCCATTCCTGAGAACCTGGATAGGCTTAAAGTGATTAAAGAAGAATCTCCCTCACCTGAGTGCTGGCTGGCAGGTTCTGAAGGCCTGCCACCCGCCTGTCACGTTTAATTAATTTAGGTATATCATTCTTTCATGTGATGCTGGCGCATGTGAGCTTTTGTTAATAATAGCTTTGATGTCACATAAGGACAGGGCTCTTTAATGTTTCCCACAACTTAACTGTAAGAGTAACACTGCAAATATTTGTTGTTGATGTCTTTTGCAAGATATAAAACACTTCAGGTGTATTAGTCTTTTAACACTGCAAGTGTGTGTTTGTGTTGGTGATAATATACTTCCGTACTCAAGGGGGCGATAGAGTTACCTTCATGTATGTGCCCATTTAAAGGATTTTTGGATTTAAATACCAAAAAAACACTAGAACAATGTTATGTATTTTGTTGACTTAGATAATCCCAAATGTTTCCAACAATGTTTAAATCCAGAGAAATCCGCTATTTTAACGAGTGTGACAGCCCGTGTCATTGCGTTGCCTGTCGATGACGTCATATCCACGTTACCCTCAAATTCCGTAGAAACCATGGAAACACCAAAGACGCTTTAATATATTATGTGTTTTATTAGACAGGTGAGCAACTGTTTGGATACCATTATTGACAAAAAAACGAATCATTGTTATATTGCTCAACACTGTTAGTGTTATTGTTTGAATCTCTTGTTTTCTTGATTTACCCGCCACAATGTCTGTAGTCTGTACTATGCATCAGAGACAACACTTTTTTGTTAACATATAGCAAAATCAGTAATACAGCATTTTCTCTAACGTACAATATATTTTAAAATGAATTGCATGCCATTTAGCAACACAAGTCATCCAGCTTTTATTAATATGATATTCTAATCTATCGATCTAGCTTACTGCAATGTGCAACAAGTAGAGTAATAACATAACTTTCAACACATAAAAGCTCCTTCGTTGGACTCGAGACCGCTCTGCTCCCACGGCTCTCAGCTTTGCCCTGCTTCATACCACACTAATACTAATAAAACTTTAATACATTAGCTCATCCATGAACATGGTTTCTGCCTGAGTCCCGTCGGATTGCTTTCCATCGGCTGTGGAGGAGAAGACAGCAACTCCCATGATGCCACACTCGTTCACGGCGTCATTCAGCTACATCTTTGTTATCGTTTTGAATAAGCGACCTAGCGGCGAAACTTACATACTGTGCCTTTAAACTTGGGTAATTGTGTTATTATTCAGATCAACATATCAGTTTTAAAGGTAAAGTTTGTATTCTTTTTTGTGTCACAAATGCCACCAAGCAGAATTGCAAAAATATTAAGAGGTTTCTAGAATATTGCCATTAATGACTTTAACATTTCCCTTTTACTATCTTTTTTTTAAAACTGCTGCATGATAGTAAAGACAAAAGCTGTAAAAAAGTTATTTTAGTATTACTTATATACTTTTATAGTTGTTATAGTTTCAAAAATCAGTGTTTATGTTTATATTTAAAATTTGATTTGAATTTTTATTATTTTTTTTTATATATTTTTAAAACTCAGTAATTGTACTACTTCAACTTAAACTTTTAAGTTTTTAAGTAGTTTCAGTTTAGGTTAAGTTTTAAGTTTAAGCTTTTAAGTACTTTAAAGTTTTTTATCTAATATTTAGATTTTATTTTATTATTATCATTAACCAAATGTTTTAATAGTTTTAGTTAATGATAAGAACACTAGTTGCATTATGAATTGAGGTCTGATTCATTTTCAAAAAATAATACATGAAATCGATCTCGAAGCATGTGTTGTTCACATACTTGCCTGTCAAGTTTAGAATGTTAGAGGCTTAGATTTTGTATTATATCAAATAAAAGGATAAAAACTACTGCACTGTGTTGTATGGTGACATCATACCTCATGTAGACATGACTTAAACTTAATAACCCATAATTGTTTGGTTCACCTGAAACTAATCACTCTTGCCAAATAAATCATTAGTTTTACAGACATAGCATCTGTTTTCAAGACCAGCGCCATCTCGTCTATGGATTTTAGGTGACTAGCACCAGAGATTGTATGTAAATAACTTTTTTCGCTTTTATCATATGGCGTTGTATTCAGAGCACAGGCTGTCTGTACAGCCCGGGGTGAGAGAAGCATAATCGTCAGCCGCTCAAACCAGAGATTTTGAATATAAAAGAAAAAGGGGTTGGGTGTAGAGGGGAAAGGAGACACTGCTAGCATTAGCGACAAGCCGTGACTCCGCAAATCGCCCACATTTAACCATGCCACCCAGTCGGCCCACAGGCGCAGACATGGTGACAAGAAAGACGCCGTGTGATTTATGAAAACAGCCCCGCGCCAGGGAGGCGAGGCCGTTTCTTTTTGTTCCTTTACCCCTTGGCACTAGCGCTATAGCTACAGACCATTAGTGGTTTCTGATTTTTGGAGAGAAATAAAGAATATGTTAAGGACAGAAGGGCAGATGGACAGTTTTTGCCTGGGTTTATAATGCTGAAGATACCAGAAGCCCACAACAGTGCAGACGTCTGTCTCTCTCGCTACGATGCTGCTTCGCGCCCCTCTAAATGTTTCCAAATGTGTGACCGATTATGCATCCCGGTTGCGTTTTATGTGCGGCAGCCAAGTGATGCAGATACACACACACACACACACACACACACACACACACACACTTTTATATGCACAGAAACAATTTAAACATGCACACAGAATACAGAGGCATATAAATAGCCTGGAGACACAAATGAACTGAGACATATAACCGCACACATGAATACACATACACATGAACTTGTCTGTGACAAAGAGGAAAAACCACAATGAAGTTAAACCAACTAATCGATAAACTGTTCTCGTCTGTGCGTCGGTAATTTAAAGTTAATGGTTGGTTTTTAATAGCTACATTCTGTCATTTAAATGTAGTTTTACTTTTTATTTAAATACAACATTTTTATGGTTTCAATAAATTTATATGAATATATATATATATATATATACACACACACACACACACATATATATATATATATACACAGTATATATATCAGGATTATTTGATTTGAAGTTAAGAACAGCATTTCTTTCAAATATAAACCTTTTGTAAGATTATACATGTCTTTACTGTAACTTTTGATCAATTTAATCCTCGCTGAATAAAAGTATTAAAAAAGTATTTTCACTAATAATACAAATTGTTTGTTGAGCACCAAATCGGCGTATTAAAATTATTTCTGAAGGATGATGCGACACTTAAATCTAGAGTAATGGCTGTTTATTTCATTATAATAAATTTCATTATTACTTACTGTGAGCATAAGATACTTCTTTTCAAAAACATTTAAATATATATACACAGTTTGTGTGTGTAAATGTGTATACATACAGCTTAATTCACACTGAACTCCTTTAGCACTTGCTCAAACTGGATTGAATAGTTCAATGAAGAAAAATTCAATACACACAATTATTGTGTTGTCATGTTATTTAACGCTGTCACTTCTGTCTTCGATAGTGTTCATCCTGCTTTGAAAGTAACCTCAACATTTGTTTCTATAGGTTCGACAGATTTGAGTCCTTTTCCTGGCCAGTTTGAACGTCAGTTTCCCGGTTTCTCCTCGCTCACCGAGAGCCGGTTCTCCAGTCCCAGAATGCACTACCCGACGACCTTCACGTACACGCCCACCCCGGTCACCACGGGAATGTCTCTCGGTAGCGCTCATTACCACACTTACCTTCCGCCACCGTACCCCGGCTCCACGCAGAGCCAAAGCGGACCCTTCCAGAGCAGCAGCACTCCTTATCTCTACTACGGGGCCTCCTCTGGCTCCTACCAGTTCTCCATGGTTCCAGGAGGAGACCGATCGCCCACTCGCATGATGCCGCCTTGTACTAGCGCATCCACGGGAACCAGCCTGGTCAATCCCAACCTCCCGGTCCAGGCTGATGGAGGCGGGGGGGTGGAGGGAGACGGTAGTCATAGCAACTCCCCCACTCTGCTTAATCCTGCTGGTAGAATGGACGAAGGCGTGTGGCGGCCATATTGACCGGACAATGACGTGAGCGTTGAACCTCCAAACGAACGGCACGGTTTTAAAGCACAAACCTTACTAGGATCTCGCTGAGCTACTTTCCCTGGCTGACACGAGTATTTATGAGCCTGTTGAAAGGGAAGTATTTTTTTACACTACATTGAACTTTGTTGTTGTAATGCATTGTTCTGGACTTTTTGACCTCTGGGAATCATTGTCATAGGCAGGAGAATTTCGAATTGAAGGAATAGAGATGGGTCGAGTATTTCATTAGCATCATGTTATTATTTACTTGTCTTGGCATGGTTTTAATATATCATTTTAAAGCACTGAACATCATTTGTATGACAGTTTGTGATCAAAATCTCTTTGTTGTGCTTTTTTAACTTAAGCTTGTAAGTTATACGTATTTGATAAAAGGATTTACAGTAACTTATGAAGCCATAGATTAATAATTAATGTATTTGGAACATAGGGGGAATATTTTTGTAAAGCATCTATGTTTAATTAATGCAACTAATTTAGGGTAATTTAAATTCATGTGCCTTAATTGATCACACAGAGTTGTATGTTTAAGTCGAATGCGTTTAAAACGAAATAGGGTCTCTGTGTCTAAGTACACTACATTTGTATGCAGTTAATATCGCTTGGTACCAAATGATCTATCGCTGTTTGAAAGCTATAAACCAAAGAAACAGCCATGGATGCTCAAAAGTGTTTGCCAATGTGCTAGATCAAGCTTTCTTTCAGTAACGTGCATGTGCTGGGATCATTTATTTAGCTTCTATGTTGCTTCGTCAAAAGTCTGGGAAAGGTTTCCAGTGAGGGGAATATTGAAGGTTATATTCTTTTCCCGATAACTAGAGTGGTTCATATGCCCAAAAAAGAGGGGTAGTACACTTATGGCACTATATTACCCATTGCAGAAAATGCAGCTGGAGTAAATCCCAGTATTATTATTATTTGCTATGAATTTTAATGCAGGCTAAATTTACACTACCATTCAAAGCTTGGGTTCAGTAAGTTTTTTCTAATATATTAATACTTTTATTCAGCAAGGAGGCATTAAATTGATAAAAAATGACAGTAAAGACTTTAATAATGGTACAAAAGATTTCGATTTCAAAAAAATGCTGTTCTTTTAAACTTTCTATTCTATATTAAAAAAAATCTGATAAAAGAAATGTATCATGGTTTCCACAAAAATATTAAGCAGCACAACTGTTTTCAACATTGATATTCATAAGAACTCTTTCTTGAGTAACAAATCAGCACATTAGAACAAAGACTTTAGGGCCCGGTTTCACAGACAGGGCTTAGATTAAACCAGGATTAGGTCTTAGTTCAATTAGGACATTTAAGTTTTTTATGAACGTGCCTTAAAAAAACATTATTGGTGTGCATCTTAAGACAAAACAATGGTACTAACCTATTTTAAGATATGTCAGTGCAAGTTGCTTTCAGTTAAAACAGCTCAAATATTATTTTTAGTCTGAGACTAGACTTAACCCTTGTCTGTGAAACCGGGTGTAAATATAAAAAGAAGGTGCACTCATATTACTATGAATGGGAGAAAGTGCAAAGCACAATAATGGTGGAATAAGTCCTGCCTCCTGAATAAAACAGCCAATCGGCAATTGCTAAAGTCATTGCTTCACTGCAGCTGCCGTTAGAAGCTCTGCTTAGCTCTGCTAAAACAGTTGTTGTCAAATTTCATTGGCGATTTCAAATATGAAATTTAATCGTAAGCTCTGTTCAACAGCTTTGGAGAATTTGATGTTTCCCCATTCAAAGAGATAGGAGCTGCACTTGCATGACTGAATTAGCTGCATGAGAGGCGTTTCAAAGATGGCCGCCGAGTGAAATGACTTGCCTGAAAGTGACTTTGATTAGAAATTTCTTACCAACCCCAATCTTTTGGATGGTAATGTAGCTAAATTTTATTCCATGGACGGTACATTGTCAATTTAGCTAATGAAAATGTTCATTATCAGGTTATACATGTGCAAATTAACTTTATATAATTTCAGAGTATTAGTATTCCTTTAGTTTATCCATCATCGACGGATTGACTTACCCAACTGCAATAGTGTACCAGAGTTATATTTATCTAGTGCCTTACAGTTGGAACTATACAGACCTCAACACACAACTGAAAGCTTTCCTCAAAGCAGTGCTTTAAATAAAATATGGCTTGTAAAGCCCATATTTAAGCAATTAAAAAACCAAAAGCTCTTAGCTTGGGCAGGATGTGTTTCTGTCCTTATTTACCTGAACATTGGTCCAGTATTGCATCTCTGGAAGGACTGGTCATGGTTTATTTTCAAGGCCCGGTTCAGCATTTCTGGTCCCTCCGTCATCCTGACGGAGACACTGCTTCAAATCAGGGCGTCTGCCTATAAATTTAAATAGCTGTGAGTGTGTACGAAATGTTTACATCGTTCAAAGACCATGTTGTATATTACAGGAGGTAAATACACCACCCGAGTTGTGTTGAATTATTATCTCATTCCTTCTTTTGTAAATTAGTATTTATCTGACAGGTTAACTGAGGGCAATTTGTAGCAAATTTGTCTCTGGTTCTTGCATGCTTTGTTTCCTTTGCACATCTGTGTTTTCTTCCCTGTGAATCCTGTTCTCTTTTATCCACGGATAGAAAAAGGGTTTAAGGGGGAAATTATCATGACAACAGTGAAAGAAATTGGCTTTTTTTTTATTGTTGTATGTTGATTATAATAGTTTTCTTTGTAAGAGAAATAAAAAGAGATTTTGCAATGATTTCGTCGGTCTCAAACGTAGTATTCTATCATAGTTTCCTGGCATTACTGTGTTCCTCTTTAAATATATCATCTCAGTCATTAAACTTTCTCCTCCATCTCTTTTCTCCAGTTTGACATTGATTAAAAGTCACATTGGGGCTTTAGGGAAGACTAATGGCCAGAAGTCCATGCGCCGGGTTGTTCCATTTACATACAGTTTCATTGCCTTATCAATGAACCTTGAAGATACCTGGCCGGAGATGAAAGCTGGGAAGCGGCTCAGGGTTTGTGCACTACTGTAGAACGCACTGACTTGGACAAAAGTCTGGATCAACATTTGCTTTGGATGGTCCTGGAAGCACAGCTGGCCTCAGTGCTCCGTTCGTCTCTCTGGTATTGATGTCTGTTAAATTGGGGCTGTTACACATTGCTTGAAGACATAATCAGAGAGTGATCCATCTCCATTTAAACCAGGAGCCTTCCTGGGATTTCCATGAATGTGAACTGAGTGGGAAAAGCACGCTTCAGGTTCACACTTTAGATGTTCAGATACAGCCAGTAAATATTGAGCCAGAGAGCACAGGGTCCTTAATCTGAGTGGGCAACAAAGAAATTGTTCTGAATGTTTTAAATGGACCCAAATTAGATTTTAAATCCCAGATTTTCAATGTGCTCCAGACTTTTGGACCCCGCTGTATGTTATTAAATGCAGTGGAGTGAAATCTGAAGTAATGTTGGGTGTGTTAAATATTTGGGAATGTACTGTACAGTACCTGATACTGTTATATTGTTCTTGGACAAGCAAAATTCCCCCAGATTTTCCCTTTGATATCAATCTTTCAATTATTGTCTTACTAAGTGAGAAACACTGAAAGAGAGAGAGAGAGAGAGAGAGAGAGAGAGAGAGAGAGAGAGAGAGAGAGAGAGAGAGAGAGAGAGAGAGAGAGAGAGAGAGAGAGAGAGACATTCCACCCACAACAAACCAGTCAGCACCTCTGTGTCAAACAACTGAAAGTCTGTAAACGGTTTGGGTTTGAAAGGGCCCACTAAATGCATTCTACTAATATGGCCCCCAGTACTGCAAAAAATGTATTATCTTAATCATTACTTCTGTCTTTCCATTAGAAATGTCTAAACATATTAAAATAACTTTAAACAAAAGCATACACTACCAGTCAAAAGTTTGGAATAATTAAGAGGTTCACCTATAAGCCCCATTTATATGATCAAAAATACAGTAAAAACAGTATTATTGTGCAATATTAGTGCATTGTTGTTATATTTGAACAGATTTTAAACATAATTTATTCCTGTGATGCAAAGCTGAATCTTCAGCATCACAGTCTTTAGTGTCACATGATCCTTCAGAAATCATTCTAATATGCTGATTTGGTGCTCAAGAAACATGATTATTATTATTAAAGCAGAAACCGTTGTGCTGTCTAATATTTTTGGGATACACTACCGTGATACACTATACCATTCAAAACTTTGGGGTGAGATTTTTAAAAAAAAAAAGAAAGAAAAGAAATTAATACTTTTGAGTCAGTTGAGTCTATTGATCAAAAAGAACAAGAGACATTAATAATGTGACAAACTAATTCTATTTCAAATAAATGTTGTTCATTTGAACTTTTTCATCAAAAGAATCTAGAAAAAGGGTATCACAGCTTAAAATATTATGCAACGAAAACTTCAACATTGAAGTCCATCAATACAACATTGATAATAATAAGAACCATTATTAATAGCTGAGCACCAACAATAACCGAGCACCAAATCAGCATATCGTGTGACACTGAAGACTGGAGCAATGATGCTGAAAATTCATAAATTGCATATTAAAATATATATTTAATCAAACATCGGCCTTGGTGAATATAAGATGCTTCTTTCATTTAATGACTTCTTAATTATTCCAAAATTGACCTGAAAAGCAAGATAAAATATTAAGTAAATATATGATGTTCCTTTTTCCTATTTCCTATTACCACCACAAAGTAGTTTTTAAAGACTTTTTGTCACAATTTATTGACATTTATGCTTAAAACCAGATTTAAAATCTAGATAAATATTATTTGAATAATCCCTCTACCTGAAACGCTTAAATTTAAAGTTTTGTTGGTGTAATCTAATGTATTTAGTGATTCAGTATGTCAAATAATACTGCTGACTTGAATTAAATCAATTCAATTTGATTTCTTTAAAGAAGCTAGACAATTTCTGTAAGATGATTCTTAATCAATACGTGTGTGAAACAAGCAGAATCATGTTGTTTTTCACATTGCTCAGCATGAGCTCTGTGCTGTTCTTCAGCAATTACTAATTCATATAATCTTATATGAGAGTGTAAAGGCTCCTCACTAATCCAAATAGGAATCATAATCATTGCATAAAAGATAAAGTAACTTTTTTGAGCATGACCTCTATAAAGTTGTCCTCAGACAGTTCCAAGGTCAGAGTGCTTTTAAATGTGGCATATTTAAGAAAAATCCGAGCAGTTTTGGTAACATTACGCTCAAACCCACCATACGATAGTCAAGGTAGTTGTGGCCCAATCACCTCTGATATCAGTACCATGGACAGCTACCAGAAGAACAATAGATCTCATTGTTAAATCTATATGTTTGTGCCAAGAGGCTCGACTTATCTTCTATCTAACTTGTCAAAGGCCGTCCAATAAAAGTGAGCGTCTCAGTGAAGATCGACTTGCATATGATGGACAGAGTTCAGCAGCATGCCAAATATTCATGCAAAACTGCTTTTTTCCATAGGGTTGAGCCAAACACTAAAATGTGAAATATTTGGAAAAGAAACTCCATCTTGAGTCTCAGCCAGTCACAGAGGAGCAAAGACATGTTTCTCGTCAAAGAAACGGCCCTATAAACCTTTTGAGGGTGACTGAGTGTTAATTGAGAACTAATGAACTGGTAATGCAAACCGGTCAAATCACGTTTCCAGAGATCTCGCATGATGAGTGACATATAGTCCCGGTGACATTATACCTATTATTTCTGATACTGTATTTTGGAAAACTGATGTTGCAAGCCAAACCGTTTTATCGATGCCCGCGTCTGGTACTCATTTAGCCCTGTCTCCAAATATCCCAATGCATGTTATTATATTAATGACAGATTTTATGCTTTATGACTGGAAAGTCAAACTTTCTCGATTTCCTGTGGAGCTTGTGATGATTTATATGGCTGAATGATAAAACGAATTTTCTTGACAGCCGAGGACTTGCGAGAGCTTCTGTGGGTAAAGCCGGGCTCAGGAACAGATTGTGCTCTTATGTGGAGAGATATATCGCATGATGGAGCGCCGAGAAGGAAACTCGGCTGTCCTGGATTCGTATACGCAGGCACCAAGTCATGTCTAAAATGAATTAGGGTCCTTTCAGGCGCAACTGTCTCCGCACACGCCGCCACATCCTGCCACTACAGGAAGAGCAACATTTCCATACTTAAATGAAAAACTGAAATGACAATCTGTTTTTACTGAGGCTGTAATCACCCTTTCTGTTCACCATATGATTCACTGTTAAAAGCTAATGAAGAAAATCTCTTTTACAGCTCAGGCTTTGATCAATCACTTTTGAGGAAAATAATAATACAGCAGACTCCATTATTCAACATGAAATATATCTGAGTAATAAATGTCTCATCTGGAAATTGTACAAAAAAAGGACGATAAAATACTCAGTATACTAGCAAACATGGTCATTCTTTGAAACAGGTGCCTTTTTCAGTTTGACAGAGTGAATTTAAAAGTACGATTCTGTAGGATTTTCAACATATACAAGATAAATAATGTGTTTATGTGTTGATGAAATGCATTGTGCCATCTTAAGATAAAGACATAGACACTTAGAAAAAAAAGGTTCAATGGAGTTCAATTTAGAACCCTAGGGTTCTTGACTCAATTTAAACAATTATTTAATTATTCAAGTTATTTATTTATTTTCAACAGATAAAGTATGTTTGCGAGCTGTTTAATTCATTACTTTAATTAAAACGAAAAAAATGAATTAAAACTAAATCAATGGATGGGAACCACAAAAGGTTTTATATATGAAGCGCCTTATACAGAACCCTTTAAGGTTCTAACAATTTCTTCTAAAAGTGTACAATTATGTTGGGATATACACAGTATGGTTTTAAAAATGTCACCCGATTACCGTTAAATCCTACATCAAAAGCCTTGTGGGAATTTAATACATTTTAAAAGGAAAATAATGCTGAAATTTCCATTTTTCAAATATCTGTTTCTTACTATACAAAACCATAGTATCAGACTTGACCATTTGAGATCATCCTCTGCTGACAAACATTACAAAACATATGATAAAGTGATCTAATGTAGCCGACATTAAAGAGTTGGAGAGTTAATCATGATGTCATTATGACAAAGTCTTTTTGATTGATGGAATAGTCCAAGAGAATTCAGAAACCCTTGTTATTAGTGACACCGGTGGCCGTTAAGTGAACTGCAGCTAGCAGAGTATTGCTCGTGCAACCAGTCTATGTGTAATTCAATGTAGGCTACTCACGGAGAAGTGCTTTTCGTTCTTCCCTTAGAAGTAAAAAGAAGTTGGAAACACCTTTGCAGCGATAACGAACATCAAGACGCCGTCCACGCTGCTGAAAACAACATTTAGATGAATATCGATGAGAAAGCAGCAGTTAAGAAAGCATGTGGATGTTTGCACGATCTCGGGAATTCACCGGCATCATGTCGATAGTAGATGAGGTAATTAAAATAACACTGCTATGATGGTTTGATTATAAATATATTTGAGACTAGACTTTATGGATCTGGCTATGTGAGACTATATTTTGAATCAATCCCTTTTTTGCTTTAAAATCATTTGTTTCATCATGTGTAATAGAACGAAAGAGGGGCTCTGGGAAGCGTGTAACCGTCATTTTCCCGGGAAAAACGTCGCGTGTCCTTCACATAAAAATCAGTCTACAGACGACCTTGGAAGTTGGGGAAGGTCTCATTATTAAGTTTATCTACAAACTGTTCACATATTGGCAGTAAAAAAAAGGACTAATAGCCTACATTAAAATTCGTACATTGACCCTTTAAAAATGGGCACATGATAAACTCTGTTGTTTATCAAAAAAAATTGTTTTAATAACAAATAGGCTATAATACAAATTAAATACATAAAATGAAACACATTATAAAACAATAATGCAGCAGACTCCATTATTCAAAATGAAATATATTGAATGTCTCATCTGGATATTGTACAAAAAAGGACAATAAAAAAAACCCTCAGAACTGACAAAAAGTCATTATATGATACAGGTGCATTTTTCAGTTTGATAAAGTGAATTTTAAATAAAAGTACGATTCTGTAGGATTTTCAACATATAGGCTACAAGATAAATAATGTGCTCATGTGTTAAAATCCAGTGTGCCATCTTAAAATAAATACATATACTCTTAGAAAAAAGGTTCAATCGAGTTCAAAATAGAACCCTAGAGTTCTTGACTCATTTGTAACAAAATATATATACAATATATATTTATATATGTCCACGCACATAAAGAAAATCTACATGGTACACGTTGTTATAGCCTATTCAGTGACCCATTACATGTAGGCTATATATGAGATATACAAATGACACCCGTTTTGTAGAATAACCCCAAAAGTATCTGATTTCTCTGTGTTTGTGGATCTGGAGCAGTCCTGTATGACAGGGCGAGTACTAAACCCCACTGCTCCGCTTTGATGTCCAGTTGGTCTGCCAGACTGGAGCTCTGCAGAGCCAGAAATCCCTCTGGTTAGGTCGTCAGCTTTCTACTGAAGCCACAGGCGTGTGCCTGTCAGATCAACAATCTCCATCAAATCCCACTGCATGTCAGTCACATGGCAACTTCATTACGATTGGGAGGAAAAACCTGATATTTTGTTTCTCCAAGAAAAACCTGGATTTATGTTTCTTCCACTTTGTCCTAATAAAAATGATATAATGCATTTGTGTCAGAATTCTGGAGACCAGTTCATTCTACTAGACCACAAATCAACAGTAAACTTTCATGTGATCCTAAAAACTAAATATTACTGAAATCCGGAGAGGAACTGCAAACATACAACCAAAATGAAGCTAAATAGGGTGACTTGCAGGAGTCTTAGAAGTTCAGCAATAATATATGGTTTTGTATACTCCATAAATCTGGCGATATCCATTTTTTTTACCGTTGCGCGCTTTAGTAGGCTACTGACTGTTGTTTATACTCTCAAGTCACTCAGACACTACCAGACACTCATTCAAACATTGATTCATTCTCAACTGTCACTGATTGTGGTAATTTAAGACTTTGTTCATCTGGTTCACAGTCAAACCTTTGTTTGAACACACTTGTGTACAGTTTCAGATATGTGTCTGCTGTGCCACAGACACATTGGTCAAGATGTGATTAGGATGTCGGAAAGCTGTAATACCTCCATCTGGTGGACATGTTCTGCAACTGCAATAAACAAGAGGGTGATGAAATAATGACATAAAATGTGGACCCCGCCCCCCTTATTTTTGCTACAATTAGTAAATTAGAATTAGAATTTTTTAATACTAAGTGTCAGCTATAGTTATACTTTACAGAAAATGCAGCTGCTAAGATTGTTATAGAAAATAAAGGTTTTGTGTAAAATAGCCTCTTTGCGCTTGCGCCCCTGAAGTGCCTTCAAATATTCAACATTATTCAATGTGTTGACGTCATTTCCAATGAAACAGGAAGACAGGATGGGACATATCGAACAGCTCCTCCCCTTTTTTTAAAATAGCCAATAGCGTCTCGTTTCTGTCACAGCTCGACCAGAGCCGTTGAGCTCGGAAAAGCCACAGTTTCCTCCTAATCTCTAACCGTTTCTCCTGTTAATCTCCATATCGCTTTAAAATACAACATTCAAATCCGATGCGTTTTGTGGTCTGCGCCGACTCATGCATGTGATCCACTCTGTGTATCGTGTCTCTGGACCAGAGCAGTGTGTGCGCTCCAGGGATTCACGTGACACAAACGTGAAACCAGACTTGATTCGCCCCAATGAAAGCATTTTTACACTGTCTGAATCGTTCCCTATACCCTATAGTGCACTATGTGCCATGTAGAAAATAATAAATGTGTGAACAAGTGACCAATTTTAGCCACAGCATCTATTTGGGGGCAGGACGCTTTAGATCTAGAGAGCATTTGATTGGACAGAATATCTGAAGAGAAGCTGAAGTGCAGAGTGATGTCATCAAAATCATTTATCCATATTTGCGGTAGTGAGAGAGTTTTGAATGCTTATATCTTCTAAATGTTGTCGTAGTTTTGGAGCACACTAGCTTATAGATAACAGTAAGACTAACATATTCATGCTAAAAGCCAAAAAACGTCAATTTTGATTTCATGGGAACTTTAAATTTGATTTCAATGGTGATTTCAACAAAACATTAATGATATTTGCGAGACTTTACAGTGAAATCCCAAATTTGTTCTGTTTTTCACACAAAACTCACAATATAGTTCAACAAATATGTATGAAGCACTGCTGTCACTTTTAAACCAACCAGATTTATGTTTGTCAGTGTGTCAACTTGCGTAACCAACTTGAAAATGAACAAAACCTGCGTGCAGATCTCTTTCGCCCTCACGCGAAACTCACGAAAGCGCGGATGAAAGTGATTGAATGCCCACGAAATTCAAAATTCACAGTCCAACTGTAAATGTAACCACACATTCATTATATGGATAAGATAACAGCAGCAGAGCTAGTACATTCACATACTTAGATTTCCTCGTTTCATGGTACGTTCTTAGAAATAAAGGCTCCAAAAGAGGGGTTCCCCAAAAAAACAGTTCATAAAAGAACCATTTTCTTAGTGTGAAGAATATTGTAATAATCTAAAGAACCTTTTGTGCAATGAAAAGGAATGAAAAGCTTCTTCAACATTAGATGCCAATAAAGAAACTTTACGTTTTAAGAGTGTAGAAAAAAAGAATACTACGTTTGAATGACGACATTTTTATTTGTAGGTTAATTATTCCTTTAAAAAGTCATTCCCAAATTGAAGCATGGACTAGAGAGAGACAGTGAGCCCGTCTATAGGGTCTCCTCCTTAAGGACTTGTGAATCACTCGAGTCTGTACAAAAAGATTAGAGTTACAGCCCTGAACCAGAGTGAGACATGTTTGACATTAATGCCGCATTGTATATTATCAGAAACGCTGAATGTGGACGCAGAGATCCAAGGCGGAGAATGTTTAAGGACTAATTACGAACCAGCGAGGCACAAGTCCTATAGCATATTTTCTTACTTGTGTGGAAAAATATAGCAGGCTCCATTTATTTTTCTGCACTGTTATTTCTGGATGGCTCCTGCTTCGGGTAAATAGTCCCGTTCCCTATTGTAAATCTGACGGGCACAGGTCTTCGGAGACTTTTGAGGCTCTTTTAAGGAAAAATAGAGACAGGCTTGGATGGCTTTTGGCCATAATGAGAGAGTGGAAGCAAAGGGAGAGCTTTGATCCATGGCCTGTAAGCTCATGTTTAAATCTGTTAGCAGAAATCACTCATCTTTGCTCGAGGATGAAACGACCAGATCAAAGTAGCTTTCTTCGCATTTAATGGACAATGAAAGCCAGTTTAGATGTTGGTGACATAGCTACCATCAGCTAACGTAAAGGCTCTATCAACACGTTAAGTAAATATATATATATATGTGTGTGTGTGTATGTATATATTTATTATGTATCTAGGTAGACAGACAGTGCAATGACATCCATACATTTTCTGAGTGGCTTAAGTGTCCAAAAACACTCAGAATGATCCAGAAACGTAACCGCACAATTAGCACTCATCATTCAATTACAATAAATATCCATTTCCTTAGAAACGGCTCCATAAACCGGTATCAATTAGCAAAAACGTGTGCGCAGGGAAAAAGAAATAATGCAAGTCAAACTGTGAAAATATTATTTTATTCATAGAGCTTCACTCGGAATAGGCCTCTCTGGCGCCACACTCTCATTTCATATCAAACGCTTGTCCAAACCACACAAGAGCAGGAGCTCCACAAGGACCTATCATGGGCCCTGTGCTATTCCAGCAGTGCTAAGTGGAGAGGAGGAGACCTGGATGAACGCCCGATCAGATTTCCTTATTCTCCGTTTCGCTGGACCGCTGTGTGTCGTGAATCTCCTTTCCACCTCAGCTCGTTAATTTCCCATAAACGGAGTTGTGAATAAATATTTAAGTATGATATATCCAGCGTTGATTGATGTTAAACACTTTGAGATAAGCCAACAAGAATTGAGAAGACAAAATGATATGAGTTGTGAGGAATAACAGAGGAAAGTCTGAACAACTTGTACTTTACAAAGAAATTACACGAGGCAATAAAGAATTGAGGATTTTCTGTAAACCGTTTGCGGAAACTCTGTTAGTGGCTCTCAATGTGTAATAAAAGAGCAGGATATTTAGCTAGAAACGATCATACTGTATTTGCCACACTGTATTTCTTCTAATGAAGGCACATATTAAATTAGATCCTCATTAAATCAGAATTCATTTAGTGCCCATTCAGGAAACAAAAACCTATGAAACATGTACAAAAACTAGGAATTATATTTAGTTAACTTTGAAGTTTATCCTGCAGCTCACATTTGATCTTTTAATGCATTATACACAAATATAATAAAAACATAATGGAATGCAATATTGTAAAACCAAAACAAAGTGAACAGGGTTTTTTCAACTGCCATGGTCCTTGAGTACTGTGACAATGCAGATTAAACAAAAAACGTTTACACTAACATTTGAAAGTTTAAGGGTTAGTAAGATTTTTTTAAAGAAATGAACACTTTCATTCAGCAAGAATCAATTAAATTGATCAAAAGTAACAGTAAAGACTTTTACATTGTTAAAAAGCATTTCTTTTTCTAATAAATTCTACTGAACTTTCCATTCATCAAATAATCCAGAAAACAGAAGCAGCACAACTGTTTTTAACGTTGATGATAATAAGAAATATTTCTTGAGCATCAAATCATATTATAATGATTTCTGAAGGATTATGTTATATTATAGTGAAAATTCTGCTTTGGAATTACAGGAATAAATTATATTTAAAAAATATAATAAAATAGAAAAAACTTTTATAAATGGTAATAATATTTCACAATATTACTGCTTTTACTGTATTTTTGATCAAATAAATGCAGCCTAGGTGAACATAAAAACATTTTGAAAAATCTTACCAACCTCAAGATTTTGAACGGCAGTGTATCTATCAAAACTATTTTGGATTACATATTTGTATTTCTGATTTTTCTTCAAGTTTAAATCTACATGAATGATTATGTTTGGGGCTGAGGGTATGATGATGTGTTCTATTAAATATTCCAGGGATCATCTTTTGATTCATTCTGATGCAGTGGAACATGTTTTGTCCCATATCTCAAGAATCAGTGCATGATATGATACACAGAATTAAACAATAGGAAGAACTGTTGTCTATGCTGAGAGAGAGAACAACAGAAAAACAGTAATATCCAGTCTCTTTAAATAGAGACAACAGCAAAGTTGCTTAGGATGATGTTTATATGAGCAACAGATCAGTGAGAGCTTGTAAGTATCGGAGGATATTTTGGATTCACATTTGAGTCACTGAACTCAGGCAAATGAGGTGTTCATAATTACTGTATATCAGAGAACAAAGGATGATTGATTACCAGAGCCCTGGATGAAAAACTACTAACTTGTAGTTGGGGATCAATAGTTTCGAATTACATGGAAAACATCAACTCTTCCTCAAGAAAACATCCCCAGGTCTGGTTGTGTCGAATTTATTCATCAGTTTACTTGGCTAGCCTCTTAGCCACGTCCTGATATGCCAACTCGATCTCGCTGTCTGCGGCTCGCGTGTTGATGAACTCTTCTTGTGCATACGCACTGTTCAGATAACGCCACACTCCTGTCAAATCGCTGGGAATGTCATAGTTACGATATTTCTTGGCAACCACCTGCAGACAAAAATGGATGGAAAAACATGAATGAAAATAATTCCATTTAAAAAGAAATGTAACCTGCTTTTCATTTGTCTTGTTTATGCACTGCTGTCGCTGAGAGGCCTGTTCACACTAAGAACGATAACTATAATCAGAGAAGGACTTTGCTATAATAGAGTCCACAACAGCGGACAATATCGTTCTGTTTATTCTAAGCACGCGCTGCAGTTTTGTCGTCTGCCGCTTTAAATGCTCGAGCTTGTTAAAGTCAGGTGGTTTCTGATTGGCTGTCAATGTTTTTATCCTTCATTAACTGAAAAACAATATCTTCCTTTGTGTTCAGCAGAAGAAAGAAACTCACACAGGTTTGGAACAACATGAGGGTGAGTAAATATGACAGGATTTTCATTTTAAAGCGAACTATTCCCATTATTCCTTTATGGGTTTTGCTCATGGTTTTGCTGGTAGCATGGCCCCCTGCTGGTATAAACCATAACTACACCATATGGCAGCAAACAGCATCTTCTCCATGAGTCCAACTTTCCCCCAAAACTGCCATTGAGATGAATGAGAATGCTAACGGATAGCTCTCTCCGGGTATTGCAGACCGCCTTGGGTAACCCCCCAAAAACTGCAGGCCAACTGCTAGTGTCAAGTCCCCTTCAGCGGCTCGGCTCACCTTCACTATGTGGAGCTTTGGCAGCAGGTTGCAGTCTGCCAGAGTCAGATCGTTCCCATCCAGGAACTTGCGGTTGGAGGCCTTCTCCTCCTCCATGCTGTCGGCATCTACCTCATCAGGCAAGGGACTGTTCAGGTAGTCGTCCAGCTTCTTGAGTGCCTTTGTCAAACCCTTCTCCAGAGCTAACAAAACAGCACATAATAACCAGTATGTTTTTGCACGGTATTTGATTGTGAATGGTCGAATCAGTTGCCAAACATAGGGTAACGGGACTAAAGGCACATCGCGGTAAAAGGCGTATTCTCTTTTATGGCACAAAAATTCAGCTCAGCTGAAATCTCAAATTTGGCTGATCCATGACGCGATCACCGACACCAACGCAAAGTTGATTCTTAGCTAATTTGATCAGATATTTAATGTTTTTTATAATCTTGTAGATTTATGTAGCAAATGAGAACCGATACAATTACCGGTATTGACCATATTTTGAGACAAAGGTCTTGTTAATGATTTTGAGTTTTGTTCAAGCCAAGGTAATTAAAGTAACGGTAATTATGGTATTTAAGTTTATCAATGATGGAGGAATATGTAAAAGTATGGTATTTGGGGTAAAAGGCGCCCCTGCTCACATATTAAACACATTTCAATTTTGCCCCATGCTGGTTTCACCCTGTGTGTGGAGTAACAGGCCCACCTTGCCATCTTACTTTTGAGATTTTTAAACAAACCACTTTAATGATTTATTTTCACACAATATATATATGCATATATGGGTGATCATATGTCAATATAATCTTTTTTTTAATATATATTGGTGATATTCTGATTAGTTTGATATTGGAAGCACTTTTTTTCAATAATATAATATTAATACCAAATATGATGTTTAATATTACATACACTACCGTTCAAAAGTCTGGGTAAATAATCCAATAATCCTTTTTTATGTTTTTGAAAAATAATTATTTTATGCTCACCAAGGCTCCATTAATTGATCAAAAATACAGTAAAACCTGCAATAATGTGAAAAATCGTTACAATTTAAAATAAGTGCTTTCTATTTTAATATATTTTAAAATGTAATTTATTTCATTTCATATTATTATCAATATAGAAAACAGTTATGCTTAATATTTTTGTGGAAACCATTCAGGATTCTTTGATGATTAGAAAGTTCAGCATTTATTTGAAATAGAAATCTTTTGTAACCTTATAAATGCCTCACTTTTGATCTATTTAATTCATCTTGCTGAATAGAAGTATTATTTTCTTTTAAAAAAAAATGTACTGACCCCTAACATTTGAACGGTAGTGTGAATATAATATGTGAATATAAATATAATACTCTTATATTTAATATTATTAATGTTTTATTATTATTATTTAAAAAATATTTTCTTTGGCTGCCAGGTTCCATATGTACGTCGTTTAAATACTGGCAAAACTCCAAATATTTATATCAGTCATCATTGGTTATCGTCTATCAACCACAACAAAAAATAGTTATAATTTCAGCCAAAATGTCTATTTTGGCACATTCCTACTGAAAACGTAGCCACTCTAAAAAGTGAACACTATTCATAATGTAATGCTAAAATACGTAGGATGTTTACAGCACTATTGATTCCATATAGAGTTAACCGAATTTAACTTTTCCCTGTTTCAGTGTACTGACCAAAACACAATATATCCATTCATTCATTCAATCAGTTTGATCCAGTTTGACATGCATACCTTCATTCGCATCTGGCTTTGTGTTTTTAATGAAAGCTGAGAACTTTGCAAATATGTTATTCCCAGCTGTGTTTGACTCCCTGTGCCTGGCTGCAAGTTTGGGGTACCTTGGACACAAGGAAAGGTACATAGAAAAACATGTGTCAGTATTCTTTACAGTTCTAGTTCACAGTGGTTTAATGTGATGTTTAATACAATATACATTGCAAAGGGGGAAAAAAAATATTCTTGGAAGTCTAGAGCTGCGGTTCTTAACTGGTGGGTTGTGACCTAAAAATGGGTCATAGGCCATGAAAAAAAATGATAAATAAAATAAATAATATAAAAATAATGATAACTTGTCCCATTAAGTGATGCTGTGCCTGTGATGCTAGCTATGCCATTCTTAGTCATATAAATAGATTTGAATGTTTGATGTTTGTTTACTTTAGTATACAATTTTGGTGCTTTGTTTGACTGTGATTGATGTCCAATGCAAAATCTGGGTCCTGAAGCAAAACCAGTTGAGAAGAACCACAGGTTTAGAGTTTCTATAGTGTATTTGTAAAAGTGAGCTTACTTCGGTGGTGCCAAAACCTCCTCCAGGAACTCCTCGATCTTGTTAATGTCTGTCTTCAGCTCACCGTTATAGGTCAGGAAAGGAGGGTGAGTGCCTGGAGCCAAATTGTGCAAATCAGCTGGTTTCCTGAACAACAACAAAAATTATATATTTTATTAATTTCTTAATGTCATTACTCAACCAGCTCTTGCATTGCAGAAAAAAATGTAGGTCGATTCTTTTTCATTTTCGTATTGGCAATGAATAAAATTCTGAACTATATTTGACTTATATTTCTCAAATATAATAATCCAGTTTTCCTGTCAAAGCTCAAACCAATGTTTAATAATCTAAAACTGACTGCAAATACTGTAATAACTTTTTTTTTTAGATTTAATATCCAATAGAAATGTCAACACGTGGCATTTGTTACTGACATTTATTTAATATAATAATGTAGATTTCTTGTCATTAGATATATCAGACGGATAAAGTCCTCACCTCTTGAGGTCGACGGTGGTGACGTTGAAGACTACACCTTTGAGCCAGAGGATCATGAAGAGGCGTTGGGAGAACGGACAGTTTCCGATGCTCTCGCCATCACAACCAGCCTGCAAACACAAAGACACATCTTTACATATACATCACCTCCAGGAATCAGTAAGTCTTCATTTATCTTAACATGTCTGAGACCAGTCCTCATGTTCGAGAGGGAAGAGACTGGACTGAGAATGATAAAGTGTCATAGCGCCCCCTGCTGCTGCTTTAATGATTTGATGGACGTTACCCTGAAGTCAAACTACAAGGACATTTTCAAGTAAAATAATCGCTAAATGTTGTCAGATAAACCCTATGGGTAACACTTTACATATAATGCACTATAAAATATTTATAATGCCTTGTAATGCACCTTATAATGCATTGCATGCTCTCATGAATAATTGTAACCACAGTTACAATACATTATAATACTTATTATTATAATTATAATTAAACACACCTTTAGAAAGTATAATGTATTAAAACACATGACAAACAACCAATTTCAAATTGGTTTTTCAAATATTATAATACATTTTTAATTTTGGTTACAATTATTTATGAAAATATAGAATGAAAGTGACATGTGGAGTGACAAGTGACATTATAATGCATTATAACGTACATTTTGAATACCTATATAATGCATTATACATGAAGGCTTTAAAGTAGTGTTAACAAGCGGTAAACGATTTCTTAAAAACACTTGATATTTGAAATCAACCCAAACAAACACACACCCCTCCCTTCATTGCGCCGCCCCCAAAACGCACAGACATGCAATGCAAGATTGGGTGTCTTAAAGGGATAGTTCACTTTGAAATTATTTTTTTGTATGTTTTAGCTTACCTCAAGGGCATCCAAGATGTAGGTGTCTTTGTTTCCGCAGTAGTTTTAATTTTGATATTTTTAGGTCAAACCGTTCTTGTCTGTCAGTCATATAATGCAGGTCTATGGTCACTTCCTCAAAGAGCATGCACAGAAAAGTCCAAATTAAACATGATTTAATGACTCGTAAATGTAAGTACACATTGATGGCCGAAGACACGAAACGAGCGGTTTGTGTGAGAAAACGAACAGTATTTATATCGTTTTTACCTCTTGTAAACACAGCCACGTCCAAGTGATCTGAGGGCGCGGGCGCTTCGGTCTGCGCAAGCGCCGGAAGTGATCTCTCGCGCGTGTACGTCACTCATTGTTTACACAGAACAGAGATTGTAGGTAAGACGGCTAATTAAAATGGTACTAATTTGCTCTTATCCGGGATGTTTAAACCGTCGTAAAATTTTAATTAGCCGTCTTACTTACAATCTCTGTTCTGTGTAAACAATGAGTGACGTACACGCGCGAGAGATCACTTCCGGCGCTTGCGCAGACCGAGGTGGTGACCATAGACCTGCTTTATATGACTGACAGACAAGAACGGTTTGACCTAAAAATATCAAAATTGAAACTACTGCGGAAACAAAGACACCTACATCTTGGATGCCCTTGAGGTAAGCTAAAACACACCAAAAATTAATTTCAAAGTGAACTATCTCTTTAATGGATGGATGTCTGAAGTGAGGCAAAATAATACTTAGATGATGAAAAAAAAATACTATGAAGAACAAAAAATGAAGAAGGTACACAAGAGTATATTGATGAGTTTCCCCCATATGTAAAAGCGCTTTGAGTACCTAGAAAAGCTCTTTATTAATGTAACGAATTATTATTATTATATTATATACAAGCAAGAGTTGGTTTTTAATCGCCCGCAGCACCGCAGCAGCTCCAGACAAACAATGACACTCAAAACTGTCCTGTTACTATAGCTAACATTACTACAACAGCATATATTTGGTTATGTGAATTATATCAAAACCAATGTTACTCGCATGTGGAGCAGAAACAACGCAACCTCAGCGGCCGTTTTCAGGCCTTCCCGCTTAGGCTCTCTCCAGTTCGGGAAAGCCTTTCTAATATTAACTCGGTCCTAAAGCACTTGCCTGATCATAACCCTTCTTTTGCCAGTGATATTCCTCTGAGCTTTTCTCTTTTGTAATGTCTCTTATCCTCTTTCTTCAAATCTCCCTCTTGCTCACTCTCTCTCTCTCCTCCCCCATCATGAGTGGACACGCCCCCTACTGCTGATTGGCTACAAGTGTGTTGTGGTGCTCAGTCCGATCCACTTTCAACAGCGTTTCTCAGAAATATATATTTCATTCTCATAAATCGCTTAATACATGTTAATATACAGTATGAATGCCTAAATCTCTGAAGACACTGACATTTCCAATAAGTGCAATGTATTGCAGGTGAGCTGTGTTCTTTATTATTTCTTTATTATTGTTATTTTCTTTCTTAATAGTTCTTTCTTATTATTATTATTCCGCTCAAGAACTCAGTGTTTTGTGATATTATTTTGTAAAATGGTACAGATACTTGTGGTTTGGTGGGATTTTGCTAAAACCATGAAATTATTAAGGATAAATAATTCAACCTGATTCATTCAGTTACAGGTCAGGGAGATAAAAAAAAGTAATTAAGTTAATATTGTACTTTAGTTTAACACCTTAGATTGCCGCCATTGACCTCACAGAGGTCGCAGTCTGGACGCCACGAAATTGGGGCATGCACCAGGAGCAATTGTGCTTATGCTCATTTTAAAATCAATATCAAATTAGTTACACTAATTTACCTTATTCAGTGATTTACGCTATATTTCCTCATAATGAAGTGTATAAATGACCCTGGTTTTTACTATGCCTGACAGTGCATTGAAAAATGTTTTCACACTGCTACTGTACACTCACCGGCCACTTTATTAGGTACACCTGTCCAACTGCTCGTTAACACTTAATTTCTGAGCAGCCAATCACATGGCGGCAACTCAGTGCATTTAGGCATGTAGACATGGTCAAGACAATCTCCTGCAGTTCAAACCGAGCATCAGTATGGGGAAGAAAGGTGATTTGAGTGACTTTGAACGTGGCATGATTGTTGGTGCCAGAAGGGCTGGTCTGAGTATTTCAGAAACTGCTAATCTACTGGGATTTTCACGCACAACCATCTCTAGGGTTTACAGAGAATGGTCCGAAAAAGAAAAAACATCCAGTGAGCGGCAGTTCTGTGGGCGGAAATGCCTTGTTGATGCCAGAGGTCAGAGGAGAATGGCCAGACTGGTTCGAGCTGATAGAAGGGCAACAGTGACTGAAATAACCACTCGTTACAACCGAGGTATGCAGCAAAGCATTTGTGAAGCCACAACACGCACAACCTTGAGGCGGATGGGCTACAACAGCAGAAGACTCCACCGGGTACCACTCATCTCCACTACAAATAGGAAAAAGAGGCTACAATTTGCAAGAGCTCACCAAAATTGAACAGTTGAAGACTGGAAAAATGTTGCCTGGTCTGATGAGTCTCGATTTCTGTTGAGACATTCAGATGTTAGAGTCAGAATTTGGCGTAAACAGAATGAGAACATGGAACCATCATGCCTTGTTACCACTGTGCAGGCTGGTGGTGGTGGTGTAATGGTGTGGGGGATGTTTTCCTGGCACACTTTAGGCCCCTTAGTGCCAATTGGGCATCGTTTAAATGCCACGGCCTACCTGAGCATTGTTTCTGACCATGTCCATCCCTTTATGGCCACCATGTACCCATCCTCTGATGGCTACTTCCACCATGTCACAAAGCTCTAATCATTTCAAATTGGTTTCTTGAACATGACAATGAGTTCACTGTACTAAAATGGCCTCCACAGTCACCAGATCTCAACCCAATAGAGCATCTTTGGGATGTGGTGGAACGGGAGATTCGCATCATGGATGTGCAGCCGACAAATCTGCGGCAACTGTGTGATGCCATCATGTCAATATGGACCAAACTCCCTGAGGAATGCTTCCAGCACCTTGTTGAATCTATGCCACGAAGAATTGAGGCAGTTCTGAAGGCAAAAGGGGGTCCAACCCGTTACTAGCATGGGGTACCTAATAAAGTGGCCGGTGAGTGTACGTCTCTGCAGTCGAGGAGATCAGGTGTCCCAAAACAGCGGCAACACTAGTACGAGACCAGCTATAGCTTACACTGTGACACAATACCCAGCACAATATGAATTATGCACACTGCATTCATTAACCGCGGTCCTGGCAGTGAGAAGAACATGAGGAGCGTGCTGTCAAATATATAATAGGTACACGGACACCACTAGTGAAAATACTTCTGTTGCATCTTTTCTAAATTAACAGAGTTTGTTTTCATTACCAGGTTCGAGAGAAATCATGAGAGACAATGCATTGCATAACAAAGTCAGATAAATGAGGCAGATGGTATTTGAAAGGTCAGGACACTTCCAGTTCCACTCATCTGTCCATTCTGGCAAATTCAGAACAGAGAGACGACTGGAAGCAGGACAATGAGCGGCTACGATCTGGAAAGTGCGGAACAATAGGCCGGTTTGCTATAGGACCGGTTGCTCTGTTGGGCAGCAGTTCAGGGCTGTAAACAGAACGGGGTGTGACTGACTGACTGACAATGCCTTGTGTTCAGTATTTATGCTGTTAAATGCAAAGGATTAGTGCGTGTAAAAGGATTTGTTTGTTTCGAACATTTTATTTTTTCAATGATTTAAGTTGCTTCAGTATGACTGCCATTGGCACATGAGATGCATTCTCCAATTTAATCATTTGACTTTCATCATAACTGAAGCGTGTAATGCTTTGTCAGTGTTTGTCATATGTTTGCTCTCTCATAAGTGACTTTGCAGAGGCTATCTATGAAACAAAACGTATTATCTTTTGATTATTTTCCCCATTATGTTCAGATCTAATAAGCTTGTTGCATTATGTGCAATGATGGACATCACTTTTAAAAACTGTATTTATTTTGTATTTGTGTGCAATGAAAACAAATTGTATTCTAATAATGGTATGTATACCTTTATTTTGTGTTAGGCCCACAATCACAAAAACTAGGTGTCCACGATATATCGGTATCATATTGGTTATTGGACAATATTATTATATTTAATAATAGTTTTATATTTTTATAATCTATTGGTATCAGTCAATATTAAATAAGTCTTGACCAATTTTGGATATTTAATTCATGCTTATTTCCTTCATCAATGTATCTTGAATCTTTAAAACACTAATAATGATAATGAATTTAATAAGACTGTTAAATGAAATATATAGCAAATCCATTTTTCTTACTGTACATTATATATGTTGTGTCACTTTTAGCATTTAAAAGCAGATTTTAGTTTTCAGTGTTTTATTTTTAATTAGTATAAAATGGTTTATTTAGACAAAACAGTATCATTTATTAGCCACTTATTAGCTTATTGGTACAGGTCAAATTTTTTATATCAGTGCATCTCTACCAAAAACATCAGAATGCGAATTATTGAGGGTATATTCTTTTAACACCACCTTTATAAGCAACCGATAATCTATAAACCAATGTGCGAGAACTACTGGCATTCAAACATCACTCTACTTACAACCCTAGTCAAATATGCACATGTTACTCTAGAACAACTATTGAGTTACACTGACATCATGAGAGCTTCATAACTTTACTTCTGCATACTCTAATGCTAGATATATTTTCCTTACCTTGACAAATAACTCAATGTCAGGTTCTTGACCGTCTCCCATTGTAGACACTTTCTTTGACTCAAGTACCTCTTCTGATCTGTCCCCTACATCCTCCCAGCAGTATTTTGCTAATATTTCGGGTTAAATGTCAACGTTCATCCACGCTCACTCAAATTCAGTTTGTTCTGCTCTTGATGGGCATCTAATGGCACCAGGTGCTGTAATGTCACCTCGAGCCCAGATGAAAGGTGAATCTAGCTCTCTCCCAAACAGGGATGATGTAAAAGAGAGGGAATAGGTGAGAGGCTTTAGTTGGGGGTGGAGCTTTACTTTGCCCCGCCCCTGACACAAATAACTCTGATGAGCTTGAGTGACAGATGAGAATAAACCAGAACTGTAACTATGATGTTGAGAGATGACCTTGAAACATGGAGATTCACGTTTCTGATTCAGTATTCGTCCGTGCACATATATTACATGTAAACACAGACAATTCATGAATTTCTTATCAAAAAGATTTAGCCCTATAAATAAGTTTCTTTTTAGAGTCTCGGCCACTAAACTCGTGCGCCATCTTGTCTCTGTATAACTAGGCCTATATGACATGTTCATGGCCCAGAAACTCAAGAGTAGAGGAATGAGCCGCATGCATTTTTAATGCAGTCCAAGTCACAGGCAGTGCGCTGGCAGGCAACGGCAGGTTATATTTGATCATCTTCTGGAGCCCAGGAGCATAAGATTCCCTGTTAAATATTTTATGAGCTGGCTTTGGTTTATACCATGAATTCGCGTTCAAAGTTTTCGGACATGACTGATATGAACCTGTGAAATGAAGATTACTCATTTGGTTTCTTAAAATATATAATGGTGTTTAGGGAGTCAGATAGTCAGGAGGGGGGGGGTAGGGGGGGGTAGGTGGGGGGGTAGTACATACAGTATAGATATACAATACTATAGTAATGAACGCAACTTTCATGCGCAATTGATTGATGGATAAACTGCTCCTACTTCAGTGTTGCACGTCCATGAATGAGCAGGGTTTTATAGCGTATTTAATTCAACAGCTCTGGTAAACTTAATCATATATCCCATTTCAGGGGGGGCCAAAATTATGATTTAAAATCAGTCAAAGCTAGAAACATATCTTCATATTTACTGGCAAAGCTTCATGTTAAATGAAAATCCCGCCTCTCTGACTCCCCGAACGCCATTATATATTTTGGAAGAAATTACTACATTCATGCTACAGTCAGTGTAGGATGCAGTTGTTAGCGGTGGATGATTTTCCTCCTTTTTGAAATATACTGTCTATATATATACTGTAAATATATGAATGACTAATCATAGCAACTAACAATGCTTGCTTCAGTGTTGTTGTAAATTAAACCTGACGCATGAAAGACTACAGTGGCTTTACATACAGTAAATTCCCAGTAAAATATATTTTGCTAAAAACGTTTTGAAGTAGAAGCAAATGGATTTCATTTACTAGTAATTCAAATGCCCTTTAACCACAGGTTACATCACTGATGATGTGTCCGAGTGCATTATAAGATCACCTTTCACCTTAGATGAGTTGGAATATGAATTAAATAATGTCAGTGAATGAAGCTCCAACATGAGTCTCTTTTTTCATGGCTCAGTTCCCAACAGGTTCAGTGTAATCACTGCAGTGAATAATTAACTTCTGCATGGTGCACATTTGGCTGAGCCAAAGTCCTCTAAGAGTTTTAAAATATATTTCTTAAATGTTCAAGGTCACACTTCAGGAATTGTTTACCGCCTGATAAACATTGTTTAATCAAAGTTGCAATTGTGTGGAAGAGTCTGCTTATCTATATCTGATTATCACATTGCTGCTGCTACACATTTAAAAAATGGCCACTAATGTCACATGTTTTTTTATATGAACAGAGTTAAGTTAGCCTGGTTAAAACCAGACCATTCTCAGTTGTAACTGAGTTATGGTCTGGCAAAGCGTCATAGACAAATCATTTCCAGAGGGGCGTCACCAACGGACGTCGCGGATAGAGCTAAACCCAATCAGAGCGATGAAGGAGATGACGTATGCAGAGCGGCGGAGAAACGTCTCCGAGTGTTGTTCTTTGCTCGGTTTTTAACAAAAAGGAAACGTTCAAATCGCTTAAAACAGACGTGATAGCTGATTCGAACGAGTGATGTTCGACGGCGGCATCCATCTTTGTAATGTAGGCTACAAAATCTGCTTCAAAATCCCAGCGCTGTCGTCATCGTGTAAAGCCCGCCCCAACGTTTCTGATTGGTGCCTCGATTTCGACGGATTGGAAATGGGTTTGAATGAGCTCTTTGCCAGACTCACTTTCAGAGCAAAATCTAAATTTGCCGGAAGTTGTCTGGGTTTTCCCAGGCTAGAGTTAAGGCCCATTCACACCAAGAACGATAACTATAACCATAACTATATTAGCGTCCACACCAACGGATGTTATTGTTCTGTTTATTATAAGTGCTCGCTGCAGTTTTGTTGACTGCCGCTTTAAATGCTCGAACTCTGCTAATCTTTCATATTTAGAATGGTTTTTAGAGCTATATCTTTATTGTTATTGTGATCGTTATCGTCCTTGGTGTGAACAGGCCTTTAAAATGGTTTCAGCGATACTCAGGAAACAATACAATCGTGATAACTGTATCCTTTTTAATAGCAGGAGTTAAAACAAATATAGACATACTGTAAATGTAAGAAGTAAAATTATTCTTTTTAATACGTAAATATTGAATCTAATAACATCTAATGAACCACCAACATCTCTATGATTTAGTACAGGTGGCAATGTCAATTCCAGTCATAATCATCTGCCTTCAGCAGGTCACAGCACAGCCAATATTAAATTCATAACCAAGGCCAACATTTACTTGACAAATGCTGTTATGTTCTCTTTCAGGCTTTATTACGAAAGCAGTCTGATGTTATGTCAATCAACAACAACTTACACTCCTTTATTCCTTGTTTTTTATGACGGCCATAAAATAGTTATGTAATATTTGAATTGTTCCTAAGGGTTTCTTAAGGACAACACCTTTATCGCGCTATGTTCATTGGTGCATCCATATCAGTGTATCTTATTTTCAATTGTGAACCGGTAAAAATAACATTTTTCTTGATGCCATAATTCTCATTCGGAATCCATGTCACGGTAAAGTGTTCCTCAGGTCAGGAGTTCATCCTGGTATCGTGACTGTACGGATCCCAAGTTAATGATTATTCATATTGCCTGTCACAGTGAACCTTCCAAAGGAAAATGAATGGCGACGCAATCAGGATCTCTATCTACTGACACAGGCTGTGAGCAAGCACAGAAACTTTTGAAAGCTCCATTGAAGTTAATGATCAAGAGGAAAATAGTACCTGAATGAATCATACCAATCTTTTCTGTAAAATTTAGGCCATTGTGCTTAACGTTGATTTTGATCTACCGAATCATTAACCTACTGCTAGAGATATTTACATCCATTACACTTCTAACAGCATTTCAGTCAGCCTGATTTTCTTTTGCATCCTTTAAAGTTTAAAACTGTTTTTCATTTAGATAATAAGGCAGTATGAATTCATGATTTTCATGATTTGTTATCACATTTTTTCTTTTGTTAAATCATCATAGATAATTGATGTGGTTCAGATAACATATTTTGAGTTTCTGCTGTTTAAACCAATCTCCATTGTATTAACTCAATTTTTTATTTTTATTTAAATGAACTCAAACGTTTAAGGCAACCAGGGTTACTTAATTTTTTTAAGTTAAACCAACACTTACTTATTTTACAGTAAAGTCACTGTTTTTGAGGGTTTCCCAAATGAGGTTTGAGAGATTAAAAGATATAACAACAATTTAGATGAAACAGGGGTTCAGTATAAAATCTGCTGATTGAGTGAACAAATGTTTGACATTCATTTTGTCTTCACATTGTCTTCAATGGTCAAAGGTAAGCAGAAATATGACAAACCACATCACTATCACAAACCACACCCAACTGACCTTTAGACTCTGAAATGTAGTAAGGCCAACTTTAATACTTTCTTTAGAAAAATTAAAAAAATAAAGTTCCGGATATTATTTGCCTTTGTCATAAATACAGCCCAAATAAACCGACAACAGCCCTTACCTTGACGAAAAGCGCAATTCCAGGCTGGTTCGGGTCGGGAACCTCAGTGGTCTCCTGCTGCACGCCGCTGTTCTCCACAGTCTTCAGGCTGTAGTCAACCACCTCCTCCGGTTCTGGAGATTCGTCTTCTGGGAGACTGTACGCCATGAGCAGGTCTTCGTTGACCAGTGAGGGCTGGTCATCACAAGGGTCTCCAATTCCCCCTAAAGATGAAGACCTTCCGGACCCGTATCCGTCTCCATTCTGCAGAGACGCCACCATCAGCTCGCTTTCGATCAGCTCTCCTCGTTCACTGGAGGGTGAAAGCTGAGCTTCTTCTTCTTCAGTTGAGTCTCTCGTGTTCATGTAGTCTGGAGAGGGTTGGTTGACCATGCTGTAGATCGGTTCCTCACGCGCGCCTTGATTCTCATATTTCGGCTCTGTGTTAGTACTCTTAATGTCAACATACGGCTTCTCGTATATGTTTTCGGTCCTCTCGTCGATTTGTTCATATATGTTTTCTTGAAGGTTCGTGGCCATGATTAAAGCTCGCCCAGAACTTTTGAGAAGTGCGAGGACGTCTGGAGAAATGGGAAAGTCGCTCACCTGTTGCAGCGGAAGATGACAGATCACTTATAAATGAACTTTGCTCGATGACTGTCATAAAATGTGAGCAGTAAATAAGTGACTCCCCGCTAGGTATTCATACTCTCTTGAGAAAAATTGCATAGCCTATTTGCTACATTTTTATTTAATTAATGTGTATACTTTAGCCCACAAATCATACTGGCAATATCATCCAGTACAGATTTTTTTTAAAAGTGTCGTGTGATATTAAAGAAAAATGTCATTTAATAAACCAAAAAGAATGTCTGAACCTCAAGGGTTGCTTTTCTTTTTCTAAGGTTTTGCTTTAAACTTCACCTTCAGCACGCATAACAGGCATGATATCAGCGTAATATCACACAAGTAATTCTCTGTTATGAGTCATTTCCGAGCGAAGTCCAGGGAATAAGCTTATGTTTAAACACAGATGCGTTCATCCTCCATGTTCTGTTTTTGGTTCAAGTACATGACAAAGCCAGTCTTACCTGTTTTAACGCAGTTTGCGTGTGTATTGTGTTTCATTCTCCCTGATTTTATTTATTTGCTAAACAACAAAACCAAAAGCCATCAACACATTCTTTGAACGTCTGGAAACGACCATTTCCACAAGCCTCTCCAAACATTAGGATTTACTACACATAGCAGCTTAGCTATATATTTATTATTTGATTAATTATTATTTGTTTTGCATAAAAATACAATTAAAACAATTGTCATAAAACACAACTTCAGAGGGAAATGCTCAATTATGATCACTAGGTGGCAGTGAGTGATCAGGAATAGAAAGAAAACTCTAACACTACAACAGTTTGTTATACCAATCCATCAGGTAAAATGATGTTAATTGCATTTTAAAGATGCTGGGATAATATTCAAGAGGCTTTTTTAAGTTATAAAATCAAATTTTATTAAATGTATACTCTATATGTATACTTTGACATTTGGATCATTTGAGTATTTTTAAATAGCCTACATTCAAATTTTTCATTTTGTATGTTTGGACATTGTTTATACCTTAATAAAATAAAAAAAATAAAAATTTTCAACAGGGAAATTCTGACAAAACCTCTGAACCCTCATGATTTACTATCCATATTACCTTTTTGCAGGGGGGTCTTTTGGCCATTAAAGGGATAGTTCACCCAAAAATGACAATTCTGTCATCCTTTACTCGCCCTCAAGTTGTTCCAACCCGGCATGAATTTCTTTCTTCTGCTGAACACACAAAAAATATATATTTTGAAGAATATGGGTAACCAAATAGTTGATGTAGTACCCTATGCCATCCATAGTATGAAAAAAAAAAAACTATGGAAGTCAATTGGGCACATCAACTGTTTGGTTACTGACATTCTTCAAAATATCTTATTTTGTGTTCAACTGAAGAAAGATATTCATTCAGGCTTTGGAACAACTTGAGGGTTCAAATGATGACAAAATGTTTATTTTTGGGTGAACTATTATGAAGGTAATATGATGCCATAAAGAATCGCATGCGCAGGGTAAGATTTGTGAAAGTGTACATAAGATTGCAAGCATGCAAGAGACGATTTGTAAAGGTGTAAATCGCCTTTCAAGTGTAAGAAAAACATATTTGCAGCATTTTACTGTTATTCGTAAGTGTAATGCATGTATTGTGAAACTGCAGCTTCATGCTTAGGCTACGCAAAATAAATATGATCTGTATTCTTCTGACTTCCATTTTTCCGTTACACTTTTGGCACGTTTGTTTCGCTCAAATACGGCAAAAAGCACTGCAAGCCTGTGAACAGCAATTTGCAACCGAAACAACAGAGTCAGAAACTCCGAACTGCAAAACAGATTGATCGCGTAAAATCAACCTTTGTGTAAAAAAATTAACTGTTGCAAATGTCTAAATGACTTGTGTACATGAGGCAAAAGAGTTCCCGAAATAACCCGATTTGTACAGTTGCGTCTTTTTTTTTTGCTGCGCTTGGCAGATTCTCTCACTCATTGAGTTTTGCAAGCGAAGAGGAGAGCGGGTCCACCTTCATCGTGTAGCCAAATCAAATGAGCTCGCTTTACTCTCGATTTACTCTTATCTGATTGGTTCAATAAACACTCCAGTCGCCAGAACAGAAAACATCTTGATCTTCATTTGGCACAGTATCGTTCTTGTTGCCGAAATTGAACTTTTAATGCACACATACATGTTACATAAATAAATAAATTATTAAACATTATTAAAGACTACTTTTTGTTAAAGTTGAGTTTATGTTGATTTGAAGAATCAGTTTTCCATTAGCTACAGTCAAATCTGGACACGGAGAAAGCATTTTGTTATTCATACGAGCTACAAATAATAGCTTGATCAGTCACACGAAAGTAATCAGAATCAATATTGACAGTGTGACTAAGACAATATTTCAAAATTTAGTGTTAAATACCATGAACAGAGACATGATGTGAAAAAACACTGCATCCAAATGGTATTATTACACAGCTATTAAAGAATGGGTATTGAATATTTTGATTGTAAAGTTTAACATCAGCTCAGTGGTGTAACAGATAAAATATATAAAATTTCAATCCAATAAGGTTAACACCAGCTCGAAATTCAGTATTAACTCATATAGTCAGCCTAATGGTGCCCAGCTTATTAAAAAAATCATGATTTATTTATTTATGTACTATTTCGGAAACGAGAATGATGCTGTGCCAAATGAAGATAAAGATGTGTTCTGGCGACTGGCGTGTTTATTGAACCAATCAGATAAGAGTAAATGGAGAGCAAAGCGAGAAGCTCATTTGATTGGCTACATGATGAAGGTGGACCCGCCCTCCTCTTCGCGCTTGCAAAACTCAATGAGTGAGAGAATCGTGTCAAAACTGTAAGCGCAGCTAAAAGAAGACGCAACTGTACAAATCGGGTTTTTTCGAGAACTTTTATGACTCATGCACACAAGAAGTCATTTAGACATTTGTTACACAAAGGTTGATTTTACGGCATCAATGACTTACGTATTTGTGCGAAACAAACGTGCCAAAAGTGTAAGCGCGAAAAAATGGGAGTCAGAAGAATACAGATCATATTTATTGTGAATTAAGCATGAAGCTGCAGTTTCACAATACATGCATTACACTTACGAACAACAGTAAAATGCTGCAAATATGTTTTTCTCACCCTTGAAAGGCGATTTACACCTTTACAAATCTTCTCTTGCTCATGCAAATTTTAATTAGGCCTACGCTTGCAAACTTATGTACACTTTCACAAATCTTACCTGGCTGCTCATGCGATTATTTATGGCATCATATTACCTTCATAATATCTTTAAATCCTGCATGCCATCAATATCCGCCAAGAAAGTAGTAACACATTGGATACCGTGTGAGTGTTTGAGAGTTGCAAATTCAGTTCTCTGGGAGTGGGTGTCTATTTAAAATCGCAGGTACCTTTTCTGTGATCATGCGAGAGAATTCTAATCTGTTTACTGTCTAGCCTATATTTGGTTTAGTTTGTTTCTGTGTAATTCGAGTGATGTGGCCACACAGGAAGTGCACAGTAAAGGTGCGGCTCATCCTCTCTCATGTCAGAAAACACAAAACACAGAAATATAGCCGTTGTGGGATGTCATGTGTCTCTGTGTGTTTGTGTGCAGGCACCATCTGCCTGCAAAAAAAAAGCATTAAAAGTGATTGAACCTTGTACAAAAGAAACCTCAGTCAAAAAAGATAAACCTAAACACTTTGATCTAGTTATAATGAGTTCATGACCACATAAGACAGACAGACAGACAGACAGACAGACAGACAGATAGATAGATAGATAGATAGATAGATAGATAGATAGATAGATAGATAGATAGATAGATAGATAGATAGATAGATAGATAGATAGATAGATAGATAGATAGATAGATAGATAGATAGATAGATAGTACAAATGCACTATCCAAACTCAAATGGTTGTAATTCAAGAATGCTTTTAATATAGACCTAAATTTGGTCTTGTTTTAAAGAAGACACTCAGATTATTGCTGAAGCACTTCAAAACAATTAAACTTATGGAAGTTTAAACTTACTGTAAATCAAATGCAATTACCATACTAAATATTTTTATTTTAAATAAATATATATATATATATTACAAAAGAAGAAAAAAGGTAGCCTACTATTAAATTACTATATAAAGCCATATATGTCTAACCAAGTTGTGTTCAAAATTTGAAGTTGACATCACAAAAATTGAAGTTCCTGTGAGATTTTGTTTAGGCGCTGTACCAAAGACACCGGGTTTCGCCCATTCCATTGAAAAAAAATGTGTAGGCCTATGCGTTTTCCTGTAACAAATTGATACATTTCTGTCCAAATATCACTTCTATCACACAGAATGGAACCTTGAGACTCATACTTTTCCGACGATAAGGGGTTTGTCAAGATTAGAAAAGGTTTTGCTTTTGATTGAAAAGTAGTTCAAATAAATGTTGTAATATGAAACCTGACACCGCCTACTAGGGGTAAAAAATTGAATGTAGGCCTACCATTTCCATGGTAACAAGACGTCCCATTTCAAAACGGTTTTCACATGATACATTTTGAGTAAGCTTTCCAATGATGTCTAATTCATGATGATTACAAAAATATGTGTAATGAAAAAGGCGATAAATAAAAAGAGCGCCAAGCGTCCTGCTAGCTGGATGACAGTTTAGGGGTTAATATAATTGGAAATAATGTAAAAACCACACGAAAGTACTATTATAGTTATTTTCATATTTATTTACCACATATTTACATTATACTTATATATACTATGGCACATGTTCAAAAACTTGGCAAAACATTCTGTGACATTTTCTAAACTGTGGTAGCCTATGTGTTTTCCACATGCTCGTGGTCACAAATCTCTGAATGAAGGATCTGAGCATGTACCATTGAGGTACCACTGAGTTATTTAGCCGGGGTTTTGTGCGACAGGTACATTTTTCTCCTTAGTAATCACCCCAGCAACAACTAACAGCTCCGCGCCGGCCAATGAGCTTGTGCAGCCGCCTCTGTCCTCACTTCCTCCGGCTGCGCTCGCTGGGTTTGGCTTGGCACCATCAGCCAGCACGCAGCCATCTTGGACTGAGCTCTATCTGGACTGGCAAACCCACACTTCGGGGTGGGAGGAATTTAATCAACCTGGATTGATTTAGAGCAGATTGTCTGGAGCCAAAGGACGAGACTGCGCATTCGGAAAGCTTACATCAAGACCCAGAACCGGTTTTAAGCGGACGCCCCCCTCTCCTTTTCCTTGTCTGAACGCTGTGTGCAGTTTCTGAGGGGCCTGTGAACTGTTTGTGCTTGAGTTTACAATAAGCACTTTTTAAAAAGTTTTCTAAAGTAATACAGTGCAGCTAATTGGTTATGACCTGTTGGTTGCCAGATCTTTGTGGAGAGTTGCTCCTTTGTGTCACCGGTGACCTGTTGTGCCGTTATGCGTCTGGATAAATCATTGCATTAATCTGGATCTTTTATTTGTGCTGGGATTTGGTCTTGATGTCGATCGAATCCATGATCTTCATCAGCTGGTGCCCGGCAGCTGTCCACCCTGCAAACTGAAGGTTGCTGTGATCAGACAGACTTGGACTGCAAGAGATAAAGACACATTAAAATGTCAGCTAGAACACCACTGCCTACTGTCAATGAGAGAGATACTGAAAACGTGAGTATGAAAAGCCCTATTAATTCTGTTGAGGTTCGCTGGGATTGCTTCGTATTTCACAGCCTTTATTTGATTGGTTGCAAATTCCTATTCACTTTTAAACTTTAAAGCGTGCATACTAGCGCTACATATGTTGATGAAACTACCAACAGGGCTGTGATCGGGTTTCCTACAGTTGTGACATTATGTAAAGTTATGTATATCTCATGTTTTTACATCGCTCCATAGGCAAGTAACTTAGACTGATCCGTCGGCGTGACACAGTTTAAGAACAAACATCTCGGTGTGATTCTCACGCGCAGCTTCACTCCGCAAAAAAACTAAGTCACCCTCATGTCATGCGACATCCTGTAACAATATTTCCGACACACTGATCCAGACTAACAATGTTTCCCCTTGAGTGATACAGTGTAGCGGAATTTTAACTCATAGTTACACACTATTCCACAAAAATAGACCTCTGTAGCGAAAATATTGTTACAATGTATCAGCGTTAATATTGTAACGATATTTTCAATACAGCGGTACTGTGTAACAATGTTTCAACTCCATTGTAAACTTTTTTATTACCTTGATACAGTAACAATATTTCTACTACAATGTAACAGTATTTCCACTACAATTTAACCGAGTAACAATTGTTTTCTGCTCCAATGACATTTAACAATATTTTCAATACATCATAACAGTGTTTCCACTACACACTGAGATTATGTGACATTGTTTTCTGCTGCATATTGATACAGTGTGGCTGTATTTCTGCTAGAGTGATATTTTTACACTGTATTTTCCACTACAGTGATACAATATTTCTACTAGATGTACAATGTAACAGCGTTTCTTAATATGTGGAATACTTTTTTTGCTCCTGTGTAAAACATGTTGTTAACTACTGTGATACAGTATAACATTTCCACTACAATTGTAACATTTCCACTATTTAGCAAAGTTACAGTCAACAGTTGTTTTCTGTTATAATGATATTTAACAATATTTCCAATACATTGTGTTTCCACTACACTGATAGAATGAAACATTGTTTTCTTCTGCATATTGATACAGTGTGGCAGTATTTCTGCTAGAGTAATATGGTTACACTGTATTTTCCACTACAGTGATAAAAATTACCACTACATCTGTACAATTTACTAGTGTTTCTTATAGTGTGAAACACTGTTTTGCTCCTATGTGTAACCGTTTTAACTACTGTGATAGTGTAACAATATTTTTGCTACAATGTAACAGTATTTCCACTACAATTGTAACAGTATTTGTAACCATATTTCCATTACACTGATACAATGTAAAAAAAAAAATCTGCTACATGTTGATAGTGTTGTGGAAGTGATATTGTTACACTGTATTTTAGTTGTCCTCTGTAACAATTTTTCTGCTGCAGTGGTACAGTGTAACAGTGTTTTTCCTGTGACATGACACTATTTTTCCGCTCCAGTGTAAAAGTTTTTTCAATACAGTGTAACAGTATTTCCACTACTACAATTTTACAGAGTAGCAATATTTTCAACCATGATGATATTTGAAAGTATTTCCAATGCAGCATAACAGAGTTTCACAATGTAACATTTTTCTACACTGTTGTGTTCCACACAGCATGTCACATGCACTGGATGAAACGGGCATGTTTTTTTTAAGTTTAAAGAGAATTTCTTATTCCTCAGGTTTAAATTTGTAAGAAGTATGTATATGAATATATAAGTGTGCACTGGTGATCTGACCGGTCATCTTTACGTTTTTGCTTTAGCTGTAACTTCTTGCAGCTCACGTATAGTCCTGTGTTATACTTTGTAAAGTGGTAAATATAGAAGTACAACTATTCCATGTTAGCAATCAATTAATAGGAGGTTGTACACATTGCATGCATGATACGAATACAAGAAATGTTGCTTCAGTAGTTTTATATTAAATATATCACTGCTTGACATGTCACATAAACGTCTGATTAACATTCGGTAGTGCAGTGTTTAAATTGCATCCATAATATAAAAAAAATCCTGGAAATTGAATGCCAAGCACTTGTTTTTAAAGCACTTTGAGTTACAGTGTCTATAAAAAGCGCTGTATAAATGAAGTTTATTGTGCTGGAGCTCTTGTGCGTCATTGGGTAGAAAAGGGGACACGCATATAAGCAAGGAGACCTTACCTGCCTTTATTATGCAGTCTCGCCACTGGTTAGTCCTTGAGTGACGACCATTCCCTTCTTTGGTACCCAGAGAGTTAAAGAGTGAGAGAGAGAGAGAGAACTCAAATCATCTGCACCCGTCGGACCTCTGACGACAAGTGTCGGAAATGTTTTCATGCTCCTCTGAGCATCGGTTTGTGCCAGGCGATCAATGAGCTGTCAGCATCACAAAAACAGACCGATTGTCAGTTTTGATGCCATTCAGATCACCAATGCTAGAATGAAGGGCTCCCACTCAGTCAAGAGGCACCGCATAACTATAGTAAGTGCTAATTACTCATTTTAATTAGGCTGATTAAATTTAGGATAGGAGGAAAAGGCTATTAGTAATGAGTCTTTTGTAATGTGCAAAGCCATTCAGAGTCAGAGAGGAAGCAGATTTGTTGACACGGGAAGGTTTTAATGCGTAATGCATTAGAAAAAGTTGTGAGGTTTTAGAGTATATTTGGGAAATGTTTATTCAGAACTACTGAATATTGTGATTAGTTCCTTAAAAGGTGTAAAAACCGACTGATTGCATTGTAACCCCTTGGCTGCATCAGATATCGACTGAAGCTGTTTTGATACATTTAAAGTGGAACTATGTTGAGATCTTATCAGCAACAATAATGTTTTTATGGGTTGCTTGCATGTTGCGATAGAGAAATATTACTCTGTGCTCTAAAATGTCCTAGATGAGAGCATTTGTCCTAGAGGGAGAATTTAGGACACAGTCTTTTTAAGGATCTCTCCTGGTCCTAAAAAAAATAATTTAAATGGTTTTGCTCTGCAAACTCCGGTTAACATAGTTTCAGACTTGACGCTTGATGTTTTTTTAATGCAGTCAATAATGCAGTTAAAATTGTATGTCTTATTAGCCAAGAAAAAGACTCAACAACTGCTTTTCTAATAATCAGACTAGACTTTTTTAACCCCCTGTTTAGATGACAAAATGTATCCTTATTTCATCTAATCAAGTTAACCAGTTTCTATTTACCGTTGTTCATCAAATGAGTCTGCTGTTTTTAGTTACAAACCATATGTGCCATATTACTCAAAGCTCAGATGAATCATAAATTACAATGTGGCACAATGCTCTCATAATACAATTTAAAATATGCTTTGTAGAGCTTCTTTCTTAGGATGTTAATGCTTTGCTTTTCTACCTTATTGGCTGGTTTAAAATATCTCAGTGTGATGTATCTTTTTGCTGTTACTTTTACTGTGTAATGTGACATATTTCTAAGTGAAAAAAAATGTATGTAGGGGACTTAATTTAATCCACTGATACGTAATTGATTAGATGCTACATACATTTGTGAGTTAGCTAATCATGAAGACGAGCAAAAAAAAAAAATTCTTCGCAATAACATTGGCGAATTAAGACCAGAATAATGTATTAACAAAGTAATTGGCTCACTAATTGGCTCACTTAGTTTCTTGTTATAATGTTAATTGTTGTGGCTTGAGGGTCTGTAATGGGAACTGGTGCTGTGTTCCCCATATTGTGAAATGGTTTGTGCAGTTCCTGTAATTGCTTTTGACTTCATCAAATTATTCCTGTACCAGTATCCGTACAACATGGGAAACTTAATAACCAACAGCTTAATGACTTGAGTCCCAGGCTAGTGGGCCAGTCAGGTAGCTTAAAATCAGATGTGTCATCATGTAGAATCATGTATGTATGTGGAAATATATATTTGTTTCTTAGCTTTGATAAAAAAAAAAAAAAAAAAATCTTGAGCACCAAATCAGCATATCACAATGATTTCTGAAGGATCATGTGACACTATTCGCTATTCCACCGTCCGGCTGAATGGTTTTTAGTACGGTAAAGAGTGGTTACGGTTATATTTCCACTTGAGCTTGGTCCGGCACGGCACAAACCGTTGTTGGTCCGGAATAGAATGCGTGTAGTGACGTCGCCACTCAGAATTGGTCACTTGTCTGTTGCCCGGCTACTAGTTTCTCTATAGCTGGCTAAGTGTGCTGTGCAATTTGAGCAAACTAAACACAAGTTAATAATAGAAATATCTGATCATCCTCCATAACGTGGTTTCTGTTTACATCTCATATCTCTGTAAACTCTTTGTATTACTTTCCAAAGAGTTATCAGCCCCACTGTGGAAAATGAAACCATATCTATACCGGCTGCTGGGCCGGATTGGCACGGAATGAAATAGTTTGGTTTAGTTTGGGCCGACTGTGGAAAAGCGGCCAATGCTTTGCCAGCATCAGGCATCCATCAGGAATAAATTACATTTTAAAATATATTAAAATAGGTTTTCTCTTAAAAAATTATTTTAAGTGGTAATAATTTCATCACAATATTATTGTATTTACTGTACTTTTGATTCAATAAATGCAGCCTTGGTGAACATAATAGTACTGTAGTATGATCCAAATTACACTGGTTCTGTAGTTTAAAGGAGTAGTTCAACCCAAAATGAAACATTTGTGTTTATTAACCCTCATGTTGTTCCAAACCTGTTTTCTGTGGAGCATAATAGGTGATTTTTTTTCCCATCTATTCCTTTATTTGTTGAGCAAAATAGATTAAGTAATAATCTGCATGACTAATGGTCATGTCTAATGGAGTTTGAATGTCAAACTTAAAGGGTTAGATCACCCGAAAATCAAAATTCTGTCATTAATTACTCACCCTCATGACGTTCCAAACCCGTAAGACTTTCGTTCATCTTTGGAACACAAATGAAGATCTTTTTGATTTAATCTGAGAGCTTTCTATCCCTCCAATGATAGCTACACAACTACCACTTTATCGCTTCAAAAAGTTCATAAAGAGATCGTAAAACTATCGAGCAGTTTAGTCCAAATTTTCTGAAGAGACACGATCGCTTTATATGATAAACAGATTGAATTTAGGCTTTTATTCACATTTAAACATTGATCAGCGAGAAAAACAGTAGCTCAACTGAACCTGCTTGACACGCAAGAACAAATCTCTTCCTGAAGCTCAAACGTGCTGTGTAACACGAGAATGAACCTCATTGGTTCTTGCTGAAGCTCAAACATGATGCGTAACACGAGAATGAACCTCATTGGTTCTTGCTGAAGCTCAAACATGATGCGTAACACGAGAATGAACCTTATTGGTTCTTGAGGAAGCTCAGACGTGCTGTGTAACACGAGAATGAACCTCATTGGTTCTTGCTGAAGCTCAAACGTGCTGCTTAACACGAGAATGAACCTCATTGGTTCTTGAGGAAGCTCAGACGTGCTGTGTAACACGAGAATGAACCTCATTGGTTCTTGCTGAAGCTCAAACGTGCTGCGTAACACGAGAATGAACCTCATTGGTTCTTGAGGAAGCTCAGACGTGCTGTGTAACACGAGAATGAACCTCATTGGTTCTTGAGGAAGCTCAGATGTGCTGTGTAACACGAGAATGAACCTCATTGGTTCTTGAGGAAGCTCAGACGTGCTGCGTAATACGAGAATGAACCTCATTGGTTCTTGCTGAAGCTCAGACGTGCTGCGTAACACGAGAATGAACCTCATTGGTTCCTGCTGAAGCTCAGACGTGATGCGTAACACGTGAATGAACCTCATTGGTTCTTGCTGAAGCTCAGACGTGATGCGTAACACGAGAATGAACCTCATTGGTTCCTGCTGAAGCTCAGACGTGATGCGTAACACGTGAATGAACCTCATTGGTTCTTGCTGAAGCTCAGACGTGATGCGTAACACGAGAATGAACCTCATTGGTTCCTGCTGAAGCTCAGACGTGCTGCGTAATACGAGAATGAACCTCATTGGTTCTTGCTGAAGCTCAGATGTGCTGCGTAACACGAGAATGAACCTCATTGGTTCTTGCTGAAGCTCAAACGTGCTGCGTAACACGAGAATGAACCTCATTGGTTCTTGAGGAAGCTCAGACGTGCTGCGTAACACGAGAATGAACCTCATTGGTTCTTGCTGAAGCTCAAACGTGCTGCGTAACACGAGAATGAACCTCATTGGTTCCTGCTGAAGCTCAGACGTGATGCGTAACACGAGAATGAACCTCATTGGTTCTTGCTGAAGCTCAGACGTGATGCGTAACACGAGAATGAACCTCATTGGTTCTTGCTGAAGCTCAGACGTGCTGCGTAACACGAGAATGAACCTCATTGGTTCTTGCTGAAGCTCAAACGTGCTGCGTAACACGAGAATGAACCTCATTGGTTCTCGCTGAAGCTCAGACGTGATGCGTAACACGAGAATGAACCTCATTGGTTCTTGAGGAAGCTCAAACGTGCTGCGTAACACGAGAAAGAACCTCATTGGTTCTTGCTGAAGCTCAAACATGATGCGTAACACGAGAATGAACCTCATTGGTTCTTGCTGAAGCTCAGACGTGATGCGTAACACGAGAATGAACCTCATTGGTTCTCGCTGAAGCTCAGACGTGATGCGTAACACGAGAATGAACCTCATTGGTTCTTGCTGAAGCTCAGACGTGATGCGTAACACGAGAATGAACCTCATTGGTTCTCGCTGAAGCTCAGACGTGATGCGTAACACGAGAATGAACCTCATTGGTTCTCGCTGAAGCTCAGACGTGATGCGTAACACGAGAATGAACCTCATTGGTTCTCGCTGAAGCTCAGACGTGATGCGTAACACGAGAATGAACCTCATTGGTTCTTGAGGAAGCTCAGACGTGCTGCGTAACACGAGAATGAACCTCATTGGTTCTTGCTGAAGCTCAAACGTGCTGCGTAACACGAGAATGAACCTCATTGGTTCTCGCTGAAGCTCAGACGTGATGCGTAACACGTGAATGAACCTCATTGGTTCTTGAGGAAGCTCAAACGTGCTGCGTAACACGAGAATGAACCTCATTGGTTCTTGAGGAAGCTCAAACGTGCTGCGTAACACGAGAATGAACCTCATTGGTTCTTGCTGAAGCTCAAACATGATGCGTAACACGAGAATGAACCTCATTGGTTCTTGCTGAAGCTCAGACGTGATGCGTAACACGAGAATGAACCTCATTGGTTCTCGCTGAAGCTCAGACGTGATGCGTAACACGAGAATGAACATCATTAGTTCTTGCTGAAGCTCAGACGTGATGCGTAACACGAGAATGAACCTCATTGGTTCTCGCTGAAGCTCAGACGTGATGCGTAACACGAGAATGAACCTCATTGGTTCTTGCTGAAGCTCAGACGTGCTGCGTAACACGTGAATGAACCTCATTGGTTCTTGCTGAAGCTCAAACATGATGCGTAACACGAGAATGAACCTCATTGGTTCTTGCTGAAGCTCAGACGTGATGCGTTACACGAGAATGAACCTCATTGGTTCTCGCTGAAGCTCAGACGTGATGCGTAACACGAGAATGAACCTCATTGGTTCTTACTGAAGCTCAGACGTGATGCGTAACACGAGAATGAACCTCATTGGTTCTCGCACGTCAAGCGAACATGCTTGAGCTTCCTTTTACCACAACTGATGTGTGAGTTGATGAATATCTATATGTAAATAAAAGCCTAAATTCAATCTTTTCATCATATTGTGTTCCGACGATGAAAGAAAGTCTTACGGGTTTGGAACGACTTGAAGGTGAGTAATTAATGACAGAATTTTCATTTTTAGGTGAACTACCCCTTTAAGTAATCTTGACCCAGATCTAGATGTACTACCCAATTCTAATCACTAGAGCTCTTTTCATAGCATGACTCACAGTGATGCAGGCAACATCTTGTCGATCTGTCTCCTCTCAGGTATTGTTTCAGCCTTCAGCCACGTCATACCTCATTTCCTGCAGCCCATTTAGAGACCTTGTTCATTTTCCGTGCTGCGGTCTATTCATCTACATTGAATATTAGTATTAAGATGTCTGATATAATTTAAGTCCCTCTGTTCCAGATGGACCGGCATTCTGCTTGAAAACGTATCATAGATGATTCCTCGCTGTGTGAGCCTATTGTGTCATCTCTGCCTTTTGTTTGCTCAGTGATGCTAACATGTTTAATAGATTTCTACAACCATGTCCACTAATTATCATCGCTCTTCAACCATTACAGTTATTGATTCAGCAAGGTAGCTGTTTTGAGCAATGTCGTTTGACTCTCTCCTCAGTTTGAGATTTTAACATCTTCATCAGTGGAGCCAAACTCACTATTTTACATTCTTATAACTTCATACATACATTCGCTGTCAAACTTATAGTTTTGAATTGCTTCATGTTCACATAAAAACTGATCTAGCATTGTTATAGTATTAGTTATACTTGACTGGCAGGAAATATAGCTTGTCTTTAAAACAAAAACAATCATTTTATAAAAGCACCGTTTCTGAAAGGATGCAGCTTCAGTGTTTTTCAGAGAAAGAGGAAGTCAAAGCAGAAATCCAGGATATCGTCTGACATTTTGTCCAGATTACTTTATTTACATGTCTCCCTTCCTATAAGGGGAAACTTTTTAGGCACCATACTGTAGGACTAACAGATGTAGATTGGAACTCTTTGACTGGCACAGTTCACAGATATATATCCTTGTTGGGAGGAAATGAAGATATTTCCCATGGTGAAGCTCCTCTTTGAGGTTGTCGGGTTCAGATATCTTCATGCAATCAGCTTTTGACATTCCCTATGTTTCATTTGGCTGGCATTTAAAGACTACCAAAACAAATGCAGTATACAGAGATCTCCAAAGTGATTCGGATTTTAATCTTAATAAGATCTTAATAAGAAGTCTCTTGTGCTCACCAAGGCTGCCTATATTTGACCAGAATTAGCATAAAAACAGTTATATTGTGAAATATTACTACAATTTAAAGTAATTTTTCTATTTGAATATATTTTAAAATGTAATGTATTCCTGTGATGCAAAACTGAATTTTCAGCATCATTACTCCAGTCTTCAGTGTCACATGATCCTTCAGAAATCATTCTAATATGCTGATTTACTGCTCATTATCATCAATGTTGAAGACATGGAACTTTTAAACAGTGTATTTGTCTTTAATAATAATCTTCTTTTTTTCTTCTTCTGTCTCCAGCCCACATCACACACAGATGGGCGGACTGAAGTGGCGTCCCGTCCCGGGCGGTCAGGGGCTCGCTGTCGGAACTCCATTGCCTCCTGTGCCGATGAGCAGCCACATATCGGCAACTACCGGCTCCTCAAAACCATCGGCAAGGGAAACTTTGCCAAGGTCAAATTGGCACGACACATTCTTACTGGACGAGAGGTGAGCTTTATAAAGAAATGAATGGAGAAACTGGTTGGTTATACTAAAGGTTATTCAGTGTCACAGTAACACTTTACGTAGAGGCAATAGATAAAATGCTAGAAAAAATCAAGTCATGCTACTTTGTAAGTAACATCAAACCAGTTTTTACATCAAAAATGCCACTATGAAAAAAAAATATATATATATATATTATATAATATTAATAGTATTAAATGTCATATATATATATACTGTGTGTGTGTGTATATATATATATATATATATATATATATACACACAGTATATATATATACTGTGTGTGTGTGTGTGTGTATATATATATATATATATATATATACACACAGTATATATATTACATTTCATACTATTAATATTATATTATATATATATATTTATTTTTTTTGCGGGGGGATGAAATATACGGAGCCCCGCACATGCCATGTGGAGAAAAAATATGTATATCTTGGCCACAAATTAACAATTCTTTCCCACGATATATCAGCATGTTTTACTAATTTGTTCCCTTGTTTTGAGTAAATCGTGATATAATGATTCGTTCCTTCGTTTAATGAATTGTAGCCACGTTGAACCTCATTGGTTTTGGCGGAAGCTCAAACGTGTTGTCTAACACGAGAATGAACCTCATTGCTTCTTGCGGAAGCTCAAACATGATGCGTAACACGAGAATGAATCTCATTGGTTCTTGCGGAAGCTCAAACGTGCTGCGTAACGAGAATGAACCTCATTGGTTCTTGCGGAAGCTCAAACATGATGCGTAACGTGAATGAACCTCATTGGTTCTTGAGGAAGCTCAAACATGATGCGTAACGTGAATGAACCTTATTGGTTGTTGCGGAAGCTCAAACATGATGCGTAACGTGAATGAACCTCATTGGTTCTTGAGGAAGCTCAAACATGATGTGTAACGTGAATGAACCTTATTGGTTCTTGAGGAAGCTCAAACATGATGCGTAACACGAGAATGAACCTCATTGGTTCTTCAGGAAGCTTACTTAATACTTAATACTTACTTAGCTTACATAATAATTCATTCCCCTGTTTTAGTTAAATCAAAAAGAGGGAACAAATTATTACAATGTGGCCTAGATTTACTAAATTGAGAAAGCAAATTATTATATTGTGCACATGATTTAGTAAAATGAGGGAACAAATTATTAAATCTTGTGCACAATTTACTTAAAGCGAGGGAACAAAATAGTAAAGCGTGGCCACGATTTACTAAAATGTGAGGAGAAATTCTTACTTCGTGGCCACGATATGTATACAGTATATTTTTTTTCTGCATGGCATGTGCATGGCTCCGTAGAAATATGAGCTGGTTTTGTCCCTGACTGCTTTTGTGGGATTCACTCTGATGTTGAGTTGAGCTGTAGCGATTAAACCATCAAATTGATGCTCTTTTACTGGCTACTTGTCAGACCTCATTGAACAAGGCAGTAAAATGTATTTTCTTTCCCTCCTCTCTCTTTTTCCTGCAGGTGGCCATAAAAATAATTGATAAGACACAACTTAATCCTACCAGCCTTCAAAAGGTAAACATTTTAGGATTCTTGGTGAACTATAAAAATCCTGTCTCCCACATTCTCAGTCTCCCCTATCTTTCTCTCTTTTGCTGGTTTAAGGACAAGAACGTGCAAAAATGGAATCCCTCCATTTGTCCTTGTAGAGCGAATTAAACATTAACTAAATATGAAGATAGCATTGCTGTACTACTTTGCAAGTTAGAGCGACAGCTGCCTTTGAAACACTGGGTTTTATTGCTTATTTTTATAATCATCATAGTTATCGTTTTGATTTGGCATTAGTTGACATGTTCATTTTCATCAGCACAAGATGCAGACCAAAATCAAAAGGACTTCTGTTCAGAGTGGTGCATGATGGGAGAGCAGTAGCTGATGGAGGAACCCTCAGTGGACTTGGATTTCAGAGGCAGCTAATAATAGCATAAGCCGAGAAATCAGAATGAGAGGCTCGAATAATAACTACACATTTGCAGAGTGCTTAGATGGGACACTTTGCTTAGCGTGGGTCTCCTGGACTTTGTTGGTTCTGATGTCATATTTGGTGCCAAAAATTATTATTTTTTCTTTCTGGATGGACCATATAGATCACATTGTCACATTGAGGTCAATGTGAGGTGTTGATGTTCTCTTCCACTGGCTGCCCTTTTCCCTATAATTAGCTGGCACTTGTTTTTTCCAGGCCATTGATTTAGGCCGTTTTCCATTTGCGAGCCGATTGACAGTCCATGGCTCAGGTTGTGTCTCTGGAGGGGAGGCGATGATTAGTTTGGGACATAAGGGGCAAAGACTGGTTATGACCCAGTCCCAGTGCAACCCACTGCTACCCTCAGTACGTATTTCCAATTAAGAAAGTAGGGGTGTAACCCCGGCATCCTGGCCAAATTTACCCATTGGCCTCTGTCCATCATCATGGCCTCCTAATCATCCCCATATATATATATATATATATATATATATATATATACATTGATTGGCTTCATCATTTCACCTCCTCTCCACCAATAAGCTGGTGTGTGGTTGGTGTTGTGGCACAATATGGCTTCCGTCGCAGGTGGATGCTGCACATTGGTGATGGTTGAGGAGATTCCCCCCTTCCAAATTGCACGATTTTGGGCTATACCAGACAATAGATGACCAATCGTGGCGATTTCTGTGGTTCCTAAGCGGTGGTCCAACATCATAAAGTGAGAGCGGTTCAAAGACGGCTGTTGTCACGTTCTTGCGACCAAAGATAGTCTGCAATAATTTTCTTCAGTGTCAGAAATTTAACATGATCATCTGCTACAACCTTCGTCTACTGACCAGCCAATAAAAATGCAACATGTAATGCCATATTGATCAGCGCTAAAACTTAAAACTGCTTACCTCAAGCTCCATTTGTGTTTTAACTCATTTTCAAAACTTTTAAATTAATAGTGGACCCGAAATTTAAGACAATATGGAATGGCAAATGGTTTACTAGATGGTTTTCGTAAGTGGTTGGCTGATATTGGTTTTTCAGTGTCTGATACTGATATATAGAGACCAGCTGATAGCACATAAGACCATGATATATGTGTGAAAATAATATTTGATTTTCACAAATTGGTCTCATTTGTATCAGTTAAATGATATTTTATTTATATATTTATTTTTTAATTTATGACACATTTATTTTCAAATAATACGCTAATTTGTGGAAATAAACATTTATATAACATGGTAATGCTTGAAATTGCCTAAAATTGTTTCAAATTAATGCAAAAGATTGGAACGTCTTCTAATTTTGCACATAATGCCTCAAAATCTTAATTTTTCTCACTAATTTTAAATATGACTGATGTATACTACAGTTCAAAAGTTTTAGGTCGGTAAGAGTTTTTAAAATAAATTAATGCTTTTTTTCAGCAAAGATGCAAAAACTGTGGAGAAGTTTATAATGTTACAAAATATTTCTATTTCAGATAAATGCTTCTTTCTATTCATCAAAGAATCTTGAAAGAAATGTATTGCGCTTTCCACAAAACACAATCGTTTTCAGCATTGATAATAAGAAATGTTTCCTGAGCAGCAAATCATCATATTAGAATGATTTCTGAAGGATCATGTGACCCTGAAGACTGGAGTAATGATGCTGAAAATTCAGCTTTGCGTCACAGGAATGCATTTCTTTGGTGAGCATAAGAGACTTCTTTCAAACTTCTTTCAAACCCAAACTTTTGAACAGTAGTGTACGTTTGAACCCGACGGGACTACAAGCAATATGACTAATTTGGTCTAAATGCCTCGGTTAATGAAAATTCAAAAGTCAATTCTTTGGTGTCAAGGTTTTTTTTATTGTTCCATCATAGTATACTTTTTCATTTGTATTATTTCTATCCCCCTCTGCAAAGATGTTTGCCGTCTCTGCTCATAACTCACGTCAGTGTGATGTGACGGAGTGTGCGACTGCCTGTCTGTACTCCATAGTCCTGGGCAGGAGGCTGAGTCATTATCATTGCTGATTCAGACCCTGCAGCCGTAACTCACTTTCACTGCTTGACATTTCATAGCTCTGATATCTCATGTCTGATCTTTCGTATTATAACGGGGAAAGAGGATGTTGGGGTAGTGGTAGTCTCAGCCTAAAATCAGCTTATTGAAATAACCTGTTTACGTGCAAACTAATAACTAGACAACGCAAGAAAACAGCGTTTACTTTATAAAGACTTCATTAATAAATCAGGTCATTTCCTGGTAGTAACGTCACAAAACAAATTTGCGCATCTGACTATTTCATTTGTTGTGTTGGTTGTGATGTGCTGAGCAAAATCTTCGTAAGGGCCAAAAATTTAGCTGTGACGTTCGGTTTATGCTTAAGCCATTTACGACCTTACTCCGATAAAGGAAAACGGGTTAACGCGTTTACATGATCACGTGCATTATCAGCTTATTATGCATAATCGAGATGAGAATGTGCATGTAAATGCACTCAATGAGAGCTTATCAGGATCAACTAAACACTGGATTTTCAAAAGTATGTGAAATTCATGGCGCCATTTTTGCAGTGAACTTGCACAACATTCTTGAATGAACAATTTATTAGATGCATGCCGGTCTGTTATCGTAGGGACATTTTCATGTCGTTAAACATGACGCCGAACAAAATGAACTGTGATTGGTTGCTTTGCTTTACATATCAGATGTCCTCTTGGACTGTCCTTGGCCAATGAAAGCTGCTATGGAGTCCAGACCTTCTGAATGTTGACATTTTTTTTTTCTTCTTCTTACAATTGACTAGAAGAATTTCTGAATTCAGCTTTATGTTTCTATCCTTATCTTATTTTTTCACTTAAGCATTAGATTTAGCATTATTTTATAGTTTATAATGGCCGTTTTCTGTGTAGGGATCTTTGGCGGAGGTCTTGTGAGTTGTTTGTTGTGTTAGTGGATTGTTGTTTTCTTCTCTGGACTTGCTAATGAGACCCACATGTGGGAGTGAATGGGAAGTGATGATGACCCCATTTGGTTAAACAATAATATTGTCAGTAGTGGATGGATGTCAGTACTGGACCGCCCCAGACAATGGTTTGGATGGCAGTGCTAAAATTTGTCTAAATGTCTGACCCACATTGACAAAGTCCATAACAATCCTTGCACAAATAAAGAGGTTATTATCATATTTATGCTATAGAAAAGTTTACTAAAGGGATAGTTCACACCAAAATGAAAATGCAGTCATCAATTACTCATCCTCATAAACCTGTATGACTTTCGTTCTTCTGTGGAATACAAAAGATATTTTGAAAAAATGCCTCTCTCTTTTTTCATTCATACAATGAAAGTCAGTGGGGTACAATCAATGTTGTTTTGGTCTTCAATGTTCTTTAGAATATCATCTTTTATTTTCCACAGAAGAAAGAAAGTCATACAGGTTTGGAACAACATGAGGATGAGTAAGTGAAGACAGAACTTTAATTTTAGTAAAAAAAAAAAAAATTTTTTAAAAAAACTTTAAGTTTAGTTAACTTTATTAATAAAGTTAATTTTTAACTTTATTAATTACTCACCCTCATGTCGTTCCAAACGGAGGCTCAAGCATGTTTACTTGACGTGTGAGTAAACATTCATTTTCATTCATTTGATTCAAACATTCATTTGATTCATTTTTGTGAGTGACGCATCACGTTTGAGCTTCTGCAAGAACAAATGAGGTTTGTTCTCGCACGTCAAGCGGGTTCGGTTTATGTTCGCTGATGACTGTTTAAATGTGAATAAAAGATTGAACATAAAGATTGAGTTTTTTCAGAAAATTTAGACTAAACCACTCAATTCATATGGGTTAGTTTTATGACCTCATTATAAACTTTTTGAAACATCAAAGTGTCAGTTGTGTAGCTGTCAATGGAGGGACAGAAATCTCTCAGATTTTAATTTATGTAGAAGATGAACGAAACTATTTAGTTTTTGTAATGACATGAGGGTGAGTAATAATGACAGAATTAAAAGTTTTAGGTGAACTATCCCTTTATTTATGTTTTAGTTGATTTCAGCTGTTAATATATGTACAATTAAAGACCGCACCAAATCAGAATTAGAGTTTTGTGGCTTGTAGTTAATCTCTTTTTGCTTTCAAGTAATCTCTATGCTAGTGTACTCCTAAACATTGACAAAATAACCTTTTAAATGCGGTTAAAATATATAGTCTTTCTCTTCTGGGACAATAAAGCAAATACAATAGGCAAATCAATGATGTACCTTGCATTTGAGGGCAGATAATTTTTTTAAAATAATTTATCTAGCATCCAATACCTTATTTATTATTATTATTATGTATAATAATAAATGTATGCATTTTATTGGGGATGTTTTCTGTCATATTTTCTGGCATTTATTTAACATCTCATACCACACCATTATTATTACTATTACATAGTTTTTTTATTTATTTGTTTGTTAGGGTCTTTAAACCCCAATTTAAAAAAAATAATAATCACATGGCATGTTCGTATTCAGGATACTTGCAGTTATCTTTGCGGTTTATCATTAAGCAAAAGGTACTCTGCGATCCTATTGCTGCTTACAGTGCAATTTTAAAAAACATGCAATAAATAATAGATATAGAGGAAAAATTGCTATGCTTAATACTGAGTCAGTTTTTACACGTCTTGGAGCGGTTTCACTTGGCACGCAGCGCTTTGCCGTTAACCTTAATATTTAAATACAGCATCCACCCACACACCTTCAGGCCCTCTCACAGACAATGACCACTTCTGTGCTTCCCAGAGCTTTTTCTTCGTCTCTCACCGCTGCCGTTTTTATTTGTGTTGGTGCGACCACTTACGCAACCGCAGAGAGTGGGAAGACTAGTTCCATCTCCTCGTTTAAAATTAACCTCTTTTTATGTACGAATAACAGGTTGGAATCAGCGATCGACAGACGCTGCGATCGAGTCAAGGTTGAGAGCACGGAAGCACGCCGAGCATTCAATAGCTAAAAGAAGCGGCTGAACGTCATCATTGCGTGTTCTCAGACTGTGCATGTGTGGGTGTACGTGGGTGTCGATGTAAAGGAGAAGTTCCGTTCAGCGATCCCAGATGATTTTTTTTCTGCCACCGGTATCCTAGAAACTCACATTCTTTCTTGCAGCTAGTGAATGAGGAACATCTGAGATCAGGGGATGTGAATGAAAATGGAATGAGTCACCATTTCTCTCCTCAGAGAAGACCTTAAATCTGAAGTTCATTCTTGAGCACATCGCTCTGATTTGGTCTGCAGTAAAATCGTCCAGCACCTGCTCAAATGCGTTTATTTCTGGTGTGGTGTGCAGGTGGTTCAGCCTCTCCTTTGTGTGTGGTCTTGAGGAAAGGGCAGGGGTGTTTCTTAAAGTACAGGTGCTCTTCTGGATGGGTACTAGGGCTGCATGATCTATGAAAATAAAATTGATGTAGCAATATGGCTTAGTACAATTGTCAAATCGCGCAGGCTATGTTTAAATTAAATAAATTTATGCAAAATACTGTTTGCATGTCAATTAACAAACAGTGTCGTGCTTCATCAAACAGTGTCGTGCTTCATCAAAGAACGGGTGTTGTTCAAAATTCATGTATAACTTTGATGAAAGGTTTTGATCCACTTTAAATGTTGACTACTGTATTTTTATTTGACACCAACCCGTCAAAATAAAAGCTTGATGGTTTACTGTTAGAAAATGAAGACATGTATTAGTATTGTAATTTCACAGTGAAATATATATATATTTTTTTTTTACAGGAGTATTATCACAATGTCTCTTATTTTGTTTAATGTTTTTATTAAATAATCACAATCAAATCATATAATAATTATAGGCGCGTCCACTGCATGTCATAATTACGAGATTTCAACACGTACTCCTCGTAGAGCTCGTAATTATTACTTGTAAGCTGGGGATTTTTTTGAGAGCTCCTACTTGTACCATGTGACCACTGTACCACCTGATCACTGCAAATTCATTTAGGCGTTGATAGTGGTGCCATAGAAGTACGTAATTCCCAGTACGAGGAGATTATGAACGTCACGTGTTGTCATCTCGAAATTGTTGTGATTATGACATAGCGTGAACGCAGCATATTATTATTTTGTAGTCAATCGAAAACAGTGGGAATGTGAACTATCAAAACTCTAGTGAAAAGAGTTTTTTTTTTTTAACTCTTAACTTTATGGTTACTCAAAAGGTTTGAGTTGTTTTTTGGAAAAAGCATACCCAAGTATGAACCCTAACCCTAAATATCGCAATAAATGTATGAAAATATATATATATATATATAATTTTTCTCCCATATTGTGCAGCCCTAATGACAAAGCGAAGGTTCAGGAGTGTTCACAAAGCCACAAAACCTCTGCAGTCTGGCAGCGTTTTGCGGGCCTGTCTTCCCGCTGGCATTGACCTCATTTCGTGCTTGCATCATCCAGAAAGCAATGCATATTCTGTGCAGGTCCATTTGTTACTTGTTTGACTAATTATGTCTGGATTTGCCCTGAGATTTTGTAACATCTTGATTGGTTATTATTCCTGTCCTTTTCCTCGGTTATCAACTGAAAATATGTATTAAAATAAAGGAGCAAGATCATGTCAATTACTTTTTAAGGATGTAAAATGCACAAATCTGGTAGTAAAAATCCTCAAGCACAAAGGCAGGACTTTTTGGGTCGCTCCGCTAGCTAGCCAGACATGCAAATCTTCAAGTGGCTACTTTGTTCTTTTTTATCTCAAGTTTTGCTAACTGCTGATATCATGGACTTCCCATTTCCTGTTTTTATTTCATCAACCAGATTTGACACTTTATTGTGAATTTCTCTTGTGTGCCTTCCTCAAACTACTTAGAAATTGTATTTAAAGCTGCAGTCCGTAGCTTTTTTTGGGTTAAAAAATGATCCAAAATACATATTTGAGAAAATACATAACCAGCCAGTGTTCAAAACTCTCTGCTTGCCTTATAGTAGAGGTCCTGGGTAAGATTTGTATGCACTTCATTTAGCGGAGAATATCTCAACTGTTATAGAATAATATTACCCCATTGAACAACGTGGGATGTGTGCCAAAATCTCTACCCGGGACGAAAGTCCTGAAAATGACCACAACAGGGGACACTATTATCACACTACAGGTGAATAGGACTTTTTCTTCCCTTTATAGATATTCTCATACATTTCTACCAGATTAATCTTCATATTAAGATAAATACTTTTTGTATTACACTTTGTCTAAAATATGCAAATGAGGCAATATCTCATTAAATATGCATACATATAAACCCTTGAAGCTACATATTTTCTGAGGTGATCACAATGACCATGGTTAGAAGGTCATAGAAGAGTGTAAGCATTCTGATTTGATATAAAGAAAATGGCTAAAAAACAGTCAACCTATTACAACTACCAACATACAGGAATTGCCAGTTATTTATTAACCTAAACTTTAAAACTTACATTTCCTACCTATTCGAAATATTGCTGTCATCACGTCATCAACTCCAACTTTTTTTTGGACAAAAGTTTACTTGGTAGCCATAGTGACCTGAGGTCATAGCAGAGCACATGGCTGTCAAGCAAGATAACTTGAGATCAAGGAAAATAAGAAAATCTACTCTTTATTCTTTGCGTTGGCGTGTACACTTATTACGTGTCATTATCATATGAGTTGTAATTTTGTGTATTTAAATACTCTCACTGGAGAAATTGTGACCAACGTAAATGTAGACGTGCTGTATCACAGAGGGCAGTGCTGCTTGTGCTATATTTATCGATGATCGACTCAGAAATAAGTCGATATCGATACACTCAAAAATTAGTAAAGTCAAGTTTACTTTGCAAAAGACCACCTTGAATTTGGCTTCCAAAGCAGACATCAAAGATGAGACAATCAAAGCTCTCATGTTTATTGAGTATGAGTGTCACCGGGGGTTCACAGTTGAGGAGCTACTCCAGCATGAGATCACCAACTCTGCATTCTTCTTGGTTGACAAAGATGGTTACTTGAGGAAGAGTGCCAAATCACAACTTGGGACTAAGCTGCTGAAGTTGTGTCCACAAATAGATAAAAAAAGGTCCAGATACCCCCCACCTCAACTAATGCAAGAAAACATATACAACGAGCCTATATTATCAACAGCAGCTTTAGGTCCAAGCACCATTTACAGACGCCACCTCGATCTTAAATGCAGATGCTTATGGTTTTGTAAGAAAGGGCAGTTTTTTAGTCCCTGAGATTGTAATCTCAAAACCTGAAGGTTTGCCATCTCCTGCTTGTGTGGCAAGTGTGCACACAAGGATGGGTGTCCCTGTCGGGTAGCTGGTATCCGTTGTTGCAAGAACTGCAAATGCAAGGGAGGCAATAGTTGTAAAAACCTACAACCTAGCAACACAGGGAATAAACCTGTTGTTTTGTATTTTACACTTTAAGTTAACGTTCCAATGATAATAGCAAGGTTGGATATAAAATTTCTGTATATTAATCAAAGGCTTGTTTTCTTTCTTTTAAAAAAGTCCAGTGTTTGTATACAATTGTATAACCCCCCCCCCCCCCCCCCCCCCCCCTCCAGTGTTTGTATACAATTGTATACCACCCCCTGGACATCCACACTGAACATCAACAGAAACACGATTAAAAAATATCAAACCAAAATTCTTACACTTACACTACATGGTCATTGTGAACATTGTGATCACCTCAGAAAATATGTAGCTTCAAGAGTTTAGGCTATATGTACGCAAATTTATAGATATTGCCTAATTTGCATATTTTATTTTATTTTTAAGACAAAGTGTAATACAAAAAGTATTTCTCTTAATATGAAGATTAATCTGGTAGAAATGTATGAGAATATCTATAAAGGGAAGAAAAAGTCCCATTCACCTGTAGGGTGATAATAGTGTCCCCTGTTGTGGTCATTTTCAGGACTTTCGTCCCGGGTAGAGATTTTGGCACACATCCCACGTTGTTCAATGGGGTAATATTAGTCTATAACAGTTGAGATATTCTCCGCTAAATGAAGTGCATACAAATCTTACCCAGGACCTAGACTATTAGCTCGATTCAAAGCGGTAAGCTTGTAATAATGTTTTTAATTCCAGTGGTACTGGTGGATTTCCGGAGGAGATTCGAGCATGTCTTTGCGTCATTGCGTCACATCTGTAGATTTATAGCCTTTTTATAGCCTTTTCTCACAGCACTTGATATAATTAAACTTATCAATTTGATGGCGGATCCAGAAAGGTTCAAATGACAATCAGTGACAACAGATTCACCCGCTGTAAAATGCAAAAGACTTCGTTCGGACTTCGGAGTGGCTACAGAAAAAAAAGAGACTGCAACCGGACCCATGCGAAAACAAGGATACATATCGGAAGGACATTACATGTAGTCACGCAATGCTGACGTTGTTAAAGGGGTCATATAATGCCATTTTTGTACAAGCTAATATGATTCTTTAGGGTCTAAATTAAAAGTTTGTAATATACTTTAATTAAAAATTCTCATTAGTATTGTATGAAAACACTTATTTTACCTGGTCAAAAACAGCTCTGTTTTCAGCACGCCGTTTCAGTGTATATGACTTTAAATGATCATGAGCTTTGCTGACTCCGCCCCTCGAAAAGCCCGCCCGTACACCGTTTGTAACACAATAACACAATAACCATAACACGTTGTTCAGTATAAACGTGGGATTATGCATTATATTGAGAACGTCATACATAGAAAACATGCCGTAATGTACCCTGAGTGTAAACCTTAGCCGCATTCATTGTGAAGCGTGCAGCTAGCGATTTGCAAAGATTAATATAAATATTAATATAAAGTTTAATAAAACCTTACACTCACTTCAGTTGTTCTAGAGGTTCAGCTTCAGCAGGAACACGAATATCTGGTACCGATCTTTTTTCAGGAGCAGCTTCCTAGCAAAACCAGCTTTATACTGACCCTCGTTTATAAAGCAGTCTGGTGAGAAATGATTCGCACATGAGAGCATTGACGTTGCTCGTGGGGAGTATTCCCTTCGAAAACAAACTCAGCCACTGCGTCTTCGGCGGTTCGGATTTAGGAACATTAAAATGACTGCTGTGTTCGTTATTACACCCAAGAACAGAACACCACAATCGCTTAGACGCCATTCTGCTCATAGACAAGACAGTGCTCCAGCATATCAACAATGACCACGCCCGTCCGCGCAGACTATGATTGACAGCTGGCTCACGAGCGAGGGCGGGTCTGTGTTGAAACCCGGCTGTCATTCAACAATCGTGGGAGGGGCTTCCGAGCGTGTGACGTCACAAGGTCGAACGGCTTGATTTCAGGCAGGGGAAAACATATAAGGAGATTAAAACAAAAACACTGGATGGATTTTTATCATTATATGATGGTTGTGTACAGGCACTGCCAACACACATTTCAGTACAATCAACTTGTAAAAGTGCATGTACCATTATATGACCCCTTTAACATTAACAATTTGAGAACAAAGTATAATTTGCACGGTTTTGCGTGATATAAGCGATTTTTAGATTTAATCAGCGCGATTTACTGCAATGTCAGAACCAGAACAAAAGTGGATGTTTCTTACTTGTTCAGATGACATTTTCCGGTGAAATTTTTTATGTTGGTCATACTTAATAACTGCAATTGCAGATTTCGGACAGAGATGGCGACAAAGAGGAAAGACTGCGGACTGCAGCTTTAAGCAATTCTCACTGCATTTTTAAAAAAACAAATCATATCCAAAAGAATGAAGTACACAGGAAAGCTCGGGAAGTACGTTTTTTTTTTTGTGCTGCATGCTTGGTTTAAGTATCAGATATTAATAGCACAGTACTGTGTGATTTCCATATACAATAGTACATGGCACTTCAAAGAATGCTGTAATCACGAATTTCACCGTTATATTAGGACCATTTTCTTTGTAACATTTTCGTCTTATAATTAAGTACATTTTTCTCCTTTCTAAAATTTTACCTTACTGTAATTTAAAAAAATGTTTTGCTTATGTGCTTGTTTCATGGAAAATTTTGCATAAATGTAATCCCAAATAACCAAAACTGTAATCCCATGAGTCAGTAAGGGATATGTTGAGGTCACATTAGGACGCTCTTTCGGGGCTGCACACACACCGGGATGGCCTGAATACATTTAAAGCAACATATCCCTAATTCGTTTAATCATCAGGTCTAGCCTTGTTTGAAGAGAAAAGGGGCAAAGGTGTCCGGATTATGCAGGACACATCGCATCCTATCCGGTGAAACACCACCCAGATGGGCTGAAAGCTCTCTTCTTCTCTATTATCTGTTTATCCTCTTTGTTTTTGTTCTGTTTGTGTGTCTAGGATGGAATATTTTCTTCATTTTATCTGCCTCTCACTCTGTGGAAAATGTTTATTTGATGCCAGCCAGACCTTACAGTGCACAGGTCGCATTTGAGTTATTGTCTATGATGCTTACTATTTAGATTAGATTAATTTTTTTAAACCACATTTGAATTGCAGTTAACAACATAAGACATTACATGCATGCAATGCATATGGGTGGGAGAGAAATTTGTAGTTATTTCTAAGATAGGAGCTTGTAGTCTGGATGTGAGTATCACACAACATCATATGCTCTGGATATGTGATTGTGTAATTTTACCGTTATTTACACATATTTCATGGACTGTTATGTCCTGAAGCCTTTAGGACTCTACAATTGACTTCAGTCAATTCTTATGAAAAGATTTTTAACGAAACGAGACCAGATTTAGTGTTAGATTATCATTATTTTTTAAACCCCTTTTTGTATTTTTTTATTATTATTTTTTTTACTTTATTATATATTTTTATTATTATTATTATATATTTAATTTTTTAATTTTTCACTTTTTTATATTGTTTTAGCTGGTATGGCGTTAAATTATAGACAATCAGCCATTATGCACACTTTTTTTGTTGAAGAAATTAATACTTTAATTCAAAAAGTGACCGTAAACATTCATAATGTTACAAAAAATAAAAAATAAAGATATTCATCAATGAATAATGAAAATGCAACACAGTAGTGTACATATTTAGGAGATTCTTAATTATTTAAAGAATTATTATAACTAATAAATAATTAGCCTACTAGTACCTGTAGTTCAACTGGCTCTACTAGAACCACTAATAGTATTTTTTAACCCAGAATGTTGGCAAATAGGTCATAATAAAGGCGCACCAGGTTATCTTGAAGCTTTAGTTACGGTATTCGAGGATAGTTAGGAGAAGCGAAAAGATTCATATATTGCGTGAGATTAGATTTCCCCAGAATTAACTGAAAAACAGTTGATAATTTGCGCCTTCATTTTTACCAAAGTTGTGCGAGGGGAAAACACATTCTTGTTTGATTCAGACAGGATTAAAATCACAAAGTTTGTCTGGGAAACTCAAATTTACCTAATTTCGTCATGGCAAGTGAGTCGTGTCCAATTGGAGCTAAAGCTATGTCACATACATTGTTAACCGAAATTGTGGCTTTCCTCATTTGATTGACATATTTGAACTCTTTCAAAGTCATTTTATACTGTACATTGTTATAAAACTATGCTTGGGTGTACAGTTTTTCTTTGAAATGTGCCTTTCATTTCAGCTTGGATGTTTAGTGTCTTTGATCTTTGTTTAGATTCAGGTTGTTGTTTCGGCTGGTATTTAGTCTATCTTTTGGTTATTTCCGTCTTGTCTTGTGTGTGCGTCTGGCACAGTGAATGACTTGGTTGTGATCTAAGCAGACTGATTCTCCATGCAGCAACTCAACATCTAAACCTAGAAGCTCCATATTTTTGAACAAAGGAACATCTAAATATTTAGATCTTGAAGTTTCTATTTTGAGTCCCTGAAGTATTTTTTTATACTAGCATGTCTGCATTTGCTGTCATAATAACTGCCTAAATAATGTAATTATTCACCTTTCTCTGTCTAATACGCTCTTTGTTGTTAAAAAAGTGAGATGGAGAGAGCGAGATTGTGACAGCTACAAAAAACTTTTGTGCCTTCTCAAAGAACAAATTTAGACTTTTATGTAGTGGTGCTGCTAAGGCAGGAATCATTGTTACCAATGAGGGATATTTCAGTACCTAAATATTAAAGGGACAGAAAAAAAATGACAATGCTGTCATTTACTCATCCTCATGTTGTTACAAGCATGAAAAGAGAAAAGTGGAGGATTGTGCTGGTCACTCGCTGTATCATTAAAGTGGTTCATAATCATGCAATGGCTTTGTGTGGGAAACCTGAGAATCTTCTCCTTAAATGTTATCTCTTTTTTTAAGCTTGAATGCCTCAGTCCCATTTATTTCTCATAAAAGAGCAACCAGTTTAGTTTAAAATCCTTGTTTTGTGTTCCACAGGGGAAAAAAAGTCACATACAGTACATGAGGGTGAGTAAGACCCTGTTTCCACCTGGTATTAAAAGGTTAGTTCACCCAAAAATGTAAATTCTGTCATCTACTCACCCTCATGTTGTTTCAAACCTGCATGAAATTCTTTCTTCTGCTGAACACAAAAGAAGATATTTTGAAGAATGTCGGTTACCAAACAGTTGAATATCGTTTTCCAACGATAAGTGTATGTACTAAAAAAAACACTCGTATGCATTACATTAGCAACCGCAAAGCAATGTCCTGGCAACCGCTCAGAACAAGCACCACTCACATTTCCTTAAGAAAAATATACAATGTAATTATTGCATCTGTTTCTTTTATGGCTCTTTTCGTGCTTTCTAAAAGATCCTAAAACAGGCACTTAATGAAGCGCTGAAATGAAATCAGGAATATGTCATGACAACCAAGCTGGTATTCTGTTTTTGCCGCCAAGCATTCCAACTCTTTTCATGAGCCATTTGAGACCGTTTCATGTTCTCGGAAGTGGAGCGGTATGAGGAACGGTAGGCCTAACTGCTGTTTGCATGCACCTTAAACGGGCAAATGAGCCATGGAGAAAGTTAAAGACACAAACACGTTAAAGTCCCACTCCGATCATATTTTGAGCTATTTTTAAACATTCCCAGTGGTCTTTAAATTATGATTATGCCATTTTTAGCCAAAATCACAAAACCTGTGCCGTTTTCTGGGACTTCGCTTCAGCAGAGCGGTAGTAGCTCATTAGCAATTCGCCTCTGCGTTGTGGGCGGAGCCGTTGGCACGGAGACGACCCTCGCCCTGCCCGTTGCTGAGAGCTCTGTCTCTTCCGCTAGCTTACACCCCCAATACCGGTGGGGCAACAGTATTATATACACGTTAATTATTATTATCCGAAGTTAATCAAAGTTATCACCGATCATTATTTCACTCCAAGACGTCGCGTGTGGAGACGCCCAGTGGAGTTACTACGTCACAACTCCAGTCTATTTTAGCCGGCATTTTAGCGTCTGCTACTGATTCACAGCCATTTGAATGTAGAAATACTCAGAAATACAACTTTGAGCTGATTTTTCTCAAGATATGTCCTCTAACATCAGAAAAATGCCACAAGAACATGTTAACACCTAGAAAAACATTATTTTCATCGGAGTGGGTCTTTAACATGCTGGCGAGGAAAAGTGGGCTCTTGTCCAATTAGGCCAGCCGAGAGATTCCTCTGAGTGAATCTTCTAATGTTCAGTAATTGTGTTCATTCACCCTTTAGTGTGTCCAAACTTGTATCTGCTGCCCAAACTTGTTTTATATTATTTATGTTCCCTTTCATGATATTCTCGGTCCCGTTACCACCAGGTGATGGTAAATCTTGACTCAGTCCTACTCAGACTACTTTTTTAAGCTCTTTATAACTTGCCCCAATAACCTGGATGATGGCAGCCTGGATTTATCAAAGGAGGAAAAGAAAATGTCTTTTAGGAAATAAATATCACCCTGGCGATTGAGTGAGCACTTAAATCTGCCTCATATCCTTCATCTGTGGATTATTTTCTTTACATAAATGTGTCCGTGTGTCCCACTTTCACATTATCCTCTGCTGAATGTCCGAAAGTCATCCGAATTGGTTGGACAAAGTTTTTCCTTCTTCTCGAGAAAGAACTAAATGAGCTTTGAGATCTGAATGTTGACTAGTGGGAAATATAGTTAGTCAAAATAGTCATATGTTTGTGTGTTATGTAGCACGTGTGTATTGGGTTTGACTTCCTGTTGTGGTTTTTGGTTTAGGGCCATTCTGTTTGATAGATCATAAAGTCAAAGAGAGATGGTTCCTATTTTTAAAGTAAGCAAAGTTGGGTTTTATGTATTGTTTATCTTAAAGGGGTTTCAAAAATGCAAGAAATTCATTTGGCATGAAATGGACTTTTTAATATTGTGTGTTTGTTCTTGTGTAGACTTGCATAATGAGTTATTGTACATTATATCTGTCCATTAGTTTAATCGGATCTGACACTTTACTCTTGAATCGTTCTTTTGTCAGTGTGTGTATATGTACAGTAATGTTGGGATTTTGACTAACACATGGATTTGCCTATAGGATTTTACTAAAATATCCTATAGCTATATATAGAGTGTTTATAATGTTTGTAAACATTTTGCTTTATTTACCGGTACTTTACATTATTTCTTAATTCATTAATAAAATGCGACTTATATACGAGTTTTTTTTTTCTCTCTCAAAAACGCAATTTATATGTTGCGTATTTTTTAACCATGCAGCTATGTTTTAAAAATGTCTTAAATTACTTTATTAGGGCTGTCACGATTCTTCAATTAAATTAGAGTACTCGAATAAAAAAAAAATCCTTGATTTCAATTTACCCATGTCGAGTAACCGTCAAAATACCTGAAATGGCGCATTCCACTGACGAGAATCTAGAATCGCATTATTAGACCGTTTTCTAAGGATCCACGATATATTAACGCCATTTAAATTGAATTCACAAAGGCTGCGATTCAATTAAATGAATATATGCCCTGCAGGTTTAATATATTTGCGCTTTAATTGTTTGCTCGTGTTTAGGTCACATGCGTCTTAGAGCGGCTCCGTTCACAGTAAAAGCTGCTCCACACAAACTGTTATCATTGAAATGCTCAAACTCCATCAAGTTTAGGTTGCTTATAACATTAATCTGGGAACATAATGTGCGCCATATCATCAGATTTGTAAGGTGAATCATTTATAAACCTACACCAACACAAGAAAATACATCAATACTTTTCTAAAGATGCGAACTGTTCATAGCGATTTCAAAATAAAAGTCGCTCTGAGTTTGCATGTTTTGACGTCCACATATTCTTGGCGACCTCTGCAGGCATTTGTTATAATACATAATGTACATAAGATGATTGTTTCAATTATGCATTTTAAGTGTTGTTCTATAAAGCCATATGATTACTTTCTTATGACACATTTTTTTAACCAAATATTATTGCCTCGTTGTTATATGTATTTTAAGTCATTTTAAAGGCTAAGGTCATTGCTTAGGTCGATTTTTATTACCACAAAAAAAATCAGATTAATTGTCAAAGTAATCGATCGATTACTAAATTAATTGTTAGTGACAGCCGTAGACTTTATAAAATTACTTAAATTACTTTTTTAAACCGTTTAACTGATAGTATTAATCGGTCAAAATTCTTACTGTCGGTTAACAAGTTAATTATGGGCATCCCTCCCTACCCAGCACGGTTGGTGAACCGCTCATCGATATTACCGCAGCTGCTGTGTATTTGTATTTGTAGTGGTAAAAACTGTGTGTGCAGCGTGGACGGTCCCTCTCTTTCTAGGTCGGTACAAATGACTACATCTCTGTGAGGGACTTCCTGTTTATGAGAAGTGCTGAGAGAGGAGGGGAGTGTAGGGTGGTTGTTGAGGGACTGCTGAAGTGTTTCCTGTTTCTCCACTGCTATCCAGATTGACCAGCGTGCCATTGGTGTTTGTACAGTGGTGGGCGGGGCTATTTTACTAACCTCAGGAAATTAGCTTGCATTTTTGCTTTTCCTTCACAGGCCCATCATTAGAGCATCCCTTTGCTTTTAAGCATCCACTTTTTTTTTTCTTTTTTTTTTTTGTAAGTTAAAATTGTTTTCTGGAGAAATCTACCGGGCTAAAAATAGCTTATTTTTCCAAGCTCATATCTCATTATTATTTCCTGTTTACCAGTTACTGATTCTTTGTTGGAGTTAAAAGCATGAATTGAGCTTGTAATTTTCCCTGTCTGCCGTCTTTGAAGTCGGTTGTTAGCGTTGTAAGAGTTGCTAGCGTGGAGTTTAGTATTGTGCACGTTCCATCAGCCAATCAAACGTTCTCATAATATCATTTTCTGCATCTCCAGAGTGATTAGTCACATTGCATTTGTGGCTCAGGTGATTAATTCATTCGCTCTTATGGTTGGAAAATTCCTTACGAATATTATTTTATAACTAATTGCACTAGTGTATTATATTGACAGGCCTACATTTAATGCTCAACCTGATTATGCAAATCTGTTTGGCTTTTAAGCGAATAGAACAGCGCAGACAAAAACCTCTTCCTGTCACTTCAGAAGCTCTGAGTAGAGATGAGCTGTTTTCTGTGGTTTCCCAAACTAGCCTGTTTGTGCTTATAAGACTCAACATCTGTGGCCCTTTTCATTGATTATTATTGTTTGAAATTTAACATCTATGTACAAGAAAATACAGTCTTTCTCAAAGTTGTTAATAAAACCATAATCATAGTACATTTTTACAAGAAAATGCCATTTCAGTCTTTCTACAAATTCAATGTAATAATTTTTAATTATTTGTTATAATTTACTAGCAAAAGCAGTGAAAACTGTTTCAAAGTAAATCCTGCACCAAATGTATTCAGTGTTCTGAGTGAAATAGGATATTCACTGAGAAAAAATGTAGGGATGTATAGTTGGATCATGAAAAGTGGGCCAGTCTTTTGGTTATGGTTACATTTTGGTTACTAGATGGCATCAACCAATTATCAAAAAGTCATTTGCCCTACCAACCTGACTCCTCCCTCCTCATGACTGTGTCTGATGAATTGACAACATTCATGCAACTTTATCTCGGGGTTTTTTCCCAGGCGTAGAACCAATGGCAAACGCAGAGGGTCTTCAATTTTTGCAAAGAGGAGCGTCATCACTTTGTGAAACTAGTGAATTATTCAGTGCTGTTGTTGTTTTTCCCACAGAACACCATTGAGAGTATTCATTGTGAGAAACAGGAAGTAGCTGCCACCTCAGGGCATGTGAAAGCCACACGTTTTAGAGAGATGCGCATATGGACAAAAGTGCATGCTGCAATTGTGCTTTAATGGCACAATAATGAACATGTGCACGGTAATGCAGATGCATAGGAGCGCTTCTCAAAAATACTGCGCTGATTGCTTGTAGGTGCGTTACAGACAAGATTGCATCTATTTACAAAAGTGCGTGCATGTTTCGTAGAGAAAGCTTTTCTCTGCAGGCAGTCTCAGTGCAGCTGCACACCTACACACCCACACACCCAGCATCAAGCACTTGATGTTGAAGAGCATGGCATACGCACCATGTGTTATTTACAGGAGAACTTTCAGTCCATCTAGAATTTGATGAAGTAGACGGGCCGGTTGTCACCTTCATCTCATTCCAAACATACTGGTCATTTTTCCCCATATGATTATAATTAATGGAGCTGGAGCTGTCAAGCTTCAAAAAGGATGCATAATAAAAGTCTGTAGATTCTGAAGTCATTCGATGTGTGAGGAAAAGATGAAAATTGAAGTTATGTTTTAAACAAATCATACTACCGTCACACTTTTAGGGTCCAATTCTCACTATTAACTACAACGTTTGCTCCAATAAACTCCTAATTACTGCTTTTAAGCAGGTAGTAAGGTATTTAAGTTTAGGTATTGGGTAGGATTAAGGGATATAGAAATATGGTCATGCAGAATAAGGCGTTAATATAAAATGCATAAAGGTAATAGTGAGAATTGGACCCTAAACTAAAGTCTTACCCCTTAGTCTTATCTGATTGATACAAACACTTTTATTTATTTATTTAACAGTTATTTTATTAAGTTTTATTATTTACATTAAGTTTAAGTCATTATTCATAAAAAAAAGAGTGTAGTTTGAACTAATTCAGTAGCATGATCCAAACGTTTTGAGTCATTTTTCAGGGGCCGGTTTCACAAAGCTATTTTAGACCGGTCTATAGTGTTAGACAAGACTAAAATTTGCTCATAGACTAGTCTAATGCAAGTTAGACTGTTTCACAAAAATAAAGACTGACTTAATTTAGACCAAAAAAATTAGACACCCCCAGGCTAACTTAGAACTTAGGTCTAAGACTCTGTTACCTTGGCAACCAGCAGTAACAATCAGTTACATTACAAACAGCCGACAGAAAAGGAAAAATGGCCCTTGCCATATATTATAATATATATAATTATAATATATATTCATCACCATTTCAGTGGTGTCTTTAAGTTTCTCTTGGGGTCCTCCTCCCGTTTTTGGATATTTCCTCTTAAATATTTCTTTTTTGGCATCTTGTACTATGTTTTTGTATCTTTTACGCTCCGCTCAACGGTCGGATTAACATTTCTTCTTGTGTAACTGTTATACTCCTCCAACAAACACAGAGCGGTTGAATGCGCTTACTCGATCCGCCATGTTTTTTGTTTTGAAAAGTCTCTTATTTTACCCAGAATGCATTGCAGTGTAGTCCTACTTAAGATAGTCAGAGTCTTAAGTACTTTGTGCAACAGTCTGATTTAGATGTCTATCTGAAGTCTGACTATCTACTAGAGCCCGACCGATATATCGGCGGGCCGATATTATCGGACGATTTTAGGCATTTTCCTAACTATCGGTATCGGCATTTATAATGGCCGATAAATGAATATTTTAAAAAATGCGGGTGCGGTGATTCATGTAAGGGTGGCGCTGCCAATAAAGCACCTAAAAGCTGTCACAAGAACTGGCAAAAGTAATGATTATGAATACAACAAATAGCAAGGACACATTTTAATTGTTTATTAATAAACAAGTGTTTTCAGTCAGTGTCAGCCAAAGATGAAGTTGATGATGCTGACTCGCGATCTTCAGTGAGCGCGCGCCAGAGAGAAATGCACATTTCATACGATTACATGAGTCTGTCTGTCTTTCGTTTTGAAGTTGTTCTGTTTAAAAGTAGACATTTCAATATAGATATATTTCAATTCTCAGGTCTATACGCTGAGTTTCGGTTCATGAGACGAGCTCCAGTTCACCCGCAGGCGCCTCAGTGTTGAGATTATCTATCGTCTGCTAAATTTACTTCTTATAAATTAAATCCAGGCAAATGGCTGATGAAACATTGATTAAAATTAAGATACAATTAATACAAAACGAAATTCACTTTGAAACGAAAGGTTTTGTGCTTTCTGTTTGATGTCTATGTGAAAGTTTTAAAGCATTAGTGCCGCTTTCAGAACGCTCACGTCCGTAGTGCTGAACTGTCGCGTCTGTAACATTGTTTTTTCCTCATAAATGCGAACACGAAAAATAAAATAAAATAAAATGAATATTTTATGTAGCCTGTGGAGACTGAGAGCCAACCCTTCTTCATCCGGTGGGTAGTGGCCTACTTGTGATTTGCCCAGTGTAATTCACAGAATTGATTTCTCTGCTACAAGCCTCTGTCACGTATTGTGTGAGCTTGTGACTATTGCAAGCGCGCAGCTGAGAAGTCCTGATTATATTGTCTGCTATATTTACTTCTTATTTATTAAAATCCAGGCAATTGGTTGATGAAACATTGATTAAAATGCGTGGCGCGTGCGATCTCCGACAGTAAACTGATTCTGCTTTGTCTCGGGTAAACAGCTGTTGCGACGAGAGCAATAACGGCCGCGTCCGGTGTAGACACCGTGTTAAAGCTTATTCTGCCCATAACGCTACGTTACAACATCAAGCTATATTCCAAAAATGTATATAATTATAACACTTTATATATAGGGCCATTTTGCATTAAGAGTAGCCTAGTTTCACGTTTAGTACATTTTGCTTACTAATTATTTAAAATAGTATAAAAGTACTGTACATATGTAATTAAAAACGTTTTCATTATGATATTATTAATTTTACTTTAGTAAAAAGATCTGAGTTCTTCCTCCACTGGTAGAGATTAGAGGAATTAAGAGTAAAAATAGAAGATAATAAGGTTTTGTCAGTGACACTTTTTATATATTTATTGATATAAGTTATGACTAAATTAAAAGACAAAGTCGTTAGTGAAGATTATGCAACAGTATTTAGAATATAATATAACATGCAATGCAAACTAGTTTGGTTACAGCTCAGCTGTATAATTCTCATTCTATCATTCCCCCTGCCTCCATTACATATCTGTGTCACACAAGTGTTTGATTACCACATTTGAGTGATCATTGCAAAACGTGTTTATAAAATATATTTATTCTGTTTATAGCTACTGTGTAAAGTACCCATCAAAAGTTTGTACACACCAATAGGAAAGTGTCCAAACTTTTGACTGGTATACTGTACTATAATACACATAAATAATATTGCTACTGTATTATAATATACACATAAATAATATCGGCCGATATATCGGTATCGGGCTTTTTTTACTCCCTAATATCGGTATCGGCATCGGCCCCCAAAAATCCATATCGGTCGGGCTCTACTATCTACTATATCTAAGCCATAGTCAAAGTCTATCTTTGTGAAACCGGCCCCAGGATTTCAAAAAATAATGCTGTGAATAATTATAATTATCAGTTCATTTGTATTGTAAGTAATGATTCTTATTTCTTATTTTTCTCCTCAATGCCTAAATGGGTCTGCAATGAGTGTTTGTTTTACACTCCCAGCCAGCAATGTGCTGTGTTGACATCTAAACAGGAAGCTCTGGGTGGCCGTCCACAGTTTGTCATTCCCATCTCTGATACTACTGATGACTCATCACTTACATATGGTGATGTTAAACAGCTGATGTTCCACCTCAGAGCAGCTATGTTCGAGACGCTCGACATGCCTCTCTCCGTCTGGATGGCTTCCGCTCATTAGCGGAGACCTCGCTCTCTTTAATTAGCGTTCTGTAATTTGTGGCTGCGGGCTGAAACGACTGCTGTGCGCTCTTTTCTACAACATGTGCTTCCAGCATCTCGCTCTCTGCAAGTCATAAGGAGAAGCCCCAGACCATGGTCTGTGTAATCTGTTTTGCCAGTTTAAACACCATCAGGCTGTTATCAGGGCCCGATTATCACGGCACCACCGGGGAGTGTTTTTATGCTTTGGTAGGATCAGTGTTTCCTACAAAATTCTGCATATTAATATACAATACAATTTATATAATATTAAAAAAGGTTTTATTTTTGTGTGGTGCTATTTAGTTTTTATTAACGTAATTTAATATTTCAATATTGTCATATGAAACAACCAGTCAGTATGAATACTGTTCACAAATCTTAAAGGGATAGTTCACCCAAAAATTAAAATTCTGTCAGTAATTACTCTCCCTCATGTTGTTCCAACCCCGTAAGACTTTAATTCGTTTTCGGAACACAAATTAAAATATTTTTGATTAAATCTGAGAGCTGGATCACTCCTCCATAGGCTTCTAAGGGATTGAAACTTGCCGGCCCAGAAAAGTTATTAAAGACATTGTTAAAATAATCTGAGTGACTACAGTGGCTCAATCTTAAATTTATCAAGCGATGAGAATACTTTTTGTGCGCAAAAAAACCAAACAAAAATAACGACTTTCAACTATTCAACTATTCATTTCCTTCTCTGTTGGTCTCAAGTGAGTTCATGTAGTGTAACAGCGCAGCGCTTCTGTGTTGTACGTCACACGCATCAAACACATGACCAGCGTCGGCCAATAGTGAGCCTACGTGTGACATACAACACAGAAGCGCTGCGCTGTTGAGTGAGACAGCTCTCAGATTTAATAAAAAATGTCTTAATTTGTGTTCCGAAGATGAACGAAAGTCTTACGGGGTTGGAACAACATGAGGGTGAGTAATTACTGACAGAATTTTCATTTTTGGGTGAACTAACCCTTTAAAAACACTAATGAATTCGTGTTTTATTTAGAGTCAGACAAATTTGAATTCAGTCAAATTTAGCGAGTTAATTCAGGAAAAGATTAGTCTGTCTAATTCAACCACAAACCGATGAGTTTGTGAATCTTTATGATTGGAATAGTTCAGCCAAAATATTAACCCTCAAGCCATCCTAGGTGTATATAACTTTCTTCTTTCAGACAAACACAATCGCAGAGTTATATTAAATAATATAATGTAATGGCATTGAATAGAGCCCGAGTCTTTGAAGCTCCAAAAAGCGCATCCATCCATCATAAAAGTAATCCATACGACTCCAGTGGGTTAATAAAGGCCTTCTGAAGCGAAGCGATGGTATTCATCAGGCTGACTCAAACCAATAGGCCTAACTAATGAATTCCTGAGTCTCTTGGCTGATTCATTTCAACAACCGGCACATGAATTGTATAACACTAAATGTTCTTAATGGCTGTTTTGAGATGGCGAAGACATTGTAATTTGTTACGAATAAGTTATGTTTCAATAATTATGAGTTATGCCTTTATTAACTTTTTTTTTGTCTCATCACATTCAGTGAAGCCTGCATATTTGGGTAAAATATGATTTCTTTTGCTATGGCGCTGTAAATTCAGCAGCAGCAAATAAAGAGGAGATATCTGTGTGGAAAATAAACTGCACACAATGGCTGTACGAACAGATTGTGTTACCATATTTCATGTTTGAAGTCACAGGCTGTGTGTATACTGCTAAATTGAGTCTTTTACACTCTAGCCTGTTGAAACGAGATGCCATCATTTAGATCTGGCGCGCTCGGGGCGGCTACTGTATTACAACACTGGAGTTCAACGGCCACAAACGTCCACTTTGATGTCAGCTCAGTTTATTCTAGAGTGCCTGACCGTGTCCACATGTTCTGATGTATGAGAAAGCATGTGGAAAGTGTTTGTACTAGTGCTTAATATAGATTGCTTGGGTATAGTGCATTGCTGGCTGACTAAGAGCCTAATTAGCCCTGCACTCGGAGGCGTGCATCGATTTTTGCTAGTTTCTTTTTGTGCAGTGACTACTGACTATTGAACTCTGTGAAATGGACACAAAAGATTTTGTACCTTTCACTCTTTCTCATGCTTTCAGTCTTTTTGTATGTGACCGCACGCGTCAGAGTGACGTACGTACTGGACCCTTGAAAATTGATGCGTGTTTTGAGGGTGAAAGAGTCCGGAGGCTGGAGTGAACAGATATGTGGTGAGAGAGAAAGATAGAACAGGAATAGAAATACAATTCTCAATCAATTCCTGAATGGTGCACAAGCCTTGTTGCTCAGGGAGCCTCAACAAACTCCCAAAGTGGCCTTAAGATGGCTTAAAATGATTTAAAATGAGACAAAACAAGCATTAAAATAAGTTAAAACAGCTTAAAATCAAGATATTACTTAGTATTTGATGATTTTCTAGTTATGCAAAGCTCTAAAATATTTTTTTTGGATAGGCCTTCAAATATTGTTGTGGACAATGGGTATGGAAAATTGAATGGGAATGGTATAGGTGAGAATATAAAACAGTTATATTGTGAAATGTCACATGATCCTTCAGAAATCATTCTGATTTGGCTCTCAAGAAAGTTTTGCTTCATATTTTTGTGGAAACCCTGTAACATGTTTTTCAAGATTCTCTGATGAATAGAAAGCTCAAAATAACAACACTTATTTGAAATAGAAAACTGTTATATTATAAAATATGAATATATAATTAATAAATAAAATATTTTCTGTCACTTTTGATCATTTTAATGCATCTTTGCTGAATGAAAGTATTAATTTCTTTAAAAAAAAATCTTTCAGACCTTCAACTTTTGAAAGATATTACACATCGCCCTAGAATTGTGACTGAGTTTTGCACACCACTCATGTTTTCATCAGTAAATGTAAATATCCAGCTCATCCTCTAATTGTCCTTATTCTGCCTTCTTTTGCAGCTCTTCAGGGAAGTAAGAATAATGAAGATTCTAAATCATCCAAATATTGGTAAGTTGTCCTACAGTACTCTGTTTTTAGAAGCTGTCTGTGGAGATGTTTGGGAATGCGGCACACAAAGCGGACTGTAGTGGAGGCCTCTCTAATCCCCTGTGCAGGAACTCCCTCTGCTTTTCCCAGAGCCGCCACACCGCTCCTATTCAGACGGCCCGACCGGCTCCTCCCGGCAGCACAAAAGCACTCCTGTATGCCTCTGTGTGTTCCATTGTTGAGCATCCATCATCTGACGGCCTGCACATGCCTCTCCTCCCCTCCTCCCCCCTCCTGTCTCATGATGTCATCTCTGTGTGGCCCCTCTCTCGCCCCAATACCTTTATCGGCCCTCAGCGACCCCCATCTGCCATTCCCGGACATGAGCAGGTGTTTGTGTCGAATCGTGAGAGACCCTTGTTTCCTATTATAATATGTAGTTTTAGTTCTGAATGCTCACTGGTCAGCGATGACATGAAACTTAAGCGTAAAGGACTGAATCTTATAGCACCAACAGTTTGGGGGCCGGTAAGAATACAATAAGAAATTAATACTTTTCTTCAGCAAGGATGCATTAAATTAATTCAAAATGATGTTACAGGACAATTCAATTTCAAATAAATGCTGTTCTTTTGAGCTTTCTAATCAGAAAAGATTCCTGAATGCAGTCACGGTTTCCACAAAATATTAAGCACCACAACCGTTTTCAACATTGGTGATAATAGGAAATGTTTCTTGAGCATCAAATCATCATATTAGAATGATTTCTGAAGGATCATGTGACACTGAAGACTGGGGTAATGATGCTGAAAATTCAGTTTTGTCAACTCTGGGATAAATTACATCTTAAAATATATTCAAATAGAAAAGTTATTTTATTTCACAATATTACTGTTTTTATGATATTAATAAATATTGATCTAATAATTGCTTTTGTGAGCATAAGAGACTGAAAGAAAACATCTTACCGACCCCAAACATTTTGATGTTAAATTAAATGATATGCAAAGTGGCTTTTCTTTTGACACTATATTTTATACAAATCAAAATATGATCTAAAAAAAATATTTACTTTTATTACATTAATGGCATCATTTTGTCGCAAAACTGTTTGGCTGACAGTAGAATAATTGTAGCACCCCATTTAAAAACCCCTGTTCTAGAGCAGGAATTTGCTTAATTATAAAATGGTCACCACATAATATATATTCCTGATAACATATATCAGGAATATATATTATATGCTCCAATCGCACAAGGCTTTGAGCCTGCAGAATGCCAAGCTAGGCAAATTTTAAGTTTGTCCAAAGGTACGGTCTGTGGCCTTTTAATTGTTTGTTGATCAGATGTCTTTGTAAATTCCAGGTCAGAGTTCACCCAAAATGATTTGGTATTGCATTGGACAACAAACATTTTAAGGCCCCGATATACTCACGGCGAAATTCTTTTTTGTTCTTCGCTTAGGGGTAAAACGAAGTTGGAAATACACGAGCAGCGATATACTGTTATCGAACATCCGACGCCCACACACTGCTGAGAGCGACGGTTCGATTTTGCAAATGTGCTCTCAATAACAAAATAAACACACAACAAAATTGAGAAAACAGCAAGCATTTTAATAAAGCATCTGATCATAGCAGTGTGGATATGTTGCACGACCTCTGCAATTCGGCACTTTAGTGAAGTCACGTTTCTTTATATAGCAGCACTTTACACAATAGATTAAAATCAAGCAGCTTTACCGTATTTAACATGAAAAACAGTGTCTCGTTTCATCAGAAGTACAACTTTAATTTTCTACTATAAATCTGCTCTCCAGTGTGTTCTCTTAAGAGAGGTTCTCTCGTATTGCGTAAGCTAGCTTACGCTGCGGGAAAGATTCATCTTTTCTGAGAAATTGAAGCCAAAAATTATCCTATAATTTTGTATCTATTGTCAACGCAGTTCAGCTGCAGCAGAGCATGAGCAGGCTAGCTAGCAGCTCATTGGCTCGCTCACAGGGAACTGCTTAAGCCTATGAGGAGACACGAATGAACTCTCGGCCAATGAGAGTCTGACCTGCTCTCATTGCGTCAGAGCCCGCCGAAACAGGCGTGGTCAGAGAGTATAAATTCGCCTCTCAGGCTGTAAACTCCGATTTTCATCTCTTCAGCGAGGCTACACGCATCTGCTGATCCTGAGAGAAGCCGCCGTCGTAGAAAAGGCACCTTCTAGCGAGCATCTGGGAGACTGAGGAAGCCGGCCGTCTTCGCCACCTTCAGCCGTCCTGCAAGCTAGCGCCATCCGACGGATTCATATCCTTTAATCAAAAGCTTCTTGTTTTGTGTGTGTGTGTGTATCTAAAAGAGCCGAGCGTCTTTGTAAAGATGTCTCGTTTTTCCTCCTGTGGTTCTTGCCACGCTCCCCTCGAGACTGGAGACCGCCACGTCATCTGCGCTCTCTGCCTCGAATTGGAGCACGCCGAGCTCGCCCTCGCCGATGGCGGCTGCGATCTCTGCGAGGAGATGCCGTTGTCGACCCTGCGGGCTCGACTTCAGGCCACAAAAGCTGCTTCCGCGCCGCCTTTGAAGAAACGCCGCTCGCAAAGGCCGCCGGAACCCCAGCCAGAAGCGTTCATCCCGCCGGAGCCTGTCGCCTCCCGCTCTCCTTCTCCGCCGCTTCCGGACATACAGTTGCCGCCGAGTGGCCGCTCTGTCGCCTCCGACGACGCCGCGGACATTAAGGAGACATGTTCGCTTCTCGCTTCAGACAGTGAGGATTGGTCCGGTTCTCACGCCTCTTCGGCCCGAGAATCCTCTAGGACCCGCGCTGGAATTGAGGAGGAATTAGGCCTCCTCTCACAGGCCGTCGAACGCCTCGGGCTCGATTGGTCTCCTCCCCCCGAGCAGACCATCAACCGTATGGACGGCAGCTATTTCCGCCTGCGCTCGACTCCCGTCACTAAACGGGCCGCGCCCTTCTTGCCCGAACTGCACGCGGAACTCACAAAGTCCTGGAATGCCCCGCTCTCTGCCAGAACTCGCTCCGACTCTTCCGCCCCGCTTCGCGTTGTGGACGGAGCCGCAGAAAAGGGCTATCTTTCCATTCCCCCTGTAGAGGACCTGGTCGCCGCACATCTGTGCCCGCCCTCCACGAGATGGCGCTCATCACCTGTGCTTCCTTTTAAAGCCTGCAGAGCGACTTCGAGCTTCCACGCGCGCGCTTACTCAGCCGCCGGCCAAGCAGCCTCTGCACTTCACTCCATGACCGTCCTCCAGATTCTACAGGGTGATTTACTGCGTGAGTGGGACGAGAGCGGAAAAAATCCCCCGTCAGTCGCGGATTTGAGGAGCGCTACGGACATTGCCCTTCGCGCTACAAAGTCTGCTGCTCAAGCCCTGGGGAAATGTATGGCCGCCATTTGTGTGTCTGAAAGACATTTGTGGCTCACGCTCGCCGACATGGGAGATTCCGAGCGCGCCGCTTTTCTCAACGCCCCGCTCTCTCCGTCCGGCCTCTTCGGATCTGCTGTCACGGGTATCGTTGACCGTTTCTCCGAAGTCCAGAAAGCCTCCCAGGCCATGAATCTTTTTCTGCTCTTCTGGTTGAGCTGTAATAGGGAGTTATTCACGCAGACCGGTCTCGTTCTGTCCCTCCTTATCATGTGCTTATGTACTTCACAAATCCCCGGCCCGCTCCGCTGGCCTTTGTCACATGTACATATTTTATTCCCACTCATAAGGGTTCCCCGGGGTCCCCCCTGGGACTCATAGTGGATGCTTAGCACGCACGGCGTTGACCAGGTGTTCCCGCAGCGTAAGCTAGCTTACGCAATACGAGAGAACCTCTCGTAAGAGAACGAATCGGTTACCTAACGTAACCTCGGTTCTCTCTAGATGAGGGAACGAGTATTGCGTTCCTGGCCGTGCTTGTGCTACTAGCGTTCTCGCTTCATTCTATGAAAACCAGAATTTACAGCCTGAGAGGCGAATTTATACTCTCTAACCACGCCCGTTTCGGCGGGCTCTGACGCAATGAGAGCAGGTCAGACTCTCATTGGCCGAGAGTTCATTCGTGTCTCCTCATAGGCTTAAGCAGTTCCCTGTGAGCGAGCCAATGAGCTGCTAGCTAGCCTGCTCATGCTCTGCTGCAGCTGAACTGCGTTGACAATAGACACAAAATTATAGGATAATTTTTGGCTTCAATTTCTCAGAAAAGATGAATCTTTCCCGCAGCGTAAGCTAGCTTACGCAATACTCGTTCCCTCATCTAGAGAGAACCAAGGTTACGTTAGGTAACCGATTCGTTTTCGTAGATGTCTGACCTCAATGGACTGAACAGGAGAAATTAACCGGAAAATATTTCCACGTGACAGAAGGCGGAGCCTCAGAGCCACACCTAACTATTACATAATCGTCACGGACCAATGGTAGTACAAAGGTGTTCACCAGCCGAAACAAACTTTCCAGAAAGTTTGATTTGGAAGCCATTTCAAACTGGCAAACCGAACACCAAATAAACTTATTTTCTGCCTGATTTTGTTCAAAATGATGTCACACCAGCTAATTATTTGATTCCGTTTGAAGGGTATCAGGGCCTTTAGTATACCTTGCGTCTACAGTTAAAGGGATAGTTCACACAAAAATGAAAATTCTGTCAGTAATCACCATACTCACCCTCATGTTGTTCCAACCCCACAAGACTTTCGTTCATCTTCGGAAACACAAATGAAGATATTTTTGGTTAAATCTGAGAGCTGTCTCACTCCTTCATAGGCTGCTAGGTAATTGAAACCTGCCGGCCCAGAAAAGTTAGTAAAGACATCGTTAAAATAGTCCAAGTGACTACAGTGGCTCAACCTTAAAGGGGTTATATAATGATACATGCACTTTTACAAGTTGATTGTAGTGAAATGTGTGTTGGCAGTGTCTGTACACAACCATCATAAAATGATAAAAATCCATCCAGTGTTTTTTTTTTTATCTCCTTATATGTTTTCCCCTGCCTCAAATCAAGCCGTTCGACCGTGTGACGTCACACGCTCGGAAGCCCCTCTCACGATTGTTGATTGACAGCAGCGTTTCAACACAGACCCGCCCTCGCTCGTGAGCGAGCTGTCAATCATAGTCTGCGCGGACCGGCGCGGTCATTGTTGATATGCTGGAGCACTGTCTATGAGCAGAATGGCGTCTAAGCGATTGTGGTGTTCTGTTCTTGGGTGCAATAAGGAACCCAGCAGTCATTTTAATGTTCCTAAATCCGAACCGCTGAAGACGCAGTGGCTGAGTTTTGTTTTCGAAGGGAATAATGGCACTATTGGCCAGCATCACACACATGACCAGCGTCTGCCACTGTAGTCACTTGGACTATTTTAACGATGTCTTTTTACTAACTTTTCTAGACCGGCGAAATGAAATTACCTAGCAGCCTATGGAGGAGTGAGCCAGCTCTCAGATTTCATCAAAAATATCTTCATTTGTGTTCCGAAGATGAACGAAAGTCTTACGGGGTTGGAAAGAAAGAAAATTGATTAAAAAACCAATGAGAGATTTGCAGGAACTCTTCTTTCGCTGTGAATTCACAAAACATACAAATCGCTGTTTTAGATCATGTTTAATTGATTTGTTCAAAATCTATCGTGTTTGTGAGAATGGAAGAACTGTGTTTGGCAACACATTCGATGAGATCTATTGATGAGATCTATCTCAAAAAGCAGTATTTAACTAAATATTTATTTCAAATAGTTTCTTTCAACCACTTCACTGAAACAAACCGTCCAAACGACCTGATCTGCTAAAATGAATCCCATTCCCAGCGCGATTGTTTTCAGTATGTCTGTACTGTTCGTTTGTGCTGCGTTATGCGTGTCTGTTCCATTGTCAGTGACATTATGCGTGTTTCACATATGAATGACTGAGCCAGTGAAAGCGTTTGATGCATCGTCGTGAAGATAAAGTGTTTCCAGCGAGTTGGAGGGAAGGTAATTGTTAACTCCCAGCTACGGCCCACGCACTTCCTAACCTTTCTCCTTCATTCAGATTTTACCTCTGTCAGCCGCCTCACGCAACCTCTGTCTCTCAAAGACAGCCTTTCTCCTCACTCGCCCCTTATTTGATTTCACCGAATGTAGAGCATCTTTCCAGGAATTGGGAAATGCAGGGGTCGTCATGACAACGCTTGCTTCCGCTTCCACATGCGATGGCCTTTGTGATAATCAGCGCGGACTGTGGCGGCACATGCTCGGGCATCGACTCCTCCTGCCTGTCCTTGGGCTGTCGAGAGTGAGGCGTCTGGTCACACGTTATCACTGCCCCGGAGATGACCTACTTTTTTTCCTATTCTCGCAAATGAGGGAAAAAGGCGGAGTGGATTGCCAGAAGAGGATGTGGGTGGCGTTGATGTGGCTCTGGTTGTGTCAAACGCGGAGCCTGGCACAATCAGGGCTGAGATAAATGAAAGGACTCGCCCTTGTGTTGTTCCCAACCTGCATGATGTTATTTTTGGTCGGTTGAAAATTTTCTGTAGACAATAGACATACTTGAAGAATCGTTATGTAGTTCTTGTAATCTATCAATCATGTCTGTCAAGTTCCAAAAAAAAACTCCCATAAAAGTTTACCATACTTCTTTTTCCACTATATTAGGTCTTCTATTAGATAGCTTTTTGTGAGAAAAGGTTGAAATTAAAGTCTTTATTCACTGATATTCACTAATGTGCAACAGTACAAGACAACTTTTTCAGCAGTCTTAGTTTCAGATGTGTTTTTCCATTCCATTTTTTCCCATAAAGAAAAGCTGAATTTACAGCATCCTTACTCCAGTCTTCAGTGTCACATGATCCTTCAGAAATCATTCTAATATGCTGATTTACTGCTTAAGAAAATGTATTATTATTATCAATGTTGAAAATGGTTGTGTACATTTTTTTTTTCAGGATTATTTGATGAATGTGTAGTTCAAAATAACAGCATTCAAGTAACATTATAAATGTCTTTACTGTCACTTTTGATCAATAAAATGCATCCTTGCTGAATAAAAGTATTAATAATACTTGAATGTCTTTCTAAAAAAGAAAAATACTTACTGACCCCAAACTTTTGAACGGTAGTGCATGATGTTGCAAAAGCTTTCTATTTCAGATGAAGGCTGTTCTTTTGAACTTTCTATTCATCAAAGCCAAGTCAAGTCAAGTCACCTTTATTTATATAGCGCTTTTTACAATACAGATTGTATCAAAGCGCTTCACAGTGATAACATGAAAACAATATAACAAAAACAATATAACAATATAACAAAGTTTGTTTCTAAAAGAAATTGCGTCAACGTCCACCTTAAGTAAGGCAGATCAATAATATTATTGAATATTAAATGTTAAATGTCCCCAACTAAGCAAGCCAAAAGCCAAGGCAACAGTGGCAAGGAACCAAAACTCCATCAGGTGACAGAATGGAGAAAAAAACCTTGGGAGAAACCAGACTCAGTCGGGGGGCCAGTTCTCCTCTGGCCAACGAAGGAACAGTGCATGATTCGGGCAGCATTACAAGTCAGATTGGATCGGAACATTTAGAGTATTTTTTGGAAGTCCAAGTATGCACGCCGGTCTTAAGACGAGTTGTTGAGGATCAGTGCCGTCCACCATAGAGAGTCCATATTGCCCGTGTTGAGTCGTCTCTTCACAGGCTTTGTGATTGGAGCATCTGAAGTCTCCGTGAGAGGCTGGATACAAACTGGAGCTGACGAACGCCATTTTCTCGGGACTCGCGTCCCGAGATAACAGCAGAAAAGCAAAGGGAAAATAATTAGCGTAGCTGCTGTTCATAATGATGATTTCCATAAAACAGGCGTAAAAGACAAAACATGAAGACAGTGACTCTTGCGTCCCAAAATCACCCCCCTCCGTCCCCCACTCAACTCAGCCCAGCTTACTGACCTCTACGTCCCTCCTGCTGCTGAGACCTAACCACAATCTCACAATCTCTCCGCAACCCAACCATACGCGCCAACCCGTTGACTAAGGCTGTCGAGCCCCACTGGTGCGTGAATAGGCAGTTTCAGTGGACAACGGTTCCGTATGGCATACTACCTACCGCAACACAATATCTGCCCAACCACCCGTCATTCATGCAATATACACAGGAACGTAATGACTGCAAATACTATGCAACCTATACAGATAACCTACAGTCTCTTCAAGTTTTATAGTATTAAATGCATTTGATCTGATTCAGCAGTATAATAAAAGGTAAGCATTATGTAAATGCTTGGCTAAAAAGATGCGTCTTTAATCTAGTTTTAAACTGGGACAGCGAGTCAGAGCCTCGAACAATATCAGGAAGGCTATTCCAGAGTTTAGGAGCTAAATGTGAGAACGCCCTCCCTCCTTTAGTGGACTTAGATATCCTAGGAATGACTAGAAGCCTCGAATTTAGTGATCTTAAAGAACGCGATGGATTGTAGGGCGATAGAAGGTCCATTAAATACACAGGAGCTAAACCATTTAGGGCTTTATAGGTCAGTAATAGTACTTTGTAATTGATACGGAACTTGATAGGTAACCAGTGTAGAGATGATAAAATTGGTGTTATATGATCATATTTTCTTGACCTAGTAAGAACTCTAGCGGCTGCATTTTGCACTAACTGTAGCTTGTTTATTGAGGATGCAGGACAACCGGCTAATAAAGCATTACAGTAATCTAGTCTCGAGGTCATGAATGCATGAACTAACTTTTCTGCATCGGAAACTGATAGCATGTTACGTAATTTAGCAATGTTTCTAAGATGGAAAAAGGCTGTTCTTGTAACATATGAAATATGATTTTCGAAAGACAAGTTGTGGTCTAGTATAACTCCCAGGTCTTTTACCGTAGAGGATAAAGTAACAGGACATCCTTCTATATTAAAGTTGTATTGTAAGTGGTTTTGTGGATAGTTTTTTGGACCAACAAGTAATACCTCCGTTTTATCTGGATTTAGTAGCAGGAAATTATGCGTCATCCAGCATTTTATATCTTTAAGACACTCTGTCAATTTTGATGAGTTAGTGTTTTCATCTGGCCGTGATGAAATATATAATTGAGTGTCATCAGCATAACAGTGGAAATTAATTCCATGTTTTCTTATAATATTACCAAGTGGCAGCATATATATTGAGAATAGCAGAGGGCCTAACACCGATCCTTGCGGCACTCCATAGTCTACTGACGTTATCTTCGATTTTTCCCCATTTAAACAAACAAAATGGTAACGGTCTGATAAATACGATCTGAACCAGCTTAATGCCTGTCCCTGAACACCAGTGTAGATTTGTAGTCGATCCAAGAGTATTTTATGATCGATAGTGTCAAACGCAGCACTAAGATCGAGTAGAACTAGTATTGAGATACAGCCTTGGTCAGAAGCTAAAAGTAAATCATTTGTAATTTTAACTAGCGCAGTTTCTGTGCTATGATGCGGTCTGAATCCTGACTGAAATTTTTCATATATCTCATTTTCTTGCATGAAAGAGCACAATTGAACGGACACAGTCTTTTCTAGTATTTTAGACATAAATGGAAGATTTGAAATCGGTCTGTAATTTGCTAAGTTATTTGGATCTAATTGCGGTTTCTTAATGAGAGGTTTTATTACTGCCAGCTTGAATATTTTTGGAACATGACCTAAAGATAAAGACGAGTTAATAATATTAAGAAGAGGCTCTTCCACTACAGGTAACACTTCTTTCAGAAATTTAGTTGGTATTGGATCTAATAAACATGTTGTTGGTTTAGATGCAATGATAAGTTTATTTAGCTCTTCCTGTCCTATAGTTGTAAAGCGGTGTAGTTGTTCTTGAGGGGCGATAATTGTGGCTGAATCATAAGACACCATAGAGGATTGTACATTTACAATTGTGTTTCGGATGCTTTCTATTTTCTCATTCAAAGAATCCTGAAAAAAAATTGTACATGACTAATTTCAACATTGATAATAATAAAATTAAATAATGTTTCTTGAGCAGCAAATCAGCATATTAGAATGATTTCTGAAGGATCATGTGACACTGAAGACTGGAGTAATGATGCTGAAAATTCAGCTTTGCCATCACAGGAAAAAAATTACATTTTCAAATATTTTCAAACAAAAAAGTTATTTTAAAAATGTACTAATATTTCACAATATTACTTTTTTGTGTGTCATTTTAATTAAATAAATGCAGCCTTGGTGAGCAGAAGTGACTTATTTTAAAAACATTCGAAATCTTACCGATCTAAAACTTTGAACAGCAGTGTGTATATATACACAAACATTTATGTATTTCGAGAGGGATTGACCCTATTATGTCATTCGCAGTTCCATTGAGGAAAAGGTTTTGGAATGACATCAGGATGAGTAAATAATGACAAATTATAACTAAATATAACCTATCAGATTTATGATGACCTATTTTCAGAATCACTAAAGCTTTAGTGCGTGTTTGTGTAGAGTCGGAACTCAATCATCGCTGTCACAGAAGTAGAGCGCTGGCATTTACGGTGTTTCTAAATTTAGTGAGCATGTTGGAAGTACATGTTTGATGTTTTTGTGTTGTCGGTTACTGTTACTTAAACCTGGCCTGTCACTCACATTTCAAACAGCGTTCAGTTACAGTAACGTTTTCCTGGAGACATGGCATATGTCTGTGCAGTTGTAGGTCAACAGGGAAGAGCTGAATTACATTTCAGATCATTTAGATGCTACACGAGTACGGCTGGAGAAATGGTGATTAAAATGTTGATTCAAATTATTTTTATTTTATTTTTGGGGAAAGAAATAAAATAAATCAATACTTTTATTCCTCGAGGATTAATTAAACTGATCGAAAGTGACAGTAAAGGCATTTATAATGTTACAAAAGATTATATTTCAAATAAATGCTGTTCTTTTTAACTTTCTATTCATCAAAGAATCGTGAAAAAAAATTGTACATAACTGTTTTCAACATTGATAAAAATCTGAAATGTTTTTTGAGCAACAAATCATCATATTAGAATGATTTCTGAAGGATCATGTGACACTGAAGACTGGAGTAATGATGCTGAAAATTCAGCTTTGATCACAGGAATAAATTACATTTTAAAATATATTCACATTGAAAACAATTATTTTAAATTGTCATAATATTCAAGAATATTACTGGGGGTTTTGTTGTTGTATTTTTAATCAAATAAATGCAGCCTTGGTGAGCAGAAGAGACTTTTTTTTTAAAAACATAAAAAATCTTACCTATCCAAAACGTTTGACCGGTTGTGTATATATATATATATATATATATATATATATATATATATATATATATATATATATATATATATATATATTCAGGGTTCGTACAAGGTGCTTAAAGTACTTGAATTTGACTTTTTGACAAAGTTTTTAACCGTAGAAATCAGCCATATTTATGAAAAGATACTTGAAAGTGCTTGAACTATTGATAGACTATAGGCTATATTAGAAAATAGTGTTTAATTTTATTGATAAAACAATCTGTTCTCACCCGTCTGATATTGATATTATAGAGCCATTTCACATGGCTATGAGTGTCATATTGCTTCATATAAATATTCAAGTATATGACACAGCTTTCATTCTTCAGGTCAATCATATATTTATAAGAGAAAAAATCAGTTTGAATGAGAAAAGCGATGTCTTTGTCATGGTATCCCTTTAAATGGCTAAAGTTACCACGCTTTATTTGCGCCTTTTGTATTTATTTTTATTTATCCATTTACCTTTTTGATAAGTGACATCTCTGATTGTAGTCCTTGAAAACCAAAAAAGTAGTGCTTGAAAAGTCCTTGAAAGTCCTGGAATTTCATTTTACAGTATCTGTACGAACCCTGATATATATATATATATATATATATATATATATATATATGCAAAAAAGGAAAGACCGGGCATCAGTAACCTCAGTACGTCATCATCAGTAACTTTTACTTCTGTTTTGTGCTGCGCTGCATCCACCACGATGACAGACAACTTAATTTTGGCCTCTAATACAAGCAAAAATGTATTTTGTGCAGCAGGATAATGATTATTGATTTTAATGTGTCTCTTTCTCTGTCTCTTTCTACAGTAAAACTCTTTGAGGTCATAGAAACAGACAAGACACTTTATCTGGTGATGGAGTACGCCAGTGGTGGTGAGTTTGATGTGACACTGCCTCTTATGTTATGTAATCTTGTGCAAACAGGCCTGTAATTCTACATAATGAAGCGTATGAAAGTGAGAATGTGCATCTCTTCTCTCCACAGGGGAGGTGTTTGACTACCTCGTAGCACATGGACGCATGAAGGAGAAGGAGGCCAGAGCTAAATTTAGACAGGTACAGTACTGCAGTGTGCTGGATACAGGCCTGTCCCGCCCTCTCGCTCTCACCCGGGCCGTCCTGCCCATTCACACAGCTGTGAGCTGCAATTGGTTGGCGCGTGTGTGATTGGCGGTTGATCGTGTGGCAGCTGCGTGAAGGGTTTCCCAGTGGGCCGTATGTGGCCCATATACACGACTTTTGGTTTGGGGACAAAAACTAAATATGGTTTGAACAGTTTATGAACTGCTTGCGGAAAACCACAAACCCTCATCAAAACAAATTTGCTGGCATCACAGTAGTGTCTGAATCTCAGAATTCGAGAGGGTTTTGAAATTGCATTATGCATTTTTTTCAGTATGTTTACTGTGCATATTATGCATGTTTTCTCTATGCATAGAATAGCACTAGCAGGATACTAAATTTCAACAAAGTCCTCAGTCTTCTGCAATAACACACAGACAACAGTCAGACAACACTCAACTTGATTTATAGTGTGACCAATCAAATGTATATATTAACAGCAATTTAATAACATCTTTATATATTCAGGATAACAATTTATTTGACTGGAAATCGAAAATTGTACACAAAATTAAATAAGATGTAATTCTGTTCAAATAAATATCCCTATATATTTTCATGATAATGATCTGGGTCTAGTCTTATTAAAGGGGACATATTATGCCCCTTTTCACAAAATGTAATATACGCCAAATACTCCCTTTATCTTAATAATAATCCCATAAACGTTTGGTTGTGGAATAAATTAATCATGGTTAATAAACACATACGGTGATATTGGATTTACTTTAGCATTTGCCTAAATGCGCCGTCAACAAAAACATCTCCAGGTGTTTAGTGCGGTGAGAGAGCTCTAATGAGAGTGAGACAGTCACCCACTGACAGCATCATTTGCTCCGTTTAATTACCCGAAGACCCCTTTCAACCTCCCTCCTTCCCACTGAGACCCATTGGTCTAATGGACGGGTACGGTGGGTTATCCCGCAGCTGATGCAGACATCTGTAGTCATAGCGATGGGGTCTCCCTCTCCTCCTCTCCTCTGCTGCTGTGGAGACAGCTTATCTGGGTCAGGCATGAAGCACCGCTGAGATTTCTGAGCGGAGCTGAAAAACGAACAGATTCTTTCACCAGCCAGAGAAAGAAATGGAAATCTGTCCCACTATCTGATGTCTGGGACACTGTCCACAGACAGAGCTGCATGAATATTAAACGGCATCGAGAATGTTGTGTGTTGGAGAACGAGAAGAGAGAACCACAATGATAATGAGCTATAGTTTGGGAGCGTTACACAATATAAAAAGTTCAAAAGTCCAGATATTCAGGATTCTTTGTTCAAATGAACTGCAATTGTTGGCAATCGAAATCTTTTGTAACATTATGGTCATGTTTTCACCTGGTATTAAGATGCGTTTTTGGTCGATCTGATCACAAGTAGACGAGGCAGACACATACCCGTTTACACCTGGTGTTTTAATCTGTCTCTTTTGTCCACTTAAACCACTTGTGTCCTGATTTCTTCGAGGGGAGGGTCTATGGGCGGGTAAATCTATGGGTTTTTTCAGATCTTTCGATCTAATGGACAAAATAAGCTTGTGCAATTTACATATAAACGTACCCGAAGACGACTGAAGAACATACAGAGAGCATCAGCTTTCGTTTCTGCTCTGACAGCTGCAAGACCCCGCTGAACTGAGTGTGTTAGAAATCAGGGATTTTTCATAAATTTTCTTTAGTTTTTTTGTCTTCAAACTAAACTTGGTGACCAGGTTTAAATCCCGTCTTGCTAGCGCGATTCACATAATGTTTCCGCATTAGGTCAGTAGGTGGAGAGTAGGCGGGCTTTTGTGGCTGTTCGAACGCATTCGACCACATGAGTGTCTACACTATGAAAGCAATCCGGTTGAATGCGTTATTTGACTACCTCTGGAAGTGGTCAAAGTGGACAAGCTCAAAACGTTTTAGACCCCTGTATTTAGCGTCATCCACTTGTGATCCGATCGACCAAAACGCATCCTAATAAGCTGTGAACAGGACCTATACATTTTTTTCTGTCACTTTTGATCAATTTAATGCTTTCTTGCTGAATAAAAGTATTTATTTATTTATTTTAAATCACTGACCCCAAACTTTTGAATGGTAGTGTACTTTAAATTTTGATTCGATGCTTCAGAATCTGGTTGTGAGATTAAGGGACCTCATTTCTTCTAAAAAAAACAGCATCAGGCATGCAGCTGAGCAGTCAGTTTCAGCAAGCCTCTCTCTCCCCCCTCATTTATCATCCTGGACCATGTGTCAGAACCCACAGCACACATGCTCCCCCGTCCAATCAATGGCATTCTGGGAAAAAGCGATGATGCCAGATAATTTGGCGTATTGCCTGTTACACCACACCCTGTCTGTCATCCAATCAGTTCTGTCTCTCTCTCCGCGTTCTAAAACTCCTTTGTCTCCTTTTTTTTTTCTTCAGATTGTTTCAGCGGTTCAGTATTGCCATCAAAAACACATTGTCCACAGAGATCTCAAGGTAAGGTCACTTGAGTGTCATTGTGTCATCGTTTCTGCCCTCGGCAAACGAAAAGTCTGAAGTCATAGGTTCATCTAATTCCAACGCTGCTACTGTCAAAAATCCTGCACGTAGATGCTCCTTTTGTAGCAAAACGGGGCTTAAGTCAGTGCTTTGATACAGACCAAATGATCAAATCAATAAGCAGCCATGTGTCTGAGCAGGACAGAACATGAGCAAGGACCCCTGCAGATCTTGCTTCCTCTTTCCCGTCTCCCTTGCGTCTGCTTTCCCTTTCCAAGTCTCCATGCTCCATTACACACTTTGTTTCCAGACTGATGCTCTGTAAATGATGCATGAGGCCAGTGTCAGAGTGAAGGGTCTGAATGACTCGTGTGAAGGAAGTCAGGTGGAAATGTGCCTCTTTCTTATTGTGTTGTGTGCTTTCACTCTCTGGAGAAATGACATTTACATTATGCATACATTGAGGTCTAAAGCTGGGATTCAAAATCAAATTTAAACCTGGAAATGAGCAGCAAATTTTAGAATTGATCATTATATGTTCTTGGGTGAAAAAACAGATTTCCACAAATGTCCAGGTCAAATTTTTTTGACCACATAGAAGCAGTTAATATATAAACATCTTAAGCAGTTTATATCTTAAAATATGTATAAGTTAAAGGCAGTGTGTGTGTGTGTGTGTGTGTGTGTGTGTGTGTGTGTGTGTATATACTTGAAATATTTTTTCTTTGTAATATTATTAAAATCATTTAATAATAATTGTATTTAATTTTTTTTTTAATATATTAAATAATATGAAATAAATTGTAAATAATGCATTACTTATTATTAAAACTAATCTGGTTCTTAATAATGCAACAAATCTTAATGGCTCTAAAATTATTATAATTTTATTAGTATTTATTATTTACAATTTTATTAATAAAGTGAAAATGACGCAGACATGTTCTTCACAGTTTTCATATACTGTATGATAAGAATAATCTAAATTCTCTTTGCATTTCATTAATCATAAACTCCTACCGAACAAACACAATATACTCAAAGGCTGCGTTTACACTGGTACAAAAAATCCGATTTTTTTACTCACATCTGACAGATCGGAATTTGTTGCACACGTGTAAACACAAAAATCTGCACGAGATCCTTTTTTTCGCATCCGATCTGAGCCACTTCCAAATGTGGTTTTAAATCAGATACATATCCCATATCTGGAAATCTGACCTACGTTCCAAGCCAGCACAAGGCGAGGGAGACACATTTCCTCACAAAGATAGCTTTTTAATGTTGTATTATGATGCAGACGTGCCTGTATGCGCTCGCTCACAGGTTTTTTTAATGAGGTGGAAACTTTATAAAGGAAAGAAATTGTGCATTCACAGAAACATTCAGGAGCTGGTTTTCAACCTCTGCCCCGTGAGTTTTATAAATAAAACAGTTTCACTACTCAAAGCTACATTATATTTCTCAGCAATGAGGTGATAACTTCGCTGTAATTAAACCAACAATTTAATTCACCTTTATTTCACTTCAGAATTCTAGATCTAACGAGCCTTTTATCATGTCCATGCTGGCAAATAATCATGGCCACTTGACATGAATTATATAAATAATTTGAATAGCACAGCCATTCAAAGCTAGAGGGTCTACCATGTGCATAGTAAAGCGATCACTGTCAGTCACGTTGGGGTTGAATTAATGTAAACGCAGATATCGGATACCAGTTGTGTCTAAATTGAATGTAAACAGGCTGGCCAAAAAAATCGATGTGATCAAAAGATCGGATCTGTGCATTAAGACCTGCAGTGTAAATGCAGCCAAAAAGAGATTCCTTCAAACTCTCAGCTTCTCACTCTTTCTCTTGCTCTCTCATGCAGGCAGAAAACCTACTGCTGGATGCAGATATGAACATTAAGATCGCAGACTTCGGTTTCAGTAATGAATTCACTATTGGGAACAAACTAGACACGTTTTGCGGCAGCCCACCGTATGCCGCCCCTGAGCTTTTCCAGGGCAAGAAGTATGACGGGCCGGAGGTGGATGTGTGGAGTCTGGGGGTCATACTCTACACACTGGTCAGTGGATCTCTGCCCTTTGATGGACAGAATCTAAAGGTTAGTGTGCTCAGCCCTGAAAGGTCACTTTTGCCCTCCTTCACAGAGAATCATACAACTGAGAAGCCTGTGGATTTGTGTTGTGACTCATGAAAAATGCTGCATGAAATCAGTGATTTGTTAAAGCATTTAAGCCATTAGAGGTTATGCGTTATAGTGGTTTTAAGCACAATGCAAAGGAGATTGGTGAAATCAATCGTAGTTCATTACTTATATAAAATAGAAGTAACAGTCAATAAAAACAATCAATAGGTCAGTAATGCCAAAATTATCTTTTTACCTACAGGAACTTCGTGAGCGGGTGTTGAGGGGCAAATATCGAATTCCCTTCTACATGTCGACTGACTGTGAGAACCTCCTGAAACGCTTCCTGGTGCTGAACCCTGTCAAACGGGGCACACTCGAGGTGAGAGAACGTGGTAAACCTGTAAATATACATGGCACTTTCCAAATATGAAGTGACATGAGATGCTTTAGCATCTTCAGTGTCACATGATCCTTCAGAGATCATTCTAATATGCTGATTTCCTGCTCAAGAAACATTTATTATTATCATCAATGTTGAAAACAGTTGCTTACAATTATTTTCTGATGAATAGAAAGTTCAAATAAATATAAAATGGCCCAGGGAAACGGCGCCCCCGGTGTTTGAGGGCTGTAAGTGCAGGTTATTTGCTGTTCACTTTAGGGCCAATGATGTATGCAGAATCTTAGGTCTATTACAGGAAACTCAGAATGAAATGACGTCCTCTAATGAATAATTGAGTATTTTAGAGATGTCACTGTGCACTCAAGCATGTGTTGTTCCCCTCCCTGATAGTTATGTGGCTTTCATATGGGCCACTTCATTCAACACTTTATGCAATGAAAGTGATGAAAACTGACCAGGAATTAGACATAAACAGATATATTTGTGTATGCATTAATGTATATACATCCATGGATCTAAAACCGTAAGATTTAAATTTGTCAGAGTCATAGTTGCTTTGTAAAGCAGTGTTATTGCAAAAAATCCGTCCCACCTTTAGGGAGCAGATTGTATTTTGGGTCGAGAATCTTCCAGCTGACCCACTTTAAAACATGTATTTGGTTTCCTGCATAATCGTGCATATTCATGATCCCTGTGTATGTCTGTTTCAGCAAATCATGAAGGATCGTTGGATCAACGCAGGCTGTGACGAGGATGAGCTCAAACCGTTTGTGGAGCCGGAGCTCGACATCTCGGATCAGAAGAGAATTGGTATGAAATCAACACTCTTAGATGCAATTATTAAAAAAAATTAGACAGGGTGCTTCAAAAGTCTTAAATGTGATTGCTACATTTCTATTTTATTTCTGTTTTTTAACTTGACATACATCGAGCACAAGCTTTATTTAAGATTATTCTGTCGCTTCAGGGCCATTGTGCCAGTAATAAGTTCATACTGCTCTCCTATGGCTACAGGTTGCTGATGATCACATGTTCCTGAATCCTGACTGCAGTTTCCACAAAATTGTTTTGAATTACAAAGCAGAACTCTTGGTTTTAAATGTGACACTTCCCAGTTTTTTTCAGAATGGAGGATAAGGGTCAGTAGTTTAAGGGTCGAAACATACAGTACTTAACTCAACGCAAGTATGTGCACATAAACTCTCCAAGCTACACAAACTTGATTTCATTCATTTAATTCTGTCAGACCTCAGTGCTTAACACATTACAAGTGCATATTGCATTTTTAGTGTCGCTATTAGCTTCAGTTGTCGTCTTCTACAGTCAGTTTTCTGCGTCAGGTCGACTATTGTCAACAGTTTGAAGAGAATCTTGCTGAGCAAGTTAGTTAAAGGGTTAGTTCACCCAAAAATGAAACTAATGTCATTAATGACTCACCCTCATGTCGTTCCAAGCCCGTAAGACCTCCGTTCATCTTTGGAACACAGTTTAAGATATTTTAGATTTAGTCCGAGAGTTTTCTGTCCCTCCATTGAAAATGTATGTACAGTATACTGTCCTTGTCCAGAAAGGAAATAAAGACATCATCAAAGTAGTCCATGTGACATCAGTGGGTTAGTTAGAATGTTTTGAAGCATCGAAAATATATTTTGGTCCAAAAATAACAAAAAACTATGACTTTATTCAGCATTGTATTGTCTTCCGGTTCTGTTGTGGATCCCCGTTCAGTGACGCTGCTGACGTGTGTCTGGTGCGCCCGAGCTTCGTTTACACTTTACAGTCTGAGGGAGACGCACGCTGTAAACAAAACAATCTTCGCAAACATGTCTAAGGATTTCCACACAGAGGAAGGCATTTCCAGGCATTTTTTTGCCCAGCCATATTTATTTGAACCCGAATACACGGACGCACCAGATACACGTCAGCGGCGTCTTACGTCATCAGCGTCACTGCGGACTCGTGAACGCGGATTGACAACAGAACCGGAAGAGAATACAATGCTGAATAAAGTCGTAGTTTTTGTTATTTTTGGACCAAAATGTATTTTCGATGCTTCAAAACATTCTAACTAACCCACTGATGTCACATGGACTACTTTGATGATGTCTTTATTTCCTCTCTGGACAAGGACAGTATACCGTACATACATTTTCAATGGAGGGACAGAAAACTCTCGGACTAAATCTAAAATATCTTAAACTGTGTTCCGAAGATGAACGGAGGTCTTTGGAACGACATGAGGGTGAGTCATTTTTGGGTGAACTAACCCTTTAAAGTTCGTGAAACTGTTGACATGTTTATAGTTAGCTACATTACGGTTCAAAAGTTTTGGGTTGGTAAGATTTTTTAATGTTTTAAAATGTTGAAATGTTGAAAATTTTCTTAATGCTTAATATTTTTGTGGAAACTGATCAGTTTTTTTTTTTTTTGATGAATAGAAAGTTCAAAAGAACAGCAATTATTTGAAATATAAATCTTTTGCAACATTATAATTGTCTTTACTGTCACTTTTTATCAGTTTAATGCATCCTTGCTGAATTCTTTTTTTGAGTTTTTTTTTTTGTTTTTTGTTTTTTTAAACATGTACCTCTATAGTATTGTGCGGTTTAATTGCACATTTGAAGGCAACTGTATTGTCCCCTTGAGTACGGGGTTTTGTTACCACCACAGTAACGCAAGCTTTTGTGTACTTGCTTTCTTTCTGTTTTTAGCTGGATGGACAATACAGAATCCAAATTTACAGACATAATAAGATCTTTCCCGCCTGCTCATCATTTATTTTTATATTAGTGAGTTTTCGTGGGAGTGAGTCAAGGCTTTATGGTTCACAAGTGCAATCAAGGGAGATATTTGGGCTTCACTGCATTGCATAACGTCCTACGAGCACGCTTTTTTTTTTGCTCGGTAGAAGCTGTTAGTCTGGCATGCTTGGTTCAACGTGACGCTGATTGTGGTTGGTGGTGTGCCTGTGGGTTTCAGCAGAGTGCAGGGGTCGATGGTAGCTAAGGGTCAGACGGGCCCTGTTCTTTCCACTGCTGCTGGAGGCTCGTCTGCCTTTTAAACACTCCATTGATCTCTGAGCCCTAGTTCTGTGTCCCTAACAGCGTTTAACACTAATGCAGGAACAGTTCAATTGAGCCGAGGCCGTCACATTTAGTCTAGCACATGAAACGGTGACTGCATTGGCATTGAGTGAGAGTGCTTTTTTCCAGGTGAAACTAAAATGATACCTGAAATTACTTCTTCTTTTTTTTAATTTGTGAAGGACATTCACGCTGAGAGACAAAGTAAGCAGACATCATTCTTGCAGAATCTGGAATAAAACTTCTTTTTGATGTTCAAGGTTGGCTAAAGCACACTTGTCTCAGCTTTCAGCTACCCTGCTCTTTATACATCAGTGTTTTTTTTTTTATGCACAAATATGTAAAGAGTCGAGATGCACAGATTTGATCAGTTCACTTAAAAAATCAAGTCGTTTTTATATGATACCACTCTGCTACAATGAGCTTTGGCCATTGAAAAAGTCGTCCTCCTCCCATATGCCGGTGTGATGTATCCCAATCTTCAAGCAGAAGTAGCTGGATGAAAATTTTTAAATGATGTCAATCCACAATCTGACTTGCAGCCTGGAATAATTTGCACCATGTTTGGCCGGAAGAGAACTGACCCCCCCTGACTGAGTTTGGTTTCCCCCAAGATTTTTTTCTCCATTTTCTTTCATCTGATGGAGTTTGGGTTCCTTGCTACTGTCACATTTGGCTTGCTTAGTTGTGGTTAAAAGACTCCTAATATTCAGTAATAGTGCATTTATTGATTTGACTGCACTGACACTATTAGATTCGAACAGAAACATGAATTGAGCTGGATTATGACTACTGTGTACTGTGGAGCTGCTTTATAGCTGAATCTAATTAGTTTCATACTTGACAAATTTTGCAACATCGACAGTGTTATTAAACTGAATTGAACTTTACACAGTTATTGAACTGAATCAACACTGAACTGACTTGAGCTGAACAATCACACTATTGTCTTTGAATTTGAATTGGTCTCATATTTGGTTAAGTTTTTATCATTGATTGATATTTTCCTGTTTTTTACGTGACGCTGCTTTGAAACTATCTGTATTGTATAAAGCGCAATTTAAATATTTGACCAGTTTCCTACATTGAATTGTTTTTAATAACCTGTCGGTATATGGTTTGTTGCAGATATTATGGTGGGAATGGGTTACTCACGGGAGGAGATCCACGAATCTCTAACCAGGATGAAGTACGATGAAATCACGGCTACCTACCTGCTGTTAGGAAGGAAGTCCACTGAGGTGAGTTAGTTTACATTTCAGAGCTGTTTTGTGGCACAGTTGGAGGTTAAAAATGTAGCATGCTAAAGGAGAGCATACACTATCGTTCAAAAGTTTGAGGCTTTAATATTTTTGAAAGAATGTTCACCAAGGCTGAAATATTACAATTTAAAATAATTGTTTTAAATTTTTATCATTTTTAAAATGACTTTATTCCTTTGTTGGCAAAGCTGAATTTTCAACATCATTACTCCAGTCTTCAGTGTCACATGATCCTTCAGAAATCATTCTAATGTGCTGATTTGATGCTCAAGAAACATTTCTCATTATCAATGTTGTGCTGATATTTTTGAAGAAACCGTGAAACATTTTTTCAGGATTCTTTAATTTAAAAAAGCTCAAAGGATTTTTTTTTTTAAATAAATATTTTGTAACATTTTAATGTATTTAATGTCACTTTTGATCAATTGAATGCATCCTTGCTGAATAAATCTTACTAACCCCAAACCTTTGAATGGAAGAGTATCCAAGTAAGATATGTTTTAGGATAATTTGGCGCAATCACAGACTGTTCAACAACTACAGAGTGTTTCTGAGGACAAATTAGTATCTGGACTGAATCTTTGAAAGCTATGCAGGAGTTTTGTTTGCAGAGTTATAGTCTTTTCTTTGAGATTTTTACCACAAAATGCACCCATTTTTTCCTCATTTATTTGACATTATCTATACAGCCTGTCATGGAAATTGCTGCCCCTTTTTTTTCAGTGAGTGACCACTTTATTGCACTCTGCTCTATTATTAATTTGTTGTTATCGATTTTAGATTTACCCACCCAAAAAGGTCATGTCGGTTAGACAAACCTTTCCTGCCTAAGTGGACGGAATAAAGAGAATGAGCTGCAGTGTGGGCTAGTCTTTATGCCCATAGACAAACGTCTGGCTATATCTCACATCTGATTATGGATGTTTTAGACTTGTAGCATGTCACTTGGCATTTTAAACCCATATCGCTGGTTATTCTTATCAAGCTGGATTAGCGAATTACATTCGCTCCTTTCCCACTGCGCACTAATCCTCCATTTGCTAGACGTCAGCCCTGACATCCAGACATAAGAAAAACAGTCTGTCTCATCCAGTTTATATGTTTTGTTCTGTGTGATCACAGTTGGAGGTGAGTGATTCCAGCTCCAGCAGTAACCTCTCTCTAGCCAAGGCCAGACCCAACAGCGAGCACAATAACGGCCAGTCACCATCTCACCCCAAAGTCCAGAAGAACGTCTCCTCCAACCAGAAACAGCGTCGCTACAGTGACCAGGGTGAGCACGCTTTTTGGTCTTCACGTCTTTTGTAGAGCTGCTATACATCTGAATCGAATTTGTTTCGAATTTTGCTGCATCGATAATATTATTGAACTGAATTGAATCAACATGAAACTTAATTGAGCTGAATAATGGCACTATTGTCTTCTGTAGAGCTGTTTTATTGCTGAATTGAGCTTGTTTCATAATTGATGAACTTTACAGTTATTGAACTGAACTGAATCAACAATGAAATGACGCAAGCTGAGTAACCACACTATTGTCTTCTTATAGCTGAATTTGAGTTAGTCTCATATTTGCATCATTGATTCTGTTATTTCCGTTTATTACTGTGAAGCTTCTTTGAAACAATCTGTATAAAGTGGTAAATAAATAAAGGTGACTTGACTTGTCCTGACATAGTGCCTGCTATGAGGTCTTTGTCTTTCTGATCTACGTTACTCTCCATTCACAGCTGGTCCAACCATTCCCTCGGTGGGTTACCCCAAGAGAAGTCAGACCACTTCTGCAGAAAGTGACCATAAAGAGGAGGGCAGTGCACAGGCACGTAAGTCCAGCTCATCTGGAAGTCGTGGCATGGCTCCACCGAGCCCCATGCTGGGCAACGCCAACAACCCAAACAAGGCTGACATTCCTGACCGCAAAAAGAGCGCCGGTGCCCCTGGGGTAAGTTTCTGCCACCTAAAATCTTTCGTAATGTTATTGTTTGTATGATTAAGCAGTGTGTTGCTCATATGCATATACAGTATACATGTACATGTATGCATTTGACAGACTTACATTGCATTAAGGTATACATTTTATCAGTTCATGCATTCCCTGGGAGTTAAACCCACGACCATGGCTTTGTTTGTGCCTGCCAGTTTGAGATACAGAAATGCTTTAGTTATTATTTAGTTATTTTGTTAATCATTGAGGATATGTTTACATGACAATGATGTACCAAAAACAGAAAAGTTTTTCTTTTGCATTTTTCATGTACAGACAACACCATCGTCAAAACGATTCCCGTTCACACGGATCCGTGAAAACGACTAAAAACACTGTATTCTGCTGCCAGGCCAGTAGTTGGCAAAGTCACTTTGTAAAGAAACACTACGCGCCTATAGACTGAACACGTTATACGCACGCGTGTGACATCACTGTTTTTACAAATTAGTTTTTTTGTAGTTTACACAGGGCGGAATAAGTTTCAAAAACGAGTACTTTGAAACCCCTTTTTCAAACATTTGCATTTTCAGGCCCACAAAAGGCTATTGTCGTGTAAATGAACGGCCAAAACAAATAAAAACTTTTATGTTTTTAGTTAAAAACAGTGTCCGGTAAATGACCCCTAAGACTCACATTACAACAATATCACACTGACACTGTTGTCTTCTGCTTTAAAGCTAAATATTTTCTTTTTTCAAAATCGACACTGTTATTGAACTGAACTGGATCAACATCGAACTGTTTAAGATTTCTGTGTCCGGTAGAGCTGGTTGTATCTAAATGGAACTTTTTTAATAATGAATGAACTTTACACCGTTATTGAACTGAATTGAATCAACACTGAACTGAATGGATCAGAATAATGACACTATTGTCTTCTGTAAAGCTGCTTTACGGCAGAATTTGAGTTTGTATAACTGATTCTGTTTTTGTTTTTTTCCTGTTAATACTGTGATCAGAGCCGGATTAACGCAAAGGCAAACTAGGCACGTGCCTAGGGCCCGATTGGTGGGATGGGGCCCAGACAGAAGGACAAAAATAAAATAAAATAAAAAAATTACAAATATCCTATCTACAATTTATTTCAATATTTATTAATTAACTAAAAAATAGTGACGATGTTTATCTTAACCATAGACTATTACATTACGTCACATTAACGCCAGCCCATCAGGTGCTGCGAAGCAAAAGTCTAAATAGGCACGCAAAGAAGCACAGCTCTAATGCAGGTGTGTGCGTTGTCGTCATCTATTTTGGAGTGATTGCAATGTATTCTAAATATAAACTTGTACTGTAGATCAGCGTCATTTCTGGACAAAATCATTCACCGCTTTATTACGAGTTTAAAAGAGCGCGAGCGTCATTAACGTGCCCAGACGCGACGCTTTGAATTTGCGCATACAATGAATAACATCGCGTCGGGAGCTGACTAAAAACACTACAAAAGTAAAAGACAGGACGTTTGTATTCAAAGTTAAAAAGCCAACACACTACAACATTTTAAATGTTTCAAATAAAGGATCTCATGGGTCTATCTTCTAAATTCTGCTGATGATTAGATTAAACCCTGTCTGACATCAGCCTACTTACGCCAATAATATCAGTTTAGAATTTTTTTGTTCTAATCAGTAGCGATCGTGTCTTTCTCTTCCACTTGATTTGTGTAGGCCTATAGCATATTTAAGCTAGCAATGCATAATATCATATTACTTATATTAATAATATGACATTATCTGCAGTCAATATTGATTAAATGGGAGGGGAAATCCTGCCCATACCGCAGCTATCAAAAAAATTATAAAAGCATATATCACTGAAGTGGTATTCTGGAAATGTGAATAAATTGAATAAAACAGCAAAATAAAAATAACAATAACATCTTCATTAAACAAAAAAGAGATTACCTTAGATGAAGTTTGATAATATGTACATGCAGTAGCCTACTGGTAAAAAGTCTGGACCAATTACTATTTTTAATGTTTTTGAAAGAAGTTTTTTATTATGCTCTACAAGCCTGCATTTATTTGATAAAAAAAAAAAAAAAAAATAGGAATATTCAGCAAGGAAGTGTTAACTATATAAAAAGTGATAGTGAAGACTTTTTTAAAACAACTTTTTAATAATAATAAAAAATCCTGAAAAAAGTATCACAGGTTATAAAATAAATATTAAGCACCATTTCTAACATTTGATAATAAATCAGAATATTATAAAGTTTTCTGAAGGATCACATGACACTAAATTCAGCTTTGCATCACAGAAATATATTTTAAAGTATAGTATAGGAAAACCATTATTTTAAATTTTAATAATATTTCAATATATATTATTTTTCTGTATTTTTGATCAAATAAATCCAGGCTTGATGAGCATAAGAGACTTCTTTCAAAAACATTAAAAATAGTAATGTGTCCAAACTTATGTACTGTGTAAGTAAAAACATTTAAAATTAAACGTTGTATAAATTAAAAGGTTAGGAATCATATATGTTTCAAGAGTTTTTTATTGGGGGTGGGGGCGGGGCCTCCAACATGAATATTGCCTAGGGCCTCCAAATGTCTAGAACCGGCCCTGACTGTGATGGTGCTTTGAAACCATTTATATTGTATAAAATGCTATCAAAATAATGGTGGCTTTGACAACATGTATTTCTGCAGAGCAATTCTGTGTCTACTGGTATGACGAGGAGAAACACGTACGTGTGTAGTGAGAGGAATGCCACAGACCGCCAATCCGTCATCCAGAACGGCAAAGAGAACGGGTGAGTCCCTGAGAACTGTCAAATGTTGTGAATCCCTCTCTTCCCTTGTAACAACAGGAAATGCCACTGTGATACTCAAAACAATGACTGACAACAAGGAACATCTTGCATCGTTTCATCCTCACACGACCAGTTAACTTTACAAAAGCAGTTCTTGTCATATACAGGTTTATTGGTGTTTGTGGAGCTTCATCTGTTTTTTTTTTTCCTTATTTTGAAGATGGAGCTTTGGTTTAAAGGGATAATTCACCCCAAAATGAAAATTCTGTCCAACCCCGTAAGACTTTCGTTCATCTTCGGAACACAAATTAAGATATTTTTGATTAAATCTGAGAGCTGGATCACTCCATAGGCTTCTAAAGGATCGAAACTGGCCGGCCCAAAAGTTAGTAAAGACATCGTTAAAATAGTCCGAGTGACTACAGTGGCTCAACCTTAAGTTTATCAAGCGATGAGAATACTTTTTGTGCGCAAAAAAAACAAATAAAAATAACGACTTTATTCAACTATTCATTTCCTTCTCTGTGGGCCTCCAGATTTCACGTGGTGGAACTGCGCAACGGTTTTGTGTTGTACGTCTGATGCAGGCTCACTATTGGCCGACGCTGGTCATGTGTGTGATGCGTGTAACGTACAACCTAGAAGCTTTGCGGTGTTTCACTACGTGAAATCTCGAGGCCCACAGAGAAGGAAATGAATAGTTGAATAAAGCTGTTTTTTGCGTACAAAAAGTATTCTCGTCGCTTGATAAACTTGATAAAAGGTTGAGCCACTGTAGTCACTTGGACTATTTTAACAATGTCTTTCATAACTTTTGGGCCGGTCAGTTTCGATCCCTTAAGAAGCCTATGGAGGAGTGATCCAGCTCTCAGATTTAATAAAAAATATCTTAATTTGTGTTCCGAAGATGAACAAAAGTCTTACGGGGTTGGAACAACATGAGGGAGAGTAATTACTGACAGAATTTTCCTTTTTGGGTGAACTATCCCTTTAATTACTTTATCATGTCTACCTTAGACTTAATCAAATGAAAATATACAAATTGCAATATGGTATCCACTTATTAATTTACAAAAGGCTGTGATTTAATTAAATTGTTTTTTGTGTTCCTTTGAACACCCTTGACACTGTTTAGCATGAGAGCCCCTGTTTTTATGCCTTTTTTTTCTTGCAGCCTTCCCTTGATATCTCAGCAGAAGCAATATGAGATAAATGCTTATCAAATCATAGTTCAAATTGCAATATTTTTCAAAATATTCACGACATATTTCATAATTGTAATATGTAGTATTGTGTATTATTCTTATGATAATTTTATATAATATTTATATACGTATAATGAAATATTCACAATGTTTCACCCAATTGTGCAGCCCTAGTATCTAACTAATATCCCATAATTTATTGGACATATTATAAGAAAGATTAAATGACAATGCTTAGATGTTTTTTCACTCATCGCCAATCACTTCTACAGTTTATCCTGCCTACTTAAATATACGCAGTGGAAATTGTAATGGTCAGAAATACTTAATGAGAAAGAATTATTATTATGGCCCATAATGTTGCAGTGGTGTTGTCTAAGCATTTATGAATATATTGATAAAAGGAAGATCTGTGGAAATAAATATGAAGGATATGGCACATACAATGACGTGTCTTAAAACACAACGGTCAACCTTGCTGTGCCAGTCTGCCATTCTGAAGCGCTTTGTTTTGTCATTCAGTCCAGAGAGAGAAAGAGCAACCATGTGCTAAATCCCATATTAGGGATACGCAAAATTACATATTTTCAAAATTGAGTCGCTGGGTTGACTGAACACCTTATCGACCATTCTTAAAGTGATAGTTCACTCAAAAATGTCATTCCAAACCATTATACACTTCTGTTCAAAAGTTTGGCTATCCACAAAAATATTAATGCGCTCAACTGATTTTAACATTGATAATAAAAAGAAATGTTTCTTGAGCAGCAAATCACACTTGCTCTGCTTTGTTTGTACGTATATGTCTTATCCATCCCAATGCTGTTTATTTGCCCGTCTGCTTTCGGCCAGTCTGAGTGAAATGTCGGGATGTGTCAGCACGAGTCCGACGGCTTACGCTGTGGCTCTCGCCACCTCATCGGCCTCGGTCCGTCTGCGCCACCAAAAGGCCCTCTCTGCCTCGGGACACACCTGCCGCACCACCTTGCCGTACAACGAAGGCCACTCTGACTACTTCAGGCCCAAGTAAAGACGAGTGTAGCGTCTGTCTCTAATCTTAGTGTGTCTCTTCATCGCCCGACTCCTCCTCCTCCTCTCTAACGACCCCTGACCTCTGCTGTCTGCGTCTTTGATTTCCCGCCACCCTCGTCTTATACCTCTAGTGTTTCAACCAATCAGGGAGGACTCGTCATGGAGCTTCCGGTGCGTTTAACATTTGAGGAGTTCCTGCATCTTCCCACTCAAACCGTTAACTAACTTCCTGGTGTCTAAACCCACTAATATAGGATATAAACTCAATTAACCTAGTAATTGACTAGTGGAAAGACTGTTGAAATGATTGTTTTGATTATTATATGTGCAAAAAACATCTGTACGCAGATTATGAACTTTGTTGAGCAGATTTCTAGAATTAAAATATGGTCCAGTCACTATTATTGATGTTTGTTAGTTTGAAATAGTAACAATTTACAATAAGGTTTTGTTTATTAATAGTTAATGTATTAACTAAAATGAACTAACAGTGAGCAATGTTTTTTACAACTTGAAAAAAAACAGTTAATTTTTTGTTGATGTTAATTCACAGTGCATAACTAATATTCACAAATACAATTGATTTTTAAAATGTATTAAATGCTAAAATTAAGCTAAGATTAATAAATAAATACTGTTGAAGTATTGTTCATTCTTAATTTATGTAATCTAATGTAGTTAACTAATATGAACAAATGAAAACTTATTGTAAATAAGGTTTGTGTTACCTTTTGAAATTTTAAAGTGACTTATATAGTGTTTTATGTGTCTTGGAAATTTCAAACTAACAAACATCTATAATAGTGGCTTGACCATATTTTAAAATAGAGATAAAACATATTGTAACGTTTGTAGGATATGTTCGTGGTTAATGTGATGAACTAAACCTGTGCTTACTCTGTTAGGACACCTGTGTGAATTTGAGGAGAACTGACTTCGTACATCCACTAAAGATCACTAGTTTATTAAAAGCATTTATGAAAATAACTGTATATGAAAATGCATAATTTGTTTGCAGATGGTTTGTATTGGTTTGATATTTTGCTACATTCTCTTATAACATTCAATGACATTTTTAACTCTGACTTAAGTTAAAGGGATAGTTCACTCTAAAATGTTTTGTAATAAATATTTTTGATTATCTTTTATTTTAATAATTTTATGTGCTTTTGTCTTTTTTATTAGCTTTTTTTTATATATATATATTTTTTTAGTTTTCTTTTAATTTTATTTCAGTTTTAGGGATTCTAGTACTTATTTATTTCAGTTAGTTGCCAAAGCAACATTTACACTTTCTGTGGGCCTCGAGATTTCACGTAGTGGAATTGCGCAACGGTTTTGTGTTGTACGTTTAGGTTTATAAGTACGTTTTTTTGTACAATTTTATTGTACTTTTATTAAGTTTAGGTTTTTCCATCTAATATTTTTGGGGGTTTTTTACCTTTTTGCGTGAACTATACACAATACAGATTGTCAGTATCCACGATACATAATACATATTGTTGCATTTTTGTATTGCGATATATTGTGACATGATATATTGTTACACCCCTAATAGTTTTAGTTATTAACAACACTTCATCATTTACTCGCCCTCGTGTCGCTGCACGCTGATTTTCCTATATCGTCATATTGTGACCCTGAATTCTCTTTCTTCAGCACGAGCACGGCTCAGACGAGTCAGCGGAACCCTGGTTCCTCCACCCACAGTATTAGTAGCGCGACTCCCCCGGACCGCCTGCGTTTCCCACGAGGCACTCTGAGCCGCAGCACTTTCCACGGGGGCCAGCTGAGGGAGCGACGCACAGCCACGTATAACGGACCCCCTGCCTCGCCAACCTTATCACACGATGCCACGCCACTCTCACAGTCCCGGAGCCGCGGATCAACAAACCTCTTCACCAAGCTCACATCCAAGCTCACACGCAGGTAAATCAACCCTTCATGCTCTCAATACACACAAAATAAACCATTGAGAATGAACTATTACCAATGGAAATCAATTTTCAGTGGGATTAGAAGGAAAGTGTTCATTTGGAGTTTGGGAATTTGAAATATGCACGCATTAGAACGCAACAGTTTGTAGGTTCAGAAATAGGTTATTTACTGGAAAAGATACACTATTTTGTAAACTGCTACTGTAAAACTACTTAAAGTCCCCCTGCAGTCAATCATTTTATCTCTTGAAACTCATCTTTGATAATCAAAATAGCATATTTAAATGTGTTTTTTTTTCTTTTGAAAATAATTTCTTCATGCCCTAATGGGTTAGTTCACCCAAAAATGAAAATTCTGTCATTAATTACTCACCCTCATGTTGTTCCAAACTCGTAAGACCTTCGTTCATCTTCGGAACACACACAAAGAAAATATTATTTACAAAATTTGAATCTCCAACGCGCGTTTACGAGAGCACCACGACGCATGCGTGTTGTGTTGATGCGAAAGCATACTTTATGGTGTAAACGTGCGCCGGAGATTAATATTTTGTAAATTAAATGGTAAATTGTTTTTTTTGCGCAAACAAAGCACTCACGGCGCTTCATAAAATTTTGGTTAAACCACTGGAGTCACATGGATTACTTTAATAATGTCTTTACTACCTTTCTGGGGCATGAAAGTGGTAGTTGCGTAGGCTGTCAATGGAGGGACGGAAAGCTTTCAGATTCCATTAAAAACATCTTCATTTGTGTTCAGAAGATGAATGAAAGTCTTACGGGTTTGGAACGACATGAGGTTGAGTAATTAATGACAGAATTTACATTTTTCGGTGAACTATCCCTTTAAAATAGCTTGAATGTAACTCTACACCCTTGCTGCATTAGTATACATAGCATACATAGTATATGCGGAACAATGAATATGCAAATTAGTCACTGCCTCCACTCACTCACACCAGCTCAGAACACCTGATCCACTCAGTAAACGCTACTGGCATGTGGAAATACTGGTTTAATTCAGCCATATATGTTTGAACCAGAAACTGATTTAGAAGAAGAGGAAGAGCGAATTATACAGGGTCATCTATAAGTCAATGTATCAGAATGGTAATGCGTTTTATCTATCGCTCTCTACACACGGATTGGATTGTTTACATGTTTGTGATGGTAGAAAACGAGCCGTTTCAAACCGCGTTTTTGAGACTATCTTTGGTTCATTGCAGTTTTAAGGAGAAAATAATCACCAATGGTGTTGACTGATAAATTTGCAAATGGTTTGTCTTAAAACAAGACATAAACAACATTAAAAAACTTGATTTTCACCACAGGGGGTCTTTAAAAATGTAGTTAAGTTAGTAGCTTTCCAAATTTTTAAGTTAGTTACTTCCCAACACTATGTTACGCAGTAGTTTTGGCATGTCAGAACTCTATACGATGTTATCAGTGGCATCAGATTCCCCTATATGTCTTTAAGAGACAACACATCTACTCCAGATGTTGATCAGTGTCTGTTTCTGTTTCTTTTGTAGAAATATGTCATTCAGGTTTACCAAAAGGTAGGACCCTCGATGGGCTGTGTGCAGTTAACCAGAGCTGAGATATGAAGTTTAACTCTTAACCCTAGCGTGAAGATGTTTTTCGATTAATTGCTTGTCACTCACCTTTGACACACTGTCTCTTAATCGGAACTGAGCATGCCTGCTGTTTTCTGATGAACAGCACCTGAAGACAATACTAATCACCCATGCATGCCTGTTCATAGGAAACAACTGAGCACAATAGATTCATTAGTCTCCTTACAGTTTGATACATTAGAGCCTCTTTTTCCATTCACGCCTTTTGTCTTCGAGGAAGGCTGTGTGTTTTTTGCACTGTTAGATAACCTACAGCGTACCGTAATGGGTGCATTTGTTCAATGACAGTATTCTTCAGTCAGCCATGAAACATCCAAACCTCTGGACTTAAATAATGATGTTTTTCTCTCTCTATATATATATATATATATAATTGAATTTTATGAGTGTCTATGATTTATTATAATATTATTTATTATTCCCTACTCATGTTCTTTCCAGGTTTCGTGAGATTTATATAGGTCATCATGAATGTCTGCTGTGTTACATCCCTCAGAGATTCACCTTTAAAAATTAATCTTTTCTGACGATAAGGAAATGAATGCATCCCCTGCGACGCAGTAACAGACTTGCTCTTGGTTGTGTAATTCAGGCCACCCTACTGGGCTCTTAATTTAGCAGCTGACAGATGTGGCGATTGAGAGGTGTTCTTTACAGGATTTCTGGAGTTAAGGTACCAGCATTTCCTGTTGTGACAACCACCCTTTCCTTATTTCAGCCCTCATGCTCCAGAATCCACCTCTAGAAGTAGCAGGATTTTCTGATTCTGATTTTCCAGCTCTTCCTTTTTGACCTACCCAGATGAATTGTTCCTGCAGGTGGTCTTGCAATCCCAGCGCTTTTATTCCCACCAGTGCTGTTATGACTTCAACAGATAAGTTTGCTTTTCGACGGAAAAACTTCCGATTTGAGTAATCCAGAAGTTGGTCAGATGTCCCTTTGAAATGTGTTTAAAGACAGCAACGCTGACTCTTGTTCTTTATAAAGAGAGAACTTCATATATCTTTATACAAATATTTTAGGATATATACAAGTTAAAGTATATTAAAGTTATTGACAGCATCTGTGGCCCATTGTTGATTAACACAGGAAATAAATTGAACTCATTCCTCAGTTTGTAAAAATGCATACAAAATGTGTTCAGTGCTAACCATGAATAAAATGATTTAAAATCACTGCATATTTTAATATTTGAAGTATTATTTATATTTTATTTTAAAGAGGTAGTTCACCCCAAAAAAATGAAATTCTGTCATCATTTACCTTCATCTTCAGAACACAAATAAAGATATTTTCAATGAAATCTGAGAGCTTTCTGTCCCTCCGTTGACAGCTATGCAACTACCACTTTGACTCTCCAAAAAGTTTATAAAGAGATCGTAAAACTAATCCATATGAGTTGAGCGGTTTAGTCCAAATTTTCTGAAAAGACTCGATCACTTTATATGATGAGCAGATTGAATTTAGGCTTTTATTTACATAGAAACCTTCATCAACTCACACATCAGTTGTGGTAAATGGAAGCTCAAGCTCACTTGACGTGCCAGAACCAATGAGGTTCATTCCCCGAAGTGATAAAATAAAACAAAATTCTGTATCAAAATTTGTAGGCAAGACAAGTAGTTTTTTTTTTAGGCATGGGTTACAAACCTGCGCACATATTTTCAAAAGCACATAACTATAGAATCAATTCTTAATGTGCATGTGAACGCTGTCAGCGTAAATCACAGGTTCGCGTTTAAAGTCTGTTTAGAGAGAACGGTGTCATCTTAGCGGCCCCTAATTTAATAACAAATGATCATTTCGACGGAGGTGAATCAATCAAAACTAACTTTAGCTGGAAAATAACATTATTCAAGAACCGCTATAAAGCCAAAACAATCTCTGTTACCTTAAATTATATGTTTATCTCTGTAAAGCTGCTTTGAAACAATCCATTGTTAAAAGCGCTATATAAATGAAGATGACTTAATTTGACTCGTGTGTCATTCTCGAGTTTCGTAATGAGTTGTGTATACTGTCAACTTAGGGATGGAAATCGCTCAGAATTTATTAAAAATATCTGAATTTGTGTTTCGAAGATGAACGAAAGTCTTGAGGGTTCGGAACGACATGAGGGTGAGTAAATGATGACACATTTTCATTTTTGCATAAACTGACCCTTTAAATAAACTATTAAATATTTATATTTACTTTTTAAAAATATTATTTATATTTTATTTAAAATATGTGAAATGTGTTCTCTGCACATTTTATAAGATATTTAAAATATGCACGGATTATAGTGTGTGTGTACTTTTTTTTTTTTTTTTAAGAGATCTTGTTGTATTTAACCCGTAATATTCCTCTCAGTAGTGGCAGGATGCTGCAAGGAAGCGGTCACAGTTTCAGAGGCAGTTTGCCTGTAATAGTTGCCCCATAAGAGCACTTCTCTGCCACCGTCCTCTCCTCTGACTGCTGCACACTGCCCACGCCACTGCATGACCTCTCCTAATCTCTTTTTCATCTTCTCTGCAGAATGGATAATGAATGTTCTCTTATAACTGAATATATCTGTATTTAATGTGATTTGTATTATGTAGCATTAATGTCATAAAAAAGAGAGAGGGTTCAGATGAGTCAGTGGGGAATCTAGCGACCTGTACATGTGACCATACATTTAGAAACAGCCCGTCATATACAGCTGCCTATCAGAAAATAAGCATTTTTATGCTTAAAATTATTTGTGTATGTTTAAAACAAATTTGTCCTTTTCTAAACTGATACATCATGCACTACTATCATTCAAAAGTTTGAGGTCGGAAAGATTTTTTAATATTTTTGAAAGTAGTCTCTTATGCTCACCAAGGTTGCATTTATTTTAAATACACAGTAAAAGCTGCAATATTGTAAAATATTATTACAATTTAAAATAATTTTTCTATTTGAATATATTTTAAAATATAATTTATTCCTGTGATGCAAAGCTGAATTTTCAGCATCATTCCTCCAGTCTTCAGTGTCACATGATCCTTCAGAAATCATTCTAGTGTGCTGATTTGATGCATTTATTTGAAATCTAAATCTTTTGTAACAATTGTCTTTGTAAAATGTCTTTACTGTCACTTTTGAAGTTTGCTGAATGAAAGTATTGATTTTTTTTAACGCACTAAACCCACATTTTTGAACGGTAGTGTACATGTTGGTGAATTGTGATGAATTATTAAATAAAAAGCAACTTTCCCAAAAAAGTAAAGTGTGTCACATGGTTGGGGTAAGCTGTGCCAGCGGCAGTTTTCAGCTTTATTCTCATTTCAGTAGATGGCAGATATCCTAAAATATTCATTAATATGCTAATATATATATATATAAAATATTAACAATTAGCGATATTAATTTCACTGTTCTCAGCTCTCCCTGCCTAGAAGGCAGCTTACCCCCCCATGCACCACATTTTTAAGCAAATGTGCATTTTTAATTATTATTATTAATTGTGCGAAACCCCTTTCTTTTAAATCTTTCTTTCCAGACCGAAATGAGTTCAGTTGTGCCCACTGCATGGAAACTATTTAGAACAGGAAGTTGAATCATAGGCTACAGGAAGGGAATCTTAAATACGCTCTATCTCTCTCCACACAGGTCAACTTTAAGTGCATGTCCAATATTCATCTCCACTTACACAGGAAATTGTATCTGTTGGTGGCGTTTTCTCTATATTGTCTTTGATTTTCTATCTCTTTTGTCCTATGATGTCTGAAACGCTATTGTTTTCTTATCTTTCTTTCCTTTATCAGTGAGTCTCAGATTTGTTTGCCTCTAAACTATTTTTCTCTTTTTCCTCCTGGTTTTTAAAGAGTGCCGGCAGAATGCGATAGAAATGGGAGGTATGAGGACTCAAGGTGAGACAGGACATATGATTTTACAATTCTCAATTTACACCATCATTTCCCATTTTTTGTTTGCGTTCTGGACTTTTAGTCCAGTTTAGGCCTGATATTATTCCACAGACTTAACCCCATTATGTTGGTTGTTGCTGTACAAACATACATAACTGCAATCTGACATAGGCCTAATTCCCTAAAAGCAAATGCTAGATTAATCAGTGAAGCTTATGTGAGTCTCAAAAGGACCAATAAACTCAAAATCTGTTCTGTGAATATCAAAATATTCTTATATGCCATAAAGTGTTTATGCATTGGCAGCTAGTTCTGTTGCTCTGCCTCCTTGTGGCAAGAAGGAAGTACAACAGGATTATTAATGTCCCAGCAATGTTGCTCATACTTGGAGATAGGGGTTTGGTAAAATAGTAACACTAAGTTTAAAATCCTTTAGTTGATTTTGTGGATCTGAGCTTGGAAACATTTTGTAGATGTTTAAAATCATCCCTCATTGACCAGTTAAATGCATATTATTCTTTATATTGTTATATTTTGCACCCTTGAGTTGCTCGTGCACTGTGTCCATATCTCTGCATGATTACTTTTGTGTTCACTGCATGTCAAATGCACTCGGTGGTTCAGTGCATGGTGCGTTTTTACGGAAAACTGGAGAATTTGTACAATAACTTGTTTTTTATATGTTCATGTACACACACCACCTTCACTATGAAGGCCTGAAATGGATGTGAACGCAAACACTTTTGTTGTTTTAATGTTTCAAAAAGTGACCGAATTCATTTCGTAATGCAACGCTCATTGGCATTCTTGACAAAATGGCAGGAATTAGCATAAACTGTCAGATTGTTATCATCACAGTAATCCAAGAACGCACACAAAGATTGGCAAGATATTTTCCATTAACTAAAAAAATCAGTATGATTTTTAGTCATAAGTCTTAATGCTCACCAAGGCTGCATTTATTTGATTAAAAATACAGTCAAAACAGTAATATTATAAAATATATTACAATTTAAAAGAACTGTTGTATTATATTTTAAAATGTAATTTATTTTTGTGATGCAAAGCTGAATTTTCAGCATTATTACTCCAGTTTTCACGTCCCATGATCCTTCAGAAATCATTCTAATATGCTGATTTACTGCCATAGAAAGTTAAAAAACGCATTTACTTGAAATAGAAATCTTTTGTAACATTATAAATGTCTTTACTGTCCCTTTTAAGCACGTTAATGTATCCATGCTGAAAAATATGAATTTCTTGAAAAAAAAAATAGTGTAGGTAATTGAAACCTAAATAAAACTTTTAAAATATATTAACATGAACATTTTCCAAAAGAACAAACTCTTTACTTTAAAAACTCTAAATGATTCAAATTAAACTGATATTAACAATAAAAAAAGTGCGTTTGTTTACTTGCGTACGTTTCTGGCCTTAAAGGGATAGTTCACCCAAAAATGAAAATTCGGTCATCATTTACTCGCCCTCAAGTTGTTCTAAAGCTTTATGAGTTTATTTCTTTTTTGCTGAACACAAAATAAGATATTTCGAAGAATGTTTGCAACCAAACAGTTGTGGGGTCCCATTGACTTCCATAGTATTTATTTATATTTTTCAAGTCAATGGTGCCCTGGTTGCAAACATTCTTCAAAATATCGTATTTTGTGTTCAGCAAAAAAAAAAAAAAAATGGGGTGAACTTATCCCTTTAATGTTGTCATGTTCACACAAGCATCTCTACATACATTCAGGAACCAACCGAATGCATATTTCTCTGATTGAGGTTTCTTCTCTTCTGCAGTCGAAATGTGTCTGGGGATCAGAAAGAGGAACATAAAGACGCCAAACCCCGCTCGCTACGCTTCACCTGGAGCATGAAGACCACCTCCTCCATGGAGCCCACAGAGATGATGCGCGAGATCCGCAAAGTCCTGGACGCCAACAACTGCGATTACGAGCAGCGCGAGCGCTTCCTGCTCCTGTGTGTCCATGGCGACGGCCACGCCGAGAGCTTGGTCCAATGGGAGATGGAGGTGTGCAAACTGCCCCGCCTCTCGCTAAACGGCGTCCGCTTCAAGCGGATATCAGGAACATCCATCGCTTTCAAGAACATCGCCTCAAAAATTGCCAACGAACTAAAGCTGTAAGGGAAAAACACGTCGAAAATGTGAAAAGGCAGCAAAAAGGACTAAGGCACAAAACTAGAGTAATCGAGCTGTACATTCTTTTTGAACAAGTAGCAGATACAAGGATTGTTTTCCTCAAACACTTACAAAGTATGTACTGAAGATATTGTATAGAATCATGCCTTAGGCAATAATTTCCGGCATCTTTGAAGCATTATTAATAATATTATTATTGTTGTTATTGTTGATGTTATTATTATTGTGTAATATTATTTCAAACTGTAGGAAAACAAAATGACAGTTTTATTTCTTTTCTTTTTTTTCTTTTTTGTTTATGCACTACTGCAGTAGGTGCCCTGTGGGGCCAAAAGATTAACACCGGTGACTGAAAAGATGCATCTTAACCAGACAGACAGAAGATTGACGGTTAATCGCTCCAGTATTTCTCTTTATCGTTCCGCCCCTCCTGCCAATACCCTTCTTAAATGCCAAAGCAAATGGCCAATGTTGATTTAGATTAGAAACGTATTTGCACATTTCCCCTTAAAAGCACCAGATGTGCTATCCATCCATTCCTCCACTTTCCCAACCACCTTTTCCTCCTCACCCCAAGATATTCCCACTTGTTGTTTTCTAGTGCTACACACGGCTGAAGATGGCCAGGATCGAGTGCACTTCAGCCGACGGGCTACTGCAATGGAACGTAAAGAACGAGATCGGGAATGTTTTCCTTCCTGGTCCGTTGAAGTATTTAGTTTGTTTCCTTACAAAGTATTTTTTTTTGTTTTTTTGGAAAGGCCTGAGGCGATGACGAAACGGTGTCATTGTAATGTCTTGGCTTTGGCTCCGGCCCCCAGGGCGCACCATAGAGTCAGGCGTGCTGAATCATTCAGCTCAGAACTTTCCCTTGCCATTTCTAGGCGTCAGTATTCACTCCCATCCCTAAGAACCATCGGCACTGTTGTTATTATTTTGTTTTGATGTTTGTTTGTTTTTTGGAATGTAAATAATGTACCTTAGTTTTGCAGCAACAGCATATTGATATACTTTTTTTTTCTTTTTTTTCTAAGTCTGGCTGTGAGTCGGAAACTATGGAAATTAATGTAACTCATCACAGAATAAGGTTAATCAGTGTCTCCATTAAAACAACTGAAAATCAATGATTTGCAGGGTGGCTTTTTTTTTTGGACAGGTTTTACAAGGCTCAATTCAGACATAAATGTTTAAATCACTGGTGAAACATATAATTTATTTTAACAGCTGAAGGACTTTAATACATAACCAAAGACAACCTCTACATGATATACCCCACACAACCACGACGATCATTGCATACTTTGTCCTTTATTGCCCTTTGCATGCAGTCATATTTAAGAGGTTTTATTGGAAGTGAAATGTCCTGTGATTTTTAAGAAGTTTGAGTCATGAAGTTGTGGCCTTAATCTGGATCTTATTACTCTGAGTTTCCAAGCATAAAGTCTTGGTCTGGATCTGGGTCTTAGTTTAAGGTCTCAAGCAAGTCTTTTTCTCCACAAAAGATGATAATTGCCTCAACCACAGGTCAGCATTATTACCATTTTCAAAGAATCCCATAGCTCTAAATTGCAACTTGGCTACTGTAAAAATGAGCTCATGGATTCAAATGAATGCTGCAATAAATACATTAAAATCGACAGCTTGTTTCAAAGCTGGATCTTGGGGGGTCTCGAGCAGTATTTGTTAATGTGGATGCAGGACATTTGTTTACATGGAAATATATATATATATATATAATTGTAGTTTTGTAAAGACATTCATGGCAGTTGGCACAATTTATTTAAAAAAAAAAATTAAACATTCAAAAAACGAATTTAAAAGATCAACAAAACGTATTCAAATATGTCCAAACTTTATATTATTATTAGCGATATTCTCCTAAATATATAACTGGAAACAGAGGAATAGGTGTATAAATCTGTCTAGGGCAAAAAAAAAATCAATTGGCATTTTAGAAGATTATGTTAGCCTGACACACATATGTATATCACCTGATTCCTTATATAATTTCCAGCATCTTATCTATTATATAACAGCTCTTCAAATTCATAAAAGCTTTTCTCAGAAAAGCACACTGCCCTGAACTTCCATGCATCTGTCTACAGCTAGATGGACTCATGCACAGCATCATCCCCCTGTGCGACCCACCAATGCAGTAGTAATTATAAACGCAGTCATGTGTGATTGAACTCTGACCATGTCCCTTTTCCATGCATGATCCGACTAGCCACGCCCCATTTTCCACGGACGATTCGGTAGTGATTCCTTTTCGCCAATCGGTTCAAATGAACAGTTCATTTTTAAAAAGAGCCTGTTCAAAATGAATTAATTTACGCCATTGCGTATTACGTCCCTGACAACCCAGCGTGTATATTTATTTCCATATGTGTGTTAATAGGCTTGTTCGACTTGAACCGGCGCTGCACAGACCGATCAGTGTATGACACCAAAGTACCGCGAGAGTGATTAGAGAGCATACAGCTCCGTATGCTTTTGAAATGCTCTCGCGGTACTTTGATGTCATTAACCGATCGTTCTGTGCAGCGCCGGTTTAAGTCGAACAAGCCTAATAAAACTGTCGTACAATCAAGTGGAAGTCCTCGATATGTTCGAAAGAGTCGGTTCTCGGTTCGATGCGGGGTTTTTATTCAAGCAACATGAAACATAGAAATACAAGTATTAAATATGTATGGCAATATGCATGATACAATACAAAACAAAACAATTGGAAAAACAGACATACAAATACAAGAAAACAGGATGCCAGGGGAGATGATATAGAAATCAGAATAAAAGTGCATTTGGGTATAAAGATATCAAGCAAATACTTAAATCTCACATATTTCTAAAGTCTTGATAGCCTTCTTGTTCACAGAGTCTCAACTACTGTTTACATGCAGCCTTACCTCTGTCAATAAAAACATAAAATTGGGTTTCTGGTTAGAAAACAAATTTTGCCAAAAGGTTTACTCGAGAAAAAATGAAAAAAGTAAAAAAAATCGTTTTCTCAGTCTGATTCAGACCACTTCAAAACTCTTTTGTGAACCGGTTCAACCGATGCATTAAAAAGATTCGACTCAAAAGAACGATTCGTTTCCGAGTCGGGCATCTCTATGTTTTAGCTGTGGTCACGCCCCCATTATTTCTCACCCGTCAGGGGGAGTTTTGCAGAAAGATCGTGCACTGCTGTTGTAACTGCTGTTTTTGATAGAGGAGACTCATTTCGTCTATTTTTTTCTGATGTTTCTTCAAAGCACCGAGAACGACATGCGTTTTAAACCGTCTCGAGACCGACTGTACAGCGCGCGCTGCTGCGGCTGCTGTCACGTGCGGACTGGAACCATCATCCTGGGTACCTGGTATATGGTACGAGGCTTAAAACATTCAATAAATGTCGTGTTGTAGACTTTAACACAACTGAAATATATCTGCAGTCTCCCCCTCTCTTTTCGAGGTGTGTCTGTGCTTTAAAGTGCGTCTGTGTGGATGTTTTTTGGCAAGCAGAGCCGTGTTAGCTCGATGTTTACGACCTCTAGGCTAACTCAATGTTTTGAATTGGAACTATCAACAAACAAGACACGTGAATGAGATTAGACATGTTACATTTATATTAAACGCATTATAAGGATCTTATCTGTCAATTGAAGTAGGACAATGTGATGTGGAGATTATATTTAAGTGTTAATTTATATTATATTTGTAGGTAGCTAACAAGCTAACCGCTAACTGAGGCCTGACGTTGTGTTTACTACACTGTCATTGGGTTGAAATTCAGTTCGTTTATAATTTGCCCGAAATGTGTTTAAAGGAAATTATTTAGAATAATATAGCTATATATATGGCAAGTTATTTAATATATTTTTAAATCAGCTCTATATATTTGTATGTTGAATGTCAACTAGATATTAAAACAAAACAAAAAAAAATCTACTAATTAACGATAATGAAGTGTTGCTTGGCAAGTTTATGAATACTTTTGGATAAAATGGCACTGTTTGCCGACAAAAAAAAATCGCTCTGCCAATCTCAATGGTTAATATTGTAGTAAATCATTGTGTCAAAGCCTGAGTGTTTCCAGAAAACCTGACCCATTGAAGACTGACTGGTTTTTAATAAATGATTTAACTTTTTTTGTTAATTTTATAAGTTACACATATATTCTTAGTAAAAAGTGCAAGACATGTGTTTTAAGACCTTGACTTCTTTAACCTGTTGAATTACAATTACAAAGTGAGTCACATGACAGTGAATCATCTGACTTTCTGTCATATTACACTTTCATTTTTGATTCCAGTGTTATGCCTTACTATCTATGTCATCTATACTTTCTTTGCTAATATAATCTCTGTCCAAAGGTGGTGAACCTGTTGATGGGTATTCTGTTGACTGTGGCAGTTACTCACCCTGAGAACGTCCCTATTGTTGACCTGCAGTATGAGGTTATTGAGCATTACTTTGCGTCAGACAGGATGTCAGGTATTTTATGAGATTTTTCAGTCATTAATACAAATACAATATTTTTGTGCCACATTTATATTTCAATATTTATTTGTATTTAAATGTTTAATTTTTAAAACCTAATTATACTTGTTTGTATTTTGTATATTTTTTTATATTTCTTTCTTTTATTTATATGTTATGTACAACATCTCTTTATTCACCCCTGTAGAGAACGCTTGTGTGGGCTTTGCCATCTCTCTTCTGATGCTCACTATTAGTGCCATGATGGTGTATGGAGCCATTACTGTAAGTTTAAACTTTATATGATTACTATGCCTGGCTATTAGTTTAATATCTGATGTTGAACACAATAAAATGTATTCTTTGGTACTGCAAATAGGGATGTCATGATGCACATATACTAAGGACTTAAACATGGTAAACGTTCTCTGACTTTTAAAGGCAATACACTGAATTTCATCCATACTATCAATGCGGAGTAAGTTGGGTTAATGTATTGTGAGAATAATGCATTTCATCATTGTGTTCATCTGTATTTCACAGTCTTGCTTGATGTCATCTTTAAAAAACAGGTTGGATCTGTGAGCATTTGTTGCTGTCACAGTCATTTGCCATACCTGAGCTTGTTACCTCGAGTGAGCATTTAACTGTGTTTTAGACCCTGAGTATCCTCTGACCGCAAATGTTAGGCCTTATAGGCAGTGAAATGCTGTTCCAGTAGAGTCACAGCCTTGTCAGATCTGCTAATAGCTCCCTTTCCATTTTAGGCATTCTCCAAGTTCTCTTAGTTATTCAGCACAGCTCCTTTTATTTGCTCAAACTGGATGATTCAGTATTCCCTGGAGTCTTACAGGTTTGCATCAGCATTAAAATGGTGAGAAACAGTCTTATGACATGACTGTTATTTTCCCCTCTGGCACAGAATCGTGACGGCTGGCTCATCCCGTTCTTTTGCTACCAGCTGTTTGACTTTGCACTGAGCTGCCTGGTGGCCATCAGCTCCCTCACGTACTTGCCTAGAATCAAGGACTACCTGGACCAGCTGGTCAGTCTACCGCCTGTCTGTCGCAAGCCTCTGCCGCTAGAAACTCATTTAAAAACATTTAACCTAAAATCTCTGTCTCTTTTAGCCGGACTTCCCTTACAAAGACAACCTGCTCTCTCTGGACTCCAGCTGTCTCCTTCTGTTTGTGCTCATCTTTTTTGCCATTCTCATCGTCCTCAAGGTAGATATATGAGTCCGTACATATTTTATTTATAAGATCCAGGTTACAGACTACTAATGTGTTTTTTTTTACAGGCCTATTTGATCAACTGTGTGTGGAACTGCTATAAGTACATAAACAACAGGAACACTCCAGAGATTGCCGTCTATCCTGCTTTTGAGACTCCCCCTCAGGTATGTCCATCTTAACAGAGTTCCCAACTTCCTGAACCTAGGCTACTTTGAGTTGAGTAGATGATATTATATACAACAACACTACACCATTAACAGGCATTATACAATCTGATGAAATGTAACATTCTAAAGTAAATAGGGTTTATCACTTTACATTATTCTGATGAAAAACATGGTTGTCTTTGCCTCTGAAACGTCTTTCTCTTGTTTTTCAACACCTTGCTCCATTGTAGCTTATAACGCCAGCTTTTTGCAATCCAAACCTCTTCACGAACAAATTCCACTTTTAATATTTTTGTCAATTTTGCCATTTCATTAACGGCATTTTGTTTTTGTCTTATTAGAATATTTTCTTTTTTTTGTTTTTTTTTTGTGCAAATTAAAATCTGTTATTTTAGTATTATTTATCTACTATATAAATACTAATTTGTATACTATATAAACTGCATTTACTAATAATTTGAATTTTAAAATATTTTAATTGTAGTTAAAATTTTGCTCATTTTGTTGTGTGCTTTTGTCATTTTTATTAGTTTTTAGTTTTTCTTAATTTATTTTTATTTCAGTTTTAGGTCGAGTAATTTTAGTACTTTAACTTATTTATTTCACTTAGTTGTCAAGAGAACATTTCTCATTTTCATTTAAGTTTTTCATCTAATATTTATATTTTATTAAAATGATGTTCAATAGTTTTAGATAATAATACTGATCCGTACAGTGATTTAATTTTTAGCATCCTAATATCATCTCTCATTAGTTATATCCAAATACACCGTTACACACTGTTACAGTAGATGGCACTCTTTGCCTCTGAAAGGGCTTTTGAGCAATGGTTTTCTGGACTCCTTAACAGACCAGCAGCTGTACAGTTTTTTTTTTTTTTGCTTGTTACCAAAGGAAAGTGTGCTGTGTGGTTTTGTTCAGGTAAACGACCTCAGACTGGCCTTATTTTAATGGTGTCTTCTTTTTATCATAGTACATCCTTCCCACCTATGAAATGGCCATGACAATGCCAGCGAAGGAGCCACCTCCTCCTTACATGCCAGCTTGAATTCCCCTGACTGGGTTTCGTCAGTAAAAGCCAGTGCAGACTCCCATCTTTGCCTTTCGATTCTGCCTTCCATCCCAACAGTTGGAGGGCGTTTAGACTCCCAGCATCCACTCATCACATCAGCAGCTTAGACTTACCCATGACTATTTCTTTCGCATGACTCTTGTAACAGCTCGTCACTGCAGATCTATTTTTGTAAAACTATAGGAAAACAGTTGAAGCGGCACAGTGTTGGGGAAGAGATCGTTTGTGGCAGGATTTATTTTTAATTACTTAGTGTTGTATCTGAGATATGAAATGCCATTCTCTTTTGTGGACATCATGACTCGGGCTCTGCAATAAATTGTGCTTATGACAGAATTATATAGTTAACTGATAGTCAATCACTAATGAAATGATTCTGAGATGGGGCAGATCATCTAAAATGACGTTTTTACCAATGAAAGCTTTCACTTTACCTGCCACCGTGAGATCTTTATTTTTCCATGCTTTTCAATGCTATATTTTGTTCCTGATGTCTTAGTAGAGGATGTTTTGTGAAAATCAACATTGACTGGGTACTTGCATTTAAAATCACCACCCTTGGCTAATAAATCTGTTTTGCTAGATTAAAAATGTTTAGACAATCCAGTGTGATGGTTAAAATATATATTTTTTCCATTGTGTACTTTTATTTGTGGACGTAGGACTTTCATCCTTTCAAAAGTGAAAAAGCTCAAAGCACTTTTTATCTTGTTTATATAATTTGTGCGTGTGTGTGTGTGTTTGTTTGTTTTCCATCCATTGAACCATTGTGCACCATCATGTAAGCAGCTGTCACAGTGATCTGTTGTCATGGTAATGCTGGTTAACACACAAGAGGAAACTTTCCTCACATGAATGACAATGATTTAGAATTAAAAAAGAAAACTGCTAGTGTTGTATAAATCAATGGATGCATGTTATTTTATTTCGTGGTCCGTTTCTTTTCTTGTACATGTTCTGAATCTAATTACTTCAATAAACGTTTCAAAACATTGAATCTGCTATCAGAGTTTTTATCTACAATGAACATTTGGTTCATTAGTATTACTCAATTTGCCCTCTTACGTGTAAATGTAAAATATGTGATTAGAATAACTGCCAATGTTTTGCATCCTTTATGAGTGACAGGGGTGGGGAACCTTGGTCCTGGAGGGCCACTCTCCTGCAGAGTTTAGTTCCTACCCAAATCAAACACAACTGAACAAGCTAATCAATATCTTCAGGATCACTAAGGCTACACTTAGGTGAGTTTTTTTCAGGGTTGGAGCTAAACTCTGCAGGACAGTGGCCCTCCTGGACCAAAGTTCCCCACCCCTGCTTTATGAGGTCTATTGTGCAATCTTATAATATGTGTAATTCAGATTCCTTGTAATTTGAGGTGGGGCTCCCCCTCCTTTATTTGGATTGGACAAAAATCTGACGCGTTTCTTTTCAACCCTTTAAATGTGCGGTCTAGGATGCTGTCAGAAGCATACTGGTGTCGGTTAGATGAGAGGACCGCACACAAACCTGAAGCAGACTTGAGAAGAACGCGGAAACAATGAAGTCCTTCATTGGGAGTTTGGTATATTGCTTCTCTCTTTTGCTGGTGGATCTCTGTGAATCCTATGACCTTAACAATCCATCCTACATTTTGGCCCAAAGTTATGCACAAAGAAGAAATCATGCGCTTCCACACCGGACATTGAACCCAGCAGGTAGGTTTCTGAACTTAAACCACTATGTTAGTTCCAACTGACATGTTTGACTAAGTTATGTACTATTTACATTTTCAGTGTTTGCGTTGTATCTTAAACTGCATCACAGCAATGGAACATTTATGGTTTCATTATTTTACTAGATGCATTACAAAAAAATATTTACATAACAGTATGTAATTCATAGTGAAATGCACAATGTTAGAAATATATTTAGTGCATTTATAATAGCAAATGTGAAAATAAAATGCATCCACATTTAAGCATTGAAGGGCTAGTTCACCCCAAAAATAAAAATAAATGTCTTCATTTACTCAACCTGTATGTCTCTTTCATCTGTGGCACACAAGAACATTTTCTGAAAAATGTCCTCACTGTTTCTTTTGTCCAATCATTCAGTCAATGGGGTCAATGAAAAATATTTTGTGTTACACAGAAGAAAGAAATGCATACAGGTTTAGAATCACATGAGGGTGAGTAAATAATGACTGAATATTTTTGTGCGAACCATCCCTTGTATATGCATAAAAAAGTGCATGAATGCTACAGAAAAAAAGCATTCGTGGGATACAGTGGCATGTATTTCAAATGTTTAACAATGAGAAATTGGGGCATGTATTGCAAACAATGCCAATTGTATTTGTTTGACTGACGTTCTGTTTGCCTAATTTCCTGTTCCTCTTCAACCTTCTGATGGTCCGTAGTGTACAGGACTAAGTACTGGTTAGATGGACCTGATCGCCCTCACAAACAGAGGAGGAGGATTTTGCCCCATCTTATCCCAGTAGGTTATCCAGGACCCACAGCTCCTTCTCAGCTCACAGTTTATGACTGGCTCAAAGACATACCAACCACAAAAGTTTATAGTACAAATAAAGACCAATCCCCACCTGTGGCAATCAAGCAGCTGAAAGGTGAATGGGCGCCAATAGTTTGTCGAAAAGTTCAATATCCAGAACAAACAGTTGTAGTTACAGGAGAATCAGGGGAAAAGACAGGTGTTTCAGTGGTGGTTCCACAACAACAGTATTCAGGTCCAGAGAAATCAGTGGTTCAGTCAACAAATAACCAACCGACCTTTTCGGCAATTGCTCCTGAGACAGGTTTTCAGCCATCAAAGACACATTCCTTGACTTTGGCAGGCAAACAATCTTTGAATCTCTCCCTGCCTCGGGAATCCATGCCACAATCCTTGTCAAAATTGGCACAAGAACCTTATTCACAAGGCACCTCACCCCAATACCTTCCAACCACTACCATGACACCAGAGGCATATCCTCAAAGTACCTTCTTCGAATCCCTGCCGACATCCACCCTTACACCAGAGACATACTCCCAGAGCACCTTATCCCAACCCATGCCAAAGTTCACCTATACTGAAAGGCCAAATCCTCAAAGAATCCCACCCCAATCAGTCACACTAGAGCCGGATGCCCAAGGCGCCTTCCCCGAATCCCTGCCAACATCCACACTGACATCAGAGACCAATCCCCGAAGCGCTTCACCCGAGTCTGTGCCAATGTCCACTCATAGATCAGGGCCATATTATCAAAATATCCCATCCCAATCTCTGTCAACATCCAATCTGACACAAGAGGCACATCTTCAGACCGTCCCACCACAGTTCTCACCAATGTCCAATGAGCCACAAGAATCACTACCAGAGGCACCAGGCAGGATTATTACCCACGGCAGGATAGCCATCACAGGGTCGACAGGTATAATTCCATGAATAATTCTACTGCTTGGTTTAACCCTCCATCTATTCATGCAGGGGTGTCCAATCCTGCTCCTGGTGGGACAGTGTCCTGCCCTTTAGATCCAACCTGCCCCAACGTACTTGCCTGAAAGTTTTCAGTAATCCTGAAGACTATGATTAGCTGGTTCAGGTGTCAATAAGGATTGGAGCTGAATTCTGCAGGACAGTGGCCCTTCAGGGGTAGGATTGGACACCTTTTACATAAAAGCAGTAGGGATCTTAAGGGTTCTTTGTTTCAAAGGTGGATGAAGCAAAATGACATTAAGGGGCCGATTATTTGTTCCTTATTTCTGGCTTATTCCTATTGTAGGGCATCTTACAGATCAGAAAATGTGACCTTTCATATTCCAGAAGTATTCTAGTATTCCAGTGTGTTGAAGTATGTCATTTTGCTGAGGTCCAAAGGGATATTTTAAAAGCGACCACACTCAATATTTGTTAACTGACTAATCTAATCTAACTGTTTGCATGCAAAGTATATGCTTTACTCATATTTACCATTCCAATGGGTCAAACCATATACCATCAACTCTAAATCTGGTTGTTGTACTAATCCTTTAATGGACTAAAACACCAGTCTTCATTATATCATATAGACATTGAGTAACGCAACTTCTAAAGTGCTTAATTTTTACTGAACTCTCAGCAACAGATTCACAGTGTAGGAGCCGCCCGTTGGACCTGGTCTTCATCATTGACAGCTCACGTAGCGTGCGTCCAGGTGAGTTCGAGAAGGTCAAGATCTTCCTGGCTGACATGGTGGACACTCTTGATGTTGGGCCCGATGCCACACGTGTCGCAGTGGTGAACTACGCCAGCACTGTCAAAATTGAGTTCCTGCTGAAAAACCATCTTACGAAGGACACTATAAAGCAAGCCATCAACCGCATTGAACCCTTGGCAGCAGGAACCATGACTGGTATGGCCATCAAGAAAGCCATGGATGAAGCCTTTACTGAAAAGTCAGGTGCGCGGCCTAAATCGAAGAACATTTCAAAGGTTGCCATCATTGTCACCGACGGACGTCCTCAAGACCAAGTCGAGGAGGTTTCGGCTGCAGCACGGGCATCAGGGATTGAGATTTACGCCGTTGGAGTGGACAGGGCTGACATGGGGTCACTGAAGCTCATGGCCAGCAATCCACTTGAGGACCATGTGTTCTACGTGGAGACCTACGGTGTTATTGAGAAGCTCACCTCGAAGTTTCGGGAGACGTTGTGCGGTAGGGTTAATGCAAAAAAAAGGGGAGATGGGGCTCTCTTTTTTTCTTTTTTACAGGATCTCAATCCTTGGGAGTGGGTGATGATTCATTCTCTGGAAACCAGTTGGCTCTGAACACCAAATTAAAAAAAGTAATTTTCATCAGACATAAAAACAATTCAACATACATTGTGATCATTTGGCATTAGAATTTTTCAAGGTGATTATTGTGTTTTCCAGAAGTTTGAATCGTCAGATCGCAACACATTCTGAAGGAAATCTTTCTTTAGTATGTGAGTGCTGATAAAGTCCACCGATCATTCAAAGAAGCATTCTTCTAAGTTTGGCTCATTTGAATGCTTTGAATCAGCTAATATATGTGCTTTGCATCCTATTTTTGTGGAATGAAGGTCTTGGAATGGAATGCTTTTGAAATTTAATATTGTCAATGTCTTTTCACAATTGTTGTTAGACTAGTGTACTTCAAGTATGTTTTTTTTATGGAAACCTCAGATAATTGAGAGCTTTGAATATTTGACTGACTGTTTGTGGATAATTAAAATTGTTTGTCTTTTTCAGGAAGAGAGTCGATCTTTTGGACATTAAAATTGCTCAATCAAGTGCTGCGCTAGAAAAGTGCTTGCTAGTTATGCCTTCAGAGATTACAAACAAATTGCTTAGTGCAGCTGTCAGCCATCACCATAACATATTGATATAAATGCTAAATGCTATGCAAACTAAGGGCATCAAATTTGCTGAGTAATTTTATCACATAAGAGCCAATAAAAGTCCCATAAAGTTTCCAGTGAGTCTTTAGGGACTTTACAGATATATTGAACTATCTTTTTCCCCCCCACCAAAAAAGCTAGATGTAATAAAATCCAGGCAGTTGCCCATGAACTTAATCTTGCTAGAGTGGCTCATCACTCAGTCGAGTAATGAAAGCTTGTTCCAGGTATGGACGCCTGTGCCATGGGACATCACTGTGAGCACATATGTGTCAGCAGTGGCTCCTCCTTTTACTGCAAGTGTCGGAAGGGCTATATTTTGAACGAAGACCAGAAAACATGTTCCCTAAAACGTAAGAGCCAGAAGATTATGCTAACTGCTTTACTTTAGATTTTGAAGACATACTTAGTACAAACATATTTGATTTTATTTAACCGTGACTAATTTCAGCTCAATAATAGAGAATGCTTACATTGCGACAATACTTGCAATTCTATTTGACTAACCTGTTTAGCTAGCAATTGCTTGCCAGCTTTTTACAAGTGTTCTGATTGTATTACTTGATATCATATGATGGCAGTCTATGATTCATTTATCGTATTGTGTGTGCTAAGTTACAGGTTACATGAAGATGTTCCAAAACCTAGTGAGCTGCTTTGCTGTTTACTGCCTACATGGGCAAAAGATGTTAACATGCTAAGCTAACAAAGCAAATTTCCAATAAGCAGAAAAGCAAATGTTTGTTAAAGTCGTCTATTTTATTGACTGGGCTGCTGCCTTAGATTTAGGTGAAAATTATGTATTTTAGAAGGCAGCATAATCTTGTTGTGGCTGATGTTTTGGAACAGCATTTGTGCCTTAAAATGCTTTGGGCAGGTCATTAGGTTTTGGAACAGAGCTGTAATTTAGTTATGTGTGTGCAATGTAACATTATTTTCTCACTTAGTTAGCAGCTGAATTCTAGCCACTAATTCAACCCATGCAAAATCACTGTTGAATTACCGTGGACTTTCCTGTTCTGTACTATTCCGTTGCCAGAACAGTACAGCAATAACATCAGTGTCAGTGTTGCTGTAAATCTGAGACAGATGACAAACCATAGCTAATTTATTAGAGGCAGATTATATTTCATATGGGGCCAATGGAGCAGATTGCATAGAGGTCTGCATCTTGACTTGAAAATGCCTGGAAATTTTGCTTGACTTTTTCAGTAAAACAAGACACATTTATTTGAAAAACAACATTGCATACAATATCAAGACTCATTTTAACAAGTTGTATCTTGAATATAAGTGTATTTTGTCTTACTGCAATTTTTACTTAAAATGAGTGAAAAAAAAATCTGCCAGTACAGTAAGGCAAAATGCACTCGTATCAAAAATACAGGCTTTGAAAATAAGTCTTAATATTTAATGCAGTCTTGCTTCTTAAGTAAATTTGGGTATTTTTTATATGAAATAGAAAAGCTGAAAAGAAATACTCACACAAGAATAGGATTGTATGCAGTGTGAAGTTCAATTTCATTGAAGATGTTAGTATTGAATTAGTTTATTGAGACGGTAAGCTTGGCAGTGCTATGATGACATTGTCCACTCGTTGTTTGAATACCCAAACCCTGCAATGTAAAAATCCCTGATGTTTTACTTTTACCGTGCACAGCATTGTCAGTGTTTATGTCCTATGGCTTATTCCAGATATGGATGCCTGTGAAATTGGACACAGCTGTCAACACATTTGTGTGAGCAGTGGCGACTCTTATCACTGCAAGTGCCGCTCAGGCTTTGTCTTGAACGATGACATGCAAACATGCTCCATTAGAGGCGCTGGTGCTTACGGGCTTGGTGAAAGTGTACACAGGGGTGACCAAAACAGAAGGAATGATGGCGACCAAAATGGTGAAGGTAGTGCTAGTGAGTTACGATCAGAAATGACTATGACTTTATTCATGCCATTTCGTGATCTGGAAATCAAATCGAAATTCAATCAAACGATTAGAAGTAGTTTGTGATCCGACTGCTATTGGATATAAATATTATTTGAACAAAAAGTTCTTAAAATTGTAACTTTGCAGCAATGTGTCCCAATAGGGTTGGGCGATATGACCAAATTCTTATTTCGCGTTGTGAGAAATGAATTTCACGATAACGGATATGATATAGCTATTTTGTGCTATCTAATTTATATGATTAAAATAAGCAAATTACAAATAATAGGAAAAATACAATAAAACTAAAATATGAGTTAAACTAATTAATTCAGTTTTTAAGGTAAATTGGTTTATTTAACATGTAGTTAGAATTAGTACAGAAATGTAATAATCAAATGTAAAAAAAAAAATTATAATATTGCAGTCTTTACTGCATTAATAAAATATAAATGTATTCTTATTAAAGCTAAAAACAAGTTATTGAGTCAAGAGCAGTAAGTTATTCTCTCTTTTGTTTGATTCACATTAATGACACAGAGCAGCAGGTAACGGTTTATTAGGCTGCTGTCACTTTAAGACCAAACGCACAGGGGTGCGTTTCCCGAAAGCATCGTTAGCCAACTATGGTCGCAAGTTCCGTCGTTACCAATAGAGTTCAATGGGATTTGCGACCAACTTGCGACCATAGTTGGCTAACGATGCTTTCGGGAAACGCACCCCAGATCCATTATACTGATACACATCCGGTTTACACCCAACTGTTTACTTTCCTTGAGACATAACCAGCTGTGTTTACATGAATGCACCACACGACGGGCATTTTGACATAATTGCGTGCGTATTCGACCATTCAAGCGCAATAAGACGTGAAAGAGAACTGAATTCGTGATCGCCACCTGAGAGAGCTTTCTGTGTGCGCACTTTAGCGGTGTGACAGTCATCCTTTTCAGGATGTATTGCGCTTATAACTCTTTTTAACATCAAGCACGTCCCACTGTTTAAACTCTCATTCATGCATTTCATCACTCTGAAGTGTCAATAGTGCTAATGCATACCGCGATATACCCGATATAGCAAAATCTCCAACGATGAACGATATATATCGTCATACCGCCCAGCCCTATGTCTCAATGGATATTCTGAAAGTCAAGTAGAAAAACATAATCCCGGACCTATTGGCCATCGCTATGGCTTATTTCAGGTGCGGATGTCTGTGCGTTGGGCCACGACTGCCAACACACTTGCGTCTCCAGCGGTTCTTCCTATTACTGCACGTGTCCCCCTGGCTTTGTCTTGATGCAGGACACAAGATCATGCTTCAAAGCCAGTGATGCTGATGGTAGTGCCAGTGAGTCTTCTGTTTCAGACCTTCATAAATGGTATTATCATCATACCATTTTATGATAGGTTTCTTTAGCCAGCTGAGGATTATATAAATATGTTTGTTGTTAAAAATGTAATATTCTTTTAAGAAGAATCGAATAGTCCTATTTTCTTGTATGTGTTGCTGAGGTTTGTTAGCTTCAGGGCTCTAGAGTTTTAACTTATTGCAGGTCTGGACTACTGTGCGCTGGGTCATGAATGTGATCACATTTGCGTCAACGATGATTCTTCCTATCATTGTGAGTGCCGGCAGGGTTTTGTGTTGCAAGAAGACAAGAAAACATGTTCCAAAAAACGTAAGAGCTCAACCATGTGTTTTCTGCACTTGATTTATACTTATAACAAATGGTTAAATAATTGCACTGAATGCAATAGATGTAGAAAATAGCACCAAACAACCACCGCTTAAAACATTATTCTCTTTGTGGTGGTGGTGGTGCATATGGCTTTGAAATATGTGTTGGGCAATGCCTAACACACACATATACTGGTCAAAAGTTTAGAATTATTCAGATTTTTTTATGCTTTAAAAGAAGTATCTTATTCTCACCAAGGCTATCAAAAATACAGTAAAAAAAATAATATTGTGAATTATTTCTACAGTTTAAATAACTGTTTTCTATTTGAATATGTTATAAAATGTAATTTATTCCTGTGAAGGCAAAGCTGAATTTTCAGCATCATTACTCCAGTCTTCAGTCACATACAGAAATCATTCATTAAAATAAATTGGGAAACATAAGCTTCATCTGTCAGTGTCTTATAATTTCTGACATGTTGAGTCAGTTGAACACTGATTCAACATCGATGTAAACCCATAATATGTAACACTCTCACAATGTTGTGAGAAATTCAGAAATGAACAACATTGCATAAACTGTGTTGCACAGTGTTACATAGTTGCTAAAAGACTTTATGAAATAACTTTCACTTTGGAGTTGGGGGTAGATAATTTGCTCTGTAATTATTACCCTTAATTCAAATCACCCTTTGCGAGGTATTTCCGTGATATTTCTTGTTTGACTGTGATGTGAAGAGGTGAAGGTGGAGATTGTTCAGGACCCTTGCATGTGTGAGGCCCGACTGGCTTTCCAGAGGCAGACACAAACCTCCCTACAGGACCTCAACGCCAAAAATATCCTTTCTGTCTTAGTGGAACTACATTTCCCATAATGCACTGCAAGTTGTTCCTCTTAAATCAATAATTCACCCTGAAATGTCAATTCTGCCATCTTTTTTACTTCCATGTTTGTTTCTGGAAATGTTGCCATTTAAACCCTTTAACCTTAACAGCCGTTATACTTGCTGCTGTCACAAGAAAGGTCGAGCAAATGGAAAACATGCTGGGACGCATGTAACGGAGCAACTATTGGTGAGATGTGATTCTCTGACATGATTTTGATGGATTTTATATTCAAATCAGTCTTACTTTACTTCTGTTCATCAGGGTCCGCACGTGATCATCAGCAAAGCTTCATCACAGGCCACAGTGATCTCATGAACCTCTTTATGGCTTCAAAACACCTGGAACACAGTTTCACATGTTCACAGATCACTGAAAAGTCCCAGAAATGATTATTAATTGTGTTCGAATATAAATGAATATTAAATAATGCAAGATGTATTGATTGTGTAGGATGTGAAATTATGTGCTTTTGCTCTCCAGAAATGGATAGTAGAAATCTTTTCATTTAAATAGACTAAATTATGCAATCTATTGTAATCTGTTTTGCTTTTTATCCTTATCTAAGGTGTAATTTGTTTGTATTGCCCATATTCATGTCAAATATAATTTTCAAAATTATTATTGTTTAATCTTATGTAGACTCTCAAGTACAAATAAAGACATACTGTAATCTACAATATTTATAATCAAGCAATTTAATCAATAGTATTCATTACATTAAAACTTAAAATACCTTCAAATAACAGTCTCAAAGTCTCTTTGTCCGGTTCATAATATTTGCCTTGCTTTCATAGCACATGGTGTATTGAAACAGTACAGACAGACATCCCTATTGAAATCATTATCGCACAGTTTAGCTAGACAGACTATAGGTTTAACAGTAAGATGTCAAAAACCTGTCTGTCTGCAACCAATGTGAGATGTGCCTGAATCAATATCTTAAACATTACAGACTTTCAGTCTAGCCATAGACTAAACATAATCATATGAACTGCATGAAAAATTGTTCATGACAATTAAGCTGTGTGAGATTGTGACTTTAAGCCCACATATGGACTATACAAACATTTGAACATCCCACAAATTCAGACAGACTTAACTGAGAACATCAAGATCCCTCTCTCGCCCCAAATGAATCCCATCTAAAATCGATTCACAACCCCTTGGCATTGGAGCATTTTCAGTATCACATCAACTGATATTTCTCCATCACCTGTTAAAGCAAACAGAGAAAGTATTCATCTGGTTGCAAGGAGATGGTATGAAAGAGGTTTTTTTGGGGGTTTTTTTTGGAGAGGATTGATCAGTGCCCAGGCTTTGCTCACATTAGACTTAACGTGTTAATTCTCACAGCAAACACCAATATTTGGGTCAAAAGTGTGAGCAAAGATCATTCGGTTCTGTGCAAAATCCATCTATCAGAATATGAGGTCTCGAAGTTCAGTGAGATCTGGGTGAAGGTGCACCAGGCACCATTGGTGCTTTTCAAACTGTCCACCTTCTATGATTGCAACATATTTCTAATCTTTCAATTATGTCAGGTAGAGATCCGAAAGATCTGAAGCTTGCTAGGGTTGTTCCGCTATATAAAAAAGGGAGCAAATTAGAAGAGGGCAATTAAAGACCAGTTTTGATTTTGGGAGTTGTATCAAAAGTATTGGAGAAAATAATACAAGAGCAAATAAATAATTACATTAGTAATTCTGATTTGTTTTATGAATTGCAATCTGGTTTCAGAACATCTTATTCTACGGATACGTGTTTATTATATTTGACAGACTATTTAAGAAGAGAGATCGATTTGGGTTAACTCTGTGGCATGGTATTGTTAGACCTCCAGAAAGCATTTGACACCGTTGACCATCAGATCTTGCTGATTAAACTAAAAGCCCTAGGTTTTAACAGTATGGCATGTGAATGGATTCGATCATACTTGACTGAGAGGCATCAAAGAGTTGATATTAACAGCACTCTGTCTGAGCCTAGAGAAATAACATGTGGTGTGCCACAGGGTAGTGTCCTGGGTCCATTTTTGTTTCTCTTGTATATAAATCATATGAAATCTGTTTGCAATTGTAATCTTTTTCTCTAAGTGGATGATTCAGCCTTGGTGTTCTCCCATAAGGACAAAAAGTTATTGAGAACCATTTAAGTGATGAGTTAAAGGACATAAGCGAATGGCTAATAGAGAACAAACTGTCTTTGCATATAGGGAAAACTGAATCTATTCTATTTGGTTCAAAAATAAGGTTGAGTAGGACTCCTGAGCTCAGAATTTCTGTGGGTGGTACCCAGATTGAAGTTAAAAATGGCGTTAAATATTTAGGCTGTGATTTAGATAGTTCTTTGAGTGGACAAAGTATGGGTCAAAGGGTTATCACAAAAGTGAACCAAAGAATTACATTTCTGGCATGTCAAGCCCCGTTCACACTACACGCGACCAAGCGACGCGATACCATTCATTTCAATGGGGAGCTGGCGATTTCCGGCGACACGCGCGACAGCGACCGTTGGCGACCGGATGGGGCGTGTCTGGCGACGCGACAAAGTTGAGATCTGTTTAACTTTATGCAAATGAGGAGCGACTTTCGGGAGCGACAACCAATAGGAGCGGAGCGCGTATGATCCTTCTCCACATCATTGGATGTCATTCATAAAGGCAACCAGTAGTGGGAACTCCCACTAGCGGCCTCATCGCCAGCCACTGGCGACATGCAGCGACCAAGTCGCTTGTAGTGTGAACGGGGCTTAAGGCTCATTTTCTAAATAAAGAAACTCTAATAATGTTAGCAAATGCTGTGATTCAGCCACACTTCGATTATGCTTGTACTATAGTACAGCAGCACGCCCAAGAGGATAAAAGTTCAACTTCAAACGGCACAGAATAAATTAGTCAGGTTGATTTTCAACCTCAACAATAGGAACCATGTCGGCTCTTCTGAACTTAAGAATCTAAAATGGCTGACAGTCGAAAACAGGGTGAGACAGTTGAAACTGAGGTTAACACGAAAGATTTTGTATAGGAATGAGCCAAGGTATTTTAAAGATTATTTTAAGCTTATTAGGAACTCTCATAGCTACTCAACTGGCAGTGCTACAGACAAAGTAGCCTACCTTGTAGATTTAAGAGATGTTTTGGGCAAAACACCTTTTTGTACATGGCAGCAATGGAATGGAATAACCTCCCAGTAAGCCAGTCAGATCGCTGTTTTAATCGAGCATGTGGTGAATGGTTGCTAAATGCTAATTCGATTTAGTTTTATGTAGTTGTTAGGAATATTTATAATTTTAGTGTAGGCCTATGTATTTGTGTTTTATTTTGTATTTGGATGTAGTTGAGTGTACAAGGTAGGCTACTTTTTAGTCATCTGTAGCTTGCCTGGCCATCTTTATCAGACTACAACGAGGACCACAATGGAAATAAGTTTGTAACTTTCTTGAGTTATCCTCGACAGTTCTGATAAATGTATAATGTCACTGTGATGCCATCTTGTTATGCATTTATTTTTTTACTGTCTAATAAATCAAATACATTTTTTTTTTTAAACATGAGACATTCACAATCAAGTAGGCTACACAGCGGCCAGTATTTCTGCTGTCTGAATCTTGACTGGCACACTTTGCTGGTCATAAATTATCCTATTCCCTTCAAAGCATTCTATACACATATTTCTTCCACTTGCATCTCAAACCATCTATTCTGTCAGAGACTGGTTGAAAAACAAGTCTGGTAAAGATTTTCACATCCTAACCTCACGGGTAAGCATGGAGCTGAGAAATTCCCCAGCAAGTTAAAAACGTTAGGCATAAAAAAAGTTATGCTGAAAGACAGTAGGCTATATTGACATAACCAGGGGTGAATTTCTGTGCTAGACACCTCACAGAAATATTTTGCACATGCATTTCTTAGAAGTAAAATTACCAGATGCCAACAACATTAGACCTCAATGTTACTTTGAACGTTCACACTTTATATTGGTGGTCAAATACAGTTTTAAGATGGTGCAAAGCAATACTCCAGCTCAGAAGGGGACGCTCGCATATCGCTAACGTACAGAAACATCACACGATCTAACTCTCATGAATATTAATTACGTTCAGTAACTGTACGTTCCAGAAAACATAGAGGTGTATACGTAGAACTCACATTCCGCTCCAGACACGTCGGCGCTCCCGCCATCTTGGAACGGTGAGCGTTTCGTTACTCACATTAAGAATCAATGATGCCACAACATTGCACAGCTTCTGGTTTTGAAATCGCCAATATTTATATTCCCGAAGAAATGGGATAACCTTTCACATGTGAGCATGTGTTTGGTTTGTGTTTTTATATATTATCTCAATAGTTTTTTTTACTTTATTACTTTTTAGTGTTTTTACTTTTACTATAGTAACTTTTTAATGTTGTGTTAGCTAATGCCTACGTCTTGTATTGTGTTAGTTTAGCAAAATCATCTGTTTAAGTCTTTTACAGATAGGCTATAGATAGTATGCGTGTAGCCTATATGATAAACGGTTGCAGACGCTGTCAACAAGCTCTCGAGTGTTGTGTTCACGGACCGGCTTTGACCGTTCCAATATGGCGGACAGCCACTAATAAGGCATCTAGCCTATGTTGCATATTTCTATGCCATAAAAAGTGTAAAACAAGTACGCAATAATTAATATTCATGAGTTGACTGTCGCCACAGCGCGTCTCATGGAGGACAGCGAGCTCATAATCCTACAAAAAGCACATGATGAGTTCAACAGTAAGAATTTTAAACGAGCAGAGGAAATATACACACAATTCATCGAGTCCTGCACCACATCCAGGTATTAATGACTATAATTTAATGTGAATAAATTAGTTAGAAGGAAACTGCCAGTGTAAACATTAGCACAGTCTACATGTAAACTGTCAAGTACAGACATCAAATACTATGATTAGCTTGTCATTGAGTTGGTTAAGATAATTTGTTTGCACTAAAAATCACATGTTTTATATATTCTAGAGACTGTAATGCTCATGATTTGGCCATCGCCTATAATAATCGAGGGCAGGTGAAGTATCTCAGGGTGGATTTCTATGAAGCCATGGATGACTATACTTCGGCCATACAGATCAACAGCCAGTTTGAAGTGCCACTATATAACAGAGGATTGATACATTATAGATTAGGTAGGTACAAAGTTTAACCATAAGGCTGTAGATTAAGTATTTTCCTCATGCATCCAACCTTGCTTGTGACTTATATAATATATATAACGTTACATGCTAAATGGGGCACCATCCAGACTAGTTTAAACTACCTCAGCCATCCAACCAGTTAAACTTTGTTTTGTCCAGAGCATTATTTCTGTCAATCTTTTGTGTTCCACTAAGGGGTGCTGTATGATTTTAGTGTGTTTTTCTTCCCAAGGCTTTTTCAAGGAGGCTGAGAGTGACTTTAGGAGAGCCCTGGAGCTGAATCCTGGTTTTAAAGATGCTAAAGAAAGTTTGAGTCAGACACTCCTGGACAGTGAAGAAAAGTGGAACAGAGGCTACTGATGAGAGCTATTCATTAAATTTTACATTTCTCATCTGAACCAAGTTGTTTGAACTGTTGAGTCAACAGTGTTATATTGTCATTGACAATCAATAGAAACTGATGGTGCTGTCATCAGTTTAAGTAACATTCAAAAATGTTTTGTTTCTGTATGTATACTGAGTTTTTTTTGGCAATTACAAATCCTGCTAGCAGTCCTTCAAACTTTGTCCAGTCCTGTTGGTCACAGCTCAAGATGTGAGTGAATACTGTTCTGAATAAAATGCATGACAGTGTACATTTCAGAGTACTTTGAATAGTTGTTTATTTCACAATCTAAGGTTCCTACATGTTTTCCATTTCAAAATTCCATACTTTAACAGACTGAAATGTCCAGACATCCTACCAAACAATTTCCAGACCATATTTAACATAGATGGTTCATACAGCATTATATTTGGTAGAAGTCACCTGTAAATGGTTTTGTTTTCTCTTGTTTTTTTCCACTGGTTTTCTTGAAGTGATAATATTTTTACATAAGAAGAAACCTCAAATGCTTTATTACCTGTGTATATTCACCTCTGACACATCAGTTTGATACTGTAAATGTGGTTTGACGTTGCACATTCACCAAACTTCAAAGTACAGTCTGATTTAGATGATTCTTTGCTCCTTTATCTGTTGCTGGTTTGAGTGACACGCACATTCGTTTAGTGAAGTTCAAAATAGACTCGCAGTTTTGTGTAATGTGAACCTTAAATTCATTCAGTTGTAATTGACAATCAAACAATCACAACAATGTTACCAAGAATACACTGCTTGTATGATGCATTTATTTTTTAGATATTCTTAGGGAATTCTTATATACTTTAGGGAACTGAATAGGAGCAATAGTCTAGAAACAAATTATTTTTCCATACACTGTTTTCTTTTTTCCATACTTATCCAGACCTGGAACCTTTTCCAAACTGCAGAACCCTGTCAATCACAAGTGGTGCAATAATTATGCGTATATATATTTTTTTTTTAATAAACATGTTCTTTCAAATTTGCATTTTACCTATATTTATGCTTTTTGTTATTTTGTTAAAATACATTTTGTTGAATTTTACAAGACATTTCAAGAATATGACTGGTGCAGATATAACTCCAAAATAAAAAAAAAGTGTATTTGTTATTTTTTGGGGGGGATTTTGTACTATTTAGGTAAACTTTACTTTAGGAATTCTTTATTTTAGGTATTCTCAAATTATATTAAATACCACAAAGGAAAAACTGCTCGTCACTGCTATTACTTGTAGCCTGCAGTACCTAACTAAAATGTACATTTATTTAACCTTCTCAGAAGCCTGTACTGTTCCTAGAAATATAATATTTTATTGCAACGATCATTGGCTGGGCTCAGCTTTCATTCAGTAATGGTGAGAGGGATTCCTCCCTCTAAATACTGCAGCATAATAGTTAACTCATGACACCTGTTCTTTAGATGATGATGATTATGAGCATCACCTGTGCACTATATTGGTTTCTTTATGCATTTCCTTTCAAATAGCTTCACAAGTCTTACTTTCAGTGCCTGAGCTTGAGAGCTTTACATTTTGGTGGTTATAATACATCTAGTCCACCCGATAACAGAGGACTGTTTTGAGCAAAGATGCCATGGCTTTCTGGGATTTGGTAAATTATAATCTGTGTTAAGAATGTATTGTTGCTGCTGTATTTTTTTTAAATCCAGTTCTTTAATGTTTTTCATTCTCTTTCAGTACTTTGTGGTTGTTGGGGTTTGTGGTTTTGGCACAAAACTTCAATGTTGTATCACCACAGAAAAATGTGATTCCAGCACAGAATTTCAACCAAAGTATGTTTTGTATGCATGTATATATTGTTTAGGTGTGTTGGTCACAATTACCACTAATGTCCACTTTCCCTCTGTTTCTCTTAAATTAAATTTTTTCAGGAACAGGATTGAAAACCGATTGTCTGGGAAGTTATATGCGGCTAACAGTAGATAAATCTCTAGCTTTTGGAAGTCTGGTTGAATTTGATGTCATGAGTAAGTTGCCAGTAATTAGTTATATTGCCAAGCAAGATGATTGTAATCTATATTCATGTTTTAACTTTGTACTTTTTTCCTTTTCAGATGGCTCCCAAATTGAACCTTTAACTCCAAGCCTGGCTTCTAAATGTGGCTTTAGTATAGACTCTGATCCCTGGGGTAACTACAGAGTCTTTGCATCTCTCTTCAACTGTTTTGCAGAGAATGAGGTAATTGGCTCTCTTTGGCCTTAAAAACAATTGCTGTATTTTACTGTCTTTCACTTCTGTCTCCATTTCAGGATGATCACCTGTTTGATATTAACATGCGTGTCCGAGTGCGTGGTGTCAAAGCGGAACAAGACGTCTTTCAGGTGGAGAAGACCTGTACACATGACCAGTGGGCCCCCCGTGAAGTTCTTTGCGATCGGAATTATATGGAGGTAAATCCTTGTCTTAAGCTATGCCACAAAAACATCTAGCACTAGTGGTCTTAAGATATCTGAACAAGGTACTTTCCTCCTAGGTTTCCGTTAACCGATTGCCGGGAGAAATTACAGCCATGCGTAGGCAGCCAAAGATGGCTGAAAGGCAAGCAAAGGGTGATTACCAGTGGCCTGATACAGTTTCTGAGGTATGGAGAATCAGTTCTTGTTTTGTGTCTTTGCACATGCAGCTTTGTCATGTGCACTTCTCACCTTCCAGGCTATTACTTCAAAATACAACATCTGGCGGATGGTGTTTTTTACGCCAAAACAAAAAGCCATGGTGTTGGAAGATGCCCTAAAGGCAGGATATGGAGTAATAACAACCAAGTCTCGATTGGTGCTACGAAGTGGTTTTGACATGCCTGAGACCTATGTAGAAAATGTGAGTAGGAACTCTAGTTAATTCATTTATTTGCTTAGAGCTAATGTTTGAGCTGTTGTACATGCTCTACAGGTGAATGGAATACCAATGAAGGTGATAAAGGTGACTACCTACTTCAAGAGACAATGGTCCGTAACCATGTTGGATACTGTTGCTGCATGTCCAGTTGGTATGTCTGACAACACATTTGAATCAATATTTGCAGAGTCCTTTGTTCCTTGTCCTGTAGAGCCACTTTCTTTCCTGAAGTGTTAGTTCCAATTAAATGCATCCAAGTTCACTTGAAGGATTTGGTTACAACACACCTAACTGTAATTTTCAAGTAAGTGGATCTTCAAAACCAGGATGGAGGAACCCTGATCTATTGCTTTACTTACAGGTGGCCTTTCTTTTACCGATGAAATGATCACCTGGTACTTCCCCCGAGTTAATCCATTAATGACTTCTACTGAGGCCAATATTCTTGGGATGTTCATGGGAATTGATGGAAGTCAAATAGACTCTGCGCAAATGGCCACTAGAGGATATATCTTGACAATAGAAGGCAATAATATTGTAATGAAAATACCAATTGGTGGACCAGATGGCTACTACAAGGTTGGTTTTCTTTCTTGAATTTGACCACTTTAAGTCTTGAGCTTAAGCTAATGGTTATATCCTGTTATAGAGTCATGCTGTAGATAACCAGTACAACATAAGATACTACATCGAGCCAATGCTGCAGTTACTGTGGAGTGAGGGAGGCATGGATTCTACTAAATACAGAGTCCTCTTCCCCATCAAGACTCCTTTCATGCCTAGACCACCCCAATTTGTTGACCGTGAGTGTTGTGGGTTCTTTGACATCCCAAGCAGTGTAATATTTGTGCCGCAAGTAGCATTGCAAAGTGTATTTTTCCAGACAAGGTTCACTTTTTTTCTGTTGAACGTGTAGTCCTTACTTGCACCATCGCTACATACTCTAGCTGCATTTTCATTTGGTGTAGCAGAAGTCGTTGTGGTGGTTTTATCATTTGTTTAATGGCTTGTTGCTTAACTTTCATTCCCTTGTAGTCACTGATGTAGACAAAAGGATGTTTGATGTGATCCTGGGTCCTTTCCTTTATGACGTCGAGTTGGTAAACATCACCTTTTCCGCTGGAGTCCTTACTTTGGCAGAGGCCAATGTGAGGGGATTCAACATACAGGAACAGCGCTTTCAAAATGGCTCCAAGGCGTTTAGACTTCAAGTCCCCTTCTCTGATTCTTTTGTTGTTAGAACTGTGAGTGTCTATAATTCAGTGGGGCTGTTTTATTATGGCTGTTTCTGATCTGCATTTGTTTCATTGCAGCAAACTGATTTGCTGCTTACGGTTTATAATCTTCGCCTTGTCTACGGTTTTATGATCTTCCCTGAATCAATTTCATTCTCCTACATTGCAACGGTTGACGTAACCCTTCAAGATATCAGTAAGTAACAACTTGGGTATCTGAAGTCATCTCACAAATACTGAAGCGATTTGTTTTTGTTGCTAATGAATTGTTCCCCATCCAGCTCTCCCAACTGTGGGTGGATCCTGTGATAAGGAAAAGTTCTACATAACGATTTCATATGGAAATCTGGGCAAAAACTTTAATATTATGCTGGGAAAGCGTGACCTGACACCAGACCTGAGTGCAGAGTATGACATAAAGGAGAACGTTAGTCACATGAGCTTGGTGGTGCCTTTCCTAGCATTTGATGTTGCGTTTGAGGTATGACTTCCCTTTGTTACCTTCTGTTGTATACTTTGCTGTGTCTTGAAGTGTCTCGCTTTACTTTGCAGCTGATGTACCCATCATCCTTGAGGGCACGGCTTGATGTGTTGCTTTGGGAGCCCGTCAACAAATGGACCCTTAGTGATTTCTCCCTGGCTTGCAATTTTCCCATGACCATGACTGGTATGTTTTTTTTGCATGGTCTTCTTACAAGTTATGAACTTTTAACAGACACTTTCCATTGAATTTTGCCTAGAGAATAACCATTGTTTTGGCTTGACCTTTTCCCAGAGTGTTTTAGCAATGGCTCCATGTCAGCCCTTGCAGTAAAGGTAGAATCTGTACCCCAGCTTAACCCCAGTCAACTTACCCTGAGAGATCACTCATGCAGACCCAAATTCAGCAACGACCGCTTTGCCTACTTCTCTTATGACGCAAACGGTTGTGGAACCACTAGAAAGGTATGGAGTTGACACTTTATTTGTCATAGTAATAAATGAACACCCCTCTTATGCTCCTGTCTCTCCCCCAGTTTTATGATGGTGTCATGATGTATCAGAATGAAATCATTTTGGGTAACGGGCCACCAGTTTACCAGCAGGGTAAAAGTGGAGTAACCACTCTACCTCCTGATCCAGAGTATCGGTGAGATGGACTATACAATAGTTTATGTATATCATGCCTGCTAATTGATGTCTTTGAAATTTTGAAGTGTGCTCTTCTCATTGTTAGAGTGACCGTGTCCTGCTTTTACACGCTAAATGATACCCAGACGATTGCGTTTTTCACAAAGCCGCGGGAAAATGAACCTTTGCCGGAGACTGGTTTTGGGGAGCTGCATGTTGTACTGAGACTTGCTTTGGGTATGCTAGAATACTTTAACTTAAATGCCATCTGCTTAAAGACCCAGATATACTCTCAGTGAAGCTTGAAGTTTTGCATTGTTATACAGTTACTGAACGTCCTACTCCTGCCCACTCGGAGCGGTGTTTAGATAATTTAAATGGGTGCTGTGCACTTTCTTCAAAGACAAAAAACAGTGGTGAGAGAACTGCAGTTAAAGCATCTGATCATAGCAATGTGCAGATGTTTGCATGAGCGCTGCAACTCATCAAATGTATATACCAATTATCACTTTCAGCTAAAATAACTTAATCTTCCCATGTGTTCATAAATTCACTGGCCTCAATGGACTGAAAAGAATATCCGCAAAGCCTCAGAGCACACTTATTACACAATTGACATGGACCAATGATAGTTTAAGGGTTCACTCTAAATGGTTGACATCTTGGTAAGGGGTTTCAAACTCTCGAAACTTAGTTTTGGCCTGATTTGGTTTGAAATGTCACCAGTTCTTGTTCGCTTGCAGTTTATCTGGGCCTTAAGGCTGCTATGATGGTGTATCCACTCTGTAGTAGCTAATGCTAAACTCTTTAAATGGTAAATTGTGGTTCAATCACACATTGAAGCCATTTTGTTTTTATTTAATACTGACCATTTTGTGATCAAATTGCCCAAAACCAGGGTTAATATCAGGTGAAAAGGTCTCTTGGACAATTGAAAAATGGATGGTTAACTTCAGATGTGATCATGGATCATGTTGCTTTTTTCTTCTCTCCCTCCACCCAGATGGATCTTATAATAATTTCTATGCAGAGGAGGATTACCCAGTTGTACAGTACTTAAGAAGTCCTCTGTTCTTTGAGGTGGTGCTGCTTCGGTCCACTGATCCTCAGATAGAACTAGTTTTGGAGAGTTGTTGGGCTACTCTGAAAGAAGACCGGATTTCTACTCCAAGATGGGACTTGATTGTAGATGGGTAATTTGTTTTTTATCTAATTGACCTCTTGCTAAGTATTCCATATTAAATGTTACCCATCAGAACTACCAAAACAACTCAAGAAATAAAGGTTTGAATAATGAGGACAGCTACTACCAAAGTCTATAAAAATCCTGTGTTTGGCAGGTTTTAAACAATTTAAGTTTTATCCAAAAAACATTGCCAGAGGTCGTCTCCTCATCGTTCCATCACAAATTAACATTTATACCATGATGTTTGAAGTGTTAGACAATTCTTTACACTTACACTATTGTTCATGTTGACTGCTGCCCACTCAACATGAACTCATCTAAAACTGAGTTGGAAGTTCCCTTTCCCAGTGAATGTTGCAATGCATGCAACTGAGGCAATTTTATGTATACCTTTAAATGCAATGCAAGGTGCATAAAAGCATTTGTCAAGTGCACTTTTTTTTTCTTTTTTTTTTTTTTTCTTTTTGAGCAAGTGACTTGCTGAAGAGCAGGGCCTTGGAAAAGGACTTTAAAATCTGCTTTGTTTGCATTCAATTTGTCTTTGATTTTGACAGCTGTGTGAATCTGGCTGACAATTACGAGACCATTTTCCACCCTGTGACTCCTGGTGGGGTTCCGTACCCATCTCACGTGAAACACTTTGAAATCAAGATGTTTACTTTTGTGCAGAATCATGTCATGCTCCAAGATCAGGTATTTATATCTTATCTGAGAAGTGGTTGTGCACTAGGCTGTATTACTGAGACTACTCCTCTACAGATTTATGTACACTGTGATGCTGTGCTCTGTGATGCCAATCAGAATGACGGAATCTGTAAGAGACTGTGTCCATCTCCCATTCCTTTAAAAACCGGAAATAAAGGTATGCTTTCACTGACTTTTTAAAAATTGAATCCAGTATGCTAAACTGTCTATTGGTTTGCGGAGTTTGTCCGAACTAACTTATTTCTTCCCCATGTAACCAGTACGAAGAGATGCTACTAATGACCAGAACCAGAAAGCGCAGCTGTCAACAGGCAAAATTCTGCTCTCTGCCTCTTAGTCCATTGATTTTGCAACCTTAATAAAGTCTTTCAAAAAAGCCTTTTATCTTTGTGTCCTGCAGTTTGTCAATTTCAGCCTAACTGAGGCTTTTTATGAAGCTGACTGGTTAAACAATGTGAGAATAACTGCTAAAGTTAAACCAAATGTGTGGTTTCAATTGCTCAAGTTGTGCAAAAACAAAAGGGTCTAAATATTAATCAACACATCTGCCTACTTAAGAAATACTTTTTTATTTATTTATTAGAATTCAGGCAGTTGCACCACACATTTTTACTTTATTCCCACCCACCAAAAAATGTGAACTTATAGTAAACTAGAAATCTTTTAAGATTGGCTTTTTGAATAAAAATTAACCATTTTATGCCTCGTTTCCACTGAGTGGTACGGTACAGTTCGGTTCGGTACGCAATTATTTGCGTTTCCACTGTCAAAAGTTGTGAATGGTACCAAAAAGCCGAACCGTACCGTACCACTTTTTGGGTACCCTTCCGTTGGGGTCCTAGCACAGTGGTACGGTACTAAAAGGTGGAGCTAGACTCACTGCAGAACGGTGATTGGTTGACAGAGTATCGTCACTTGCGCGTGCTACAAGGGCATTAGAAGCATAGTTAAAATATAATACTACTGTTATTGTGTCACGAAATGTAGTTAAGAGTTTTTCAGGCGAGAAAGTAGTTTTTTACAGCTCAAATCTGTGGTTTATTTATAGATTTATGATCATTTGAAGATCCATTCCAAGCAATCACCGGGTGCTCGGCGCTCAAGTACCCCGCCTGGAGCAGCCTTTCCCCGGCTAGCCGTTCTGATGTTTGCCGCTGACTCTGACGTCTTTGTACAGTGGTTAAAGATGAGATATAATTCGTCTTGTACAGACCTAACAGGCGATCTTTGGTCTCGTGAATCTATAATTCGTTCCCTGGCCAATAGTTTTGGCAGAAGGCTAAGTGAAGTTTCATATAGGCTATTTGAGCGCTGAATTTGTATATTTGACTGAATTGTTTGCTTTGTGATTAAAGCTTTACTGTATATATTTTTGTACCTTTTACTTATACTTTTATAATGGCTATTATTATAAAACTGAAATTCACCAAAAATAGATAGTTTTGTCATTTATTTTATTTTATTACAAGATCATCTGTAATGTTGTTTATTGCAACATTTGTACCAATGCAATATGCAATTCATTGCCTGGAATATGTTTAATATTTTTAAATTTAAACGAAAAGAGGCAGGATTGTGTTTTATATTTAGTTTTGTTATAAATATAACGTTACATACATGCAGTGAATATAATCAATAGGCTATGCGTTGCCTGAACCACATTTGTGTGCTTATAATGTTTAAAATGTATTTAAATTAAATCGAAAAGAAGCAGAGTGGTGTTTTATAACATATTTCGTTTTATTGTTGCCTAAAATGTACATAACCGGAGTAGCAGAGCGAGCTGAGTGGCGCATTCAAGAAAGCGCTGTTCCATCAGCAGAATTACTGGACTCGCGTCCTCGGGATCATTCTCCTGAGTCGGACTTTGCGTGGCTACTTGGTATTGAGAAACGCCTAATGCCAGCGCTTGTTTCTTGTGACAAACATCCCGAGAAGCAAGAACAAGATCTGCTGTCTGTCATCCATTGTTGTTTACTATGTCGCTTTTGTTCGCGCGAAAATGACGTCGATCGCTTCTCCGGCATACACCACGCCTATCAAGTAGGGTACTGTTGGCAGTGGAAACGCGAGCCCCGATCATGGTTTAGCGACCCGACCCGAACCGTACCGTACTGAACCGTACCGTACCACTCAGTGGAAACGAGGCATTATTGAACCATTTATTCTATATTTCAATGCAATATAACACTTCATTTGCAACTCTTTGGTCCACTTTAGGTTGGTGCTCTTGAGCTGATGGCACAGCTCTGATCTTTTGAGTTTAAGTGTTTTAAAAAGACAGCCCAGCTCTTAACACGGGTCAATTTGAGATGAAAAGCTCAGTTGTGTTTATGGAATGTTAGTGGTTGGAATAGTGGCAATGTCTGACTAGATTTGCTTGGAAAAGCAGTGGTGATGGAAAAAGCACTGACAGAAAACCAAGCTATGTGCTGAAATTGGACTGGACTGGAGATGTTTAATAAAATTAGATTGCTAAACCTTTTCTGTGCTGCATGCTTTTATAAAGTTTTTTTTTTGTAGCATGCAAAATAATTTACATAGTAATAAGATTTCACATGTTACTCTTACTTTTTTTTTCTTTTTTTAAGTGTAGTCGGTGAGCATGACATGACTTTCAAAAACATTGAAGTGCGTGGTTGGTAAGAATCATTATTTACATGCATACATATATCCATGCATCATACATACATCCATACATGCATACTTGCCAGGCAGTGATCATGCATTTGATAACTCCTGTGTATCAGGGAAAAAAAGTACAAGTTTATGAGTTTGGAGGAACTTAGCCATGTTCAGACTGCCAGCAAAAATCTGATTTTTTGCATATACAGATGTTTTTGAAAGTCTGGACCGCAAAACAATTTTTTTTTAATTTTTTTTAAAAAGATATTTCAGTCTGGCTGCTTAAATCGGATTTTAAACTTTTTTGTCAAATTGCATCTATTCCGAAGCAGAAAGTCTCTTAACGCGACACACAATAACATCCAAACTGGTGATAGAAATGCCGGTTTGTCCAAAGATTTCCTCGAGTTCTGCATTGGTACCTGACAGGGCGTGTATTTGGAAAGCGAGATGATGCACCTCCATTTTTCATGCATGCATTTTAAAAGTCTTGTCACAAACGTGGGTACGCCTACCTACGTCGTTACTAAAGCAACCTAAGATAGGTTGGTTATGTCTAGGCAAACAAATCTTATTTGATCACATGCAATTAATATTGCACCTGATATGATTTCCCTGCAGTCTGAACATAGCCTTAGTGTCGATATGTGAAAAGGTCATTTTTGCTGTTTTACCAAAACAGCACTTTTTCTTTTTTTTCCCTTCAACGATTCTTTTTTTGTATACTAATATAAGTTACAGCTTTTTCTAATTGTGTGTAGCCCACTTCCTGTTATGCTTCTTGCAAAAGGGAATCACTTAAACTGAGGTTAAAACTGGGGCTTTGAAGAGGTTTTAAATGTTTGTTTAAAAGGTGAAGCACCTTATTTGTATGTGTGTTGGGAGTGGAGACCTTCACACTTCTGCACTTATCTTTGCTGAAGTGTGGTCTGGGTGCCAGACTTATGACAGTGACACTTCCTATTCCGCCTAATGTACCTTTCACTTCTGGGTGGTGCATTTATAGCCTATTTTTGTTTATTGTATAAAATGATCTTGCTTACCATTTCAAATCAGTTTTGTTCATATTGTGATATTACAAATAGCAGAAATGGGAGCAAAAGTTGTGATGCTGCCTTATTGGCCATTAAATTTCAAATGCTCAACAAATTCCTTCAAAAGATTTGACGTATGTTTGTTGATCGTCTCATATATCTTTATTGCAAAGTCTTAAATGTAACAATGCAGATTAGAAGAGAAAAGCTTGACTGTGGGGTGAAGGGACATACTGGAGGAATAAAAGCTTAGGAAGCTGAGTGAAAACAAAAGGAAGTCATTAGTCAGAGCTGAATAAAACACTGAAGTGTTGGAAACACATGGAGCCTCCTTTTCAGACACACCTCTGACAACATCTGTCTGTAAGCACTGCTTGCTCGTATATTGATATTTATTATCTATTTTCTGCTTTCCCCTTTAAAAGTGATTTTGGGCAGCCACTGGTTATAAAAATGTATTGAATATTGAGAAAGATATATTAGAGAGGAAACACTTGATCCCAAACTGGTGTCCGTGTTGGAAGTGAGCATGTTGTGTGATTTTTGTTGGGAGATTCATATTGTAAATATGTTCCTTACGCTACATTTTAGAGTGTAAACAAGTGTTAGACTTTGGGAGGGTTAGGAAATATTGTACAAGCCTCACAGAACAGCAAATTCTCCTTCATGAAATTTCAGTCTCATACTTTTGTGATGCATTTTTTTTTTGCTACCATTTTATGTTGATTGTACATTTATCAACCTGCTACATTTTTATACTGTTGTGGATTGTTAGGGTTATAATATAGTATAATATAAATTGAATGCAACACATTGTACTTTAATCCACTTGCGTTTTTGAATCATTCACACACATTAATATCCGAACATTTCAGAGGTTTTGATGAACATTTTATAAGTGGTTGCACTTGCATTGTCTCAGGGATTGTTTAAATGTAACATAAGAACTACATTTATCTCATGGAGGCGAAATAAACAGCAATAATTATTAGTAGGTTTGCATTATTCCATTGTCTGAATAAAAAAATAGACATACTTTGATTAAATGAATACAAAAATGTGTTCTCTTTGAAGGATATAGGCCTGGTTCCACAGACAGGGTTTAGATTAAGCCAGGATTAGGCCTTATTTCAATAAGGACATTTAAGCAGCTTCTATAAACGTGCCTTCGAAAAAAAACATACTGGTGTGAATCTTGAGACAAAACAATGGCACAGATATATTTTAAGATATGTCAGTGCAAGTTGCTTTCAGTTAAAACAGCTCAAATATGCATTTTAGTCAAAGACTAGCTTAAGCCATGCCTGTGAAACCGGGGGATGATTTATTAAACAGAAAACTTTTTTAAATTATAGTTCGATTAGTCGATTCAAGTTTTTTTTTTTACATTTAAAAAGTAAGAGAGAAGGAAAAACTCTAGACAAATGTCTAGACAAATGATGCCAACAAATTTGTGACATTAAGGGCAAAATGTCCCTCGCTAATCCCTCTGTCTATGGAGGTATTTTGGAGGTGAGAAAGCTTTGTCTATCAAAGATGGCAGCCGATGTGTTAATGGCTGATCATTAGCTGCTGCTGCTGGCTGCATCAAAAGACACAGCCTTATGTTTGATGTTTCCAGATGGTGATATTTATGAATAGGTGAGTTAATCATTGTGGCCCTGGATCTGATCAAAGTTAAAAATGTTCATCTAGTGGAGGCATTTAAAACAAGACAAAAGAGTATTAAAGGAGTGCATACATTAGCATTATTGCAAAAGTACAGCAAATGTGTTTAGTTTAGTTTATTGTCATTTCACAAGTATTCAGCAGAGCGACTGTTTGGACCTGCGTCGTCTGTTTTAAGAAAACCTGTCTGAATCATTGTCAGATTACATGAAGTCTTTACATGAACTCTACAGGTTCTTCTCAGATGAGGGTTAAAATCCAGGCCAAAGTTATCTGACACGTGCTTTTTCCAATGCATTCAATGCTATATATATATATATATATATATATATATATATATATATATAACCACAATACTTTGTTTCTTTAACTATGAACATTTTTGTTGCTCATTTCTGTTTGTTAAATGACAGTTAAAGCTTTTAAAAGTTTATTTTCATTCTCTTGCCATTTATTTTTGTGCTTTTTTCATATTTAGCTTTGTTCTTTTACCCTTGTCACAGACCCCAGCCTTTTAATCTTAAAATATGACTTAAATTAATAAAAATATATATATAAAACTCTGCTAATAAGAAATATATCACAAATTAAAAGTATTAAAAAAATTATTTTGAGAAAATATTACTGATTTTTGTTGTTGTTGTTGGATACATTAGTGATAGGCTACATTAAAAAAATGACAGAATCATCCTATGATGCATGTCTACAAAGAGTATTTTCTTAAAATATACAGGGCCCAATGGAAGGCATATTAAGTTCTGATGCATACAAGATTAAAAAAAAGAAGGTGATCAGTCTGCAGGAAGTGCAAGGCTTCAAACTGATCTAAGGAGATGATCATGGAAACATCTCAACCCAACAATACACGTACATGTTTTTTCAAGTCATGTGTATTCGAGTGGAGATCCCATTAAACTCACACACGAACCTTTTACTATGCAAATGACCCACGAATGTCAAAAATTCACACCTGCGTCCAGCCGCCTCTCAGCTTCACTTTGATCAACTCTGAGGGAAGGCTGGCTGACTGGATATATAGGCTAATGCAGTCCGAAGGAAAGTCAAACTATTGCTATTGCATGCTGAACCCGAGTAGGTCTAGGTCACAATGGCAGTCGTGCATGGAAACCTTGGGAATGGACACTTAAAACAATTCCAGCTGTTTCCAACCGCAGATTTGGAAAGGAGGACTAACATGCACACAACAGGTGGGTGTTTACGCAGGAATCTTTCTTGAAATGCATTTGAGAGTGACTAAGTAATCAATACGCGTAACTAATATCATTTTCACTCGTGTTTCTCCTCAGATTACGCAGCTCAGGACAGGATGCAGTTCCTCAATGGCTCCTCCAGGGCGGACAGCGCGAGCTTGTTTACGCACCGCAGAAAACGCACCAACTTCACGCAACAGCAGATTGACGTCCTGGAGAAAGTTTACTTGGACACCAAATACCCTGATATTTATTTAAGAGAGAAACTTGAGGCACTGACCGGTTTGCCAGAGTCGAGAATCCAGGTGAGATTTCTGTTTGCAATGTTCCTCATGAAAAGACCTGCTTAACATTAAACCGGACACCGGGGCTAGTTGTCACACGTTTGGTTTAACGTCTACAAAAGCTTATGAAACATTTTATTGGCCAGGGAATAAGTTTTAGTTGATTCAACAAACTTCTCAGAGGGGTCAAGAAGAGGTGAAGTTTTTTTTTGACACAGATCTAAGAAATTGTTTTAAATATTACATTCTATCTAATGTTTGAAAAAATAAATATAGAAAAAGCCATCATACATAAATGTAATATGCTATGTATTTAAGTTTATCTGTAGTATGAAATATTTCATCAAAATTTAAACAGTAAAACAAAACACTTTTCTATGCAATTATAATATATAACAGCTTGCCCCAACATTTATACATAATTCCCTTGTCCTGAGAACCGTTCAATCGTTAGGTTTTAGAAAAAGTGTGACAACAAGCCCCGGTTTTCTCTACAGTTGTGTGAATGTATGCCAGTGTGGTTTTCTGTTCTATATATAATATATTGTAGATAATCGAATGGCATCAGGTTCCTAAACTGTGTTCATTTTCTATTCAGGTATGGTTCCAGAACCGAAGGGCAAAGTCACGGCGCCAGGTGGGAATTCCTGTTCCCAACAAGACCAGTGGAAGTATACTGACCCCCAACAATCTTCTTATGAACCAGTTTACGACACATCAGAACCACACCAGTCTGGAGACCCAAAGAACACCAAAGTTTGTCACGATGGACAACTTCAGTCAACAGATGATCAACTCTTCAGAAGAGAAGATCTGCACCCTGAAAGGTGACATATACGACCCAACCACGATTCCATGCATGTTCAGCAGAACCGAGGAGAACCCAATCAAAACGGATCACCTGAGCGTTGTGGTGCCACGCAATTACACACAGCAGTATCCGAAGGGACATGGACAGTTCACGGCCGCAAGCCATGCTAAGTCTACAATGAAGCAATTTTTGGTGGAATACGACAACTACCCACCGAACAAAACCATTGGGCCAGAGATGAAGGTGGTTATTCCACCTCTCCCATCACAGAATAACTTCATGATGTCCTCATCATCCCCCAAACACATTGCCTGTTCTGTCCAAAACATACCAGTCAAGGTCCAGCCAGGAAGTTTTGGAACTTTTTCTCCTATCAGAGCAAGCGAAGCTGTCGAGTTCTCAGATTCTGACTCAGATTGGGAAAGAGAAGCCATTTTTAACGGATTCATTTAGCTTTTTAAGTTTTTACACTCACAGACTATCTGAAGCTGGTTTGAAAATCAGATATTTATTGTATATTTCAGATATTATTGTATATTATGTATGTGATTGTCTCCTTTTTACCCCCATATTGTGTGATATTCTACACCCATAATAAAAATCTCTATAAACCACCAAAATACAGACTCTGAGCCTTCATGAAGATAATAGAAATCAATTTATTTACAAATGTTTTGTGTCATGCATACACTTACAGGTTAAAAAAAAAACCTCCACAAAACTACCGCATTGAAAAACACACCAGTGGGGCATTTGGGTGATTATTTCTTCTTCTAAGGACAAGACAAACTGTTTCATTCCACACAGCTGTCTATTATAGGCCTTGTATAAACAGAATGGTTTCTTTGCAAAAATACCTAAATCTGGCAAGTCAAAAATGTCCACATTACCCTATATATGATCGATTTATTGATATATTTTGAGTGAACTGTACAGTTATCTACAATGTACATATTTAAAACATACAGAACAGTTTAAAACAGACAGAACAGTACCTCTTCTCTCAGGACGCTCAAAGTTAAGCACTTTGAGAAAGAAACAGAGGAAATAAAATTATGCAAAACGGTATCAAACAAACTGCACCAGGAAGTAGTGTTGCTCGGCATACACCCTAGTTGTACACCAGCAATAATAATAAAAATAAGGGTAAACTTAAATATCAAATTGAGTGCGAGTAACATCTGAAATTGTGTCAAACATTTACATCTACAAAAAAACTTCACACTCTTTTTTTTTTACTAGCTAGTCGAACATCATCCAAGACACTCTGGTGCCTTTGGCCATGGAATTTGAACACTACTTTTGCAGGTACAGTTAATGGACAAACATTCTGACCTTCCATAACCTCAAACGGAACGAACACAAAAGAACAAAGTGGTGATCTGAAGAGGTGAGTTGCTATCCGCATTTGCGATCGGATTCCCGGGAGGCGTGCAAGTTTATTTCAGTCACGTTCTGTTGGTGTTGTTGGCAGAGAAAGCATGGAGGTTACCCAGCTGGCTCAGACCGCTTTGTATGTGTGCTACATGGATCTCCACATTATCCTGAAAACAACTGTAGAAGACGTTTTTAAGATTATTGTAGATGACAATGTTTTGAAAGCAAAGCACATGAATGTTAAGAGTTCTGGGAAATGGGAAAAACAACAACATTGATGTCAAATAAAAACTTAAACGAATGCAGGAAAAACAAAGCAAAATAAGTATTACCTGAGGTTGGAGTCATCTATTGAACTCTTTATGTCATTAAGAGAGTCTGTGAGTGATTTGAATTCAAACGAGTTCAAGTCTCCCCCTTCGGCCAAACACTGCATTAAACAACGAGAAAAATATGATCAGGATCCAATGTACATGTAGTATGTAAAAGTGCTTGATAGAGCAGGACAAACAACTTGGTTAAGCTTGGCAATCCTGACTCTCAAGTTCTTGGTCTGCGCTCTATGTAAATGCCTTTTAGTGATAAGGATGGGCACAAATATTTTTCTCTTCAGAAAATGTCAAAATGTTCTTTGTTGTTGTAAACAACATGCAACAGTAAACACTATGGTCTGGTACCCTGATCTGCAGGAGGAGTGCCGTGAGACGAGAGACGAGCTGAGTGAGGCCGGGGCTCTGGACACGCTGTTCTCCATCAGGCAACGCGTTACTCAGACGCACAACGTCCTGTGACTCTTCTTCACAGCGCCGTCGCAGCTCACTGGGCTGATCTGCAGGCTGCATGCCCTGATCTGGGGCCAGCTGAGCAGAGAAGATTATAGAAGAGTGAACGCAATTTGAATGCATGTTTTATGTCCAAAATATTACAAAGAAAACCAGAACTGCACATCTGGAGAGCAAGTGAAGTGAGAGGGGGGAAAAACACGTACCTCAAAGCAAAACTGCTGTACTTCATGGAGGACTTTGTTGAGGTCTTTGTTGAGTTGTTCCAGGTCCAGCACAGTTGTGGCATATCTCTTCTGCAAGTCCAACCCAATCGGCATGGAATAGGACTTCTGCAATGGCAGAATGGAAAAAGTTACTTGCCGTACAACCATTACAAAAGAACAAATCCATATTAGCTCTTGTCATTTACTGACAGCACTTTAAAACCTTACTAGTTTCTCAGCTTCTGTGTTCATCTCCTTCAAATGCTTTATATGTTCCTTTTTAATCATGAGGATTTTGGACAGGCGTGTCTAGCAGGAAAATAAAACAACATTACAAAATTCTGTGTAAAACGAAAGCCAAGTAAATAGATAACATTAGTGACTGCAATTCTCACCACTTGCACAAGAAACTTGACAGGAAATCCACCCAAAGTCTCTCCATCAGATCCTGTCAGTTTACTTTTCCAGGGGGACTGACTGAAAAGAGGGTCATTATCCTGGGAAGAGAGCAAAGAGAACTACAATTATTTTTTCTAAAAATTTTGGTGGAAAATTATTAAATATGTTATTTGTGTCAGTGGTTCTCAACTGGTTTTGGTTAAGGACCCAGATTTTACATAGAATATCAAGTGGGTACCCTGCATTGTACCAAAATTGTTTGTAATATCCTTAATTTTTTTTTTTTTTCACAGATACTGAATAAAATGGCCCAACAATCTGAAAATTGTTCATATGAAATAGAATTGACTTTAACACTAGAAGTGCCAGAATTCCATAACTACTAGAACTGCCACAAGCGGTCATTTTGAGCGCTAGATTCCAAACTCTATATCTTTAATGATAAATACCCAATTGAAGGCCCTTGCACACCGAAAAACACAAGTCCGAAATTTTCGTATGCGTTTTTTCGTATTCGTGATTCGGTGGCACTGAATTGTCATAACACCATTCAAACTGCTTGCTACGGATGCGAAAAACAGAAAATCGAACCCGATCCGATTTTTTTTTATCGGCAGTGTGCAAGCGTGATTGACATAACGTGAGGTCGTATTTATTTTTTAACGTGCGGAAATTTCGGATGCGAATTTCGGACTCGGTGTGCAAGGGCCTTGAGAGATTAATGCATTTATTGTATTAGGATATCTTTTATAAACAAAACAACACCAAACTGTACATTTAAACAAGTTTAATTATACATTTATAAATAATAATATCATTAGTAGCCTACCGTAATTATCGCATATTCACAACAGCTATATTTCCATATCCATTCAACTCAACTCAGAACAAGATAATAACAACTAAAAGAATCTTATTTAGATATTCTGTTGACAGTGAGAGAGACAAAGGTCAACCGCGGGAAATGCAACAAAAGAATACCATGAAATTCAGTGCGGTCAATATATGGCCGAAATAGGTAAATATGTTCATTAGGTTTTTTTTTGCCTTATGTGTAATTTATATGAAAAACATTTTACATGGATTTTATTTATTTTTTCAACAAAGTTATTGCAGATATAAAATTCAAAACGGTCAAAATGACCGTCATGGCCGTTCTAGTGTTAAAGATTGAATGTTTGGTTTCTAAATGACTCCTTGACACCTTGAGATCAGAACAAACTGCACATTGTGGCATTTAATTATTGGCATTTAGTAGGGCTGCTCGATTATGGCAAAAATCATAATCACAATTATTTTTGGTCAATATTGAAATCATGATTATTTAACATGATTATTGGTGGACGATATGAGTCTTATTTCACAATATGAGTAATTTTAACAATTAGCCAAATAATCACAATTATCGACAAAAACTAATACATGGTTAAAGGTGCTCTAAGCGATGTCATGTGTTTTTTAGGCCAAAACATTTTTTGTCACATACAGCAAACATCTCCTCACTATCCGCTGGCTGCCTGTCCCCTGAACACACTGTAAAGAAACGCGATCTCTGTAGACAGCCCATGCTTCACAAACAGCACCAAAAACAAACTGCAGCGACCCGCTCCCCAAAACATAACAAACTGTTCCAGCCAATGACCGACAAGAAGGGTTTGGGGGTGTGGTTTGGGGGGTTAGTGTGCGGATGAGGAGGAGGGAGGGTCTAGCTAGCCTCCGTTTTGTTTGACAATAGTTCGAACGTCAACAAGAAGTGACGTCACCCAGGATCGCTTAGAGAACCTTTAACTAACTTAAGAAAAAGTTTCTCAAAAAAATTTATACAAATAAATAGATACAACAGAACGAAAATACAAATTAAATAAAGTGCTTTTTGTTTTTCAGGAAGATGTACTAACAGAGGTATTCAGATAAGCAATAGAAGGGTGATCAGACGTGCCGTTTTTCCCGGGACAGTCCCGTAAATCAGCTTTATTTTTAGTGTCCTTACTTCATCTCTGGCCAAATCATGCTCTGTCCCGTATTTCCTAAAATGTGTTTATTGCTGAGCGATAGAGCAAGTAGTCGTCTTCTGTCACGCAAGAACAGCTTGATCAAAGCTTAACCAATCACGGCATAGTATATTTTGGAGAACAAAATTACTATCCAATCACAATTCAAATTGAATATCGATTAACTAGTAATTAGTGAAGGCGGATCCGGCATCAGTGTTTCAGTGATGGAGAGCATGGAAGAGATCAAGTCGGATGTAAAGATGTCAAAAAAACAAACAAACAAAAAAAAGCGTTTACATTTAATGAGAAAATGTTCTTGTGCTCGCACCAAATCTGAGGATATATATATGTATATATATATAATGTTATTGTCATAGATACTTTTATGTGTGGGGTGGGGAGGAGGGTGCCTGTCCATCGCTTATTCCAGTGGTTCTCAAACTTTTTTCGTCGCACCCCCCTTTAAACCTTTATTAGATCTTTATTAGATTTATTAGATATTCAGATATTTGTTTGAATTATGTAGATGCGCATTTGCTGAATGTTGACGGTAAATGAGAAAGTATTTTAGCCTGATTGTTTGCCTTTTCTGTTACAAATAATATAAAAGCAAACGCTTTTTTTTTTTTTCGCATACATTTACTTTCTTTGTTTACCAGTTCTGTCTAACAAAGTATTAGATATGACTGAGAGAGATCGTAAACTGATGAAGACGGAAAATGTGAGTGAGCGCTGTGTGATCAGGCGCTGCCATTCTCTTCTCAGGCGCTAGTGTTCTCAGCGCCACCAGTCAAAATAAAAGTCCCGCTTCCAACAATCAGAAAAACTGATCGGCCGATGCCGATATTTTAAAAATGTCAAATATACGCCTTGACGATATATCGGTCGACCACTAATCACAAGCTCAGATTCTTGTTCGTCTTCTCAAAGGGAACACGCACAGAAGCGGAATCGCTTGCAGCTTGTGATTTGGTCTATTCTATGTTGGGCTTGTTCCAATGGTGACAAGTCGGGCTGAAGAAGAACGATTTAGTGTAATTGTTGTTCAATGCCACTTTATTAAGGCAGAGCGCCAACCGCTATACACGCACTTGAACGCCGGTGCAACGGCTGTTTTTTTGTTTTGTTTTTTTGCTGATCTCCCACACCCCCCATGCAGTATCCTTGCGCCCCCATAGGGGGGCGCGCCCCACACTTTGAGAACCACTGCCATATTCCAATCTGAGAAATCTGGTCACGCTAAGTAATAGCCTACAACAACAAAAAATTATAATCAAATGTAAAATAACCTTATTAAAGCTACTTACGTTTTTCAGTCAAGAGCAGTGAGTGATTTTCCCTTGTCATTTGTTGTTTGATTATCATTAATGACAGACTGCTGCAGGTATATTACGCTGCTGTCACTTTAAAAGCTAATGCACGGATACTGTTACACAGGTGTTTCCTTTCACAACACTGTACGTTTAGTTAAGGCATAACCCACTGTGTTAACTTAAATACTCTCCAAAAAGGCATTTTGACATTTTTTGTGTGTATGCGTTAAGCCATCTGCATTTGCCTATCTGCATTCAGCTCAGACTCAGAGCACCCACAAAAACCTGACTGGGAAACATGGTCACTTTTGCAGCTTAATGCAGTTTAAACAGTTTAATATCAAAAATGTCCCACAGCTTAGCAACAGTAGACTGAATTTTACAACAGTCACTTATTCGGCTAATTTGGATTTTAGGGAGAAACGAAAGCGCACCGCTGTAAAGGAAAGGACGGTGTGCTAGACGGAAAGTGGCACACTAATCGTTTTACCTTAATTATCTTGTTTTCATAATCGTTGGAAGCCAAAATCGAAAATCAATTACGATAAAGCACAGATAGCACAGCTCTAGCATTTAACATTGTTTTATCCCGCCAGCCATGCAACCCTAGCAGAACAGTAGGGCTGTCAACTTTAGTCGTTTAGTCGACTAATCGGTCGATGCCGTCTTGGTCGACTGACATTCTTATTGGTCGACCAGTTGCATTTTTTTTTTTTTTTTTTTACCAATAGAAATAAATTTTCAATGATTTACTCCTTGATATTTATTCCTTTATAAGCAGTTATATATTACTGTATTCTAAATATAATTAGCCTATGGTTTATCCCCAACTTTAAATGCTTTAAGTTAGGCTATTTTGTAACAGCGCCATAGTTTAGCGCACACACATAGAACACTCGGTTCGCACCTGTGGCTGGCTGCGCTTCGTGCTCAGTAAGGGATATAGGTAGTTTAGCTGTATTCATTCAGTAAGAACGCTACTTGTTTCGGTTTCTATGTTTTTATCTCGATGCGGCGTGGACGCACTTGAAAAAAAAAGAGCGCGTCGCACCGCGACCGTGTTGCTTCCATCATGAGCGCGCACACCACGCGTCTACATTTGAAATCGAACTTGAGCGCGCAAAAGACGTGAGCAGGCCCTTTAACGGCTTTATCATGCTGACTCAATAGATTGTGTTTTCTTGATATGTTTTTGTTTTTATTTGTACACTTGACGCATTTGAAAATAGCCTAAATAATGTAACAAAACGAAAATAAACCTATATGCGGTCCTACTACAGCCTATTATTATTAGGATTGTTTTTTAGGCTCTTTGGGTTTTTCTGTGTGTTTGTTTTAAAACTCCTAGATCGGCCGGACAAAAGTTAACCCATAGCTTTGAAAGTAAAGAAGAATACAGCCTGTATAAACGAGAGCTTCTGTTAGGATTTTTCATTGTGGCAGATAGCAGTTATATTTTTTGTAGCGTGTGGTGTGGTCAGGTGCGCGATTGTGACTGTTAATAGACCTACAGAGCTCCTCACTTTTTGCAGTTAAAAAAAAATCACTTAATTTTCAAAGAATTGTATTATTATTATTATAGTTTTATGTATTTTTGATGTTTTTTCGTTGTTGTTTTATAAATGCTCTATGACAATTGTTAAAAAATGTTCAATCAAAACATGGGTTTTTTTTTTTTTTTTTTTTGACTAATCGTTGCGCAGGACAAGACTTTGGTCGACTAAGGATTTCTTTGGTTGACTACAGCCCTACAACAGACCTGCAAAACATTTGTTTGGGTAATGACACACCAGTTAACCAACACTATTTCAAGGAACACATCTTTGAAAGTTTCATTTTACCATTAAGATGGACTGGGTTGAGCCTGGATAGGATCCACGGGGTGGGGTCAGAAAGTTTTGGAAACGAGGTGGCCGCTGTTTCTGAGCAAAAGCAGATATGGGCATCGTCTCATGAGGTTCATTACTCTGGGGAGAAAGCATTGGAGAGTGTTAGCCATTAAAATCAAATGACAAGGTTTTTAATGAAGAGATTGGATGACAGAAAAATTTTAATAGCCATTTACGACTAAAATGTTTTTTTCTTACAAGCACTTCATAGTCAGGAACAGTGTGTGTGCCGAGCCCATTTCTGTCAAAAGTCACGCGATATGTTGCTGCACTGGTATCCACTGCATCAATCTGACCAGTAAACAGGCCATCATGGACACCCCTAAGACGAGCTAGTGTTTAAAGAAAAAATGAGGAGAAAAAAGTTATCTTCATTTAAACCATTTCATTTAGTACATTTTTTCTTTTGCTCTAGAAGACCTTCATTTTGCCTATACAATAGGCAAAGAAATTATGGTTCTAGAGTGCAAAATTCAGAAAACTAGATCATCACCTGATCAAGTTCACTTTTTCTAAACTCACAATCTTAACAAAAAGTCTATTTTTAAATGTTCTTTTCACATCTGCTGGTAGCGTCAGATAATGGCAGATATCAAACGTGTATAATCAGATCCTCACCTGTAACTTTAGTGCCGATGACCAAGGGCAAAGGAATCTCATCTGGCAAGTCTTTGCATAAAGACATATCTGTGATTTTCCTCTGCTGCAGGAGACGCATCTTCTGCCTCTTCTGTTTCAAAGCCATTCGCTCTTCAGCGAAGAATGCTGAGGAACATCTGAAAAATATTATATATTAACACCATGTCCAAGCATTTGAATGCAAGATATTTGCATTCTAATGCAGCTTTAATGTGCAAATCTAGATGTATACATACTATAACTGTAAATCATGAGTAATGTACATTATGGTATTTATTGTGATTATTATGATTATTATGATAAAAATGAGGAGTCAGTTAACCTTCGAGGTTTGCCCATAAGTCTTCTGATTGTTCCCCATTCAACTCTTGTCAATTTTCTGGTCTTTAGATTGGGAAAAGACTCCTTCAAACACAGGCAGAAGTCATTGTCTCCTTCAAATAAAGGCCTAAAGAACATGAAAAAGATGACATTAGGAAAGACAATCATTTAAAATATTTGTGGTAAATCAATATTCTAATTTAATGCTGATACAGACCTAATAAAGTTTAATGTTAGTAAATCCCATCTATATAATATTGTTTACTTTAAAGTTTAAACAATATTTATCTAGAATTTGCTTAAAATAAAAAGGACTTTTTTATTATTATAAATTGACATGCACTTCTGTTAATCAACCAAGCAGACTATTAAAGCAAATGTATTTAGTCTATTACTATTAATATCTATTTATAATGGAAATGCAATGTCATGACATGTCTTATTCATGGAAGAGAGACACTACTCTCACTTTACAATAATCGAAATGATTACACATTTAAGAATGTGAATATAAAGGTAAGGTAGGCAATTTCGGAGCGGCTAGTAATAGCAAGCTAGCTTTGAAAGCATTAGATCCCACCCTTCATTCCAAATCCAAATCCACGCCTCCTTCAAAACACATGAACGCACAGGTCGCGCACAGCCAAAGCAGATTCAGCAAAGCGTCATAAGAGACGCTGTTAAATTACCTCATGTCTCAAAGCACATAGCATTACAATAATAATGAATGTAAACAACGTAGAGCTCTTATTTGTACCACCTGACAGCAGCAGATTTATTTCGGCATTGATAGTGTTGACATAGAAACGCATAAATCCGAGTCTGAGGAAACATCACGGACCGAATGCAATGATTGAACGAACATTAGTAGGTCCTGAGACATCCACAGATAATATATGTACATTATTTAATATTTAGACCACCTCTATTATTGATTGCTATCAGGATGTGATAAGAATGTTTCAACCAGAATTCCCAAAAATGTTTCAACCAGAATTCCCAAAAATTGCCAACTCTACCCTTCAACAGCACAAGAACCGCACACAGTGACTGGAAATATAAAGTCTGCAAAACATACCTGTCAATATTTGAATAGAACCATTCATAGATGCACCATTTGTGCGCTTTGGGCAGTTTGAGCAAGTTTCTTAGTCTCAGACCAATTTTCTGTGAAACCCTTTTGTCTGGTGTTGTGACATTTGTAAGTTTCTGCAAAGGCAAACATTCAAAATGAAAATGCAATTTCACCAAACTTCATGTCAAAAGATCCATCTATCCTTCTTATTAAAAACACATCCTGGACGTCTATCACCTGAGGCACAGCGGTGACCCTCTGGCTCCTCCTGGGAGATCTGGAGGCGAGAGGCCGCTCCTCATCCTCACACGAGAGTCGACTCCTCTTTGAGCTCCTTGTTGGCTGAAGAACAAAGCAGATATGAGACGTTGGGGAGCAATAAATGCTAAGATACAAAACTGCTACCATTGCAAGCAATCCTGAAAATACAGAAAAGAGTATGAAGCATTGATGACAACTTACCGTTTCCACAGAAACATAATTGCTCCGTCCCCTGGTGGTCTGAGATTTTGGTAAATTGTTCTTCTCATTTAGAGTATTAGACAAACTTCCTTCTGTAGAAGAACAAAACAAAAGTGCCAAAAATTACTCAGCTGTGGAGGGGATGTAAAGAAAAAACGCATTTTGTGACAATGCGCATTGCAATGTATTTGTGTCAGAAACAAAAGATTGACGTACCTCTTAAACTTACAAGAGCTTTAGCTGAAGAGCCTGAGGGGAAAAGAGTACAAAGAGTTTGATCTATTTCTACACATCTTTTCAAAAGAAACATATGATTACGATTTTGAAATAAGTCGTACAAATAAACAATGGAACGCACTCAGGATAAAGTCCTAGATCAAATTTCAATTAAGTTTTGTTCATCTTGCACCTCAAAGCTATTTCAACACCTCAAAGTTTTTCAACAAAGTTGGAGAAACAGAAGACCAACTTCTTAATAAAAATAATATCATGTATCAATAATGCTCCAGACATTTTTTTTTACACTCTCTTTCTATACAGTGATTGCATATTGAACTAGAGCAGTGATAAATTACACAGCTTGTGGTTTCTGGATGGATCACCCTGGTTGAACTTGATAAAAATAAATGAATTATTATTTTAGATCACCAAGCATGGTGATACAACCAGAAAACACAAATAATCTATTTGTAACAATAAGGTGCTTATAGAACTAACTAAATAACAATGTGTCATTTTATATCACTGCTCTAGCTCAATATGCAATCAGTTCATATTGCAAATATTAACAGTAATAAAGATTAATTAATGGCAATAACAACAACACTTGAAGAGCAAAGCTGAGGAATTACATCATGGTCCACCCTAATGCAATACAACAAAGAATGTATATGATAGTGGAACAAAACAATCCACTGAGAACTATTTTGATGAACCAGATAAAATCCAAAACCCAGTACTGTATCATACAAAAAGCGTATTTTAACATAGGAAGAGTACTGTGAACATATGGAACGTGTTTGTTTATCATATGGAGAGTGTTTTAATACACAAAAACACTGACACTGACAAGAACAACAAAACCCAGCAGCTGTCATCGAGTTACGACCCTATAAATGTCTGTAAAGTTCAACCCTGTCCGTATTGTAACCACCACGCTACTACTACCAGCCGTACGGTTTGTGCTGATTATAAATAAATGATTATAACAGGATTTTAAGGCAAAAATCTCTTCAGGTATTATGTTTATTTATAGTAGTAGCCTCTGAAAGCTAACTGTTAGCTCGTTAGCCTGAGCGCTAATAACTTTGCGTCTATTTTAACACAACTCATAACATTGAAAAACACTTTAAATGTATGGCGAGTAAAATGAGCAATAAAGCGCTTTTAAATTGGACACATGCTCGGCAGGAGAGTTATGAAGGTTTAGTGAGGAGTTTGTTATTTTACTCACTCTCGTCTAACAGCTGCTCGAGCTCCGCCATCTTGAATTAGCCGCGCCGGTTTTTCAAAGGCCGAGTGCCGCGATGCATTGTGGGACAGAGAGGGCAGTTCAAACAAACACTCGACAGTATGCGCTCACAAAACTATCAAAACATTTTTTATTTCAGCTGCATGGTATAGAAAAATGATAATCTTAAGATGCATTAGAAATTTTTATGCAGTTCCTTCTTTTCATATAATCATTATAAAACATGTTTAAAAAGGTTCATCTTCTGTATTCCCATATGACTATAGGCATTAGGACAATTTTTCATAGTTCAGCGGTTGTCAACCAGGGGATTGGGGCACATTAGGGAGCCTCAATATGACATAAATGATTTAAGTTACATTTTTATCTAAAAAAAAATGTAAAACTAATTAATTGCAAAACTTTTATGAACTTTATTACTTTACAATAAATTTCTTAAAGAATCTTCTTTAGTTCTTGAAACTCATGGAATCAAAAAAAGATTTATTGAAACATATTTACACTCAGTTCCTGTTAAAAGTAGTTTGAAAACAAGCAGCTTCTTCAAAATGACAGCAGAACATAGCAGAGAAATTGTATAGCTTATATAAGGGGCCTTTAAATATTGTGCGTTCAAGTAAAAAAGGCACTGCCATAGTTTATTTGTGGTATTTGTTGCAAAAATCAAAGTAAAAAATCACAGGTAAAACCATGAATGGATGAAGTTGAATCAGTTCTAAACTTTAAGTAACTTTAGAGAAAGTGCTTTTTTGCTGTCTGGGACTAAAGTTACAAAAATTGACCATAGTTCTTGCACTGTAACCATAGTTTAACTGAGGTAATTCCAACAGGACCAAAGCTGTAAACAAAAAAACAAACAAAAAAAAGGATTACAGTAATAGATTTAATGCAAATCAGATATCCACCAAAATGCCAGTTTTGTAGTAAACCCAAAATAACTTTTCATAAAGATTTAGTCAGAACAAATGCTGTGAATGCAAATACTGAGCAATTGTACTTATAATGTACAGAAATAGGTTATTCCAGTACATTTTAGTTTAATCGATTATATAAACCCCTGCAAAACATGATTTTATTTATTTATTTTCTTTGTATTATTATGGAAGCATTGGACTGAAATAAATGAGCTTCAAACTAAATAAGCCAAAACTTGTTTTATTCATGAAGCAAAGACGTTTGTCAGGACACAAACTGGCTTCTTGTTCACAAAAATTGTCGTTTACCAAAAAAAAAATTACAGGTGTGTGAGTACAGCAGCAGCCATTGCTCTTAGCTTTACATTGCAATTTTAATTGGCCAAAGTACATTTTCGCATGGGACAGAAAACTGAAAAGCAAAACCGGGACAGTACACATTTAACATACAAAATATTTGTCCAAACATGGCAATTCTAGTAAAAAGTTACTCAGTCATGGCAGGGTATATCCTAGCTTACAACACTTTTTTTTCTAAAACTGTACATTTTCTCTTTTTTATATTGAGAAGACAACCAAAAACATGTACACTACATGTGTTACAGTTAACCTGATTCCAGGTTTAGCAAAAGTATTAAAACAAAGAAAAAATCTATGAAAAATGGAAGACTGTCTACCTATTATTGTTGGTAGCTAACAAGAAAGATCTCCACAGATAAGCCCAATAATTTCTGTGAATATATACCAAAGCCTGTAAACATTTGCAACAATGCTGTGATACAATTTGTGATTGCAAATGAAGATTTAGATATAGCCACTTAACTTACTCCAAAATAACAGACTAGAGCAACTGGGAATGTGTTGCTGAAGTGCTAGAGAACTGATTTAACCATTTGTCAACTCGTATGCAGCTTGGTCTTGGTGCTAAAGCTGAAGCAGTGGGCTTCAGTGGAGTCCAAAAGCCTGTCCACATGGGCAGATCTGACCCGCTGTCTCACCAGAGAGAGGATTGATAGTTGAAGCGAATCTTCAGCAGGTATTTCAGGTTAACCTGAGCAATATCATACACAATGTACCTGAAGGAAAGTTTGAGTCAAGGGAAACACAGTGAAAGATGAATGTGTAGTTATATAAATATAGGCAGCAGCTAATAGCGAAATATGCTATTTACATTAAAGCAGCACTAAGTAGGAATTCCATTTTTGTCAAACAGTGACCCCTAGAGTTGCTGTGGAGTACTTGTACTGTCATGAATAGCACTCACGCAGAGATGGCTAGCACTCACGGCCGGATCCCCTTCCCCTGTACACCGGTACCTGTTCAGTAGGATGGACGCTGTAACGAGTGGAAATAAGGTGTGGCCCCTTTAAGAGCTGCGCGCGCCCAACACCACATGTATACGGCGGCGGGTTATTTCTGTTTGATGCTCATTTTATCAGAATTGTATCAGATCTGTTTTTTGCCGTAAAGTAATTCGTTACCTCGCGAGACCTAATATCACACTATACTTCCTAACACTGAGGCCGGCAGCCCGCCGTTTGCAAGGGTGGTTGTGCGGCTCACAGGCACCAGGGGGGTGCGAGACGACCACCATTCAACACGAAATCAGTAATATAAACATTACAATGACTCCAAAGCTGTTCGGTTAAGGTAAAAAAGTTACTTAGTTCACCTTTAAATGAAAATATAAGTATTTTCTTTACACTAAATGTAAATAGTTGTTAGATGCTTTTTCTACTTAGTGCAAATTGTGGCAGATACTGTTTGCACCTCAGTGTTATGTAGTAGTATATTATACAACAGTGTGCAATAATAACAACATATTCAGTGTATATGATTGTATTTATTATAACTATAAATGACATTACCTCCACTACACCTACTCCAAACCCTACCCCTTAAAACAACTTTATTCCTCCAATTAAATAGGCCCTTTAATTTCCACTTCTCATTTATTTTCTTAATTTTTATTTTTTTATTTTTTTTACTTCTCTCCAAGCTGATATGCGATGGGAAAAGGAATAAGTATGAGTTTTAAAAATGGCAGATTCGAACTCGGGTCGGTCACGTCAAAATAGCAGAGTGGCTATCCGCCTTGTAAATGGCATCTGCAGACAAAAGATGGGCTATTTGCACTTGGTGTAAAATAGACACTCTATTTAAATAAAATATATTTAAGATGCATATTTATGTAAAACAACAGATGAAAGACAGCAAGGAAGAAAATAATACAGAAAACTAAAGGATACTCGTTGTAGAGCAGACTTGTGTCATCAATGTTTGTGTTGACGCCTTTGCCCAGCGGAACGTCCACTCCATTCAGAGATACAGTAGCTATTGGGTCCGGAGCAGTTCTTCCCAAACCTTCAGACAGCAAAAACATGGTAAAACATTTGTCAGAAACCAAAACAGGAACTACAAAATAAGATTTCTTTCTAAATGAAGAACCACCGTACCTTTTACACTGTGTTTACCCTTTGGTAACTTTGTAACGTGCGAGGCTTTCTTCAGTTCATGCCTTTAGAGTAGAATAAAACTCAAAATCAGATCTTTATAGAGCACTCAGCAACAAATCATAAAAGGGCTTCATTTTTCAAATATCATTTGCCTTCCTAAAAGTGGTGACAAACACTACTGAAAGAAGGAAACTAATACTTCTGAGCAAAAATGCATTAAATTGACAGTAAAGACATTTATAATGTGACAAAAGAGTTATATTTCAAATAAACACGGTTCTTTTGAACTTTCTATTCATCAAAGAATCCTGAAACAAAATGTATCATGGTTCAGACAAAACATCAGCACAACGGTTTTCAGCATGGATAATAAGAAATGTTTCTTGAGCAGCAAATCAGCATATTAGAACAATTTCTGAAGGATCATGTGACACTGAAGACTGGAGTAATGATGCTGAAAATTCATCTTTGCCATCACAGGAAAAAAAAAGAAAAAAAAAAGTAATATATTCAAATAGAAAACAGTTGTATTGTAAAAACTAATAAAAATTTCACAACATTACTGTTTTTACTGTATTTTTGATCAAATAAATGCAGCATTTGTGAGCATAAGAGACAAAACAACAACAACATTTGAACAGTAGTGCATTAACTTGTTAAACTTTAGGGGCTTTCACACCAGAGGAACCTTTTCATAGTTCCTAGAACTATTGGCGGAAGTACCCAGATTTTGGCATGTTCGCACCGCAGGAACTAGGAACAATTTTAGTTCTACGATCTCCTTTTGGAAGAACTAATTTAGCTCCTACTTCAGAGTAGGATCTAAACCAGCACTATAGAAACAACCAGTGACGTTATTGTACGCCGATTGGACCAATGCACTCGAAACACCAGCATCCGCCATTTAAAAAAAAGCTGTGTAAACACAGATTATAGCCTATACATTTACTCCAGGAGGAACTAACTCTACGAACATGGAAAACAGTGATAGATGGGCCTCTTAACCTTTACGCTAAGGAGAAAATCCAACTCAACTTTGAGGGGACCAAGCGAAATATGATTATGTATTTCTGCTCAGCTAGTGTGCTCTGGCGTTCTTAGCACCGTCAAAATAAAGGTAAGCCGCGCCGTCATAATAAGTCGCAACAACTAGGGTGGCTTACGTCACTTCAGAGTTCCTACTGGCGGTGCGATTGCAACCAGGAAAATGTTCCTAAGGGAACCATTAGTTCCTAGAACTACCCGGTGCGAAAGCCCCTCTTGATACCATAATTACAAAAGGAGATTTAAAACAAAAACTAGGACAAAAAGAGCATATCTCACATGTTTCCAAGGGCAACCTCTCCTAACAGAAGGAGGCCAACAGGGTCAGCCTGGGACGTGTGGCAGTAGTTCGCACTCTTCGACACCATGTCAGCAAAGTAAACGCCTTTGCCAAACATGTAACCTGTCTGTATTAAAGATCACATAATCGGTATCGATATCATTAGAGTACAGCAGTATTGCAAATGTGTGTTTTATATCAAAGCACAACAAATATAATAAATTATGCATAAACTGAGAAAGAAACTGCTCTAATTGAGTCATTAATCAACAAGAAGATTTTTGCGTACTCATTTTTCAGAGAAAGGCAGCTAATGGCACTAGAGGGTGCAGAAACTTACCACTGGAGCCTCAGGAGGAGCGATACGTAGACCCTGAGACAGGATACCCGCGTAGTTGGTGGCGCGGGAGCCGTGCCACAACAGCTGTCGGTTGGGTAATTCTTTGAAGGGGCGGAAACGCTGGTACTCACCCTCCCTGTCGATCTTAAAGATCTAATGGTATAAAAACACAGTAGTCAGAGTTAATACGTGTTATTTTGCAGCTATGGTGTACCCAGTGCATTTATGAAACAATAATTAAACAAAAGCGTATTTATTTAGACAAGAACCTTTAGACAAAGTAGTATGCATGTGCATTTAATTATATTTGATACATCAGGCTTTTATGGCTCATATAGTATGATATAAGAGAATATAGAGCTCACACTCGACAATATATATTTTTATTTAGAGACCCAAACTGAGCAAAAATTTGTAATTTGGTTCAGATGCTGATATTTATAATGTTAAAATAAAGACGACGACATCCTGATAGCTCGTAATTTAAATCAGTGAGATCTTTACAACAGTATAGCAGACTACTAGCATAAAATGCATATCAATATCAGTTGACACCTAATAATGTCTTAGTAAGTTAAAATTTAAATGCTTAGTTTTATGATCAAAGCTCTGTATTTTTTATTGTGGGATGCAAAACATACTGTATAATGCATTGATTGAGAGATGTACAAAAAAAAAGTTCTTCAAAAGCCTGATGTATCATATTTGAAACTCACATTTTAGATAGATTTTTCTAAAAAAAAATGATGTATGGATAATCAAAAAAAACTAAGATGCTTCAGTCTAGTAAGTGTTCATATTGAAATATTACTAACAATATAAAATTATTCTTAAATCATTAAAGACTACACAGAAAAAAGAAGAGTACCACAACCTGAAGGGGGACTCTTTTTTTTTACAATTATACTAAAGGTGCTTTACGACACTTAAAAAGTATAAACTATTAATCGGATGACAGAAGGCATGTAGTAGATTGTGTAAAACAGGGTTTTCAGCTATTATTTTTTTATCATATTGGCCTCAGAAATTTGCGCATCAAATGGTACAGTTAGGGATGTAACGGTGTGAAAATTTCATATCACGATTATAGTGACCAAAATGATCACGATTATCAATATTATCACGGTTTTGTTAAAATGAGATGAAAATGTTCAAAAAGACCTGATACTTACACTGAAAACATTTCAACAAGTTTTATATTTGGAAATCAACAAACAACAAATAAAATTAGAACCTCTATGCACTTTTTTTAAGCATACACATTAAATTAGAACAACCCATTATAACGCAGCGCACTGCACATCTCTTCCATCACCACGGACACGCTTTTTTTTAGTATGGAACAGATAAAAGGTACAATGTTCCACATTGCTTTTTGTATTGTTATAAAATACATTGATGAAAAACAAATAAATGTATTTACATATAACTTACTATAAAATGAAAAGATATTTATTTTAAATGTATAGCGCAGCTTTTTCATGAGGCAACAACATTTGATAGATAGGACAGAACAAGAAAGACCGTTAATAATCTTAATGTTTTATTGGGCAAAAGTATTATAGGCCTAATATGAAAGGCTTTCAATATAGAGCGCCAGAGCGGCTTATGCGCATCCTGTGCGCAGAATGATGTGCTTGAAGCAACATGAGTGAATGCACGCAGTGCTACGCATTGAAAAGTTCAGAAAACAAGGGGAAGAGAATAGATGTTGATGCTTAGTGTATCATATCTATGCAACAGTTTATCAGTTTATTAACAGTTGTAAATTTCAGTTACTGTGCGCTTGAAGAACAATTCATAGTGCTCTCTACTCAAGAGTGATCTGACACCGACTCATGATTTAGAAACATAAATAAACTCGAGATAAAGTAACGTTCCTTAAATGAAAAACCATAGACCCTTTTCCTGGACAGGATTTACCCCGAGTTTTCAAAATCGCGATAATCGAACACTGTTTTCATGATAATTAAATTTTGAAACGATAATACTAACCATCAGGACATTTTATCGTGGTTTATCGTGAAACCGGTAATCGTTCCATCCCTAGGTACAGTAGACTTTTTTTAACGTTAATCTCACCTCCTCAACATCCAGTGTGTAGGTGTTGTGAGTAGCAGCGTGTGTGTTCTTCACATATTGTAGTATAAGCTCAGCCTCATTTGATGACTTGTCGACCACCTAGAAACACAAAATCAGTATCAAACACTACAGCATGTTTTAATCAAGGCTACCCGCAAAGGAAAATTCACTGGTCTTGCAATGAAAGACATTTTTACCTCAATTTTGGTTTTAAGTTTCTCATAGTTAATGTCAATGGGATCTTTCTTATTGTCCTCCACTCCTCCCCGTAGCAGGCTGTAGGCCACCTCGATGTCCAACAGGTTGTCCAGCATCTGCACCTTTTGCTATAAAGAATATGCAACAGGTTTAAGACAGACATCACAACAAGACTGCTGCCGAGACAATATTTTTGATAGTTGCCCAAGCCATACCTGTATGTAATCCACGTTACTCAACAGCGGTGGTTTCTTCATGCCGAAGTCATGAGGTATTAGTGTGTAGAAGCGATTGGACAGGTCTAAGATCAGTGCTTCTGAAGAGCTATCTGCCACAGCCTATAGAAATAAATGAGTTAAAATAAAAGGAGTGCATATTTGATGGACTGGTTTCACAGACAGGGCTTAAGCCCGGGACAAACCAAGCCGACGTCAAAAGCTGAAAGGCGATCAAAGCTGACTGTGTTGTCACCTCTTGTCAGCTGTTCTTGAACACACCAAAAGAACTAAAGGCGACTAGCACGTGAGTTCTGCAATCTGCACCTGCGTTGTAAGGAAATATCTGTCTATATCAGCAGGTATTTTAATATTTTCTTCATTCAAAAAGGGAAACCGAAACTAGGACTGAAAATTAGACCATTTTTCAGCAGGAAAAAAGAAAAAAGCTGTTGCATCAGTATTCAAGTGGTGAATAGCGGTTGGCGCTCTACCTTTATAAAGCAGCACCGAATGCCAATTCCACTGAATCATTCTTCTTCATTTACTTGTCACCGTCTGAACAAGGACGGCATAGAAGTTGCTCGCAATAGAAACGCATCGCTTCAGCGGATGAAATCACAAGCTTCTATTGTGAACGTGCCGCTCCGCTGCTGTGCGTGTTCCGGTGAGAAGACGTACAAGAAGCTGAGATCGTAAGGCCTGTCAAAAGCTGTTATATATCGTTCAACCAAAGCATCAATGAAATTTGTACTTTTTTTGTTTGTTTTTTCAATTGAAAGTTCTGATCTATTATTCTCTGTTATATTTTTCAATGATTTAGTGACATTACAAAGTGAACTATTTCAGGTGTTTTACATTGCACGCATTTCAATTTAAAAAATCTTTCCATTTTTAGTTAAATTATTTGGTAGTCAGGTTTTTTTTTTAAAGGTGGGAAAAATTGAGAACCACTGGATTAAGCCAAGATTAGACCTTAGTTCAATTAGGACATTTAAGTAGCTTTTATAAACGTGCCCTAGAAAAAACATTACCGCGTGTGCATCTTGATACAAAACAATGGCACAGATATATTTTTAGATATGTTAGTGCAAGTTGCTTTTCAGTTAAAACAGCTCAAACATGCATTTTATTCTGAGACTATCTTAAGCCTTGTCTGTGAAACCAGGGGGATAAATTATTTATGAATATACTGAAGAACTGGGCTTGGACTACCAAAATATAGTTTCAGAAACACTAAGACCAACCTGTTGGACCTCGCTCAGAAGGGAATAGGCACTTTGGATCTGTCGCTTGCTTAGTTTTCCCAAAGGCATCTTCTGCAAGTCAATCTGTAGGAGAAATTACACCCAGTTACAATCACATCCATCGTGACACAGACATGCGTTTCTTAATTTTGCTATAATAAAAAAAGGAAGTGCACACACCTCAAACTCAACCATGGCTTTCTTCATGCTCTCTACATCAAAGATCGTTCGGATGAGGTCTTGGATGGGTTTGGCCAACTTGGATTTGGAGCCTGCGCTTGCAGTCAACAACTTTACAGCCTCCTCATCCTAGGTAAATATATGTGAAAAAAAAGGTAGATTATAATCAACTTGTTTACCCTCATAATGCATTTGGGTCGGTTTTGACCTGGAAGAAATACCTATTCTCTAAATAAATGGAAACATTTGGAAATGTGTCAACTGCCAAAATACACATAAAATTATATTTTTTTTAAAAAGATTTTCTTTTAGTGAAATAATGATTTTTTTTTTAATTTTTGACCTGGGTATCAACTGAGGCTTCATGATGTTATGCAGATTGTTTTGATTTCTGAGTTAGATTTGTCCCAAAAATACTTATATGTATTTAAATACTTAACTTAAAATATATTTGGCCTCTTTCCCATATCTCTCACACACTTTTAGGTCTGTAACACTATATCATGATTACATTTGTAAGCTCTTCACTGAAAGCAGGGAGAAGATCTAGTTCATTCATCAAAAATCTAGTTCATTCTTTCTAACCTTTTATTCATGTTGACAGGCCCTACTAAAACAATACTATTCAAAGATGTATGCTAGGGGTGTCGCAAAATACCGGTATTGACGATAATCGTGATATTCAAAGCTTTAAATATCGACATCGTGTTAATTTATAGTGTGGCAATATACCGGTATTGGCAATAACCACGATGTTTAAAATGAATAGGACTTTTATGATAACATGACACGTATACTCCAGCGCCAGTTGAGGTGGCAGTATTGCACCCGCTGACATCTATCAAATGAGAAGAAGACGCAGCGCGCGCCCGCGCAGCCACTCTGGTATGGGAGTTCTTCGGCTTCAAAGAAAACAGCACTTTAAAGGGGGTCGCACACCGGACGAGAAGCGCAGAGAATTCTTTAAAATTCGAACACATTATTTTCTAGGAGTTTACACACACCACCGGCACCATTCGGCGTCAGTCCGCGACGCCCAGCAATGGCTCGGATTTTCAGGTGAGATTCTCAAATCATTCAGTTAACGGATGCGCTCTGACTGAGGTAAAGTGTTCAGACTGCAGACTTTGCAACGATTGTACTTAATTGTACAGTACAATCATAACATAGTACAGACATGATCTTAATTTCATAATGTCCTTAAACATAACAATATTGCTGGCCATGAACTGATTGCTGGCCATGAACTGATGTGCTCCGACGCGGCGCGGAGCTGCGCTTCTCGTCCGGTGTGCGACCCCCTTAAGCCCAATCTGCAGAATGTGTAGCCACCAACCTTTTTACCCATCTCCGTGTCCATCACCCTGCGGATTACGCTATTTTACAGAGAGTAAATTGCGATTATTTTACTAGTCATGGAATGGGAAATGTGACACCTGTTAACAGCGGGTTTTCGTTTTCATATGTTTAAATAAAGGGTGATTATTAAGTACCCCGTTTTCTTTACTCGTCTTATTTTTGTATTTGCACTTGATTTGTTTTGTTCAAATCTGCATGACTTGCACCGGCGCAACAATAGGTTTAAGAGCTTTCCAGTTCTTCAGGAAACATTCAGACAGTGTTTCGCTCCAGTTTGAAACCACATATAGCCTACTTCACATGCTTGTCTTACTTCACAAAAATGTGCATTCAAATATAAGAACGCAAGAAGTAAAAATGCAAAAAAAGAAAAATTAAATAAACAAAGTAAAAATTAATTTGACATTTTTTCCCCCAAGGTTTCTATAGATATCGCGATATATTGATATCGTGAATTATTTTGGCCACAATAACCGTGGTGTGAAAAATCTAACATCGTGACAGCCCTAATGTATGTACAATTCTGGCAATGCTTTTGAAATCAAACTCATGTCCAACCGTTCTCTGGCTACATGTTGTCCCAGTTCTTACCTGTCCGTAGTCAATCTCAAGAGGGTAAAACTTATTGGGGTGTTTTGTGAAGTTTCTTGAGGCCCAGGAATTCCCTGTCTTTTCCTCATACACACTGCAAAAATTATCCATTGCAGAGTTCTTATCGTAAAACTTGTCCAGTTTGTTTCCCCCAATGGTGGTGCCGACTCGACCCCATGACCTGAACACCCAGTATCTGAAAAAGCAACACAAGCATGCTCAAGAAAAGTGGAAATTGGTGCAATTGCTGATATAAAATAATTAAAAGGTATTTCCCTTATAACAAGTGCACATTACAAAATGCTTGCATTAATGAACCTACATTTATTGTACCATAAATTCACACTTTTATAAGAGAAATGCCTTATGGGAAACATGCATAAATATTCAAATATTTTAAGGTTTTGAAGCAGGTGTTGGATAAAAATGCAGCTGGCAAAGCGCATACTTTTAAGTCTAAGAAACTCATATACAGTATGAAATTACTTTTTTTTTAATTGCCTGAATATAGATGTACTAAATAGTACTGTGTTTGAGATGAAATTATGTTTTTATAACAGTAATCCATAGTAAACCACAAAAAATGGGTAAAGCTCACCGTTTCTGGACGTCATCCTCCAGCAGCTGTAATTTGTAATATGAATTTGTCCCTCTAACAATGTCCACGAGACCCAGTGTGGCGCTGTAAATCTTCCCATTCTGATCCAGAACGTGAGCACAGTCTTCCAGACCTGAGCAATTAAATCATGAATAAGGCACTGCACAATCAAAACATATCAAAATATAGTATATTGACTTTGAATGAGTTATGGGAAAAAGGACTCAGTCTCACCTGAGGCAGGATCTACGGCTGCCCCTCCTTTCACTGTCAGTTTCATTTTCTTTGATTTGCTTTCAGCTGGGGGAGTAATAAAAATTATTATTCAGCAAAAATAATTATTGTAGTTAAATATCATGTAGGCGTGTTTCTGAAATCTTTCTGACAGTGCATTTATGCATGTATATAAATGGAATAAAAAAAAAAATGCTTAACAACCCTAGAACAAAACTACAATAAATTCAAATAAAAGGAAACCCTGTTTATTTCTTAATGAACGTCCCTGGATTTATAATAGAAATTTGATAATATTATATAAATTATAAATAATAATAATATACTTTATTAAATATTTTCATATAATATAGAATGATTATAATATATTAGTTACATAATTATATAACATTTCATCTATAATATTTAATATATTGTACATTTGATTAAAATAATATTATTATCAAAGCTTAAAATGTTTTACCCAATTAAATCCCACCCAAAATCATTTCCATATTTTGATTTAATCTCAAATATTTTATACAATTGAAGTTAAATGTTTTGCGAATATAATTAATAAAAAATAAAAACAAAATCTCATGTAAAATCTTGCTTCATAAGACGATTTACAGAAAAATTTAAATACATCTCTCTAACCTTTTTCCTCTTTGACTCTGCCGGTACTCTTTGAGGAATGAGCTCCAGTGGATTTGGAGGCCGCGCTTGCAGCCTGGGCCTCGACTTTAACTTCAGCACCCCAAGGGGAGATGCTGTGCAGGGAGATGAGCTCCTGGAGGGCCTTGCCCGACTCCTTGATGTCAGTGAGGAAGTCCTCTGCCACCACACGCACACCTGCGTCCCTCACCTCCTCCATCTTCTTACTCATTTTTTCAATCTCCTCTGAGACACAAGAAGAACAGAGCGGGTTATTAAGGAGTTTCGAAGTGACACGGCAAAAAATAAATAAGCTGGCGAAAAATCAGAAGGGACAAATGTATTAATCGGCAAGCCGATTCGTGTGAGAACATACTGGCCTATACAGGACACCTAGTTAACACGCACACCTCATTTTGTATTATAGACTCTTAAAATTAAAGGTTCCAAAAGGGGGTTTTCTCAGCGATGCCATAGAAGAACCATTTTTGGTTCTCCAAAGAACCTTTAAGTGAATCGTTCTTAACCCTTTAGGCACCAGAGGTTTTTTCCTAAAACGTTCGATTTTGACATCTTAATTTCAAAAGGCTATATCTTAAAAGTGATAAAAGATAGAGACTTTCTGTAAATTAGAGAAATATTAAGTTTATGTAGGGATTACATTTTCCCATCTAATTAGCATCATATGACGTCATATGGTGGCGGCAATCTTGGATTATAGAATTTTCATGAAAAGTCACGTTTAAATGATAAAATGCAGCACTTCTTTCCCCCCAAAATGTCCATCACCTTCTGTATGCTATATTGCACAATACTGAATGCTCAGGTATATAGTAAGTAGTAAACAAACTGTGTAAATCATTACTAATAAATGGTAGAAACAAACCGAATGCATGTAGTGGTTGGCCTTTTGCTGTAGAGATTTTCCATTTACTAAATACAGTAGGCACTGTGATTCCATGTATGGGGCACATATATATTATTCATATGACATACAAATACAAGTAGACAAGACCACCACGTTGCCTCCTTACTGTCCTATGAATACTTCGACATCGTCTAACTTACCCAGTGGTATTAGACAAAGTCTCCACCACAATACTGTCGCCGCGATTGCGGAGAGGCTCTGATAAAATGGCTCACAGGCACACTAGCTCCGCTTTTGATCGCACTGATTCAATGCGCTCTAACTCGAACATTTTGTATAGAAACTAGGGCTGGGGAAAAAAATCTATTTTTTGATTAATCGTTTTTAAAAATGTGGTCGATTCAAAATCGATTCTCAACGGCCACGAATCGATTTTTTCCATATTCAGGGCTCGCGTGCTGCGTCTTCTCACTCTGCACAAGCCAAGCGTCAAGCGCTGCAGGCGTCGATACACACTCGTGTTTAGGAGTCGGGACATGATTCACTTGCACAATCAGGCCAGCATTGCATCGTAACTAACGTTTATCATTTTCACGTCTTTTTTAAGTTTTACCAGTTTAAACATTCAAGCAATTTTAAACTATCCAGTGTGCTTGTGCACTCGCGCATGTTTTTCATTGCGTGCACATACAGTAAAGCCTAAATCCGCCTCACAAACAGCTCGCCAGTAACAAAAGTTATTTTTCGTGGATTATATCGCTTTAACAGTTAAAAACACGCAAAATGACTCTGGTCTTGGTGAGTAACCGCGTAAAGACAGTCGGTTATGTCTTAAATAAGCATAAAACGCGTGTGACAGACAGTATAATGAAACAGTAATGGATCCGTGCACTAGTTCTTAAAGTGAACGCAGCCATATGTGTCTGTCATTAATTTTGTTGTCAAAACAACATAATATAGCATTAATTGTAAGGAATCAGAATTAATAGCCTATGTATTTAATTCAGTCAGGAACTATCCAGTGTTGTTTTACATTGGATTACTTTATTCAGTTTCTGTAGTATTTCTGACCTACCCAAAAACTTTTCTTTTTATGTCTCTTTATTTGTGTCTTTAGGCCTATTCTATTGTATTTATTTGTGCTACTTTTTTCAATTTAATTCAAAGATTGAAATCAAGCTTCCATGTGTTGCATAAACTCTTAACAAAAAAATGACCCCATTGTAAAAACAAACATTTAGGTGAGATCAATGTAATAAAAAATTGTCTAAAAAATGATAACTGACATTTAGACTGAGATTTGTATTACATTTATATTCATTATAGTCGAATCGAGAATCGAAATCAAATCGAACTGTGAGCTTGTGAATCGAAATCGAATCGAATTTGAACATCTGAATCGATACCCAGCCCTAATAGAAACATGAAGTTTTTTTGATTCGGGGATGAAGTATGACATGTCTGCCATCCAGTGGAGCGAAACTAACGAAATTTGACACCCAATTTGACAAAATCGGCCGTTTTATTCAGTGCCGCATCTTGTCGAGTAAACTCGACCGTGGCGCCTAGAGGGTTAAAAGTGTAAAGACCATTTTAATAATATAAAGAACCTTTTTCCACTGTAAAGAATCTTTTGTCCAGTGCAAAGGTTCCATGGATGTTAAACGTTCTTCATGGAACCATCAATGCCACTATTAAAGAATCTTTATTTTTAAGAGTGTATTGGGCATTACTTAATTTAGTCAGTGCAAACCAGCTAAACACAAAATCTGTCTATTTAGCAAGGAAGCTCACTAGAGTTTGTAAAAGAGCTACAGAGCATCACTCACTCTTGCTGCTGATGCAGAGAGCAGATTTGTTGGCAGTGCCTGTGATTTTTCCTCCCAGTTCTTCCACTGCATTTTTCAGCTCATCTTTGTTCTTGCTTAGTTTTCCCACAGCCAGCAGCTTCAGTCCTGTCAGAGGCTTATCTAGAGAATACATTTAGACAAAAACATTTTTAGTTTATACCCATAAAAATTGAAAGAGCAGAGTAATCCTTAACAACCTGCTTGACAAATTATCAGTTCCTGAGAGAATATTAAATAATACAAGTGATAGACTGAAGCAGATTGTCCAATATCTGGCCATTTTGAGATCAACCAGGCTTCCATCCACATATTTTGGATAAAACTTTCATTGTTGCATGAACCGTCCCTTTAAGTAAACAACAAAATAAATGTAGCGTTCATTTAATTTCAGCAATATTCGTCAGTATTATTGACAAATGAAAATAGTTTTCATTAACTGAAATAAAACTTATTTTATTTCAGTTAGTTGCCAAGGCAGCATTTCTAATTTTTGTTTAAGTTAATGTACTAAAACGTGTTATATTAATATCATCGATATACCAGTTAAATTAATATTTTGAATTTTTATTTGAAGATTTTTGGTTTCTGAAGAGTTTTTTGGTTCTAAGGTTTTTTTTGTTTTTGTTTTTAAATATGTCTAAACTGGTTTTAGTTATAAGTTATACTTTAATTCAAGCAACAAAGGTTATGGTTTAGTTTTAGTTAACTATAACTCTTTTAAAAATAATTAAAAATAAAAGTTCAATTAGAATATAAACAAAAAAACAAAACAAAAAGACAATAAAATATAACTTTGTATGTATTTAAAATATAAAACACAGGTTCCTCTGTCCAGCGCCCATCATAATGTCGATCATTAATAATAATTCACCTCATGACAAGCAAGCTGATCTCAACATCACCACTGAGCCTACTTTCCCTCCATAATGTAATTAACACCCATTTGGGTGGCGATAATGATGGGTGGGAAAAACACAAACAGGAGCATTTTTCCCATTTGAATGAAAGGCTTATAAAAGCCCATATTACAGTGATAGGTGAAAGACAACACAGCGAGAGAAAATAAATGAAAATATAAAAGTCAAAGCTAATTCAAAACATACTACAATAGCCTATAAAAAATACACATATAATTTTGCTTACATCTGATAAGCTATCATTATTTGTGTGGGCATCCGCTGTTGACCCATACGGATCCCCTAAATAAACATCAGTATTTCTCAAGGTTTCTCTCAGTCACTGACCTGCAGGCACCTCTGAGAGGTTGTTACTGGAGGAAGTGGACATGCTCGGGACGGCTGAGGTCACAGTAGCAGACAAGGGGGTGGGGGCCGCAGGAGGAGCATCTTTGGGAAACAAACGGTCCTGCCGTTTGAACTTAAACTTCTTCAGGAAGGGAATATCACTGAACTCCTGAGGAAGTATACCATTGTCAGGAGTCAGGACATGTTAGGATTAGGAGAACTGCGTACTGAAATTCAAAGACCACAGATCTACTAACCGTAGGAGTGACCCAGTCTTTGCGATCAGGTGTCTGAGTCTTGAATACACACTTGGTCCATGCAGAGATGTCTCCAGTACAGTAGTATGCATCACTCTTAAACACAAGTTGCCCTTTGCAAGTCTCACAAGGCTTTAGGGACCCAAACGCCATGCAATCTGATAGCCGGTCCACAACCTGTCAGTCAAATACAATTTGAATTAAAGAAATGATACACAAAGTTATAAAGGTATAGTGAAAATAGTCAAAGATTGTACTTGGTATCTGACTTTTGATGCTGCTGCTATTGAAATTGCCAGTCAGACAGCGAGCATCAGGTCAAATCAGCATGGAAATACAGTTTTTCTGTATTGCACACTTACATTTGACTCCCCAGAGGGAATTTCCTGTTTGTTAGCAATAAGCAGTTCCTTCATGTCATTGATGGAGCAGAACTTCTTTAGCTTGTCTTTAATTCCCCAGATCAGCTGGCTTTGCTCCTAGAATACATCAAGAACCAGACAAAAGCATTTTTAGGCTGATATATTTTCTTATATTTACAGAAAAAACAAAGAGCAATGAGTTAAATGTAGGGAGCCAACGCTACAATACATTTTTTTTTTACAGATGCCACGGCTCTGTAGTGACAGCGGGGAAAAAGAATCCTAAATGCAAATAATAAAATGCAACTAACTATAAAATCATGTTAAGAGTAGAAAAACAAATAGGGGTTTGAACGTTTAAATGTGCAAAATAAAAATAACTTTATTTCTACAATATATTGGTGTAAATTAATTTGTTAATAGGTAAAAATGATCCACCATAATCCATACCATGTTATAGATGATCTCAGAAAACATCTCATACCTTCAGTTTCAGCTCCAGTTTTTCATTTTCTTTCTTCTGTTTCTTAGAGACTCCTCCATCAACATCATCTGTCTTTCTCTTCCTGAAACAAAAAACAAAACAAAAAAACATTTATAAAAACAAACAACGAAGACGACCAGATGCACGAGCCTAAAACACTATGAAAACATATTGAAAATTCTAGTGGTCATTTTGAAATAAGGACATTACTTAAATACGCTGCAAACAACCGACTTATTTCAATAAAAAATTCTGAGTTTCTTGATTCTCAATGGTCAACTGAGGTATTCACCAGTTAAATACTTCTGCATAAGGATGCTATTCTTAATTATGAAAACTGAAATAAAATAAATAAAATGAAAAACTTAAACCTAAAAAAAAAAAAAAATCAATTAACTAACTGAAAAAAAATGTTTAAGATGAAGTACTAAAATTGCTAAAAAAAAAGAAAAAAAGAAGCTAAATAGTAATATTAAGAAAAAGTTAAAATGTCAAAAGCACATAACAAAATGAATAAAATACTATAATGATATGCAAATAATACTTAAATTACACTGCTACATTGCTCCTTTATATTGATGTAAATAGGATATTCTCACTGTAAACTTGAAAAAACAAACCCTGATCCATGATCTGAATGGTGAACTTTTCCACCTTGTGGATTTGAGTTAATCCTACAGAGAGATTTTGGCCTCCTCTGAGCTCGTGTAGCGGCTCATCTGTCAGTGGACCTCATTAGAAGATTATCAGTCCTGTGAGTCACAGTCATGTCTGGACAGGTTCCTCTGTCCGGCGCCCATCATAATGCCGATCATTAATAATTCACCTCATGACAAACAAGCTGATATCAACATCACCACTGAGCCTACTTTCCCTCCATAATGTAATTAACACCCATTTGGGTGGCGATAATGATGACCGATAGTGGGAAAAACACAAACAGGAGCATTTTTCCCATTAGAATGAAAGGCTTATAAAAGCCACACAGTGATAGGTGAAAGGCAACACAGCGAGAGAAAATAAATGAATATAGATGTGGCATCTTTTGCTAATGGATAGAACATTTCTAAGTAGATCCAAAGAAGTCAAATGCATTGGCAGAACATAGACAAACAACAACCGACGAGTGACATCTCAAAGCAATAATACGAAGCATAAACGACAGACTTGGTATGTACATCAATAATATTTACTTTTAATTCGATGTTTTGAAATTTTATATTTTGCTAAATTTTAAGTAGGGGTTTACTGATACCCTCATGTCACGATTCAACACAGATCACGATAGGATATTATTGCGATACTGCAAGACGTATGGTAAAAGGTTAACAAAAATTGTTTTACTGTTGATTAAAATGCTAAATTTGGTGTTAGATTGTGTGTGCAAATGAATAGAATGGACTTGGTGCTAGAAACCCAAAGCACAGGACAATACAGACACCAGAATAACAATATTCATGATTCTGGAGCTGAAAATACTGAATTATTTCAGAAGAATATGCCTGGACTCCGTCACTGACTAGATATACAGAGGACAACTTTTGAAGTGGATCAAAAAAGTGAATCAAAGTTGTCCTAAGACAAGAACGGTATTGTTCAAAAATCATGTATAACTTTGATGAAAGGTTTTGATCCACTTCAAATGTTGCCTACTGCATTTAAAATAATGTAGGCCACTTTTTACTGGTAATCATGAGACATTTAGCATTAACAGGACCCACAAATATTCCCCCATTGCATTATTATACAGTACATTCAACATTATATATTGAAGTTTAATGTAGTGCTCATACTAAAACTCTGAAAACTCACACAGTAATTTTTATTTTGGGTGAACCGTACACAATATGTATTGTCACTATCCACGATACATATTGTTGCATTTTTGTATGGCGATATATTGTGAAACGATACATTGTCACACCCTTAATTTTAAGTACATTTCTTTGTTTTACTTTAACATTTAATGTTTATATAATAATTAATAATAATATATTGTTTATTTGAAATTTATACTTGTACTTTTATTCAGCAAAAGTGGCAGTTTCTGTTACAAATCAATTGTTCTTTTAAACTTCCTATTCAAATAATCCTGTAAAAATGTAACAGTTTTCATAAAAATAATAAGCAGCACAACTTTTTTCAACATTGATAACAATAAGAAATGTTTCTTAAGCACCAAATCAGCATACAATGATTTCTGAAGGATCATGTGACACTGAAGACTGGAGTAAAGATGCTGAAAATTCAGCTTTGCCATCACAGGAATAAATTACATTTTAACATATATTTGTTATTATATTAATACAAGCAGGGCTTGACATTAACTTTTTTGCTCACCAGCCACTGTGGCTAGTGATTTACCAAAGTTACTATCCACTTAGCATTTTCACCGGCCACAACTTTGACATCGATACCATAGGGAAAAACTGCTATATAGATATTTTTTATATTATCTCATAATTTGGCAGCCGGTATATTAGACTTCTGTCATTTCAAGACCTGACCCACGGACCCATTATACTGTTTTATATAGCCAATATACTTGTCTTTATGTGCACACACTTTAGGAGTGAGCATAAAATCTGCGGGAATGAGTAAAATTATACTGAATACACGCAATCTCACGCCGAAATTTAAGCCCTGTAACACACTAATATTAATCCGGCGCAAATGAAACGAGTGAGTGAAGGGTTTGAGTGTCAACTCCCTGTCGGAGAGATTAGAGAGAAAGAACGCGCAGCTGCTATTGTGTATCCTGCTGAAGAGTGTCAGATATTTCAGTATTGATATGATATGTATGGAAAAATCAACAGTTTTGACAACACTAAATTGCATTTAGTTTATTATTTCAGATGCCTTTTTAAAAGACTACAATTAAAAATGTATATAAAATTCGACCCATCATATTGGCTAGTAGGAGTGACTGCGTTACACACGCCACTGCTGAAATCCACGGTCAATTCCTCATTTAAAGGCACAGTAAAGGCAATCAGATTGACCATTTTATATCATTTTAATACAAAGCTTAATAACTGATTTTCAATCATCATTTTTCTTCCTGGCTTGGTTTTATATCTACAGGTCAAAATGAATGAGTCTATCGCCAACTTCACTTTCTCGCCGACTCTGCTCTACCTCAACACGACTTTTATGAATGTCACCTCTTATGAAAATAACACATTTGTGCAGTTCACCTACGGCCTGTCCACCATGTCCACACTTACGCAAGGTAAACTTACTCAAACTACCTCTACTACTACTACTGCTACAACTACAACAGCTGCACCCAACATCCTAGCATCAATAAACCTGCCGTACATGATAGCCGAGCTCATAATAGCCCTCCTCTCCACCGTGGGCAACCTGCTGGTTTGTGTTGCAGTGGGATTGAACCGAAAGCTCCAAACGGTTACGAATTACTTCCTGGTGTCGCTAGCAGTGGCGGATATATGCGTGGGTGTCCTGGCGATCCCTTGCGCCATTATGACAGACCTGGGAATTCCACGGCACAATCTGTATCTGTGTTTGCTAATGTTATCTGTGCTCATCATGTTAACCCAGAGTTCCATCTTCAGCTTGCTGGCGGTTGCTGTGGAGCGTTACGTGGCCATTTTCATGCCCTTCCAGTACCACCGGCTCATGACACCTCGCAACGCAGTGCTGGTCTTGTGTATGACTTGGACGCTGGCCTTCCTGATCGGTCTGGTGCCACTGATGGGCTGGTTCAAGCCGCCACCTGAGTCGGGCTACTGTTTCTTCGTGTTTGTGGTGGATATGACCTACATGGTCTACTTCAACTTTTTCGCCTGCGTCCTGTCCCCACTGGTGGTGATGTTCCTCATCTACGCGCAGATCTTCGTCACGGTCAAACGTCAGATGAGGAGGATTGCAGCAGAGCGGGGCGGCGCGACCAACACAGAGGGAACGGCGAAGATGAAGAAAGAGATGAAAATGGCGACTTCGCTCTTTCTGGTCCTCTTCCTTTTCACGGTCTGTTGGATTCCGCTACATATCATAAACTGCTTCCTGCTGCTGTGCCCTTCATGTCCCGTTCCCATACCGCTGCTACTAACGGCCATTATTCTCTCCCACGCAAACTCTGCTGTTAACCCTTTCCTCTACGCCTACAAGATGAAAACCTTCAGAAAAGCCTTCAAGGCTATCTTTCTATGCGGCAGGGGCATCAGTGATGGTGATGAGCAGCATGATGATGGGGGACGCAACAACACCCAAAGAAGCTGAACGCTAACACTTAATCTAGTCCTAAAGTAAAGACTGAAAAGAATCAAAACAATGGGAGTAAAAACTAAATTCTAAGGTGATTTGATGTGTAAATCCAGACCTATATTTTCTATGAGTCACTCTTGTCTATATGTTTCTAAGAAACATTCTTTGATTTGAGAGAGAAAACAAAACACTATTTTTTACTCACGACTTCAGACTAGGGCTGCACGATTTTGGGGTTGGGGGGAGTGGAGGAAATTAGGGATGTGACGGTGATGACATTTTCCCACCGATTAATCGACATCACACAACTCCAGCAATACTGGTATCACCGGGTTGCCGTTGGAGTTTTCCCCTCATTTCCACCTCGCCTTTTAATTTGCTTATGAATGCCCAAGCAGCCGTGTTCATTTTACTTTTACATTTTACGAATTAGCGGCAATTCGGGAACAGAAATTGCTTGAATGGTGGGTTTATTATTATTATTAATGAAAAACACAACAAAAAACACCAAAAACGACAAACTTAAAACATAGAACTTTTTAAATAAAACGAATAAGATGGCTTTATAACAAAACAAATAAGCACAGCAGTCTCATTCTTGTGGTGCACTTGAATGTATGTGTAATTTAGAAGTGTTACCTCCTTCATCAGGCAAAGTTTACAGATTGCCTCATTCAGGGTTCCCACACCTTGGTTAACTTCAAATTCAAGGACCTTTCAAGGACTTTCCAGGTCCAATACCCTCAAATTCAAGGACTTAATGTGGGGACACATTTCAAGTGAGAGCAAGGTTACATCGTGTTACCTTGTAAGATACATTGTTACAGTTTTGCGCGCATGAACGTCATGGCAACGTACAACATAAAGTACCTCACGCGGGAAACACTTAACATAACGCGTAAATGCGCGTAACTAAGGTAAATCAATCAACCTAGTATGCATAGGTCACTAAGTGTTGGCGAAATAACACATTAGTGGACCGGAGGGAATAATGTGGAATTTTTTCCAGAGAACTTCTTGCACAAAATAAATTCAAGCACTTTCAAGGACCTGTATCTATGCATGCTTATTTTGAAAAACTTTCCAGGGTCTTGAAAATTATTTTTCAAACTTTCAAGGATTTCAAAGACCCGTGGGAACCCTGTTCATTAACGTCAGTTTGTAGTGTCCTCTAACTGAACTAAATTATTTTTATTACTATAAAAAATTTAAACGACAGTGGGGGTCAGTGCCACGGTAGGCAAGAGATGTTATTGGTGTGCGACTGAACACCTGTAACACAAACTATAGCAGCAAGCTAATTTGTTTCTTATAAAAATTTTGATTGCGATTTAATTGCGACATTTAAAAAGCTCCAGGTTTGCTATGATTGTATGTATGGCTGTACAATTTGGACAAACATTTTGTGATTTTATATTACTAAAATAATAGTTATTTGAATATGATTATAAATAAAAAAAAAAAAAAAAAATTTAAACAAAACAATACAACTACTGTAATATTTCACTGTAAAATAAAAACAGTCAAGTTCATTTTACAGTACAACTTTACAAATACAATACTAAATTTTATTCCTGCATTCATTTTTTTCATTTTAAAATATTAAAGATCAAAATTTTATATTGGCGGGAAGAAAAATATCCAGCCAATATAAAAGTTTCCCGCCAAATAATTGGTCGTGCTCAGCGCTTGTCATATATCACAACTATACAGTGTTTTCAACCACATGGCCTAATTTTTATTTTAGGTTTCAGACATTTAAATACACATAAGTACTAGCAAAACAATACATTTATAGTTTGTAAAATACAATCTGGTGTCTATGGAAGCAGCAATAACAATCCATTCAAATATAATTTGCTGACGTGTTTTATTCATATCAGATACACATAGTGTAAGTAACTATAACATTTACTCTATTCTTCTCCTAGTTCACCGGCCACTTACTTTCATGTATTTCGGGAGAAACTGATGAATTAACGTGCTGTAAATCCGACTGACAGGACTCTTTGGACTGTGGCATAAACAAACGCGATTCTGGCTCAACATCAGCCACCTATTGGCCCAAACCTAATATATGCATTCAATTAAATCGCAGAAATTGTGATTTGATAATAGCACTAATCCACATTGTGGTTTTATTCCGATTAATTGTGCAGCCCTACTAAAGACCATAGACAACGATACTTTACTCCTGTATGAAAAGTATGATGCATCCACACAAAATCTATTAAAGGGTTAGTTCACCCAAAAATTCAGTGTTGCACACAATAAGTATTCTCGTCGCTTGATAAACTTATGGTTGAGCCACTGTAGTCACTTGGACTATTTTAACTAACTTTTCTGGGCCGGAAAGTTTCAATAACATAGAAGCCTATGGAGGAGTAAGACAGCTCTCAGATTTAATCAAAAATATCTTAATTTGTGTTCCGAAGATGAACGAAAGTCTTACGGGGTTGAAACAACACATGAGGGTGAGTAATTACTGACAGAATTTTCATTTTTGGGTGAACTAACCCTTTAAGCTGAAATTGCTACACAAACCTATCTAGTTTACATAAACAGGTATGCTGCATTTCTTGTAAAAATAAAAGCATTCTAAAACTGTGCTAATACAGTTTGACAGCAAAAAGAAATCAGACACTCACCCTTCATTCTTCACTGCAGGAAGTCTTTTCTTCAGCTCCTCCTTGTCTTCATCTCGTAGAGCTCCGAAACCTTTGAGCTGGGCGGCACTGTACTCTGGTTTAAACAATAGTTCCTCACGCCGGCTCACAAAGCAGCTAGTGTGGTACCAGCGATCTATCAGACCAAGCTGAGGTTTCTCTGGGTCCACTGACTTCTTTGACACACGGATGTAGTCCTGAACATCAGCAGGGAAGATTCAGATTATTTTATTTAATGCCATGTCAGCATTCAAAGCTATTTTCATGGCAAAAATTAAATTACAAAAATACAAATATCATATAAATACAAAAAAAAAAAATATATATACAAAAACAGCAAGTCATATTATACAAGATTTTTTTAATTAACATATGATAAAAAATCCAAAACCGTTTCAGGCATAATCTGATTAAATATGTCCTTAAATAAAGTAACTTCATAAAAGAGCATTCTGCTTGTACTAAGTCCAGGACAATCCAATAAAATATGACAGATAAGGGAATCTTACAAAACATGCTTAAAGTTGGGTCTTCGCCTTTAAGTAAAAAACCATGGGTCAAACTTGTGTGACCCATACGACATCTGGTGTAGACCGCTTGATCAAGTCTAGCTTTAAGAGTGATAAAAAGTCTGTTTGTAATTTCCCAGCAGGGAAGAACAGATTAACTCATGTCTTGTGTTCAAAAAGCATAATTTGTTAAACAAAAGATAATGCATTATGTACCTTTTCAATCTTTTGATCACATCCCTTGCAGGTGCTTCTGTTGGATTTGGCGTACTCCACTGCAAAGTCATTCAGTATCTTTTCCCCTTTAGCTGCTCCCTTCTGCTCACCTTTCCCTGCAAAGCAATGAGGATTAATTAATTTAAGACTTAGTGCCTAACTGCTTTGCAGCCCATATGGCAAATGAAACCAAACAAAATCAGTGCTTAGGTCAAAAGGACTATAATTTTAACAAATCACCTCCAGTAGCACCTCCATTCTCAACGGCTTTCTTCACTTTCTCCTGGTCATCCCAGCGCAGGTCAGTAAATCCAGATATGTCAGAGGGTGACTGTACTGCAGCCCGGAGCCAAAAGCAGGAAAAATGGTGCCAGTGAGGCACTTTGCCATCAAACATGGGAGACTGTGAGAGACAGACAGGTGCGGGATGATTAAGAAACATCCGCTAAAACACTAGTTCCCTGCTAAATGAAACTGAAAGCACACACACACACACATAACATTACAGCAGTCAGCAGCTTGGTCATTTTTGGTTGAGGATTTGCAGTAAAACAGATCATGTCTAAACATATATTGTGTATTGTACAGCTCTATTACTTGTCAATTGTTACAGAAGTCTATCATAACCAAATGTAAACATTGTGTTTATTAAGCCATGAATCCAACTATAAGAGATGTGAAATTCAGTCATTGCAAACAAATAGTTTCTTTTGGGATTCATTGTATTATCATCAATTCATTACAAGAACACAGCTTATTGTTTCCACATTTCCATTTGTTTCTTGTTAATGTTGTCCAATGCACCACTAAAAGCAATTGCAAACTGATGTCCATATGAAATCACTGTTGATATATTCAATTCCATAACCATTTAAACTCATCTTGGGCCTGCAAAACTTACATACATAAGTGTAAATAATGCAATTGCATTGACTAAGTTACACTATGCGTTCAAAAGCATACCTGCAAAATTTAAATGCATTTACACCAAAATACTGATGTTTAATAGCAGCATTGGGTCAAAGTAGCACATTAGTCATTACCTGCACCATAATGGCCATTCTCAGCGAGTCCTTAGCAATGTTTTCTTTGCATTTCTTGCAAGAGGCGCGTCCACTTTTCGCATATTCGGCTTTGTAGAGCTTGTCGTCCTGTGAATCAGCCATTTCTGCAGATATAACTGTGAAATATGAACGTTTTGCGGTTTAATTCTAGTCAGACAGGGACACAACTAACGTTACAATGCAATGAGAAATAGCACTCAGTCCGCGTGCAGAAGCACCAGGCAGAAACAACCGCGCAGAATACCAGCCCAAACTAATCGAGTCTACATTCCTCTAGAGTAGAGAATACGCACAGGCAGAATTAATCGAACTCGAGCGACCTTTCCGATAATGACAGTGTATTTTTAGTGACATGTTTGTTTTAAACATGACACTTGTACTTCCACAGTGGTAAGGACAGTGGTGTTGTGTTGTTAATGATAACTTTCATTCCTTCTAACTTGATAACTGCTCATTCCTCTATGAAGTGATGGGAGAAACGCTGGTGACGCATGCTGGTCAGAACTGTTAAAACAACTTTTTTACAAACCAAATTATGTTTTATTAAAAGTGTCATCTATGAAATGCAGTTGACAAAGATCATATAATACTATCGACAGTATAATATGTGTTAATGTAAGGCGTATTTTGTTTGTTTTAAGGAGAGCTTGCTATTCAGGCCAATAAGAGACTAACTACAACTCTTCCTTAATATTATGACAAATTTGTCATTAAAATGTCTACAAATTTATTAAAAACATATAGACAGTGTCTCACGAGTCGGGTAACAAAAAAACATTGAAATAGTTATGACCACGAATCCCTGGTTCGAAACAAATGATTCGCAAAGGTTCAGTTCTGAAGCTTCACGAAGCAGTTTTGAAACCGTCCATGACTACTAAAAATACAGTAATGCTATCTTCTTCAAAAAAAGGTAAGGATTGAAATCTTTCTGTTTGAATTTTACATTTCATAAAAATAACTGGTCAATAACTATTTTGGCGTGAATAGTTATCATGGTAAAGTTTTTGTAAGGGATGGGAATCATGGGATAGGCCAACTTTGGTATCTGGGAACCCAAGCCTGGATTTTTATCATAAAAAAGAGAACAGAAAAAAGGTAAATACATTTATTTATTTTTATTTATTTCATTAACACATATAAATATATGGTCTATGCAATTTGTTCCATCATGCAAATTCACGTAATTGAATGTGTAGCAGTAGAAGAAAGAATACCATGGTGTTAATATCATGGGAAATTTGTTTCGACAAATTCTACAAAAAAAGCTACAAAATCAGTTTGTGGTGAACGTGTGTAGGTGTTTAGTATGACATTTTCTATTTTAAATAAGATACTCTGATCATTAAACTTTAATTATATGAAAGCATTTCCTGGTAAATAAAGGTGGTTTTATGTAAATATCTCTTTTAGCACACATTACTAACTACAGTGTAGTTCCAAGGCAATATAAAATGGCTGTTACACATGTATTTTTACATTTTAAATGGCATTTACATATATAACATCTCAGTGGAAATCAGAAACAAACGTCTAATGTAAACAAAGAAAAAGTAAAGAATAAAGACTTCATTTTAGACTCACACTCAGGACCTTCGGGTCAAAAATGACCCGGAGGGCGGCATTAAGATACATTTTATTTGAGTAAAATCAATGAAATATATTTTTGTTCAATAATCTTTTTTCTTTTCTTTTTTGGTGTTTTGAGATAATTTTTTGATTTATAATTAATACTTATGCAATAATTAAGACCCATTTTTTCCCATTGAACATAATAGAAAATGTATATATATATATAATAAAAAATTTTTTTTTTATTAAAGCTGTATTTCATTTTAGAGTCAAGTCTAGGCCTCATGAAAGCAATTTTTGAAATGAGATCGGAGCCATCTGGTGGACACACTGAGCATTTTTATCACGCAATAGCACTTTTTTACCACTAGTGGATTTACAGCTCTCTGTAGAAACCTATGGTAGAAACACTCTAGATTTTTTCACATATTGTTTAATTTTTTTTCAGGTTGTTGATTTGAATATATAATAACAGATTCTCAATTTTTGTCATTTAAAAAAAAAAAAAATTGGTTGGTTTATATGGTAATTTGAAGTGGCAGTTTTACTTTATAATACAGTCAAACCTGAACATTGCATTATAAAGAGAACAAATGGAAAACATTTTGTCACCCAGTGTTTTAAGAGATTCACCCCTTCACTGTTGTGTGCTTTTTTTCTGCATCCTGGCTGTTTTGTAGATTGTATGCACAAAAAAACTCTGTATTTTCACATTTTTGCCAATTTCCCATTCATTTCCGATGGGGGTCATTTTTGACCCGAAGGTCCTGAGTGTGACTATTTTGTTTTAAGACCACTTAGACTTTTCAAATCCTGTCCCCAATTTTTTTGGGTGTTCATATACCAAGTACCAAAAAAGTCACCAAGTTTCGGACCATTCCGATGAAGCTACAATTGTAAAAAAAAAAAAATTAAAAACGCTTCGGGACATTTTTGTCCCGAAGTACCCCAGAGGGTTAACTTATAAAACTATATGTTAATGTTAAAAACATTTTATTTATTTATAATAACATTTATTATTCTTGTGAGGTACAAAAGAATTATAGTCATCACAAAACTTAAAAAGAAGTTACAGTTTGTGCACAATTTGTATCTGTGGTACATATGAGGTATTTTATGCTGTCATGGCAGGAATGAGGAGCAATTCTGTAAACTGCCTTTTCACGATTATCTGAACGTTTACATTGACTGTAGCAAGGTAAAAATTATACCTGCAAAGTCTCCTTAGATTTTGATCTCATTAGATTGTTTTATTATAAGAAGTTACAAGTGAAATTTATGAAAATATAATTAAAAAAATTACTAAAAATAAGTTCTACAGACAAGTCCATATGAGGATTTTATATGATATTTGAGGTATCCTTTCAAAGATGAAGGCAGGGTATCAACTGAGTGTCATTCAAGTTACAGTGAATCCAGGTTTGATGTGTCACATCATAATCCTTAGTGGCTAAAGTTGCTGTTTGGCAGAGTGAAACCTCCATTGGTACCTCTCTGTTTCTCTCTGTGAATGGCCTGTACAAGGCCAAAGACCACAGCGGCCAGGGTGGTCCTCCCACTGCGTCCATTCTTTCCTCTGTCCGAAATACCGTTGCTTGCCATCTGACGCCTTTTGGTGCTGATGAAGTACGTTCGGACACGTCCCTTTCTTTCACTGACGCCTTTGATGTATATCTCACCACGCAACTCTAGCACGAAGCCCCAGTCTGCTAGAATATTACGTGTGCCCTCGGGGACCTGAATCCTTCCACTGACTCCAGTACTGTCCATCCGACTTGCCAAATTCACTGTCATGCCCCAGATATCATACTGGGGTTTGGTGGCACCGATGACCCCAGCAACAACAGGGCCATGGGCAATTCCTAGGGGGGTATATTGAAGTTACTCATATTATATACTCATTGTAATTGTCATAAATTATAGGTAACTGTATAGACTTCATATTCAGAGTAGATGGCATATTTAAAGGGACCGAAAAATATTTTTTTACAAGATAAGCATTGAGGCAATAGTGGCCTAATGTTAAGAGAGTCAGACTGGTAACCCGAAGGTTGTGGGTTCGATTCTCAATACTGGCAGGAAATGACTGAGGTTCCCTTGAGCAAGACACTTAATCCCACAGCAGAAAATGGCTGCCCACTGCTCCGGGTGTGTGTCTCCACGGTTTGCAGTGTACTTACTCACTACTCCTAATGTGTGTGCACTAACTTTAATGGGTTAAACACAGTGGACAAAGTATGTGTTACCATTCTTGGCCTTCACATGTCACTTTCACTTTACAGTGACCAGGGTCTGTCAAGATCCAAAAAGGGCAAGCAAGCCTTCTGAAGCCATTCAATGCTAATTATTGTAATTAATTACAAAATTTAGCTGAATTATTTCTTAAATGTGGCATGAACCAAAACCAAAAGGCTATAAAAGACTGACGTACAGTCTGTTCATTATTTTATACAACCCATGTTTTTATGGAAATGTATTGTGATTGAGACCAAGGTACACAACAACAGTCCATAATATTTCTATCCCTAAAAGCCTCATTTGCATTAGATTAGATATAGCATCTACTTTGACTGAGGTCTATTCCACTAGCCATTACCAGCGCGCAGCTGGAAATTGTTTGAAGAATGTTTGTTGATCTCTCTCAGAGTCTCTTGCATAGCCAAAGCGAACAGAACCAACTCAGTGATATGATGCAAGTCATTTGCAACACAAGACTGTCAGGATGAAGCACAGAACAATTATAGTGCATTACAGTTGGAAATTCCAAATGTATATAATTAAGAAGGCTAATCAAATGAATTAGAATGGTTTACCTGTTTATCGGGTGATAAACCAGATGCTGCCATGTAGCAACTGCCAATGGTTTTGATTTTCTCAATGTTCAAAAAATATGACTCCTCTAACAACTTTTACAGAGAGAAACAAAAACAATGAGGGCTTTGTATAAGACAGATGAGAGAAAAAACATCAGCAAAAAAAGTACAAACTTTCATCAAAGTCCTACCTCATCAAAGTCCGCAATGATCTCATTGAGCAGTCTGAGACACTCAACTCCCTCGTGATTGATCTCCTTTTGCTCATAGTAGTCATTAAAGCCAGCGATGGAGGCAAACATCACCCCCACCTCATCATAGGACTGAGAGTACAGCTCCTGAGAGGACAAAGACAACATGATGCATGGACTTTTATTTGGTCTTTGTAGTTTATTAGTTGTGGGTCATTACCACCATTGCTTATCCCCCTTACTTTGCAACATTTTCTGTGAATGTGCGAGACTTCTGATAAATGAGCTGCTATAGGTAAATAATTAGAAGAATGAATAGTTGCATACAAACCAGTGTGTACGATTTGCAATATCAAGCAGCATAACGGGTTGTTTTTGTACAGGTAAAATAAAATAAAACAAAATAACAAGTAAAAAACTGCCATGGAAGTTATTGATACCTCAAACTGTGTGGGTTGTTGAGGTGTGATATTTCTTATTTAAAGGTGCAGTATGTGATTTCTGAATCGTTGTCGAACAATGCAGTGGATGTTTCTTTATCATAGCTGAAGCAACGCAAAATAACGCTTCATGAAAAATAAATATTTATTAATTTATTATTATTATCCATTTATTAGCGATCACAGGAATGCACAAAACAACTCCATTAAGGCTTTTAAAGGGGTCATATAATGGTACATGCACTTTTACAAGTTGATTGTACTGAAATGTGTGTTGGCAGTGCCTGTACACAAACATCATATAATGATAAAAATCCATCCAGTGGTTTTGTTTTAATCTCCTTATATGTTTTCCCCTGCCTCAAATCGAGCCGTTCGTTTTTGTGACGTCAATAAAACGGACGCCCCTCCCACGATTGTTGATTGACGGGAGCGTTTCAACACAGACCCGCCCTCGCACATGAGGTAGCTGTCAATCATAGTCTGCGTGGCGCGGACCGGACCGGCGCGGTCATTGTTGATGTGCCGGAGCACTGTCTATGAGCAGAATGGCGTCTAAGCGATTGTGGTGTTCTGTTCTTGGGTGCAATAACGAACACAGTCATTTTAATTTTCCTGAATCCGAACCGCTGAAGACGCAGTGGCTGAGTTTTGTTTTCGAAGGGAATATTCCACACGAGCAACGTCAATGCTTTCATGTTTGCGCGAATCATTTCACACACCAGACTGCTTTATAAACGAGGGTCAGTATAAAGCTGGATTTGCTAAGAAGCTTTGCTAAAAAGGATCGGTACCAGATATTCGTGTTCCTGCTGAACCTCCAGAAGAACGGAAGTGAGTGAAACGTTTTATTAAACTTTATATTAATATATTAATCTTTGCAAATCGCTAGCTGCACGCTTCACAATACGTGAATACGTCTAAGGTTTACACTCAGTCAGGGTACATTACGGCATGTTTTCTATGTATGGCGTTCTCAATATAATTCATAATTCCACGTTTATACTGAACAACGCGTTATGGTTATTGTGTTATTGTGTTACAAATGGTGTATGCACAGAACAGAGGGGCGGAGTGAGCGCAGCTCATGATCATTTAAAGGCATATGCACTGAAACGGCGTGCTGAAAACAGAGCTGTTTTTGACCAGGTAAAATAAGTGTTTTCTTACAATACTAATGAGAATTTTTAATTAAAGTATATTACAAACTTTTAATTTAGACCCTAAAGAATCATATTAGCTTGTACAAAAATGGCATTATATGACCCCTTTAAAGGCACACTGTGCAGGACTTCCGTTTTTGTCAAACAGCGACCCCTAGAGTCGCTGTGGAGTACTTGTATTTAATGTTACTGTCGTAAATACCACTCACGCAGAGTGTCTCTGCCATTGACTGGTCTCTGCACTCACAGCCTGATACCCCTTTGAAGCTGTTATATTAAGGTACAAATCTTGCATAGTGTGCATTTTTTGCATTAAATAAGAGATCTAGCGCTAAAATGAGTTTTTGAACTCAAGCTGAGCGCTCGTGCCCGCTGCTATCAGTGTCATGGATACATAGTGTCTCTTGTGGCGGCGCGCGCGCAGTCTTCACTCGGACGCGCTCTTGATATATCGCAGTTGCGGAGACTCTCTATTCATTCCGGTGAAATCACAAAATAAAATGCACAAAAACGTGTCCCTGCTTGATATAGACTGTAACCACTGATGAACATATTCAGTTTTGATGAGAGAGAAAAAACTTAGAACCTGTAACCTCTGACACGCTTGGCAAAAGATCTACCACTAGACCATTAAAGAACTCAACCAAAACTTGCGGATCGATGCATTTATTTACGGGTTGAGCAGAGAGGCTCATTCTCTTTTCCTTTTCCTAGTCTCTTCCGACCGCGTTTTCTTTGCTTTTTCCATCGTCGAGTATCACTTCTGAAATGCGCGCAAGTGTCTTTGTGCTTCATGTTGTGGTTGATGTGTGTGACGTCGTTGCCGTAAAGCAGGTCGTGATTCTCGCAAGATTTGTCGGGGGGGTTTTCCAGCAGCGCCCCCCCCCCCAAGCTTTACTACCAGGATGATTCGCCCTACTATGAGTTTGTTTACCACCGAAATGACTTTGAAGCTGTTATATTAAGGTACAATTCTTGCATAGTGTGCCTTTAAGTCCAAGTGCTTACACAATAAAAAAATAGTTGATAAAATATCATATGTTTACGTCAAATTTCTGAGCATTTCTATTAATTTTCCATGAAGTGATGTGATATCTCCCGTCTCACTATACTCTTCAGTCAGAGCACCAGAGGGAGCTCATGAGAAGAAAACAGGAGTTATGAATTATACGAGTTAACCGGAGTGCATGTTTTTATGACACGCGGATGCATTAGTCCGGCCTCAACAAAGTATTTCAGCTGAAAATTGTTTAAAATGTCTTAAATGCTGAAGTTAGCTGGTAGCCTGATATAATAACATGGGAAATGAGCAGCGGTGTTGACCGTCTCCTTACTCAGGTAAACTCTGCCTTTGTTCATGACCGCTCCTCAAGCCCCAGGTGGCCCGTTTTTGGACCAAAGTATTCGGCGGGCCAAAAACCCCTGACTGTTGCCTCCTACTGCTGATTGGCTACATTTTTATTGAGGTGCTTGGTCCGATCCACTTTCAACAGCATTTTTCAAAAATCGCTTACTGCACCTTTAAGCTATTACCGTTTTCACCCGGCAGATGATAAGATCACCCTTGCATCATGGGAGCAAATTCTGCACAGGCAAGCATCACTCACATTTTCTTCAAGTTTGCTCAAAATTAATATCATCACTGATAGTTGCTTATATATGACTCTGATGTACCTGGTCATTTCTGTTCCTCTCTAGGAAGTGACGAGCAACGTGTGCAGGCAGGATGTTGTGCAGTAGACACTCATTGTGTTCTCTCAGGTCTCTCATCTCCTGCACTTCCTGCTGAGCTTGCAAACGCCACAGGAAGTCAAGCCGTGTTGTGGCCTCCCACTGAATCAGAATGAGATGGCACAGAATAAGGAAAGATCCCAGATGTGTATTACAGTTTTCTGCATTTTACTATTCCCTGCCAGATAATGACTACATGCTATATAGAGAATATAATGCTTCAGAGCAATGTGTTGTCAAAACGGGAATACTGAAACCGGGGTTGCCAACTTTTGAGTTAAACTTGGAGTGAGAATTATACACAAAAACCTTGCAATACAAATTTGTGTATTGTGATTGCGAAACAGAATTTCATTAAGTTTAGTTTCAACTTGTTACAATGTTTACATGGTACAATAACTGGTAGCCTGCTGTTTTTATTAGTGCTTGATACAAATTTCACAATTTTAATTCATAAGATTGCGATATGATTCCGATCTTGATAAATATCAGGTACAGTAGCTACATGTTATTTTTTCTTAAGGAAAAATTTCTCAACCAATGCTGTAAACATACTGGGAGCCCTGTCAACTGGTATTATTATTAACAACTTAAATTAATAATAGTTATTTCAGACGTGTAAATCTGCTTGCGTGCACAAATACTACATTTCACAATGCTGCCTAAACAACTTTGATGAGCGTTGCACAGGTAGGGGTCAGGGGTCAGATTGGTCCAATCAAGAGGTTGCAGGTCTTCTTTGGTTGAATTAAAACCCATACAATGTCAATACGTGTGTTCAACATCATGCAGCGCTACGCAGATCAAATGGCAATGACATCAAAATACCTAGAGACCGTCTCGAAAGCACATCTTTCGAATTGCTCTTGCGATTCTTGATGTCATACGCCAAACGGGCTGCACAGCACGTTAGCTTTTTTAATTTGGCGTGAGATTTACTTCGGCAGCGTGAGAGAGCGTCAGACAAAGCCTGAAAGCGTGTCTCACGTCAAATGCGTGATAGTTGGCAACCCTGCTGAAACTGAAAAGAAAAAACTGAAAAATTCATACCCGTCGTCCATTGTAAAACACAGCTATGATGAACATTGCCATCAACAGAATTGAGACTCCCTTTCTTCTGAGGTAGTGGGACCTTGAAAGTATAAAATGCAAATAAACGTTAGTATGAAAGTGTTTTTTTAAAAACTATTTCTAAATAGTGTGTTAGAGATTTATGATAGACACTCACCTACTAAACTGTTTCTGCTCTGGTTGATGTACATACAGCATGTGGAAGGACACTTCGATGAAGTAAGTATAGACAGCCACCACTAACAACAGAATAGTCAACTTCAAGAGAGAGCTCAGCCTCAGGAACACAGCACAGGTCACCATAGAAACCACCCCACTCAGAATGAAGAACTGTGTATATAAATATAATAGGCATGAAATATAACAACAGGTAGGTGGAGTCTTCACAACAGGAGAGTTTATATGGAAGTCACACCTCTGGATAGGTGCAGGCAGTAAATGGCTTCTGGCTGGTCTTATTGTCCTCTGTTTCAATGGTGTTTATTTCTCTTGTCTCAGTGGAGTTGCACCATATCTGGATAAGCACAAGATAAAAAAGTATAATGAATGGACCAAAATTGACATTGTAAAGCCCAATTTTTATCCTCCAACAATTAAAACATAAGGTGGAACACTATGAAACAATTTAAATAATTTGACGTGGTAAGAATTTAGCATTTAACTAACTTTTATCCAAATCAACTTAACAAAATACAAGGTGAGCAGGGTTAAGTGTCTTGCTCAAGGGTTGTGTCTAGAAGATAACCCTCTCTAAAATATCTTGCGAGATTTACATTCGACATTCATAAACAGTTTATTTTAAATCCCACAGTAATCCTATCTCTTACCCTAACCTTGGCAATAACTCATCCAAATCTCACGAGAGTTTCACAGAACAATGTTTACCACCTTGAAACAACCTTGGTCAAGGAACCAATGATGCTTGAATCAGCCAACCATCAATTACCAGCCCTGAGCTTTACCCACTATGCCACACCATCCAAAAAAAAAAAATCCCACAGTAATCTTATCTCTAACCCTAACCTTGGCAAGAACTCATCCAAATCTCACGAGAGTTTCACAGGACAATGTTTACCACCTCGAAACAACCTTGGTCAAGGAACCAATGATGCTTGAATCAGCCAACCATCAATTACCAGTCCTGAGCTTTACCCACTATGCCACACCATCCAAAAAAAAAAAAAAAAAATCCCACAGTAATCCTATCTCTAACCCTAACCTTGGCAAGAACTCATCCAAATCTCACGAGAGTTTCACAGAACAATGTTTACCACCTTGAAACAACCTTGGTCAAGAATCCAATGATGCTTGAATCAGCCAACCATCAGTTACCAGCCCTGAGCTTTACCCACTATGCCACACCATCCAAAAAAACTACATTTTTTGTTTGGGTATTGCTCTAGAGGCAGATTGATTTACCTCCTAAATGCCATCATAATCACAGAATTCAAAATGTATTTTTTTTAATTGCACTAAAATAAATTCATGCAAGTCTCACCATGTCAAAGAGGGCCATGCCAAAATTGATGGCTATAGCTGCGACAGTGAGAATGTTCCGCATACTGTTGTTTTCATGGACCCAGCAGCAAAACTGCTGAAGGATGCCTGGAGAATGTTTAAACTCTTCAGCCAGGACCATCACAAGCAATAATAGATATCCCAGCAAGAACAGACAAAACTGTAATGCTGTCCACTGATACAACCTGCAGATAAGACAGTGGGGAATGGAGGTGAAGTTTAACATATCTAAGCTCTATGTAAATGTGACAAAAATATAATCTTTTTCAGGTGCTAAACATCAGTTGAGTAGACTCTTTACCTGGGTACAGGGATGAGGGCTTGGACAGCCATGAGGAGAAGAAACATAATGAAGGAGCATACTAAATTGGTCTTAAACATCTCATCCCTCACCTGTGAGAACTGAACCAAGGAGCAAAATATAAACAGTCAGTTTTTTGTTTTTGTTTCAAAAGACACCCTTAGGTTTAGAAAGAAAACAAATCTTTGGGCATTTACACTTTTCAGTAACGTCATGTTTTATGATCAATTGGATTGCTAAATTATTTTCATGATGGTCTTTTCATGATCTAAACTATACAAACCAGTGTTATTAGTCGAGACCAGCTCATTCAAGCTTGAGTCAAGACAGAGACCAAGTCAAGTCTGAGTCAAGTCCTCATGCACCTGAGTTCATGACAGGACTCAGGCCCTGTTTACACCAGGTATTAAGATGCGTTTTGTTTGATTGGATCAAGTGGATGATGCTAAATACAGGTGTAAACATTTTGAGCTTGTCCACTTTCGACCACTTCCAGAGGAAGTCGAAAATGCATTTGACCGGATTTCTTTTGTAGTGTAAACACTGATGTGGTCAAAAGTGCACAAACAGCTACAAAAGACCACCTACTCTCCACCTACTGACCACTTAAACATTATGGGAAGTGCGCTAGCCAGATGGGATTTAAACTTTGTCGACTGAAGACACAAATTTGGTTTGAAGATGAAAAACGTACCAAATGGTAAATGGACTGCATTTATATACCGCTTTCACAGACCCAATGGCCACCAAAGCGCTTTACATTTGCCTCACATTCACCCATTCACACACTCATTCATACACCGACGGCGGTGTCCAGCTCGTCGGGAGCAGCCGGGGTTAGGTGTCTTGCTCATGGACACCTCGACACTTGGTCAGGTGGAACCGGGGATTGAACCACCAACCTTTCGGTTCGCAGACAACCTACATGAACCACTGAGCCACTGCCGCCCCAACAACGATGTACCAAGCACTGATTTTTTAACACATCACAGGATTCAGCGTGGTCTTGCGGCTGTCAAAGCAAAAACGAAAGCTGCTCTCCATATGTTTTTATGTATGTTTTTCCGTCGTCTCAGGAGGACGTGCTCATATGTAAATTGCACAAGCTTATTTTGTCAATTAGATCGAAAGATCTGAAAAAAAAACATAGATTTACCCGCCCATAGACCCTCCCCTCGAAGAAATCAGGACAGAAGTGGTTGAAAGTGGACAAAAGAGATGTATTAAAATACCAGATGTAAATGGGTATGTGTCTCCCTCCTCGTCTACTTGTGATCCGATCGACCAAAAGGCATCTTAATATATTAGGTGTAAACATGGCCTCAGTCTCGAGTCCAAGACAATATATTTATCACATCACATCCTGCCCCTTGTACCTTCTCCTCAATGTGTGTATCCTTAAACACCAATGTGGCTGAAGTAATGTGCTCTTGACGCATGCGCTCACTGCTGCGGAGATCGATTGCGTGCTCTATCCGTTTGTTGATCTCCTTGGATGTGGATCTGCACACTGAGGATGTAGGAAGTTGTGTGTAAGAGCCACTGGAGAAGGAGGCCAAGATCTGCAAGGTTAAAGTTCACCAGAGAGGTAGACCCATTATACAAGAATTGGAAATCATCTTCAGTGTTATTCTTCTACTGATAGAAAGCCATACACGGTTAATATCAATGATGTTGCTAAATAGAACCTCTTTGTTCCAGGGACGGGTTTTTAGATGATCAGCTTTAATTTCATCTAGATCCTCTTCCTTGTGGCAGATAAGGAAAGTGTCAATTTTGTGTTTTCGTAGGAACTCATTGCGTTCATATCCACGCCCGTCCTCTGTTTGGTAGTTCCCATCCAAGCAGTTCAGAGTAGCGCGTGAAATGTGTATGCGTCTGTTGATAAAGTTGACAGTCAGAAGAGAGTGTTACACACAAAAGCAGTTCCTCTTAACACTAAAGTGAAACTGTTCCAAGATTAGTAACTAGTCTGTTTACTTAGAGCAAAGACTGGGGTAATGTAACATTGGAATGTGTTTGTATGATATCTACCCCTATATAAAGTTTTGGTCACTCACCCAGGGATCCCCCCTGCTTCAAGCATGTTGGCAATGCCTACATCCCAGGACCACACATCAAACTGCCATTTTTGTAGACCAAGAACCCCACAAAGAACAGAGCCAGAGTGGATCCCAATCCGCATATCCATGTCAAAGTTCTGCTGTTTCCTTATAGATCTAAGAATATACAGATATAAATCCTTAATGCCTGTACAAATAAGCTCAGAAGGAGAGTAAACTATTATTAGTTTAAGCCACAAATATATGTGGAGACATTGATTCAGCTTTGCAGATTTAGGCAACCAAAATGATCTTTACATTATCCAGCGCTACAGTTTTTCATTGTATGCACTTCGATCGCCTAAAGCACACTATTTCTAATTCTACAGAAACTCTCTGAACTTATTGGTTATACAGGGAATAGCACTGTGTTGTACCGTATAGTGCTGATCATAGCTAGTCCCATCTCCACACAGCAGCTGGCATGTGCCCGCTGAGGCTCTGGTACTCCAGACACACAGTAGTAACAGTCCCCTAAGATTTTTATTCTCAAGCAGTCATATTCCTAAAAAGACACACATTGGAAATATCAGCTGAACACGTCTTAAATGAGTTTTAAAATGGACTTTGGTGTCCTGTCAGTGATTTTAAATTAAGACACTCTGTTGGAAGCTCTAAAATACCAACTTCAGAAAATCAAATAAAATCTGAAAGCATACCTCGGCTAGCCGGTCGAAACGTCCAAAGAGCTCATTGAGTAAGCGCACTAACTCCTGAGCGGACATGTTCATGGATAATAGTGTGAATCCCTTTATATCAGCAAAGAGGATACTGGGAAAGAAAGATAATGATGAGGTAGTGATAAAGATTAAGTAGTGACAATGAGATATTAGTAATACTTTTAAATTATATTCAATATAAAAGGTTACTATAATAGTTTACTATAATCTACAAATCAGTTTTTAATTTCATCTTTCCATGAGGACCAAACTGCACATTACATTTACAGTGGCATTGGGGTGTTAAGGACAACACTGACATTGCATTATTTAGGTGATCCAAATGGTTGGTATTTTTAATTCAAATGATCTTATCTAGAAAATAATATTTCACCAGGCATGGAATGGTCATATTCTCTTCATCCTTGCTGTATAACTTATCGCTAAAACATGTCCTGTTAGATACCTGACATCTTTGTATTGATGGATGTATATTTTGTGAAATTGCTGTGGATCAAGGTCATCATCCATAGAAGTCATATCTGCAATCATCTCCAAGGCAACAAAGCGGGGTATGATCGACAGCACCAAACGCTCCTGAGGCGGGAACAAAAGCTGACCTCAGATGTTCTCACTGAACTAACTTTTACACATTGTACTAGATGTGTTCTTCCAATCGTCCGTCTTAAAGGAGCTGTATGTAAGGTTGTGGCCAAAACCGGTACTGCAATCACTTTCAAATTACTGTAGAGTGGTGTATCCCCTCCCCCTCCCCCCTGACTCGAGGTTGCCAGATCGGCTGCATTTTTTTATCCGACACGTGTGTAGCTGCAGCTGTGGCAACTAGAGCAGAGCTGGCAACCCGAATGGCGCAACACTACTGACTTCGTGAATGGTCGATGGGTGGAGGGTGGAGCATCAGACCAAAACACAACATGACAACATCAACATCAGTTGAGGGCTGCAACTTCACTTTTTAAATGACAATATCCTGGCCGGACTACTGTTGTCAGTGATATAAGTATTTGAAATTAACATGATTTCTCAATGTCTAGTGACATATCAGGGCCATTTTATGATTAATTCAAATAAATTTCTTACATACAGCTCCTTTAACGCTAATTTGTTAACATTACTGGACAAAGGACACTAGAATCTCAGCAAAACATACAGACTTCAATTCCACTTGCCTGTCTCTGGTTTTCCATTTCTAGTTTCATGCGGCCTTCGATGCAGCGGCGTGTCTCAAGAAAGGCTTGTCTCTGGGACCGGTCGGTCAGGTAATGTATGAACAGACCTGCCACATTCATACATGTGTACAGTAAAGCCTTGGCGAGAATCTAAAGACAAAGAGGCCAATTGAGAACCAGTCTCTTAAAAAGGAAAATTAAATTATTGTACCTGGGATGACTAGAGCTTGATTGATAAATGATTTGTTTGGTTAGACAAGGAACTTATACATCCATCAACATCTACACAGGTCATCCATACTTCTACCTTTCTTAGCAGTCCTACTTCACTGAGGTGACGTGTGGTCTCTGCAATGAGGTGCAGTATGGAGGTGAGTGTGCCAGCTCCGATTGCCCAGAGCAGTGACAGTGGCAGCAGAGTGTATGTGGCAAACAGGTTGAACAGAACATACCATGATTGGTCTCTTTCCAATCCGTATGCCAGCCCCCCCAATATCTGAGCAGTCTGTGACAGCCAGCTAGCCATACCAGCGTAATGCAACCATCTTGGGGAATGTGAGCGTTTACAGGTGAGTACCAAAACACACAGGGCAGTTGCGCAGGCCATGAAGAACCCTGTAAACCAGCCCAGCAGTATGTCCGAACTGTCCGGTGCCAGGGCCAGGTAAAGCAAAAGCAGTTGTAGTTTGGCAGCTGCATCAATAATGTTGGTGACAACTAATGAGGTTCTTCTAGTGTGTGATGAATGGCGCTGGTAGAGTTTCTCGAGATCTTTGGATTTGAAGATGTGTCTCAGTGTTGGCATATACACCCCATGGATGATGTGGCCCCAGTGCACAAAAAAGTCAGCATCACTGACATAGTCCGCAGATGCTCCAGTCTGTGTACTAGATGCACTGCCTCGTTCCCCGAAAAAGGATGGATGAACTCTGGCAACCGAGGAACGCCGTTTAGTCATACCCCGTGATGCTTTGCTGCGTATCTGTTGGTTGATTTCCTCAATATAGGCATCAGTGACATGAATCTTTTGGGCTGGCTCCATGCCGAACTGCTGCCTCAGCCCCTGTTGGCTGATGATGTGTTTCACTGCGTTCTGCCACAGCAGTTGTTTGCGCCGTACACCAGGTGACATTGAAGTGGGTATACAGGATGGTGGCTGCATATTGTGGATGTCAGTTGTATCACTAAACGTTACCATGACAATCACAGGCTTATCTTGCCACCATTACCCATGGCATAGGGACTCGCTGAATCGCCCTTTCAAAGAGAAAAAAAAGAAGGAAATTCAGCACTTCATATGTATTTTCTCTAAAGCCATAAGCACTTCACTTCTAGAATTTAAATAAAAAGTAGAAACTTCTCTTTAAATTAGACTCCTTGTTGCTAACTGCATTAGTTTATTCATTTATTCTACAGGTGTACAAGTTACAACTGTTTACTGGATTGTTGACACATCAGACTGAACTGTTTAACTGGACCTGTGATGTCACCCTATGCTCTAAAAGAGGCTGCCAGATTTAGCACTGAGCTCCATAATACTGTTAGCTGCTATAAACAATCCCTTACTGTGTGGCTCTATCTCGCCGTACACAACCCATCCCACACCTGTGATCCCAACTTAAACCAGCTCTTACTCAGAAAGCATAGATCAGTTTACAGATTTCAAATGTAAACAGAAGTGGTCAACGAAAGAGATATTTTATGCAACTATTACCACAGCATACAGTACAGTGTAAATGTTGTTTCTAAAACTAGATAATAAATTAAAAGCAAAATGCTGGTAAAAAATTCTAATACAGTTTTTTTCAGTTAATTTCTGTATAAATAAATATTTTTATTTTTACACTAATATAGAAACTGACCGGGAAATATTATAACTTACACATTAGGATTGTTTTCAAGTAAAAAACATAAATATACAAAACAGATTATTTATAGATAAATTGTAGAAATAATTTTGATGCATATTTATACATTAAAAAAGAAATATATATTTATCGAACATTTCCAAAACTTTTTTAAGTATCAATCATAAAAATTTATTTTCTTACCTGTGAGTTAATAAACTTCCCAAAGCTTCTTTGTACATTTTGCTGCTATTTGAAAAATCCACTTGTTCATCTCCATCGAAGAGTCGTTCCTTTGATTCTCTTCATCCTACATATTGTTGTTATACACAGCATTCTTCTCAAAATGCAGGTAAAGGAAGACAGGCAAAATACCTACGCAATCTAGATACCAACTTGGTGATGAAAAAGCAAAACACGTTTTTACGATTCATTGAGCTGAGAAGCGATCAACAGATTGCCACGCCGAAAGCGAGACGGAAGCTCAAGTTTCCCAAATAGGATTACTTACTCAGCACTCATGCCCTGGCTACTCAAAGCATCCATCACTGACGTCACATGATGCACAGTAGAGAAAACTTTAGCTAACAAGAGCCCTTCAGGGTCAAAGGTCAGTACCTTCAAAATTCTGGGAGATTTGTCAATAGATCTCTCATGAAATATATGTTATTAGTATAAAAGGCTAAAAATCGCACATACAATTTGGACACTACATTTATATTTAAAATAATAGAGATGAAATACAGGCAGGGCAGGGCATAGAAATATATATAGATGCCTCATTACGTACGTAAGCCGTCAGCCATATTGGAGCGGTCCGTGAACATTCAAGAGCGAGTTGACTGAGCGTCTGCAACCGTAGTTAGACGCACGTATGAATAGAATATCTATATATGAAATAGACCTCGGCAGACAGTTTTGCTAAACTAACACAACAAGACGAAGACGTCAGCTGACGTTACAAAGTTACCACAGTAAAAGTAAAAACATTACAATTATCATAGTAAAAACATGTAATATTGAGGTAATACATATAACCTTTTACAGGTGAGAATGTGTTTGGTTTGTGTTTTTATCTCATTTCTTCGAGAATTTAAATCTTGGCAGTTTCACAACCAGAAGCTGCGCAATGATGTGGCATCATTAATTCTTACTTTGAGTGACGACATGCCTAGAGCGGTCAAATGAGGCATCTACGTATACATATCTGTGGGGCAGAGGAGTAAAAGAAAGTATCTGATTGGCTGAACTGAGCTAAGCAGGTCAGTAGGATCAGTTAATGTTGGCTATAAGCTGGATAAAGTGCTTGCGACAGAATGTACTAATTGTGCACTATGCACAAGACTTCAGACAGTGACCTGATGAGGAGAAAGTCTTTGCGATCACACAAGGCAAAATCTGGAAATACCAAACAATGCAAACTAAAAGCTAGTGACTCAACAACCCTTTGTACCCCACAACTGTTGTTGTACCAGGAGACAATAATGGTATCAATTGCTGATGTACTATTGTACCATTTATATTTTTTGTGAACCAGGGCAATTAATATATAAATGATTGTCCATAATCACAGTTCTGAAATAAGTGCACATTCTCATTACACATTATACATTTCCTGAAGAAAGCGAGAGTGGTACTTGCCTTTCTGCCAAGATATTAGCGGTCATTGGGTAGTTACTACAAGGGTGTTGCTAGGTTGTGGCTAGAGTGTTTTGGGTGGTTCATCCACCAGGTAAAAATGGTCTGATCCCAAAGAAAAATAAGTTTAATATTAGGGATTTCATCAAACACCTGAATCTAAGCAAGTAATGCATGCCTTAGCAAGCACTACTAATGACGTTTCACATGAGGAAAATGAGGAAACACCAGAGTAATATGGGTAGACATATTGAAGAAATTGAACATATGGTTGCCATGGATGTACTGTAATGACCGACCCACAGTCTTTATCTACAAAAAATACTGCATCACAATAATGGAAATGAAAAGTTAAAAAAAGATGAGTGCTTTTCATGCAGCTTCATTATTGGGAGAGGATGAGATTTTACTGTGGACTGTGGTCTATGGGCTCTAGAGGGACTTAATCAGTATTAGCAATGGTAGCTTGGCTCTAATGGGATTCCCAGAGCTCACTAATCAGTTAATACACACATGATTCAATCCAGTCCTCCTTAAACAGCAGCCGATCTATCCTGAGCCGTACATGCTGCCAGGCACCTAGCTAAGGCTTCAAAACTGCTATTTCTGTTCCTGGCCAAACCCTATCTGTGCTAAACTTAGCAGTTACTTTTCTAGTGCACAAAGAGGTCAAACCACAGTTTTTGGCAAACTGGTGTAACAGAGGCCAGCTAGTAAGAGTTGTACAGGTAAAACCTCACTCCTTTGGCCTCAAAGAGCGTTAGCGACTGATGCTATGGGCTGTGTTTTTAGCATCCTTGCTAGCCTCTCATGCTGAAACGGCGGTTCGAATCGCGCTCGGAGTGGTGTGAACCGGAGAGGTTACACTTGCTAAATTAATTATGCAAAATGTTGGCTAGAAGTGCACCTTACCGATGATGATGGATTTTAGTCACTTGAAAAACGCTCCATTTATCAAAGTGGGATCCATTTATGACTTTTTAAAAGAAGGATCATAAGTGATGAGTTATCAAACAGCAGTGGATTCATTTTTGCCTGCCATGAAGTGTAAACAGAAGACTGTTTTACTAAAACATGGCAAGCATTAGTTAATGGTGGAATGGCCCAGAACATCTTATTCAACTGAGTGCATGATTCGTGGACACAGTTGACAGGTATACACTATAGACAGAAATATACAGTAGAAAGGAGATAACATACTAAAGTAGCAGAGAGGTTAAACTGGGTGAGGGTGATTTAAGGTGAAGGAGAGTAGCTATTAGCTTTTCTAAAAACAACCGTAAAGAAAGTGGCTTCAGTGTAAACACACATTCATTTAGACTCATTATGTGTCTCAGCAGCATAATGTCATGATGTTAATGTTGCATTTGAATATTGAATTTAATTGGTTATCTCTATTAGCAGCTCATTTAACTAAAGCGTTGAGAGTTTGAAACATCTATATTAATGATATTTATTTAAATTAGAATCAAATCTAAATTTTTCTAATCTTGATTAAGAAAAATAGACTGAGAATTTACCTGCGAAATTACGATGGTCGAGCCTTGCCCAGGCATGACATGCAGCCATCATGTGGTTGAATCAGCTTTGCTTCACAATGCATCACTGCTGTGCTCACATGACTGCCTGGCATCACTTAAACACACTGGGACATTTGACTGCACATCACATGTTTGACATTATTGATACTGCTTGCAATCGTAATGCAATGGACTGGTCTACGGGACCTAAGTTAAGCCTTTAAATAAAAGGGTTATTGAGCTGTTGACAGTGTCATATACAATAAAAGAGCCTGCACAGTGACAGGAAAAAAAATTAACACAAAAAAACCTGCCTACCTAACACAACACCGAAGGTGGACTTGAGTTTAGCGGGAGAGTGGACGAATTCTTTCTTCGCACACTGCGACAGTCACAATATGACATCACACTCTGCGCATATGTCAACATATAAATAACACTTTTTTTTAATAGCCCACTTCAAATAGTTTATTAAAAATAAATAGCTAAAAGCAAAAGATGAAGAAATGTACATGAACAAAAAATTTGTGTTGCATTTACAATCCTGTGAAAACGACTCGGTTACTAACGTAACCTCGGTTCCCTGAGAGGAGGGAACGAGTATTGCGTAAGTAGCTTACGCTATGGGAAAACTCCTTTTCTCGAGAAATATTGAAGTCTTTATGCAAAATGCATTACAGCTGCACAGCATACAGCAATGAGCGAGGCAGCTCGGTCATTGGCTGTGCTGCGGCAATTGCATGAACCTATGACGGGGCGACTCTGAACCCGCTTCCAATGAGCGTGCTTCGAGCCCGCCAAGATGGGGATGGCCAAGGACTATATATTGGGCGCCCCGTCGTCTGAGTTCTTTAGGTTCAATCGACTGAAGCGAACTGACCAAGCACAAGCACGGCAGCTTACGCAATACTCGTTCCCTCCTCTCAGGGAACCGAGGTTACGTTAGTAACCGAGTCGTTCCCTTTCGAGAGGTTCCTCCTATTGCGTAAGTAGCTTACGCTATGGGAACACCATGCAAACGCCGTGCGTGCTGACTTCGCTCTATTAAGCCGGAGGCAGATGCCTGAGCCTTTAAGCAAAGTAATTATCCAACGAGCCGGCCGAAGGCGGGTTTTTTAAGGGACAATGTGGAACGGCCCAATGGGCTTCCAGAGAGATACACAAGCACATTTTATGTACTGATATGCATGAAAAACCCTCTAAGTCAGTCAGAGACGGACCCTATAAGGGAGGAGATAATGTTCAGCATGTACATACTCCAGCCTATGCATAGCTAGACCGACAGTATGTTAGAGTGCAATGAGGGGACCTCTAGGTTATAAAACCTGATAAATGTTGACGGCGAGGCCCAGCCTGCTGCCGCAGAAATATCTTGAATGGGTATCCCACTCGACCACGCCCACGAGGAGGCCATGCCTCTCGTAGAGTGAGCTCTGATGCCCAAGGGGCACTGAAGGCCCTTGGCTTCATAAGCCAGCGCTATAGCATCAACTATCCAGCGCGATATTCTCTGCTTCGAAACAGCCAGACCTTTGGTGCGGCCGCCAAAGCATACGAACAATTGCTCTGTCTGTCTGAACAGGGCAGAACGTTCCAAATATACTCTGAGCGCCCTGACCGGGCAGAGTAAATTAGCGTCGCTTTCGTCCGCTGGAGACGATAGTGCGGCCAAAGATATCACCTGTACTCTGAAGGGTGTAAAGAGCACCTTAGGAATATACCCGTGTTTTGGCCTGAGGACAACTCTGCTGTCGTTAGGTCCAAACTCCAGGCAGGCAGCGCTTGATGACAGCGCGTGCAGGTCGCCCACTCTTTTGACCGAGGCGAGAGCCAGCAAGAGAGCGGTTTTGAGCGAGAGCTGTTTAAGGTGCACAGTTTGGAGGGGTTCGAACGGGGCACTCTTGAGTACGTCCAGGACCGTGGCCAGGTCCCAGATCGGCACTGAGGGGGGGCGCGGGGGATTCATCCTCCTGGCGCCCCTCAGGAAACGAGCAACTAGGTAGTTTTTCCCTAGTGTGCGTCCTTCTACGGGGTCGTGTGATGCCGCTATGGCAGCCACATATACTTTGAGCGTGGAGGGGGTGCGGCCTGCCTCCAACAGCTCTTGTAAGAAAACGAGCACACTCGGTACTTCGCATGTCTCAGGGTTCAGGTTCCTGGATCTACACCAGTCACTGAACACCTTCCATTTCTGGGCATATAAGCGCCTCGTAGAGGGCGCTCGCGCCTCAGTGATGGTTCTCAACACTCCACTGGGGAGGTTCCCGGGAACCCGTTGAGGGGCCATGCATGGAGGGCCCACAGATCGGGGCGGGGATGGAGAATCATCCCGCTGGCCTGCCTGAGGAAGTCCAGCCTCAGCGGAATCGGCCATGGAGCAGATTGCATCATCTGCATCAGTTCCAGAAAACACGTCTGGTTCTTCCAGAGTGGGGCTACCAGGAGCACTGCACATTTCTCCTCCCTGATCCGACTGATGACCTGAGGTAGCATCGCGACCGGAGGGAAGGCATACAGCGGGCGGCTCGGCCAGATTTGGGCGAGCGCGTCTGTGCTCTTTGAAAAGAAGAGAGGGCAGTGCGCATTTTCCTTGGAGGCAAAGAGGTCGACCTCTGCTCTGCCAAAGGTCCTCTCCTCTGCTCTTGCCATAACCACTGAATCGTCAGGGGGTGGAGAGACCATTCTCCTGGGAGAACTTTGTCTCTGGACAGCATGTCCGCTCCCTGGAAGAACCCCTGGCACATGCGCTGCTCTCAGCGAGCGCAGGTTGCGCTAGGGCCATAGGAGGAGCTCCCTGGCCATCGAGTGCAGGGAGCTCGATCTGAGTCCACCCTGACGATTTATGTACGAGACTACCGTCATGTTCTCCGTTCGGACTAGGACGTGCTCGTCCTTCAGGTACGGAAGCAGGGCTCTGAGAGCCAAAGCGACCGCTTTCAATTCCAGACAGTTTATATGTAGGCGCTTCTCCGGGTTTGACCACAAGCCGGAGACAGGCCTGCCCTCGTAAAGGGCCCCCCAACCTATTTTGGAGGCATCTGTCGTGATAATTTTTCTCCTTGTGTTCACGCCCAAACTCACACCGGACTGATACCAGTCGACAGCTTTCCAGGGCGTCAGGGCTCTTACGCAGCCGTGATTTGTCTGAGATCTAGAATGGGGCGGAGACCACCATCCTTCTTCGGGACGAGAAAATATCGACTGTAAAAACCTGCCTCTCTCATAGAGGGAGGGACTATTTCTATAGCGCCTTTCTCTATCAGTTTGAGCACCTCGGTGCGTAGAACATGTGAAACATCTTTTCTCACTTTCGTCTCGACCACTGCTGTGAAGCGGGGTGGTCTGCGAGCGAATTGAAGCGAGTAACCGTGTTTTATTATGTTCAAAACCCATTTCGGCATGTCGGGGATATTTTCCCAAGCTTTCGCTCGCACAGATATGGGCTGAATATTGGCTGGGGGCGTGTCGCAGTGACGCATGGCTCCCGCCGGCAAATCGCCTTGTGCTAATACCGAGCTTATAGCTCTCAGAGGCGCGGGCGCGCGCTGAGCAGCTTTGTTGAATGCCGAGTGCAGGGGTGCGTGTGAGATTACAGGCACGCTCGCCGTAAAGCTCACAGTGTGAGATGGGGAAATGTTTAAGACTGTATGGACAGTGCTTATGGGTGGGGGTGCATAAACTGTGGTAGGCACGCGCGCCACTTTCATAAAACTTCCCGCCCGTGGCGGGAGGTCTTTGGCCATAGAAACAGTGTTTGTGAGTTGGGGTGCGTGCATAACAGCGGGCACACGCGTTACTCTTATAGGATTTCCCGCTTTTACTGGGGAAGTGTTTATAACTGTGGGTACAGTGCTTATGTGTAGTGGTGCATACGTGACAGTTGGCACACAATCTACATTTATGGGGCGTCCAGCCTGAGCTGGGAAAGCATTTGGCACTGTTTTGACAGTTTTGATATGTGGGAATGCGCACTTTGGTGTGGACACGTGACCCTTTAATGACACAGGCAGAAAATGGCTCTTTATGTGATTTCTGTGTGTCGCCGTAAAAACGGCATTTGTTTGCAGGTGAGCGAGCTGTGTGGCTGGCACATTGGCTGATGTACAGACATTTCCAGCCGCCTGTAAGGGGACTGGGTAATGCTTTAAGCGTTTTGGAGAGAACGGTCCGGCTTTTGCGAGACACGCGCTCTCCCTTTTTCTCCCTGTAGCTAGGAGGACTTACGAGGCTCTGGGTTCAGCACAATCTTGGGCCGAGGTCCCCGTCGCTCGGGCGGTTGCTTCCTGTTGGTAGAGCGCGAGCGGCGTCGAAAGTCAGTTTCAGGTCTGGGCTGAGAGACGGGAGGCTCCGTCTTAGCTCGCTGCTGCTGAGGCGGCCTTTGGCGGCTCTGCGATGAGCTAGATCGCTTGGGCAGGAAGTGACGCATAGCCTGCGAATCCTTACGGGCTTCGGTGAAGCGCTCAGCGAACTCCTTCACCGCTGGTCCGAACAGGCCGCTTTGGGAGATAGGCGCGTCGAGGAATGACGCCTTATCTGCATCCTTCATCTCTGTTAGCGTCAGCCACAGATGGCGCTCAAGGACAGTCAGGTTAGCCATAGCACGGCCGATGGATTGGGCGGTGGCCTTTGTGGCTCGCAGTGCTATGTCGGTGGCGCTGTGCAGGTCTTTGAATGCCTCAGGATCAGGTCCAGACCCGTCCATACTGCGGAGAAGTTTAGCTTGAAACACCTGGAGGACAGCCATAGAGTGAAGCGCTGATGCAGCTTGGCCGGCGGCGGCGTATGCGCGACCGGCGAGAGCTGAAGTAGACCGGCAAGGCTTCGAGGGATGAGAAGCTTTAGCTTTCCATCCAGCGTTGGAGGGTGGACACAGATGATTGGCCACAGCCTCCTCGAGGGGCGGAGTCCCCTCATAACCTCTTTCTTTCGCGCCGTCCACAGAGGAGAGCGACAAAGAAAAAGAAGGCTTCAGGCGAGCGGAGTGCGGGGCTTTCCACGACTTCGTGAGTTCGTCGTGAACTTCCGGGAAGAAAGGGGAGGGCCTTTGTCGAGGGGCCTGTCGGCGCCCCTGCAGGAACCACTCGTCCAGTCGGCTGCGGGCGGGTTCTTCCGGGGAAGACCAATCGAGCCCGAGGTCTTCCACGGCCTTAGATAGGATGCGGACGATCTCTGAGTCCATGCTGGAGCCCACGCTCGTGCCCGCTAATGTCGATGGCGCGGGGTCGAAGGACGAGCCCGGCCAGTCGTCGGATGCAGCATCACAGGAAAGGCTGTCATCCTTGTCGTCGTCATCCCCTGACGCGCCAAACGAGACGAGCCCCATCGCTCCGCTGGAGGGGTGCTGGTCCGCCTGTGTGAACTGGACTGGCGGCGGGGAATCTTCGGGAGGCTCTGGCGGCCTCTGTGAGCGGCGCTTCTTCTTGCGCGGCTCGACCAGAGGGGATGGCAGCACGGAGGAAGTGGGCTCTTTCGCGGTGAAAACGGCGAAGCGAGCGCGCAGCTCGGTGAGGCCCAGGGCGTCACACTCGGGACATCCGCCTCGAGTAAGGGCAGCCTCTGCGTGGTCCGGTCCCAAGCAGCGGGTGCAAATGATGTGACGATCCCCGTCCTGAAGAGGGCCTCGACACGAGGCGCAGGAAGGCATTTGAAACAACGCCTTGTAATTTGCTCTTTTAGAAAGTGTCGCGGGGGCCAACACTGTTAGCTTTGAAAAGGATATAAAAGGTGATGCGCGCCGGATGGCTTAGCAGAAGGCGATCGAAGGCGGCTGAAGGCGCCGGCGTCCTCGAAGCAGTCCTGCTGTAGGCTTGTCGACGGCGGCGGCGAAAAGACTCCAAGAAATCCAGAGGATCCAGCGAAGAGAAGGTCTTTGCTGAAGGAGATTAAATCTAAAGAACTCAGACGACGGGGCGCCCAATATATAGTCCTTGGCCATCTTGGCGGGCTCTGACGCGCGCGGGCGCGAAGCACGCTCATTGGAAGCAGGTTCAGAGTCGCCCCGTCATAGGTTCGTGCAATTGCCGCAGCACAGCCAATGACCGAGCTGCCTCACTCATTGCTGTATGCTGTGCAGCTGCTATGCGTTTTACATAAAGACTTCAATATTTCTCGAGAAAAGGAGTTTTCCCATTGCGTAAGCTACTTACGCAATAGGAGGAACCTCTCGAAAGGGAACAGCACCCGTACTTCCCGTGCCCCTGCCCCTCCCCCATCATGAGTGGACACGCCCCTACTGCTGATTGGATACATGTTTGTTGTGGTGCTTGGTCAGATCCACTTATAAACAGCCTTTCTCAGAATTCGCTTACTTCACCTTTAAGAAAATATCTTCATTAGCATATGTCTTCATCTGTTACTTCAGTGCAATTAAAAGACTTATAAAAAAAGGCTTTCCCATTGATTCCAGGAACCCAAAGAGGCATTTCTCAGAAAATTATGAATTATTTGGTAAGACTTTACAATAAGATTTCATTTGTCCATCAATGTCTTAACCAACATGAACTAAGCAATACATTTGTTACTGTATTTGTTCATCTTTGTTAACGTTAGTTAATAAAAATACAGCTGTTGTTCATTGTTTGTTCATGTTACTTCACAGTGCATTAACTAATATAAACAAATACAACTTTTGATTTTAATAATGTATTAGTAAATGTTGAAATTAAAAAAGATTAACAAATGCTGTAGAACAGAAGAGCAGTTCATTATTAGTACATGTTAACTAATGTAGTTAAATAATGTTAACTACTGAAAACTTATTGTAAAGTGTTACCAATTATTCTGTAAGTGTTCAGCTATTTATTTTAATTCACATTATTATTGTTATTAATAATAAAAAATTAATCAGCAACTGACACTTCAATGCATGATGAATCAATTTGGTTTGTCTATTAATATCCATGCAGTTACATAATAATAATAATAATAATAATAAGGTGATAATGATTATTATTATTACTATTTTTAAAATTACTAAATGTTAAAAATTAATAATCTGAAAGTGGGGAGTTCCTCTATGCAGCTTTCCTATAATAGTGCAGCTTTCAGAGGAAGTGTGTGAGTCTGAATCACTACTGTGTGGAACCACCGTCATTACATGAGAGGCAGTGAATTCGAGTCACTTATATTTATTTTGGCACGTTGACGGATCATGAGAGGAGCTTTCTACCAGACTATGCAACTGAAAACAACGGGTGAGGAAATAAAAATATGAGATTAGGGTTTTTTTATAGTTATGAAAGTGTTAATATGTCAAACGAGCATGTTCAAAAACAATTGTTTTTAGTAACAACTGAACATACCGGTATTACACACCCTGTCTAGACAGTGAATTTCTTAAGATGTTCTTCACATTATTTGAGGATTATTAAGTCAGTTTATTAACTGAATGAAAAGAAAAACGCCGTTAAAACGTGATTAGCCTAATTACTAAAAGTATTTACATTCGTGTTTTGTTAGAAATCGCTCACAATAACAGACTGGAAAGCTACACGAAAAGCATTTTTCACAACAATGGACTGATGTCATAACACCAACAAAACCACAAACATGTTGTTAACTGTACCTATAAATGCAAGCAGTGTTCAAGTGCAGCGGGATCTGTTTTGAATCTCATCTATGTGCTCTAGCGGTAGGCCTCACACCATCCTGGGGCTTTCCTACTGAGAGTGAACGGAAAGTAGCGTCCGCTTGCTTGGCGTGAAGTCCGGCTTTGGACCGCTGGACGCCGGTGCGTCGCAGTAACTGGTGGAGTGCAAGAGCGACATCTGGCGTTACCTGAAAGCAATCATGACCGGTATGAGCTTTATTCTACATTATCCAAGGTTCAGTGCATGTGAAGTATACAGGTAACATTTTGTATCGCATCATGAATGTATTGAAAACCTACTAAAATCCACCATGGTAAACTAGTAACTACAGTATTTAGTTACTATAACCTAATTGGAAACTGCCTGGTTACAACAGTTAGACTTAGGTGAATGTTTGGTGGAATTTGGCTGTGCTGTTTGAGTTTTGCAGGTATAACAGCATCTTTATTTAAGAGTTATTTGAAAGGCTTTTAATTAGCTGGTTAGCATTCAGAGTATGTAATACTATTGTGCTTAATTGTCCACATCATTTAGTGTGTCTGGTGGAAGCATTTATGGCCAGTTTCCCCGAAATGAGGATTGTCAGTTCTTAAACACCACATCTTTTTTTCAAAGAAACTGTCCTTTTTAAGTTTTAGCAGAGCTTTAAAGTTGTCTTGAAATCAAAATGGACCCTATTTACTTTGTAAGAGCACATTACTAGTCTTGTGGTGATCAATTAATCCGTGCAAGTTAATACACAGAAACAAATTGTTTGTCATGGTAATTTTGAATCAAAATCTGAAAATTTGCTTCTGCTCTGGAATGGCGTTCCTTCTCTGATAACATCAATTTGCCATCTTGGGTTGAATATCTTTCTGTCTTTCTGAATATATTTATCCGTCAATCTGCTATGAGCAAGGGATGGAGAGGAGGTGCGCTAAAGTAAAAACCCGCCCTCTATTCAATATTTTGTTTCACTTGTTTCACATCTCATTGATCTTATTTTGAATAATTCATTCATGTTTATGTTTCACATTTGGCTGAAAAAGTTCCACATGCAGATTTAGCTCATGTTGGTCATCATACAAATCCGCTGTGATGACCAAAAGAAAGCTGCATGGTTTGAAAGTGACTTCAGTGTGAGCCAGCAAAGTTTTGACTAAATTCTCAAATGTGACTGCACTTTTATCCAATCAGTTAAAAAGGGTTGGTTCACCCAAAAATGAAAATTCAGAAATTACTCGCCCTCATGTTGTTCCAACCCCATAAGACTTACGTTCATCTTAGGAACACAAATTAAGATATTTTTGATAAAATCAGAGCTGTCTCACTCCTTCATAGGCTTCTAGGCAATTTCATTCTACCGGTCAAGAAAAGTTAGTAAAAACATTGTTAAAATAGTCCAAGTGACCACAGTGGCTCAATCTTACGTTTATCAAGCGACGAGAATACTTTTTGTGCGCAAAAAACCCCCAAAATAACAACTTTATTCAAATATTAATTTGCGTCATCTTCTCAGTTCTCGCTCATGCATCGTGGCGCTCTCGGGAACTCACATCAGAGGCCCGGCAGAATAAAATTCTGGAAGAAAACACGGAAGAAAATGAATAGTTGAATAAAGTTGTTATTTTTTTGTTTTTTGCACACAAACAGTATTCTGTCTCACTAGCTCTCAGATTTCAGTCTTAAGGGGTTCAGATTTCAGCTCTCAGAAAGTTTTAAGGGGTTGGAACAACATGAGGGTGAGTAATTACTGACAGAATTTTCATTTTTGGGTGAACTATCCCTTTAAGATATTTTTAAAGGAGAACTCCGGTCAATTTTAACATTGAGCTCATTTTTTTGTACATTTGGAGTGCTGTCAGTACAGACAAAAACGACAAAAATCGGTGTTGCCTAGACCGTGTTATCCTCTTTTTAAAATTCGCACCCTGTTGACTTCAATGGGGCAAGTTCTAAACCTGCTTTTAGCCTCTTAACAACCTTAATGTGTCATTACAAGTGCACAGCCATGTGAGTGGTGTTATTAAGAGTGACCACGGTCAATCTGACTGCAGTAAATGTGAAAGATATGAATAAAAATGATGTTTATTCAGCCAGCTCACATACCCGTATTTACTTCCTGTTTTCGTTCGAAGTCCACAGTAGTCGATTGTCGAGTTCGCGCGCGCGATCATTGGTAACTAATATAACTAATAGTAGTAGTAAAGACATCGTTAAAATAGTCCATGTGACTACAGTGGTTTAACCTTAATGTTATGAAGAGACGAGAATACTTTTTGCACCCTGCAAAAAACCCTGCATAAACCCGGCCCTTCCTTACAATCGATAGCAAGATTGCATTCAGATCAAGTCCCCACCCTAGCGGCCCTATATATTTTTTGATAATCTGTTTGGATGTACACCACAATACGTAAGAAAAGATCCATTGCTACTACATCAATCACTTTATGACTTTATGGAATCTGCAAACTTTTGTTCAGATTTTGATAGTGCTGTGCTACTAACTGGAAACATTTGTCAATTATAGTCATTTCTATTCTGCAAAAGACTCTGGAGGTTTGTTTTTGGAAGGTTTCTGCTGGTGCAGATTTCTTTTGGGCCTACTTCTTGTAGTCCTGTTTGTTAGGACAGACCTTGGATTTTGCCAGTTTGCATCTCTCTCTCTCTCTCTCTCTCTCTTGCTCTCTCTCTCTTGCTCTCTCTCTCTTGCTCTCTCTCTCTCTCTCTCTCTCTCTCTCTTGCTCTCTCTCTCTCTCTCTCTCTCTCTCTCTCTGTCTTGCGCTCTCTCTCTCTCTTGCTCTCTCTCTCTTGCTCTCTCTCTCTCTTGCTCTCTCTCTCTCTCTCTCTCTTGCGCTCTCTCTCTCTCTCGCTTGCGCTCTCTCTCTCATTAATAAACATCTCACTGACACAATGAGTTCCACTATTCCTCCTCCATCATTGTCTCAATAAACTCCAGAGAGAAAGAAAGTGTGGGAGTTTGTCGGACCGAGGAGACGCTGTCAGTGAGAAGGCAAGTGAGACGAGGCACAGGAATCTGCCCAGAGCTGAAGGGATGCCGTGAGCTGAACACCCTGCAAAAACCCAGTGATTGACTTTAAAAAGAGAGATCTGAGAAAGCGCAAGAACCAGACGCTTTACAGAGGATTTAGTTTGCTTGCTTGTTTTTTTGTTGTTGTAAAAAGATTTTGAAGGATTTAATAATTTTATTTCAGAAGTGGTTGGTGGGAGCTTTTCAGGGAGTTTCTATTTCGGTTGATTTGGCTTTCTGAGTATTGGATCAACAAGTTAGTTTACTTTCTTAATTCTGTACTTTAGGACATTAGAGGATAATGTGAGTTGCAAGACAACAGGCTGCTCTCTTATATATTCAGCATTTGTTAGTTATAGATAACCAAGGGGTTATCTAAATAAATATTTTTGTGACTTTAAGAGTTGTTTGTGAGCTGATATTCTTATGCCCATGGCTGTCCCGGAACATGTTGCCACCCGGAGGTTGGCACTGGACTGCCGTACCCTGCTGGATCACCGCCCAAGCCGTGGTAAGAGGTCCTGTCTCTGCTAGGATACTGATGTATTCTTCTCACAGAATCAGATTTGCTCAGTAGAATGCCATTGTGCTCATGGAGCAACTCTGAAGTGATGTCATTTCACATTTAAGTGCAAATGGCTTGAGAATCTCTAACTTAAAGGGATAGTTCACCCAAAAAAGTCAATGGGGCCAATCATCTGTTTGGTTACCCATATTCTTCAAAATATATTTTGTGTTCAGCAGAAGAAAGAAACTCATACAGGTTTGTAACAACTTGAGGGTGAGTAAATGGGACCCATTTTAACAATCTACGCACATGGTCTAAAGCACACGGCGCAAGTGCACTTAGGGCGTGTCCGAATTTCCTTTTGCTAGTTTAAAGATGGGGAAAAAAGGTTGGTTGGTGTGTTTTGGGCGTAACGTGCAATAAACCAATCAGAGTCTTATCTCCCATTCCCTATTTACATGGCAAAATTTGCAAGTGGAAAGACTGAATGCTTCTCCAGAGAACGGATCTGCTCATGCGCGAGGTTAAAGCGCTCAAGCAGACCATCTACAGGACAAGCCTAATTCCACCATATCGCTATGTACACAATAATAATCTTTTACATTGTAATCCTTTTATTTTTTAATATTTAACAAGTTTATGTGCTGCTGCGTGTCCCTGTTTGTGTAATAAGCCTTTTAAATAACAAAATACTGCGCCATTGACTTTAGACCAGGTTTCAGTTGGTCAATGGCGCAGTCTATTTCAGTTGCCTCAATATAACAATGTGCCAACAATGCGCCTGAATACACCACGTTTTCAGACCAGCACGTCCATGGGCGCACAAATGTATTTGCTTTATAAACAACGTGGTGCAGGACGTGAAAATGATAACTGCGTCAGGCTGAAACTAGCAAAAAACACTTGCGTCGTGCCGCATTGCGCCAGGGTGTATGATAGGCCCCAATGATGACACAATTTTCAGGTTGAACTATCCCTTTAAATGCAGTGTCAGCTGGTGGGTTTTAAAATAGAGGAAGCACACTAAATAATAGAGGTCTGGGGATCCCCTCCCCAGGATTTTTTCTTCTTTTTTTGGGGTCACTTTTAGACAGAAAATGGCACATATTCAGGACAGCAATATAATTTCACTAACCTAGCCTATCACTTGAAGCAAACATCTATCCTTCTGTCCCTTTAAATGTCCGTGTTAAAGTGTTAAGTGAAGCTGATTGATTTCATTTGTAGCTGCTGTTAAACGGTAGCTTGGTAAATGTGTTGCCGATCAAATATTTGATATCTCTCTCTATAATTAAGGTAGTTGGTACATTATCAGTGGTAGCAGTTCAAACTCATGTAATCTACGTATCGTGTAATTTTCGTCTCCACGATGATTGGTTGATATACCAAGGCCAAGGGTGGCTGTAGGCTCCTTTGTGATTTTTTTGTTGTTGCTCTTAACACTCTAACCGCTGAAAGTGAAATACTCAAATGGTGATTTGCATTTTTTATTTTTTTTTTACCAACAGAGACAAGTCTCCTGCTATGGATTTTGCCTTCGCTCGCCTTAGCACAGTTTTAACGATTGTAATTACACCAGCAGATTTGGGACGTTCGGGAAAGAGCAGCGGTGGTTCCGACTTACTTCAGTAATATTTTTTGGTGTTACAGTGGTGAAATTGGATGTCTGAGAAACACATTCTGAGAAATGAAATTAATAACTTGCAATTTTATTAACATTAAATTGTCCTTCTTCCATTTTTACCTGACAAGACGCCACTGCTTATGTATTGTATGTTTTGAGGTGAAAAGACAAGTACAAAGTGTAAGAATGTTGTCTGCAAATGCAAAGCGTGCAATGAATGCAATGGTGCAAGATTGGTGTGGATCATGGATGCTAGTGTTGCTAATGCTATGCAGTTGCTAAGTTGTACTGGGTCATTGCTAGATGGTTGCCAGGGTATTCTGGGTGGCTGCTATGTGGTTGTTTACTAATCCAAGTCAAAAGCACCATTATTTCTTGCAAGTGATGACAGTGCGGAGATACCTGGAGTCTGCAATCTTGACAGATTTATTTATTGCGTCGTCTTGGAAACACTCATCTGTGACACTTGGCATCTGTGCTCTGGTTGGTTTTAATTAAGCACATTTAGTTGCTAATTGGCCAAGCCAAATTCCTGTATAAATGTCACAAAAAATGTGTGCATTCATAATTGCTCCAGCACAACAACTGGTGTCAAATGAATATTATCTTTTTAGTTTTTTGACATTTTTAGTATTTGCATCAGATTTGCTTTGACATTCAAAAAAACCTTTGATTACTATTGTAGTCCAGCAGTGTTGATTTATATATTATTGTACTATTTATTCGTATTTTAAAATGGCTTTTATTTTTTTATATTATCAGTTTTTAGTTTCATTTTAGTGTCAGTGATTTTTTTGTGTTTGTCATTTTTTAAATAATTCAGTTTAGCTGTAATTTATTTTTATTTCAGTTTTTAGTCATTTTAGTAACTTATTTTTTTAATTGCAAAGGCAAAAATTCTTTCAAGTTATTCATCTAATATTTATATTTGATTTTTATCTTGAACAAAAGCCATTTTAATAGTTCTGTTTTAGTTAACAATAATGACACTGATATATTCTAGTTTTGATCTTGTTTAGATACAATCACACCATGTTCCTTTAAAAGTGTTTCAGATAAGATGTCTGTCATTGTATTTGCATAACTCGAAGGCAATCTAGTGCCACTGCCAGCAGAATTTTTAGCATGTGTGAAAGCCTACACATCAGCGGTGCTGTTTGTGTGTAGCATGTTTTCCACAGCACACACATGTGAGAGGAGGAGAGAGTGTGTAGGAGGAGAATGATGGATTGCAGGAGGAAAACCATGCAGTTTGAGAGAGAGAAAGGCTATGCTTGGAATAGCATACTAACATACTGCTCTAAAGCCCTATTCTTGCGGTAATTATTTCCCAGGGGGACGTTAAGTAATTTCAGCATTTACAGGTGGTAGTCTGTGATTTAATTGCCATCTGATTCGGAAACGTTAGTGTTTTTTTCTTATGTCCCTGGAGAAAATTCCAGGCTGAATTAACTACTGTTTTTAGACAAACTCCAAGGTCGTGTGGGAATTTAATTCCTGTCTGAATCAATAAAGTTTAGAAGGAGGAACTGATGGAAAAATCTTTTTCAACCACTGCTATGTGACAGCCATTCACACTTACAATGGCTGAATTAGTTGCAACAGGTGTGTAAAGCATAACATTTTCTATTTATTTATATATTTTATTAAAGAGTTTCTCGTAAAGGCCAGAGATTTTAAATATTTGTACAATTTATGATTTATATGAATTTATGTATAGTATTGTGTATACAGTAAATTAAAATAATTGATCTTTACTTATATTAATATATAATGTCGTATCTAATCCATACCATGTGAGAAGTAAACTTCCAGGTTTGTTTGTCCTGCATGCATGATCGATCTGAATGCGTGAGTTTGTTGTTCTAAAGAGCGACACAAATTATTATTATTTACAGACAACCTCCTGATGAATAATTACTGTCCGAATAGGGCTTTTTTCTGCTATTTATACACTACCATTCAAAGGTTTGGTGTAAGTTTAATAAAAAAAGAAGAAGAAATTATTATTTTAATCTAGCAATAATGCATTAAATTGATCAAAATTTACAGTAAAGACATTTATAATGTTTCAAAAGATTTCTATTTCAATGTTCTTTTTAACTTTATATTCATTAAAGAATCCTTAAATGTATTCACAAAATGTATTTCACAAAAATGTTAAGCAGCACAACTGTTTCCAACATTGATAATAATAAGAAATGTTTCTTGATCGGCAAATAAGCATATTAGAATGATTATTGAAGGATCATGTGACATGAGTCAAGAGTAATGATGCTCAAATTCCAGATTTGCCAACACAGGAATAAATGAATATAAATACATTTTAGAATTTATTCTTGAAATATATTAAAAAAGAAAACAGTTATACTAAATTGTAATAATATTTCTCAATATTACTATACTGTATTTTTGATCAAATAAATGCAGCATTGGTGAGCATGAGAGACCTCTTACAGAGTCACAGACCCCAAACTGTGGAATGGTAGTGTATGTTTTTTTGCAGTACATACATTGTTTTCAGTATTTTCATTAATATTTTTGACAATATTGAGAATAAATGGCTCTTTTCTCTTTCAGGACATTGTAATGTTTCTTTAAATATGGACATTATTTATATGTCAGTTTTTCTTTTTTTTCTTTTTTTTCATTTATTAAGAATCAGTGATACTCTACTGTAAGCAGTACACTAGTATTTGATTCTGAATCTGAACACAACCAGAGAGAGAGAGAGAGAGAGAGAGAGAGAGAGAGAGAGAGAGAGAGAGAGAGAGATGTTGAGAATGTGGGAGGAGCTTCTGCTGAGAATGAATGAGCACAACCCACTCTCTCCTCCTCTCTCTCTCTCTCTGGCTCCTCCTTCTTTGAGTGGTGATTGGCGAGCAGAAGGTGTACACTCGTGCATGTAAAATGAGCTTTATTCTTTTGAGACCTGTATGTGCAGGCGTGTGCAATAGCCAAAGTCATCCCAGCAGCATCATAGCTTTCTCCATCACTGTCCATTAGCATGTGTGAATGCTCCCGTTTTTGCATCGCATCAATTCCAGACGTCAGAGCAGCAAGACCGCATGTGTATGAGCGTGTAGATTGAGTGTCTCCAAAAATCTCTCTGTGGCTGCATCTAAGACGCTGCAGGGAAGGATTGAGAAGAGAGAGCACCTTCACTAACATCAAGAGCAATGTATGGTAAGTGCTGAGCTTGTCTGTGTGTGTGTGTCCTGCAGGCTTAATAAAGGGAAACCCGAATCTTTCCTGACAGCATTCCTTGAGTGCTCATGCATGACTTCTCTTTAGTGCACTCAGTAACTCGTGATAAACGCAAGTGTGCATGCTGGATCTGTCCAACAGACGCTGTCATGAGATTGATTCATGGTAGGTTTCTTTGATCGCTATCATGGTGATGGGCTTCTTATGAAAGACAAAGTTTTCTAAGTGTGTGTCCATTTGATCTGCTGAATTGTCTTGGAGATGCCTTGGATGTCTTGGAGACACTGTGTATGTTCGGTGACCCTTTAGTGCAGTTACTTAGTTGTGTTGTTAACAGATCACATTACGAATGGATGTTTATCAATTCAAATGTGTCAGGACACAATTCACCTCCTGTTGACAAGTTAACACGGCATGCATGTCAGCTAATTATGTCACAGTAGAGCTGATTAATGCAATCATAGATATTGCTGTCAGGCGCTTCCTTAAACTGCTTTCAACTCTTGCAGGTTCTACAGTTACATTTTTAGGAACACAGCCAAAAATTTAGGGCGACCTTCTGACAGAAATTAATTTTCTCATTATGGGGAGATATTTGCTCCATTAAATTTAATTCCATGGGCTTTTTAAAAAAAGCTTTTTAAGGGGATTGTTTTTACCTTAAGTGCCATCTTTTATGTCAAATTATTAAACTTACACATTTGTTTAAAAAAATAATTGGTAACACTTTATTTTAAGGTGCTTGTAATAAGCAGTAATTAACAGTTAATAAGACACTTATAAGACCTTATAAGATGCATATAAGATGCATATAAGCATTAACTAATTATAATAAATAAATTAAATTAAATAATACATTTCTCAAGTATCAATACATTGCACTTTTAGAACAGCCGAACAAACATAAATGGTAACACAAACTCCCAGTCACTTAAAAAATGTACCTTCCCAAGAGGGAGTAGTTTCCCTGATCTCTTCAGGGCCTGAACCTTTAATTAACCCTTATATGAAGTAGTTAATGCTTATATGCATCTTATTTGCATCTTATAAGGTCTTATAAGTGTCTTATTAACTGTTAATTACTGCTTATTACAAGCACCTTAAAATAAAGTGTTACCAAATAATTAAAACAAATTAAATTTGAACATGAAGACACAATCTGGCTGTTACTAGTCAAATGAACCACCGGTAGTGTTAGGGGACAGATTGATCATCTTTCTATATTTATATTAATGTGCAGCCTTCATTGAAACGCACACACACACGCACACAAAAAGAGATCGGAGATCACGTTGCACAAACACATAAACATTCAGAAGCACAGAAACATACTGAAAAGCTAAAAAGCTACAGCAAAGTGGTAATGTATCTGTTTTTGAAGCATTTAAACTTGCAGCTTTATTATTATTAGAGAGATGCTGCACAGACTAGGGATGTAAACCAATGACCGTTTGACCGATGGTTGACCGTATCAACATTAACCGCTCAAAGACGTCGGTAGTCGGTAAAAAAAAAGTGATCTCTAAATTAGGCTATTATATAGACAGTGGACTAAACGCTACTACAGTTAGCCATCTCATTCCAAGATATTTTTGTGTGAAGTGAACAAATCCCTCACACTCAATTTTTCATAACTCGCCTGTTTGTACTTAATAAACCAATAAAAACATTTGGCGCGAGGTCACAGCGTTTTGGGTTCGCGCGCTCACAAGGTTTGCGAAAAGTAAAGGCTACAGGCTAAAACACTCGAGGTTAGAGCCAGGGCAAACGACAGGATGAAGCGTGCAAAGAAAAGTAGTATGTGGGACCATTTCACCAAAAAGAATGACACAGATGTAAGTTGCAACTTGTGTGATACGGTGCTTAAATACAGTAGTAGCACATCATCTATGATGTATCACCTGAAAACGCGACACCCGCAAGCCTCTTCGGGTGAGAAAGGTAGCCAAAGCCAACCTACCGTGTCATCTATGCTAGCTGGTAGGAAATGTGATGAACAGCGCTCAGAGACTATTATAGTGTGTGTGTGAGTGGGAGGCAGAGAGATGCGACAGAGTTGCGAAATTGCAGGTGCGGCTCGAAATGGCTGTTATTTCAAATAGTGTAGCATATTTTAAACTAATCTGTTAACCGGTTTCAACCGGCTAATGAGGCTCGGTGGTCGGTCAAGAAAATGTTTAGTTTTCGCCATCCCTAGCACAGACGCAGATAATGCACATGCACAACCTCTCTCTATCTGTCGATAATTATTTAAAATAAATTGGCTGTTATCTTTCCAAAAAAACTTTTTTAAATCAGACATCTCTGTACATTATACTAGATCAGAATACTAGATCCGTTGCTAAAATAAAGCATCGGGTGGTTTCTTGCCATCACCACGGCGTTCATTCAGATCCAATTTCTGGGAAAATTTCGGCCAAGCTTTATCTGTCGGACAGATGGCTTCACATTTGACTGTAGAATACTGAATAGAGTATGATCAACTCAATGACTGCAAGGTGCCCAGATGTGGCTGCAAAACAAGCCCAAATCAAAAGTGGTGCTGTACATTATGGCCAAACGTCTCCACTTTATTCTCGTCTGTCCAAAGGACATTGTTCCAGAAGTCTTGTGGGTTTGTTTTTCAGATGCAACTTTGCAAACCTAAACCGTGCTTCCATGTTCTTTATAGAGAGAAGAGGCTTTCTCCGGGCAACCCTTCCAAACAAGCCATACTTGTTCAGTCTTTTTCTAATTGTACTGCCATGAACTTTAACATTTAACATGCCAGCTGAGGCCTGCAGAGTCGGAGATGTAGCTCTTGGGTTTTTTGCAGTTTCTCTGAGCAGTACACGGTCTTACCTTGGGGTGATTTTTGCTGGGACGTCCACTCCTGGAAAAGATTGCCAACTGTCTTGATTGTTTTCCACTTGTGAATAATCTTCCTCACTGTAGAATGATGGACTTCAGAATGTTTGGAAATGGCCTTGTAACCCTTCCTAGATTGATAGGCAGCAACAATTGCTTCAAGATAATTTCTGATGTATTTTCTCGTTGGCTTTGTGTTAACACACACCTTGAATGCTCTAGACCAGCAAACTGCCAAAACTTCTGCATTTATAGAATTGGTCACTGATGATCAATTAATTAAAGGCATTTGATTAGAAGCTCCTGACTGCTACTTACGGTACCCTCTTAATTCCTATGGAAGCAGTAAGGGTGTACATAGTTTGTCATACATGGCTTCTCCATTTTGGCCTAGTTTTTGTTAAATAAACCATGACACAGTGTAATATGTCATGTGATGATGTTCATCTGAGGTTGTATTTACCAAAATGTAAGAGCTATCAAGGACCAGAGTTTTTTTTAATTATGTCCTGATACTTAAAACCATAGAATTCAAAAGGGTGTACTTTCTTTTTCACATGACTTTATATAGCCAGATCACAAGAAAGAATACAAAGCCCACATATGGCTTAATATTCATTTCTTTGGTAAACAAAGCTTTGTACTTAACTTGTGTCCCAATATCCACGTAAAACTGCATACCACCGCTGCTGGTATCATGCCATCGTGGTGGTGCGATTGTCACGCTCACTGGCACAGCTCTACATTAGATTCACCTTTACTGTCAATGTGCAATCTATGATCATTGTGGAAATATTCATCGATTTTTCTTAATTCAATTGACATCATTACTTATATAGGCCCAGATTTACTTACAGCGTGTGTCAGCGCAAACCCTTTTTTGGTGTTAAAAGACTGCTGTCAGGATTTACTAAAGACATGCAGTGAAAAATCTGTGCTGAAAAGGCATGGACACAATTATCTTTGCGACTGACCTTATTGCATATGCATTTGTTGGAGTTTCCCCTTCAGGTGCAAAATTTATGGGAGGAGAGTATTTAAATGAATCATGCAAGGTGATTTACTAAGGTTTGCGCTCATCAATTTACTGGTATTTTCACCATTATTTACTGCCCCCAAAAATTACGTCTTAAACCAGATGTTAATTTGCGCTGCTCTTGGTAGATTGCGTTGGTCATGGAAATTATCCGGATGCGTCTGTGTTCTTTAATTTGAGTCTTGTCAGTAGATCACGCGCAGAACTTTCCACTCCCATCTGTGCTTTTTTTTTTTTTTTTTTGCTCTCATGCTAATTTGCTCTGTTTAATAAATTTGGCCCATAGTTTTTGAAATCATGTTATTGTCTATCCTGGGCAGCTGATGGTTTCAGGTGTGTGTGTGTGTGTGTGTGTGTGTGTGTGTGTGTGTGTGTGTGTGTGTGTGTGTGTGTGTGTGTGTGTGTGTGTGTGTGTGTGTGTGTGTGTGTGTGTGTGTGTGTGTGTGTGTGTGTGTGTGTGTGTGTGTGTGTGTGTGTGTGTGTGTGTGTGTGTGTGTGTGTGTGTGTGTGTGTGTGTGTGTGTGTGTGTGTGTGTGTGTGTGTGTGTGTGTGTGTGCTGAAGATGTCTGTTGAGACGGCCCTTCTCCCATCTCGTGTAAAAATAGAAGATTGTGGTCCCTGGCTGTGTGTTATATAACATTCCTGAAGGGCAGCACAGCATCTCCTAATGCTGACCCACTGAGCTGTTCACATTGCTGAATGTGTGTGTGTATCCATATGTGTTTGTTGCAGTTGTATTTCTGTACTAATAGTGAGATCTCAATACAAATAGTGAAATTAATATGTAGAAACAATTATAAGTTGCAGATTTGCAGATGGTTTCCCCCTGAAAGGTAAAAACACAATATCTCTGGGGTCCTTTTAAAACAATGGAATTTGAGTTTATTGTCTGACCAATGGCATATGAGATTTATTGTGTTTCACGTAATGCTCTACACTTTTGAGAGGTGAAATGAATCTAAATAGCTTAAAACTTCTTACATTTTGTCAGAAATTACTGTTGCAAACTTTAAAATGAAAATAAATGCAATTTAATTTGCAATATATGTATTTTTAATTGTTACTAATAAAGATGCCAGTAGCTTTTGAAATGAAATTTATTTTAGCCAAACTTCATGTAGGGCTCTATTGATATATTGATGTAAAGTTGTTTCCTTTGCAAAATTATGACATTTTCGGTAACGCTTCCTTTTACAGTACAGTACTTACATTTGTACTTACCTAGAAAGTACTGGCTAATATAAGGTAAGTACATGGGTTAGGGGTAGGTTCAGGGTTAGTACCTAGTTATTACCCAGTAATTAAAATTACTATAATAAGTACATAGTAAGTACATGGGTAACAGGACTGTAAAAGGAAGCATTACCAAATTTTCAATGGTAAAGACTTGGTACCCACTGACGCACTGCAAATAGCATTGTAACTGGCTGAATACCCTGTGAATGCCCTGTGTTGTAGGGCAGTCTATTCGATCGAGTGATTGTAACGTACCCTGAGTAATCGCAGCGAACATATTCTTACACTGTAATCAGGGAACCTTCTCTACGTAATCAAGGCTCTTTTGCAGCTGGGAATGGTGTGCTGATTGTGAATTTACACAGGTGCCTGAGAGAGGAAGCAGGAGGTTTCTGGATTCAGCCTTAAAAATGCCTCATGAGCAGCACTGATTGCTGATAACTGACAGTCTGTTTGTTTGTGTGCGAGAGAGACACTCTGTTTAAAGGGGTTATGACTTGAGAAAACAAATTTGCCTTGATATTTTGACATATAAGAGGTCTTTGTACAACATCCTTCATGTTTCATAGCTTAAAACGTCCTCATTATAAACAAAGCATTTATTTAATCAAGCTTGAAAAATAGCTCGTTCTGATATTGGGTGACCTGTGAAGTCACACGGACAAATACATTTCCATATGCATGCCTCCAGAGCAAGTAATCAACGAATAATTATACATCATCACACCATAGGCCATGCCCACTGGCATTCACTCGCGTAACTGCTGACATTTGCCTACACTGGATGTGAGCATTGCGTTGCATCAAAAGAAAATAGATCCAATTATAATCACTGTGACACTGTCACACTGGATACAGTATAGCGGGTTCAGTTTCTGACATTCTCAACGTACTTCAGTCTGTCAACAGGACTAATGAAAGAATGAAAGAACATTTGCTTTGAACATTGTCTAGTTTAAACAGCTCGTTTGCGTGTCTATACAGACTTCAGAAGGATCCCAGCGTCGGAAACAAAGTGGATGGTTTATTTTAAGTCCGGATCGTGTCGGAGGATTATATGGGGGGGGGGGGGGGGGGGGGGTTTAAGCATTTTTTTTTGTAAACGAGACACAATGTAATGAGAGCTCGCAAAGAAACTTTTGTTGAAAGATAAAGCAGTCAGCTGTATTAAATCTGACAGCAGCTGCATCACAAACCGTCAGTAAATGATTTCATAATGCTTTGTCTGTAAATGACGGTTTTATTTGGATAATGTTTTCAAAACACTTACTCACGTGCAATAGCGAGTGGGTGCTGGTATTGTTTCCTATGGAATGACGTTAGCCAATCATAACAGTGGCCGTTTACTGACAAGCCTTGAAGGAGCCGCCCCTTAAAAACGGATCATTTCAGACAGAGGGTTTAGAATGAAGGTTGAAAATAATTGTTTTTCCACATATTTATTTGTTTAGGTTTTTTTTTGTACTATAAGTGAACCTCAAGGTACATTATTAATTATTTAAATAAAAATTCCATGCCATAACCCTTTTAATCCTCATGTACCCTTAGTATTTACGATATCTTGAGGTCCAGAGGCCTTTAGTTGACTTGTGTTATCATGGCTTTGACAGAATGAAAGACTAAATATTTATTATATTATTATAATATATTTTTATTGTATTTATCATTTATATAATTGATAGATAATAATATACAGTATAATATATATATATATATATATATATATATATATATATATATATGTATATACAGTACAATAATACATTCCTGTTTTCTTTTTTTAAATATATTTTATTTATTTATTAATCTACAATTTATGTTTTTTTTCCCTGAAGTTAACAAAGGTTTATCAAAAACAATTGGTAATGAATGTTTGAGAGTAGTATTGATAGACTAATTCATACATGTCATGATGGTAAATGTAGATGATAATCCATCTAAAGACATAAATCAAGATCAGTGAAGCATGTCTGGACTCTGGACAAGTCAGCAGGGAGTCACATCCACTCTCAATTTAAAAAGTATACCAAAAAAACAGAAAAGAAAGACAAACTCTTCTGGCACATAATATCAGATTTTAATTTTTACACTGAAGATTATAGATGTTTTTAAACGTGCGGAATCAGTACATTTTGCCTTTAAAAGTAAAGGATGATGTATGTATGCTTTTGCTCGAAACCATGCAGAGAGAGGAACAGATTTGTTTCTACTACATCCTGTGATGGAGGAAACCACTTCCTGCTGTTTGAATGACCGTCATTAGCACCATCTCCTTTCTTCCCTCCTTCTCTAATCTCATTCCTTCTGTCTGTTTTTAATTGCCATTTTCTTTTCTTTCTCTGTATAATATTTTACATTCTGTAGAGAATGTGTTCGGATGTATTGATTTCCTCCACAGTTTTGCCCCTGAGACACAGTTTGGTTGGCCTGTTGACATCGATTAATCGATGGTGACAGTTCTGTCTATATTACAGATTCTGGCACAAGAAAAGGACACAGAAAGTTCACTCTTTCCCATCTGTGGCTAAACTCCTGTGATAACTCGGCCTTGCTGTCTTCCTGTACTCTACTCTACAGAGGAACGACTTAATGACACTGAACGTAAGCCGTTCTGCTGTCTTAGTGGTGAAATGCATCATTTGTCAGTGTGAAAAAAACCCAACTTGCCAGACAGCAACAAGGGAAGCAGAAACTATATGTAGCCAGGAACACCCACACAGGGAACACCAACAGCTCCATGAAGTTATAAACACTTATAGAACAAAAAGGATGGCCCTCTGGCCCAGGACCAGTGTAAGAGAGTTTCTGACCAGTTTACAGAAATGCCTGCTGCAAAAAAAAAATTGTTTTACATTATAAATGTCTTTACTGCCATTTTTAATTAATTTTGTGCATCCTTGCTTAAAGGTACAATATGTAGGATTTTTCGCCGCTAGGGGTCACTAACCTCTTACAATAACAAAGGCGTATATATCGATGACGCAAAGCATTAAGCGGAATTATGGATCTTGTCGTCAAGCTGATGGATCTTTTATGGATGAGTGCATAATACATTGATGATTTTAACATGACTGTGGTGTGAAGCAGGGCGCGATTGCTAATGAGAGACGTATACCAGTGTCACACGCAACGCGAGTCCCGTGGATATTAAAGGTCCCGTTCTTTGTGTTTTTTTTAAGCTTTGATTGTGTTTACAGTGTGCAATATGACATGTGTTCATGTTTCGCGTGTAAAAAAACACAGTATTTTTCACACAATTTACTTATCTGTATACTGCTGTTTTCACTGTCCAAAAAACGGCCTGATGACTTCCCTGTTCTATGAAGTCCCTCCTTCAGAAATACGTAACGAGTTCTGATTGTGCCAGCGGTTCCTGTGTTGTGATTCGACAGCAGCTTATCGCACGTTGCCCGGAAAGGTCACGCCTCTTACCATAAATTGGAGATGCATGCGCAGCTGAAGTGCTTCTTCTCCGTGGGAGCGCAACAAGACCACGCCCCCTTTTTTTGTGTATTCCTGTGGGCGGAGATTAGTCAAAAAACTGTTCTAGTTACGTCATTAAAAAAGGAAGTAGAGGGATGTAGTCCAAACCGGCCGTTCGCTGTATGCTTTGAAAGGGGACTTCTGTTAAATAAAATATCTCGCTAGGCATTGAACTTTGAGCTTTATCATTTTACAGGTATTATTTATGCTCTAACAGCAACATTACACACTAATTAAAGTTTGAAAAATGGAATCGCGAAGAACGGGACCTTTAAGGAATAAGGACATTTCATTCTACCAAACTTCACGCAAGTGCTGAATTAATACTCACACAGTTCAGTTTATTAGACGAATTAAACTTGAGGTAACGCAGCGCTGTTTCACTTGCTCTAACAGTTACACTATCACACTAAACGGCATTTGAGTGTGTTGAATGTTGTTAGTTAGGTTTTTTGTTGGCTATATGAGACTAGCAGTGAGCTAGATCAACATTAGAATAACATACAGATCATATTCTAACATTTCATCATGTTGAACTAAATAACATTGATTAGTTTTATGTACATTTGCTCACCTGTCTAAAAAAGTATATGCAACACTCGCGTCTCTGTCAAGTCAAAGTTAGTCGCGGACGTGGAGCTCTCGGCATCTCGAAAGATGTTGATCTTCGTTCCAGTCCTCTTTTTGTCTCAAAGTCTGCTTGCCATGGTTCAAAATGTTTGAACAAAACAACAACAGCATGAGCGTCCTGCTAAGCATAACCCAGTTGTCCACGTCTGTCGCCATGGTTACTATGGCAGTACGAGCGGAAACCGAGGGTAACGCGGATATGACGCCATTGACTGGCGACTCCTCACCCCTGCTCACACGTCCCGTTTCCTTGGTTAAAATCGCAATTTTCTCACGATTTACAAATAGTTGGAAACATTGGGGATATTGTAAGTAATCAACTAAACAAAATAGCCTAGTGGCTTTTGGATATTTTACTGCAAAAATCATACATATTGTACCTTTAATAAAAGTATCAATTTCTTTCACAAAAAAAAATCTTACTGACCCCAAACTTTTGAACAGTAGTGTTCACCAATGATGAGCCAAAATATTATGACCATTATGTTGGTCCTACATGTGCTGCCAAAACAGCACCGACCCGCCAAGGCATGGGCTCTACAAGAGCCCTGTAGGTGTCCTGTGTTATCTGGCACCAAGACGGAGCAGCATAAAGCACCTTACGTTTCTCCCTTAAGTATGAGACTTAAGGCATGATTTCCCCTTACCCAAGGGAATGACTTAAAGGAGAACTCCGGTCAATTTTAACATTGAGCTCATTTTTTGTACATTTGGAGTGCTGTCAGTACAGACAAAAACGACAAAAATCGGTGTTGCCTAGACCGTGTTATCCTCTTTTTAAAATTCGCACCCTGTTGACTTCAGTGGGGCAAGTTCTAAACCTGCTTTTAGCCTCTTAACATCCTTGATTTGTCATTACAAGTGCACAAAGCCATGCGAGTGGTGTTATTAAGAGTGACCACGGTCAATCTGACTGCAGTAGATGTGAAAGATATTAATAAAAATTATGTTAATTCAGCCAGCTCACATACCTGTATTTACTTCCTGTTTTCGTTCGAAGTCCACAGTAGTCGATTGTCGAGTTCGCGCGCGCGATCATTAGTTATATTACTTTACCAATGATCGCGCGCGCGATCATTAGTTATATTACTTTACCAATGATCGCGCGCGCGAACTCGACAATCGACTACTGTGGACTTCGAACGGGGCAAACTTGCCCCATTGAAGTCAACAGGGTGCGAATTTTAAAAAGAGGATAACACGGTGTAGGCAACACCGATTTTTGTCGTTTTTGTCTGTACTGACAGCACTCCAAATGTACAAAAAAGTGAGCTCAATGTTAAAATTGACCGGAGTTCTCCTTTAAGGGTGTTGCATATAATCCCTAAACTGTTCTCTAGGTGAGGGAAACTGTTAAGTTTTGCGGAATAAAATTCTGTTGTTGCCATGGACACGTTAACAGCATAACAAAGTGGCCGCTCAGATCTTTATTCCTGCCCATTTCTCCTGCATCCAACACGTTGATTACAAGAACTCATTGTTTGCTTACCATCTATTCGCTTCACCTGTGACTGGTCATACTGTTTTGGAGCTCAACTCAAAATTATAACTACTGGACCAACTGCAGAAAACATCCCTTCTGTTGAGCCTTGATTGGTTTTTAATCATGAAATATCATTCACAGCAGTGCATTTACAAAAATACACACTTTCCCCTTATTCGTTTTTTATCAAATTTGTGATGTTGTGGAATAAAACTTTGAACCGGTGCAATATACACAGAAGTGTAAACTATGTGGATTGTTTTCGCCTTTAGGCTATATCAAGGAAGAGCCAGCTGTGTTTTCATGTATATTTATACTCATATGTGGCATGTGTGTCGGTGGTGTTTTGCTTATGACGTTGAGCTGAGGCATGTGGCGGATCACCGTTTCAGTGAAAACGGAGCAGCCTGAGTCTTGACTAGCCAAGCAAGAGGCCAGTGCCTATCATGACAAAGGTTAAAGTTTGTGCTTGGGCTTCATTGGCATGACAGATAATACCACTTCTGCTTTGCCAAACCAGCTGCAGCTTATCAGCAGACAATGAATAATAAAAGATGCATAAATAAAGTTTTCTGCTTTAAAGACTCTCTCTCTATGTCTGTATCTTCTAGATGGAGATTTAATGAGTGGGAGAGAGACACAAGTGTGAAACACAGCTGTTTGTGAGAGGGTGGCTGTCAGTGTGGTGCCATCTCTGTCTGTTCATGTGGGTTTAGAGTCACGGCGCAGTGCAGCAGCTCCTCTTCACTCACGTGGCAGCAGCTATCAGCCTCCAAACCCATTATCATAAAACCTACAAACCCTAGAGTAGTCAAGCCAACTATGGAAATTCTGTCATTTACTCACCATGATGTCTTTCCAAACAGGTGTTTAGCAGAATCTCAGAGTTGCTCTATTACTTAAAATTAAAGTTGATAGGCTTTCAAGCTCCAAAAATGACTAAAAAGCTTCATAAACGTATCATGGAAGTAGTTCATAAGTCTCCTGAAGCTGTGTGTGGAACAAACTAAAATTTTGACTTCCAAAGTCTTTATTCAATGAAAATGCACACTATTCACACTGGTCAAAAGGTCAGGAAGATGTTTTTTTTTTTTTAGCTAGAATGAATTAAATTGATCAAAACTGACACACACTGAACACATTTGTAATGTTACAAAAGATCTCTATTTCAAATAATGTTTTTTTATGAACTTTCTATTCATCAGAGAATCCTGAAAAACAATATACAATGGTTTCTACAAAAATGGATTGCAGCACAACTGTTTTAACATTGATAATAATAAGAAATGTTTTTTAAGCACCAAATCAGCATATTAGAATGATTTCTGAAGGATCATGTGACTGAAGACTGGCGAAATGATGCTGAAAATTCAGCATTGCATCACAGGAATTAATTACATTTTAAAATATAATAAAATGGAAGTTGTTTTAAATTGTAATAATATTTCACAGAATTACTGTTTTTACTAAATAAATGCAGCCTTGGTGAACATAAGAGACTTCTTTCAAAACTTAAAAAATATCTTGCAGATATTTTTAGAATGCAAACGATAGTGTGTGTTCCACTGTTTTTACAGTCTTCTGAAGCCATAGAATAGCTTTGTTTCAGAAGACGGATCAAAATGTTTAGTCATTATTTTCAAACAATCTTCCCCTCTGTAGCAGCTTTGAAATTGCATTCCTTTTAGAGGACTTGTTTGCTTTAAGATTAAAAAAAATGGCGAGGATTGACTTCCTGTGTGTTGTAAACAGTTGCATTGCAAAAAATTTGAATATGCTATTTACAAGAGCTATTTTCAACGAATAATTACGTTTTCCCTTTCATTGTATTCAGATAAGCAGCTTGAATATTCTATTTCTCCTTTTGTGTTTTACGGACAAAAGGAAGTCATTCACATTTGAAACAACATGAGGATTTAACGCACATAAATGGGTTCAACATAAATGGGGACATTTGAAGGCAATAGTTGAGTTGAGCAGCAGGGTTTTCTTTGAAGTCAAAATAGAGCAAAGGCTAAAAATAGAGACTCCTTGGCTCTTTTTTTTCTCAAACATTCATTTTAGTGGAACAGATCAGAAAAAAACATTCACAGATCGGAAGATTTTCCTCTCAATGACGTCGTTTAGAGATTAAGGTCTTTCTTTTCTCAACATGAGCCAGATCTCCATGAAATCTGTTTGTTTGTTTTTTCCAAAAAGGGATTTTATCTTACCATAGTTTTCGGTTAGCAGTGTGGAAGAAAACACTTCATGCAAGTTATGCTTGCCTCCAGAAGTTCATTGTTTTGCCGTCACGCTGTTCAGTAGGACACGTGTGACTCATCACTGCTGAGATGCGTGGGCCAATCGGATTGCAGATTTCCCCTCTGCATATTGGCAGCCAATGTCAGATGATGTGTTATATGTTGCATGATTTTCCTTAAGGTTGTCTGTGTTTGACAGATTTCTGACCTACAGGAAGGACCGTCCACAAGCCCACACACCGCCATGTGTACATGTCCTCAGTTATTGAAGTTTGCCTCCTTGGTCCACTAATAGCTTGATGTCCTGTTGTTATTTTTTTCCCTATCCAGGGTCATAGCCAGAAAAGGTGTGGAAAACTGGATATTGGGAGCAAAAAATTATTACAGTATTGTCAGCGATAAATATTTAAAAAGGCTTATCTCACATTTGAAGAAATGTTGTAAGTTTTAAGATGACAGCAAGCAGGTTGCGTACTTCCATGTGGGCCTAACAAAACCAGTGCTTGTGAGGAATATGATATTTTGTCAATATCTTGAGATCGCTTTCTGTGGTGTTGATGACAACCCAGAACCCTTTTTATGATGCCATTTGTGGGCGCAAATTAGCTGTCTTCCTAAAATCAATGGCACTTTTCTTACAGAAATTAATCCTTAACCACATTTCTTCTTGATTTCTCTCTCTCTCTCTCTCTCTCTCTCTCTCTCTCTCTCTCTCTCTCTCTCTCTCTCTCTCTCTCTCTCTCTCTCTCTCTCTCTCTCTCTCTCTCTCTCTCTCTCTCTCTCTCTCTCTCTCTCTCTCTCTCTTTCTTTCTCTGCAGGGGTGTGTGGTTGTTGTGGGGCACTGAGGCCACGCTACAAGAGACTGGTGGACAACATCTTCCCCGAAGACCCAGAGGTTAGGACATTCTCTCTCTCTCTCTCTCTCTCAGCTCCATCCTTTAACATGGTCATTTACACTATCGCAATCGCAGAGAGTCTATTTACAGTCAAACAGCCCTTGTTCGCCTCTCAAACCACCTATTTACAATTGCCTTGATGCTCTTGGCAGATGCTTGCTTTCCGAGACCACTTAAAATAAAGTGTGTAAGAGGCAATTACCTAAGCAGGTGTCCGAGGATATGAGCCAGGAGCGGATCCACTCGCACTCGCAGTCTTTGCTGAGGCAGAGTTCAACACCATTTTATGTTATTTGCTGAGATATCTGAAATGTCTCCTTCAGTTCATTTTTGTGAGCCTATGTGCTGCAGTAATCCAGCAAATTAGCTGTGTTCAATGTGGGTTAAAACCAGCAGGGGTGAGCATTACAATAATAGTCTTCCAGCTACCGAACAACTACCACTAGTAACATTAATCTATAGCACCAAAAACTGTCCATAGCAATAGATGAATAGATGAAGTACTTTCCACATCTCCATTTGCTAAATAATTTTTTCTCCCTAAAGTTTGGATTAAGTGGTTGACTCAACTAGTCAGTTAGGTCATTTACAAGGTTATCTACAATGTTTTAGCTTTAATATTTCATATTTATAGCAGCAATGCAAATGAGTAGCGGAACCAATGGGTAGGTGAGTTAAAGGGATACTCCACTTTTTTTGGAAATAGGCTCATTTTACAACTCCCCAGAGTTAAACTGTTGAGTTTTTACCGTTTTTGAATCCATTCAGCCGATCTCCGGTTCTGGCGGTACCACTTTTAGCATAGCTTAGCATAACTAATAATCAAGAAACTTTACTGCCGTACCATGAGTGCAGCAGGCGTAATGATATGACGCAGCGCCTGAAAATAGTCCCCAGCTGCGTCATATCATTACGCCTGCTGCTCTCATGGTACGGCAGTAAAGTTTCTTGATTATTACGCAGGAATGAGAGTATAGTTGCTAGCCATATCAGCCTAGAAAATCGCAACTTTACATTTTCCGTCGGTCTTAGTGCACGATGTAACTACAGAAGAGTCAAGTTTTAAATAGGAAAAATATCGAAACTCTTTGGTCATTTTTTTTTTTAGAAATGCTAATGGTCTTGTCCACTTCAATGATGTATGCTAAGCTATGCTAAAAGTGGTACCGCCAGAACCGGAGATCGGCTAAATGGATTCAAAAACGGTAAAACTCAACAGTTTAACTCTGGGGGAGTTGTAAAATGAGCCTATTTCCAAAAAAAGTGGAGTATCCCTTTAAGTGAGATGATGACTTGTAACAGACTGTCAACTCACTAAAACAATTTTAGAAAAGTTGCATTTCTAAATTCATCACCCTTTAAAAGCACTATAGCCATCAAAGCACCACTTTTATAGCAAATCCGCTGTCTTCATTTCAAGACAATAACTGTCGCTACCTTAGGTCACCTGGTGTGACTGTGAGCAATGTTCCCATTACTATGCAGAATCTGTAAGTCTTCTTTTGGGATAAGTTTGTGCAATTATTTATGTATTTATTTGAATATGTGTCATTTGCCCTGTTAAAGTGTGTTCTTGCATAATTTCTGTCTGCACTATTTTTAATGCAAATATGCTTCCCATGTAGGGATACGCAATATAATGGTACCATATTAATTACTGGCTGATATTAGATTTTTTTTTCTTTCTATATTGAGTACAGTATATTGAGTCTGTATTGAATGTTTATTTATGCATGCTCATTTTCCCTTTTTTTAATTTTTTAAAAGACTAATAAATAATGCTGCTAAATGCCATCACAGGAATAGATAAAAAAGAAAACAGTATTTCACAATATTACTTTTTACTGTATTATCAAAAACATTAAATCTTAGTGACCCCAAACTTTTGAACGATGTATTTTATTTTACAGTTTCTCAAAGGTTTTTCTATATACTCTAATGATCATCAAGATCAAAGGTTGAAACAAAACTGGATATTTAATTCTTACCTATTCCAGGTCTGTTGTGGTTATTGATTGTTTGTGTGTGTGTGTGTGTGTGTGTCTGTAGGATGGGTTGGTAAAGGCTAACATGGAGAAGCTGACTTTTTACGCCCTATCAGCTCCTGAGAAGTTGGATCGGATCGGGGCGTACCTGTCTGAGAGACTGTCCCGTGATGTAGCTAGACACCGTTATGGGTACTGAAATTTATAAGGCTGATCTGAGACTTCCCGTCTTGTATTTTGTAATACAACTCTTTGACTTTCTCCTGTTCCTCCTGCCTGTATTCAGTGTGTGTTTTGTCTCGTCAGGTACGTGTGTATTGCGATGGAAGCCCTCGACCAGCTGCTAATGGCCTGCCACTGTCAGAGTATCAACCTGTTTGTGGAGAGTTTCCTGAAGATGGTGCGAAAACTCCTGGAGGCTGACAAGCCCAACCTGCAAATCCTGGGAACAAATTCAGTACGTACACACTGTTGTATGGTAGTTCACTGACACAAAGGGTAAAGCACTGAACTTCAGTCACTTACTCTTCATGAGTGCAATTTCCATAAAATTTTTGTTTTACAAAATCCTTGTCCAGTAATCACAAATGACTGGGATAGTAAAGAAAATTCCTAAAATCTAAATTATCACTTTTTGTAACATTGTGTAAATGTGTGTAATATGTCCCTTTTAATGTTCTGTATTTAGGACACCATGTACATACTATATAAAATATGTACTATGTAAAATGTACTATATAAAATATTTATATTTATGTTTGCTGATAAACATTGCAGATGAGCCACAAACACACACACACACACACACACACACACTGCAGTGCATCCATCTAAATGCAATAAAGAAATGTAAATAAAATCAGACTCAATTATAGATCAAAATGAGTAATCTATGGCATTGAACATGCACCCACATACAACATAAAATGCAGTGCTTAAACTCAATGTGACTAACCCATTTTAGTATATTCTGTATCACCCATAACCACCTTAGCTACTGCACACTGCAGATATCAGTCACATATAAAAGCCCTTTTTAAACTGATTTAATGCTCAGTGGCGTTTCACAATGACCTTATTTATCTGGAAATGCTTTAGGATAGAGATGCGTTAGTCAGAACTGCACCCACATCTGTTCTCTGATGGGTCATTTGGGTTCTGCAAAGGCCGCATCACATAATAAGAAGGAAATGTAGGTCTAGAGTTTATGCAATTATTCATTAATAACAGATTTAGTATGCAGGCGCTAGTTTAAAATGAGTCATTAAATCATCTTAGTGACAGGGTCTCATCCATCAGTTCTCTACCATTTCTATAATAAGGCATTTTATTTTTGTTTTATTCATGGCCTCAGTGATCTTGACTCAAAATAGCTAAATCTAAAAATAACCTAAAACCTGTCAAATGATAATAGATTGGGTTCCTTTTTTAATCTGAAACACTAAGTAAGACTTAGTATGTTACAGATTTGTTGTTAATGCTCATCAAATATGAATATAAATGCAAATATGTGAAATTATATGTGAATATAATATATGATACATGGTTTAATAACATTAACATTTAAAAACATATAAGTATTTGAATGAGCATAAACTAATGACCCTGTCCTAACCTTAAAATAGTGTAATAATGTTATTAATTTAATCAATTTACTTCCATGCAGGTGAAGTTTGTTCCTCTATATGGATATTTATTATTCTTGGTTGTAGGTGTCAGAAAAGCTTTTATTGTTCAGTAATGATGATGAGGTCGACCGAGGTTAATGTAGAACAAAATATTACGTTAACATTTAATCTTTGTTAATACTGTCTTATAATCACTCACAAGCTGGCCCTGGTTAGAGCAGCATTTGCAGTCTTTTCAAGGAAATGGGTTTTTAACCTGATTTGACTTTGGTTTTCCTGGCTATGTAATTAATTAGTTTATTTTTATTGAATTGCTCTTGTTTTCCAGTTTGTGAAGTTTGCTAACATCGAGGAGGACACTCCCTCATATCATCGCAGTTATGATTTCTTCGTGTCGCGGTTTAGCGAGATGTGCCATTCCAGCTTTGAGGACCCTGACATCCGCACCAAGTGAGAGAACACACATGTACTGTACACGTCTGACTGTGTGCAGTCAATCTAGATAGATAGATAGAACATTTAATAGAATATAACTATATACTGTATACACTATACACCTTATTTTTAACATAAGAGCATTGCCATTTGTAAGTTAAATGTTCAAGGCTTCCAGTGTCATGTGTTTCCAGTTATTTTACCTATGCAAAAACAGTCTGTTATGCTGATTTATATTGCAAATTGGTATTTATCATATTAGTTTAATTTATTATCATACTCATAAACACACTGTTTTGTTGCACAAATATTTTCACCATTTACTGCACTTTGTTATTCTTATAGTTATTTACCTATAGCAGAGCTAATGAATCAGAAGTCTTGCACATTCACTGAAAACTACTTATTTCCACATAAAAAAAAAAAAAAAGGTGGATACACACGTTTTTCCAAACTAACTGAGTACTTCCTCATCTCAGAATCCGAATGGCTGGCATTAAAGGTCTGCAGGGAGTAGTGAGGAAGACCGTGAACGATGAGTTGCAGGCGAACATCTGGGACCCTCAGCACATGGACAAGATCGTCCCCTCGCTGCTCTTCAATCTGCAGTCTGGTGAAGGCACAGAGAGGTGAGAGTGTTGGGCTTTAACTAGTTTATAATTGACTTCTATGGGATATAAACTTTTCTTCCTCAAGGGACACTTGGCAGCTCTCAAAGCTGAATCCTCCTTTGAGCTGCATCATTTAAATTGACTAATTACATATCATACAATTGGAAATCCAGCAATATAAGCTGTTACGGCAGGCTCGCAAGCTGTGACGAAGGAGGCAACACATTGGATAATGATAAAAAAGGACTGACATTTATTAAAGTAAGAGGAAAAAAATAGGAAAAGACAAACTAAACAAAACAAACAACTGAAAAGGGAACAAAAACGGCACGAAGAGGGGAGCGCCATCACAACTGAAGGGAACTGCTCAAATTGCCGGGGTCAGCTCCAACACGGGGTCACTCCTCAGTCATAATGACGTCACTCACCCAAAGTCCATCCTGCAAAACAAACAGAGAAAAACTAAGCAAACACACTGGGTTTAATACAAATCTGTATGAAAGTATCTTTCAAAGTCTTATCCAGTAATCACCCATTATCCAGATAGGTTCAGCCATTAAGTCCCATCCATTTCTAGGACCATTTCATGCAAACTGCTATTCTGTGTGGGTGAGAAGCAGCATCTTGCTGTCTTTGCACCTACAGTCAGATGCCTACAAGTTTGACATTATCCTATGGGACACGATTGTCCCTGCTGACTCAACTCTGAGCCAAGTGGTTGGGAGGAGGGAAACAACAAAAAAGGAGAAGAAGCTAGGAACAAGCTAGGACTGAGGTCACAATTATGTCAGCATAGCTGCAGTTATCATGTGAATCTATAGTTTCCTTTGACTATTACCGCCGGTAATATATTTGAATGGACTGCTCTGCTTTAAATTTTAATTTCTGTCAAATGTTAAATCAAATATTTGTAGATAGTTTATGAAAAAAAAAAAAATTGTATTATTTAATTATTTTGCCATGAATATAATTTTTGATGCTAATATGGCTATAAAAAATAAATAAATAAGATATATGTGACTATATGAGTAGGGATGGCCGGTATGACCACTCATGGTATTAGTACTTTCATACAGAATCTCAGTAGCACCATATATATCACAATATAGTTTTTTTGCTGATAATTCAACAATTATTTATATTTTGTATAACCATGTAGAAATACCTATACTATCATTCAAAAGTTCGGAACATTGAGATTTTTTAATGTCTTTAAAAAAAGGCTTTAAGCTCACCTAGGCTGCATTTATTTGATCAAAAATACAGTAAAACAATAATTTGTAAATATATATAAATATATTGTAATTTATTCCTGTGATGGCAAAGCTACATTTTCAGCATTATTACTCCAGCCTGTCACATGATCCTTCAGAAATCATTCTAATATGCTGATTTGGTGCTCAAGAAATATTTATTCTCATCAATGTTGAAAACCGATGTGCTGCAGATATTTTTGTGGATAATAAAATACTTTTTTAAGATTCTTTGCTGAGTAGGAAGTTCAAAAGAACAACATTTTGAATTTGGGGTTTCACAGTCTTTTTTAAAATTATTTTCACACCTGTACATCATTTAAATTTTGTATTGATATGTAAAGTTGTGGCGTTTGAAACCATAATTGATCTACAGCTACACCGCACCAAATGTGAGTGGTGTGTTGTGAGACGTCAAACTAAATTGTTGCCATTATAATCATCAAAGACCAGTCTTTGTTGATGTGCCCCCTATGCAGCCATAATTACACCGCAGGAAGAGACTTTAATTACCCCTTTTTGCTGTTTGGTATGTGCTAATTGCCGTTTGATGTAAAGGGCAGCTGATAATTAACTCATCCTGTCAGATGTGCACATTTCAGATTGGCAGAACAGCAGCCACAGCAGTGGACTAAAACACAGTGTGTTTGTTTCTGGTAAACTAAACAGTCCAGCATCCTTCTGGATGTGTGGCGAGAGGCATTTAGCTGAAGTGAGAAGAGCTTCTGCAGATTTCGACAGTCGTCATGCGGTTATATAACCGAGGGACCGTGAGCAGAGCAGCAGACTGACTGACAGCAGGGTGTGTGAGGGCAGAGGAACAGTGTGATTAATTAATGATGAGACGAACCCTGTGAGACCCAACGCTCTTTTTCTGACACAGACAGTGAAGCTCTCACAGGACGTATTCCTTTATTTATGACATATTGTCAGACTTTCAGGGTATTTTCTCAATCTCTATTTTCTATAAAAAAAAAAAAAAATCAGAACATACTTAAGATAAATTTACTTGGGAAGAAAAATATGTATGATGACTTAATATAACTCATGTGACTATAGCTGGACTGTCCTGCTTTTTATGTTCATAGCATAGGCAATGGTTTTATTAAGAAATTTCAATAGTAGATGTTTTTTAAAATGTTCAATTTATATAGTTCTAATGTTGTAATTTAAATATATTAATATATTGTATTATTTTATATATATTATATTGTATTTTTAATTTGAGATTTTCATGCTTATAAATTACACAAACACGTTTTGTCTTGTTTTATTGTATAAAACAAAGCCCATTAGAACATATTTAATGTTTTACTTTAGAACGTACTTAAGAATTACTTAAGAAGCAAATTATGTATGATAATAAAACTTGAATATGGCTAAGTGGAGATTAGCCAATAATGATAGAGGTCATTTTACATTAGTCTTATAATTTCAGTATCAAAAACAGACAGTTTAATTTTAACAGTCAGAGAAAATGTCTAAATTATGAGGTCTTTAATGCAAGAATCATTGCCTAATATTAGAAGGGCACTGCTGGAAATTTGTTAATTTCCTCTTTAGGCCTGTTGTCTTATTGAATTACTGGTGGTCTTTTTCACTTTTAAACACTCATTTGGTGATTTGATATGTCAGTAGTTTTTTATTCAGCTTCTTCTCCGAAACCCAAGCTCTTTTTCAATTCTCAGTTGAGAAGAGCTGAAAACTAAACGTCTCCCTCTTTCTGTTTCCTGTGCAGTCGCTCTCCCTCTCCGCTGCAGGCCAGTGAGAAGGAGAAAGAAAGCCCAGCTGAGCTGACGGAGCGCTGCTTTCGGGAACTGCTGGGCCGTGCCGCCTATGGCAACATCAAGAACGCAGTCACCCCTGTGCTTATGTAAGAGATCTGCCACACATCACGCCTGTCAGAATAGGTTATGAAATATATATTTTTTCATTTATGCTGGTATTTCTTTAGTTTTTAAGGTATAGCTGTATTCTTACATTACTTCCAAGTTAAGATTTAGGAAATTTGCTTTATAATTATCCAGTCTGTTAATGTTGGCATATTGATTAAGAGTAACTCAAGAATATTTAAAACTCATCTCAGTTCTGGATTATTTATGAGTTCATAATTAATCTCACTTCGGGTGGTGTGAATCTCATTTTTCAGTCGCTTCTGGCTTCATTTCTCTAGCTCAAGCTCTCTCGGTTCTCTCACCGCAGGCATCTTGATAATCACTCTCTGTGGGAAGGCAAAACATTTGCAGTGCGCTGCTTTAAGATCATCATGTACTCCATTCAGGTGAGTTTAGTCCTTAATTGAAAAAAGAATCTAAACTTTAATAAGAAACTTTTTATAATTTATGTACAGCAGATCTATCATATTATATTATATTATAGTATACGTATTATATTATAGTGGTACAGAAATTATACACACTTTCTCATACACACACACACACACATATATATATATATATATATATATAAGGTTATAATAATAATATATCTTAATATATTTTATTCTTGGGGTGCTGAACAATTCACTTAAGATATTAAAAACTTTTAATCACCAAGAATACCAACAATTGGGCATCACACACTCAATGTGAATAGTTTTACTTTATATTAATATGTTATCCAATTCTGTTTAGTTCTGATTATTAGTGATGCAAAGATTATCCTTATTAAAATATTTGAATTTAATTACATTTTTTAATAAAGATTTTTAACCTGGTCATTTAAATCTCTCTTCTTTTTCTCTCTTTCTTTCCATCCCTCCAGTCTCAGCATTCTCATCTGGTCATCCAGCAGCTCTTGGGCCATTTAGATGCCAACAGTAAGAGCTCAGCCACAGTGCGTGCTGGGATAGTGGAGGTCCTTCTGGAGGCGGCTGCCATCGCTTCCAGTGGCTCTGTTGGTGGGTGTGGATTTACAATGCCGGTTAAAATGAATCACGGTCATTATTATACTAAACATTAAGTAGTGTAGCCAGTATAAAGCTCATTGCACAGGAACAGAGTGGTGTCTTCTGAATATTTATGCACAAGCTATAACATATATCACATATTTCCTGCCTATGCTCAGTATCTGGGTCACTTTCCCCCAGACGTTAAGCTGCTCCTCTGTGAGAAGAGAAGTGTGACATTGCATCTGACCCAATCTAGATTTCAGCCAATAATATACATTTTTATAGCCAGACTCTCCTCTCTGACGTCAAGACAGTGCTCACACCTAATGTCCCGTGTGAAAGCCCTGTCACACTTCTTCTGGCAGCACTGCTGCTGACCCAAGGGGGCGGCGCCACCTGCAGCTCGAAACTAACTCTGAGTCATTTCATCCGATTCATTTATGTGAATCAGGTCCTTTTGGACATTTTGAAGATTTAAATGACCTGGTTAAAAAAAATATTTTATTCATTTGCTTTATCACTGATTTTATATATTTAAAAAATTATATAAATAATATAATTTTATATTTTATCATATTAAAAAGTATACTTTTTGCATCACTACTAGCATCATCAAAAAGAATTGCAACAAGAATTTTTTATTGCACTACAGAGTTTTTTGTCAAATATTTAGTTTTTTGAAAACTGTTCTTACCGCCCAGAAACTTATAATCGCTTTGCATATTGTTTTGATTAGTAAAAAGAGTGGGTGAAAATCAACTATTTGTTCAAAAATTGGACACTAATATCTCTAGTTGTACTGATTTAGTCTACTCTGCTTAGCTGCAGATGGCTAATGTTAAAAAAGTGGCTGCATATATTAATGTGTGTGTCTGTTTGTTGCTTATTTTAGGCCCCACGGTGCTGGAGGTGTTCAACACGCTGCTCCGGCATCTGAGGCTCAGTGTGGACTATGAACTCACAGGATCCTATGACTGCACCAACATAGGCACCAAGATCATCAAGGAGCACGAGGAGAGACAGCTACAGGAAGCCGTCATCAGGACTATCGGTGTGTTTGTGAGCATAATACGACAGATATTTCACGGTCTTCTTTAAGTTTCTTTATTTTTCATTACTATGGTCTGTGTCTTTTGAAATAAGGCTCATTTGCAAACACGTTACCCACGTATCAGTGCTCGGAAGTGATGCTGTTCATCATGGGAAAGATCCCTATTCCAGGCATGCATTTCACACTGCCCTCTACAGGCTCAGGGTGAGCACTGCAGCCACTACATACTGTTTTTTTTACTAAGAAAATCCCACAAATTAATATTATTAAACATTATTGTGGTAGATAAAAGCATTTATGAGACATTACATTTAATAGACATATGTTTTCTTTATTTTCATACCATTGCATTTAAGTTCGTGGCAATTGTTGTTTGGCTAAAGTCTTTGCAAATCCGATTGTCTGAATTTTCTAAAAAGAACCCATTCAAACAGAATTACTGTTTTATTTGAAAGCTCGAAGGTCTTCACTTTGTACATTTTCTGAGGTGAACATCATTTCTTGTGTCTGTACTGCAGGCCTGAAGGAAACCGAATGATCCAAGTCATGCTGTTGAAGTCCTTGAGACAGGTAAAGTCTACCTGCTTGATGCCTCATGAAAGAGAATTACATCATAGCAAAGATTTGATGCTGCAAAGGTAATGTTTCTCTCTTCTTTTTTTTCTTCACCGTCCAGGTCACATGTGGTTTTCAGACGACTAACATGCTGACAGCTCTGCCCAACTCCTTTCTGGACCCATTGCTGTCATTTGCTCTGCTAGAGGATGCAGAAATTCGGCTGCTGGTTCTGGAAATTCTGGTCAGCCTCATCGATCGCCACGATAACCTCCCCAAGTTCTCCACCATCAGGTTAGTGTCTTTATTGGATTTAGGTCTAGGTGTTCTGATCATGGTGTATACACTACTGTTCAAAAGTTTTACATTTTTTCATGTTTGTTTTTAAAAGAAGTGTCTTATGCTAACCAAGGCTGCATTTATTTGATCAAAATACAGCAAAACAATAATATTGTGAAATATTATTACAGTTTAAATAACTGTTTTTTATTTGAATACATTTTAAAATGTAATTTATTCCTGTGATGGCAAAGCTGAATTTTCAGCATCATTACTCCAATCTTCAGGGTCACATGATCCTTCAGAAATAATTATAACCTGCTGGTTTGATGCTCAGGAAACATTTCTTATTATTATCATTGTTGAAAACAGTTGTGCTGCTTAATATTTTACGAACAAAATTTTATCAGGATTCTTTGATAAATAGCTGGTTTAATTAAAAACGATTTTTAATTAATTTATTTTAAAAAGGAATCTATTGAAACATTATAAATGTCTTTACCGTCACTTTTAATCACTTTAATGCATCCTTGCTGAATAAAAGTAATTTTTTATAAAGAATCTTACTTTGACCCCATTCTATTGGTAATATGTGCTGATGAACTAGGGGACTCTACTGGTCAGCTTCCATCTGCTAACACTTTAAGAGAGCATGAAATCTAAATTGACCCTATTTACTTGAATAATAAATGTCCTATTGTGCTCAGTTCATCAGTGCATATAATTGTAATTAATAAAATAAAATGTATGTAACCATTAAACAATTTATAACAATAATTACTTGCACTTTTCAATGACCATTGAATATTCAGTTTCAAATTTGAAAAATTTCACATTACAGGTAAATTCATTGTAGCGTTTATACGCACGTATAAATATGACTAATTATTATTCATAACGGATTATGATCAATAATTAATAATTTAATTATTTTCAGAATTTACTGTAGCAGAATCAATAGTATGATCATTTTATCAGTTCATCCAATGAACGGAAAGCATAAACAATTATTAATTCTAGGAAATATAATATCTTCCTGGCCAAGAAAGACTAATTCCCAGCTAACAGCTAAATTAAGAAATAATTCCAGGGTAAAAGCATAAGTAGCTTAGATCGCAGTTCAAGACAATAAATTCGTAAGCACATAACACAAGTAATGCTTTTCTTTTCAAATACAAACAATACTTTATTGATTATAAGCCTATGACTAACACATAAAACTAATATCTAACACAAACACACGCACACGCATTCATACAAGTTGAAGAAAGAAAGAGAGTGAGGAAGAATGGGTTTTAGGAGTCAGATGGTGAGATCCCAAGTTTCTATATGCACTTAAAAGACATGACCTGAACAAATCCATCAATCATCGATTTAACCCTTCTATCGTTTCTTAGGCAGGTTATTCAATTTTATATTAAACACCAGTTCAGCTAGAGTCAGGAGGCTACTTGCTTGTCCTTGCTTTGGGGTTCCCTTTTGTCGGTGTAAAGTGGTTTCCCGGGTCCGTTGCTTGGCTAGTGGTCTCCTCGTGCCTGCAAGATCTTGGGCAGCCAGTCACGTGGTGTGTTGGCGGATGGATGAAAGTCTTTGAAGTTGGAAGCGCGTTGCAGTCGAAACGTTTAAACGAAACTTTGCAGCAAAACTTAACTTAGAACCGAGACTTTTAACGGAAAAGAAAAGAAAACTAAGGAAAAGAAAGGAAAGTGAGACGAGTTAGATGGCTTTGATCTTGATTTGGGTCATTTGTCTTCGTTCGTCTACATGGTTACTTTAACCATCGTCGGCTCCACCCGGCTTGTTGTTCTGCCGAGATATTTTCCGAGGGAGAGAGCGAGGGCAAGAGAGTGGGCGAGAGAGAGTCATGAGCGCGTCACATGATGGAGGAAGAAGCAGCCAGCAAGAGAGCGAGAACACAAGAGATTCTGTGTTCGGGTCTAAGATTTTAAACTCAAAGTTGTCCAACCTCCCGGATGGGTTCTGGCCAATTAGAAAAGTGGCCCTATTTCATGTAAATCATGGGTTATCTATGATCTCCTTGTTATCCAGCACTAGCAGAGAGAACAATAGGCCACAATTTAGACATTATTACTACTATACGAATACAAAACATTTTACACAGATTTCAATCGAGCCATCTTTTGAATTAAAAACGTACAATCCTGCTGACATGAAGCACGACACACTTTCATTCACACCTCTAATATTTATAACAATTATGAATTGTTATGGCATCTAAGCATATTAGGCACACACATATAACATAGAATAACATAGAATTGTGCAGTTGCATGATGTTTGAATATAAGTCCATCGAGAATTGTTCTGGGATGAGTTTATGGATATTGGAGAATTGGAGGAAAGTCCTTATGTGTGTGTGTGTGTGTGTGTGGGTATCCTTATGGTCAGCATTTGTCACATCCGTGGTGTGTACCACGTGAGGGTTTAGTTCGCAAATGGTTTACTTCAAGACAAAGGGTAGTTTTGTATGTAACTCCACTTATCAGCCTAAGGAGACATAATAATTGATGAGGGGGGAAAAAAGTTAGCTCGAGACCCTGAATGGAGCAGTCTTATTCTTTGTGACCGAACACAAATTACAAGCAGGGTAAGGGTTCGAGAACAACGGGGACCTGTTTCTTGATTGCGCAATGCGTCATAAACGAAGTTAATCAATCACCTGCATTGGGGCACCATATCACATGATTCAAGGTTTTGTGAATTAAACGTATATGTGTTCATATTTGTTCAGCAGTGAAAGGAAAACAAGCAGGATTCGGTCAGTCGCTACAGTGATTATGTATGACAGCTTCAATTGTGTTCGGTTTATTCACGTAGTCGCTACAGCATTAAAACTGGCTTTTCATGCAGGCTTTACTAGTTTTTCCTGTGGTTTCATGTGTCACTTTGTCCCCATGCAGTATCATCTCTGATATCTCTGTGCTTAAGCTCAAAGTGGACAAGTGCTCACGTCAAGACAACCTCTTCATGAAGAAGGTACAGCATTCTTCTATCCATCACTCATCTCCCCGTTGTCATGATCATTCTGATCTTATATGTCCAAAGGGCTGATGTTGTGTTGATATCTCTGTTTTTAGCATGCGCAGCATCTGTACAGACACATTTACCTGTGCAGTAAGGAACAGAGCAGCGTGCAGCCTCACTTTGAGAAGCTCTACTCACTCCTGGCCCTCATCAGCATGGAGCTGGCCAACGAAGAGGTGGTGGTGGACCTTATCCGCGTGGCGCTCGCTCTACAGGTGTGTTTACACTCCTAAAGTCCTAAAGTTTTGTGACTTTTACTATGAATATGTTTGCTCCTAAACAATGACAAAATGCACTTTTAGAAGATGTATGCATTCAAAATTTACAGTCTCAAATCTTAGAAAGTATTTTAGTCTGATTTGAACAACTGCACACATATAGTACGTCAGGGTCACCGATTCCAACCAGGCAGAATTAGGGGTTACCAAAATCCTTTACCTCACTCTCGGTCTGTCCCAATCGTTATGAGTTGTTATTTAGCTGTTGTGTCCTCTGTACTGGCCTGAATTTGTGTTACCTTAGTTGTAAATTTAAAGGGTAACTAAACACTAAACCAACTTTTTTAAATGAATGATCTGTAAGACTGGGGCTTTATTAGTGCTGTTCATTGATTCGAGTAACTTTTTTGACATTTGGGTATAAAGTGTTTTAATTCTACAATATATGGTGTAAAAACGTCTGAGTGCTGCCCTCTTCAGGTTGAACGGTGGCTAGTGCAGTTGAATTTTCCTATTGGATGTTTGCAGTAGTTCGTGACGGTAGCGGTGAGAGCTGACGTAAGCAGGTTCCAGCTTACCACGCCCTTGGTACAAGCTACCACATTTACATTTATTCACTTAGCTGACGCTTTTATCCAAAGCGACTTACAATTGCTATATATGTCAGAGGTCGCACGCCTCTGGAGCAACTAGGGGTTAAGTGTCTTGCTCAGGGACACATTGTTGTCTAGCAGTGGATTAGAACCCGGGTCTCTCACACCAAAGGCATGTGTCTTATCCACTGCGCCATCACCACGTCCATGGCAGTATAAAAACCATCTTGTTTCGTCAAAACCACTGTAGCGAGTCAGGAGTTGGAATTGCAACTATTGAAAACGATCAGGATAGAGTATCCGTTCATCCCCTCTATCTCCGCTGGGCTCCGCCCACTTTTCCAGCATTTTTCAAATATTGCCAGTTGGTGGAGTCAGGCTCTGACCAGGGGTTTAGTTACCCTTTAATATCTCTTTCTTCTGGCTGCCGTAATCGCTCTTTATTTTTTTTAATCTTTTGTAAAGTCATGGAAATTCAATATTAGTTCCTTTCTTGTGCTGATGGCACAAATGGGAACACATAAAAACTATATTTGCAATGGTCTCCATTACCCTACTATAGTTTACATGCGAGTCCATCAAACCACACATACCGGTAAACACACAACATGCACAAAGAAAACAAAACTAAACTATTAATCTTTGTCAGCTCTTTTACACAGAGTGTGAAATATGTTATGGTTCTATCTATTTATTGTCATATTTTTATTATGAAGCTAGATCATTTTTTCATTTATTTGAAACTCAAACTGTTTTTAAATTAGAAATTCAACATCACATTTTTGAATGTTAAAAATTTTGTTTTTTGTTTCATCATGACCTACGTGGTTTAACAAGGAATTCATAAAGACTTTGGTTTCAGAGTTTCTTCTCATCTTCCTGTGTTGCTTTCCTTCCAGGACTTGGCACTGAGCGGTGAGGAGGCGTTACCGGTGTATAACCGCTGTGCTGTTCATGCCCTGTCCTCTGCTTACCTCAATCTCATCAGTCAGCTCACCACCGTTCCAGCGTTCTGCCAACACGTTCATGAGGTCAGTGCCATATAGATGCTGAGCACAACCGCCTGATCTGTAGTCACTAACAGTTTCTTTTTATCAGATCTATTGCATAACCATTTTAGATGAATAAAATGTATTAACCTTTTTGCAGGTGATTGGAATGAGACAAAAAGAAATTCCTCACCTGTTACCTGAGGATGTCTTCGTTGAAAACCCAACGTAAGACAAACTGTTTAATGTTTTATATTATGCTCCATATTATTCAGCGAGAATTGCGGTTTCCACTTGAATATTAAGCAGAATCATTTTTTCCAACATTGATCAAAATAAATGTTTCTTGAGCAATAAATCAGCATATTAGAATGAATTCTGAAGGATCATGTGACTGAAGACTATAGTATTTTTACATATTTATTTAAATAGGTTAAGTTATTTTAAATTGTAAAAATCTTATGCATATTTAAATTGATTTATTTGATTAAAATACAATAATATTGTAAATTATATATTCTAAATTATGATTCCCTTGTATGATTTCCCAGGATTCCTAAGACACTGGAGAAGCTGGAAGGAGAGGTGTTGTTCCAACAGGCCAAGATCACTGAGGTTCTTGGAGGAAGTGGCTACAACACTGAACGACTAGCTACACCTTACGTCCCTCAGTTTACAGGTGCATGAAGGAGCATTTTGTGCCACACCATACATCATATAATTTCAAAAATTACCCTATTTTTTTAATAGATAAATTTTTCTTTATAAATGTCTTATTGTGTACAAATTATCATTGTGCACCAATCAAATCCCAATGGATAACCTGCTCTTCATTGTTTCCTGCTGAATATTCTTGAATTCTTCGAAACACGTCACATGGCACACTCTAAATGCACTGTGTGTGTCGTTCATATTGTTTTTAAGAAAACAATGTAATTCTTATTGTTGATAAGCGGCTACTCAGGCTTTAGCCAATGCAATCAAAGCATTTGCATTGCAAATGAACTGATTAGCTTAGTCTGATTAGTGTTAGCCTAAAGTTATTTCTGCTTATTATTAGCTGACTGACAGATATTGGTTGAGTAAACAGTTGATTAATTCCACCCTCTTCCCTTAGATGAAGACCGGCTGTCAAAGAGAAAGAGTGTTGGAGAAACAATATCTCTCCAGGTGGAGGAAGAGTCCAGAAACAGTCCGGAGAAAGAGGAGGTAAATGAAACCATACAACCCTTACAGGGACGTTTATGAAACATTTTTTACTGGTTACATTTTTTTTATTGAGGACATTTTCAGAAATTTGGCATTCCCACGAATAGCAAATCAAGCCAACACAGGTTTACCTAGTTAAATTTAACAAGACATAAAAAAAAAATGTTTTAAAATATTTAGCATTTTTAGATTAAGAATATATAATATATATATATATATATATATATACATATAGTTTTAATATATAGTTTTACCTTGTTCATAGATAGTCAGATATAGCTGACTTCTGGGGACAGCATTGCTCTGATGTATGTTTTCTTTTCCTACAGAGAACACCAGCTGAAGAAATCACTTTTGAAACACTGAAAAACGCCATCGGTGGGTTGATTTAATGAGAATTGAACTTTCTCTAAATTGTCTCTGCAGATATTTCCAGAACCTGCATGATGTAATTGTTTGTATGATTATTGCTTTGTTAACTTCTCTATTAGCTGAACAGTGCTAAAGTGTGTATGTGTGTGTATTCTCCAGTGGACAGTGTAGGCGTGGAGGAACAGGAGAAGGAACGCAGGAGACAGGTGGTTGAGAAGTTCCAGAAGGCCCCCTTTGAGGAAATAGCTGCCCACTGTGGTGCCAGAGTGAGTTAACTATAACTTCATGAAAATGTATTCCACTGTTGTCTTCTCTCACACTGATCAGCTCAATATTGTAATTTAGGGCTAATACTTGTTCGTCTGTTTCCTCCCAGGCTTCAATGCTGCAGAGCAAACTTAATCAAATCTTTGAAATCACGATCAGGTAGGTTGCAGCATGGCTCATTTCAAACATCAGCCGTCTCTGGTAAAGATGTTTGTGGTGATAAATCTTCTTATCTTTTTCGCTCTTTCTTGCTTGCAGGCCTCCTCCCAGTCCATCTGGAACCATCACATCAAGTTACGGCCAAACCCAGAGTCGCTCAGTTCCCGTTTATGAGATGAAGTTCCCGGACTTGTGCGTTTACTAGTGCAGCTCAACTCAGGATTCAGGAACCTTCAGTAGCAGCCAGAGGTGCAGAGAGCTGGAGGGTTTTAACTATTCAATGATATTTTGATGTTATAATGCAGGAGAACTAAGAGGTCATCCCTCCTCTATCCTATAAACCTCATTGCTGGATTGTCCCATTCCCCGACCTATGCTGTTACTGTAGAGTGTACACAGTAACTGTTGGAAGAATTTTGGACATTTGGGTTCAGTTACACTGAAGTTTTCCCGATGTAAAAAATATTTCCCACATATTCTTAGTTATTCTGCTCCTCCATAATAAAATCAGCTCACATATATGTATTTGGGCAAGTATTGAAGCAAAATTCCAACTCAACTGGGGCACAAAACCTATTAAGAACATGTCCGAGTAATATTTCACCCCAAAATAAATAAGTAAATTATATTTTGAACATTTTAAAAACTATTTTAGGACCTTTAAGATTTATTTTGCATTGTATCATTATTTTCATGACAATTAAGCACATTTACCCCAAATTCTCATAATTGTAATTTGAGAAAAACATTTTTTTATTGTAAATGATGTGTACATTTATTGTAGGAATATACTGTCTTTGACTATGCGTATTACAGTGCATTACAGTAATTCCTTATTATAATAAAACTATAGTAAAATCACCATTGAGACTAATGAGAATTTTGAAAAACACATTACAATATTGAGACTTTTGGAGGTAAATATTATAATGCCATGATCATGATGCAAAAAAATCTTAATGGTCATTAAATAGGCTTCATTTTCTTTATGATCAATATATATACACACATTTTTTTTTTACTGTAGAATAAATGGTGACCACATTTTGTTCAGATGCTTTTTAAAGGGGAGTTTCATAGAATAAAAAGGGGGAACTTCCCCGTATTGAAAGCTCTGATAAATTGTGACAAATCCCAAACAACCTACAAACCTTTCTACCAAGAGTTTAAATGCAATTAGTATCAGTGAAGTTAATTTATTGCACAAAAAATCTCTGAAATGATTTTTACTTGTTGGTGCTAATTTTTGTTTCTAGTAGTTTGAACATTTAGTGAATCAACTTTGTATTGTTTTCTTTAAACATTGGTAGCTAATGTTTATCACACAGTGTTCTGCAGTCTGTGTAGATATCTGGAGTTCGTATCACTGGAGGTGTGACGCCTGTCTTGTGTGTTAAACACTTTTGTCACTAAGTGGCGTTAAGGAGCTCTCTGGTGCTCAAGGAACTATTTAATTACCGGTAACACTTTTTTCTATTTATCTACCCAGTACCCATACTCATTTGCTTAGCATCTGTAACCTGCTATGTTGTGCTTATTTTTGAGTGCTTCCACAGTCTTGTGGCATCGGACAATTTTTTAAAATTATTTTTATTTTGTAAACATAAGCATAATTTTTACTGTGTATATAAAGTTGCGTATAAGATCTATGAATATATGTAAATAGCTGTTTATTAGTTTTCGAATGCTCTGGTTTAGTCCTGGTTAGGTCATTGTCTGAATGAGAGTGTGTATTTCCTTATAATCATAAGTCAGTATGACACCTTCATTTTAAAAGAGTTTGCAAAATTCGTAGATTTGTTTTTGTGATTGACTACTAGCTCAAGGGTTCAGAGGCAAATGAAGAAAAACAGTCTATCAGGAACGGCAGCATTGCCATAAATCACACCTCTGGTCAAGTTGTGTGTCATCTGATTCACATAAAGCTCTGCAAATATCCCAGATCATGCCGAGAGATGACTGTTATTTTAGTGCTGATCTGTGTCTCTACATTTACATAATATTTAAAGGATAATATACAGCCAGGGTTTATTTTGCTATTGTGACCATCTGACTGTACATTATCCTGCTTATTAATTACTGCTAATAACCAAATAAATAAATATATGGATATGAAATATATTCATTTTGAGTATAAAAACTGCATTACAACGTAGAAAACTGTCAGACTAGCAACAAAACATGCAATGCAACAATATTACTATATTAATTTATATATTACGTTTAATCTGCAATCCAAGTTATATTTTTCATGGACTAGTTAGCTAACATATTTATCTACAATGTAACAAGTCTTCCTCTGTAATAAGTTCTCTCTCATCCAGCTCTTTGTGTTTCTTACCAGTTCATTGTTCTTCCACGCATTTTCTTTAAATTATTTTCTTGCTTCTATACTTGTCAAAAACGATAAACATGCCATGGTTAGATTCACAGTTTAGCGGTCATTATACAAAATGTTTCCTGTTGGCCAATAAGAATCAAGTATTTTAGAGGCTGTATAATAAATTCTATATTTTTATCATTTGATGAAAAGCATTATACCTGTAGGTGTGGAACCTTCCATTTTCCTCTTTTATGTGTTGTCTGCATATTTTAGTCCCATTATGCGAAAGGACTATTTTTTGTTTGGCTGTGGATCTTTATAGTGCCATTAACTGCTGTGCTTTTTCTAGAGGATTCTCTCAGCATGCTGTTATTTACGTCATCAATTGGTGACTGCATACAGTATATGTTTTAAGTGTTACTTTTTATGTTTTTAAGAGCATATAACATGAGGCCAAGTATCAAAACAGATTAAATTATTTTTGCCTTTAATTCATTATTCATTTATATTACACAGACAGAGTAGTAGATATTTTAATGATCCGACAAAAATAACCAGAGATACCTAAAAAGTAAATGCTATGATTCCTGTAGTCAGTAGTGTCTTTACCCCACAAGTAGACCTCTGCCGTCCTTAGTATTAGTATGAATTTGCTATACGAGTATTCCCTTGAAATTAATCTGAATTGTAGCCCCGATTATATCACTGTAAACGCTCAGTGGTTCTGTAAATACATCTCACATTTCTTCAGCAATGAATTTAATGTCTGTGAGAATGTTTTTGGGCTGTGACGTGTCAAAGTTAGTCATTTGTTATAATACCTCTGCAGTTTATGTCTCATTTCTGGTGTAACTGGAGTCAAATATCAGTCACAATGTATGTTTCTTTTTCTAACGAATTAAAGTTTTCCCTATGAAATGCTTGTGGTTAAACTGCAAATAGACAATAAAACATTTTCAATAGAATGCAGTGTCCTCATTGGAAATGTTTTCCCACAAAACTCAAAAAGCTTTGAACTGGGAGTTGTTTTAAACTTATTTTATTTGTTATTTTATTTGTTATTTTAGACTGTTCTTAGCATCTGAAGTTAGACTGAGAAATGTTTAATTTCACAGTCTATAGCTTCGGTTATATACTAGTATATGAAACATATAAAGTAAAAGACATTAATGGTCGTTATAATGTAGTTCAAATGACTTATATAATAAAGTGATATCTCATTTGTAACCAGGCACTAAAGCGATTACCCATAAAACGTGCTTTGAACCAATCGGATTGCTTGGGTCCTAAGCTGGGACTCATCTCTACGGTGGGACTCACCTCTTCACCACACGGGAAAGGGCCTCATGAAGCCTCCGTAGCGCTTTTACTCTCTGACCCCTGGACCATTTGTAATTCATGATTCCATGATTCATGGTCTTTATTTAAAGGGGTACTTCACCACTGGCAAAATGAGCTTTCAATAAAGCTTAACTGATTATAAAGTAGAAAGGCAGAATTTTTTTTTTTTTTTTTTAATCAGTACTACCTGACTTGAGAAATGGAGAAAAAAGTCTGTAGTCTTCCCTTTTGCCAGATAGGTAGGAAAACTTCAACACCCATAATGCACAGGGGATGTTGCTGCCCAAGGCCACTCCCACCAGTCTGCTATGGATACACTTACCAGTCAAAATACCCCCTTGCTTTAGCAGGGTTGGTTCACAAAGATTGTGTCATTAATTACTCACCCTCATGTCGTTCCAAACCCGTAAGACTTTCATTCATCTTCGGAACACAAATGAAGATCTTTTTGATGAAATCTGAAAGCTTTCTGATCCCTCCATGGACAGCTATGCAACTACCAAGCCCCAGAAAGGTAGAAACATGAATTCAACATTTAACAAATAGTTAAACATTCAAAATGTAAAAATGTACAATCTACTAAATTTTACTGCAAAAATAGAATTATTCGAATTCAGCCAAGAGGTCATGCCGTGATGTATCCATCTTCTACTAGTCACACGTCTTCAAGTGATGCGAAAAACTTTTCGTAGCTTGCCGTTTGCGGTCTGACGCATTCACATGTGTATGAATGGAAGTCAAGGGAATGAAAAGTGAATGTGACCGGAAAAGGCCATTATATTACCTGCTTTCCATAATGATCATTTCAGACCAATCAACAAATTTGCAGTTTTTACTCCAGGATATTAGCCATAAAAACATATTAATACACAGATGGGAACATTGCAAATTCATTTTAATGTAGTTCATGTACAGTATATTACAGTAAAACTAACTCAGACATATTTCTGAATATCTTTTCTTTTTAAATCCCAGAGATGGTCAGTACAGTGCTATGTCGAAATAAACTAAATGTCAAGTAATGAGCTTTAATATTCATGTGAAATACCCTGACTTAAATAACTAAGTGATTTCGCCAGTCTTCTTTCTCTTTATTTTTTTCACAGGACAATAACGTTTGATGCCCCTTAATACCGTTATATACTAGTATATGAAACATATAAATTAAAAGACATTTAATGGTCGTTATAACGTAGTTCAAACGACTTATATAATAAAGTGATATCTGATTTGTAACCAGGCACTAAAGCGATTACCCATAAAACGTGCTTTGAACCAATCGGATTGCTTGGGTCCTAAGCTGGGACTCATCTCTACGGTAGGACTCATCTCTTCACCACACCGGAAAGGGCCTCATGAAGCCTCCATAGCGCTTGTCACGTGGTGCGTTCCAGCGGAAGTGGGTCATTCGATACTTCCCTTTGTTCTTTACATTGTTCCTGTTTTGAACATTGAGCGTGCCGCCCTGCCCTCGCTCCACCCGGATGCTTTCCTCCAACTCCTCTGGTTCCACCGGCTCCTCCTCCAGAGCGCCGTTAGTAAAGACTTTGACTGGTCGACGCTTGCGGCCCATGGGTTTACCCCAGCGGAAGTGCTCCATGGAGTAAGACCTCCTCTCGTCATTGCGAGGGCTTTCTCCATTGGGGTCTTGAAGCGCGATCGAGTCAGGAGACAGAGCAGATAAGAGCAGGCCCAAACTGAGACTCTCTTTCTCAACCTCTTCTTCACTGTTCGGCTGTTCAGATGAAGACACACTTCCGTAATTGGAGGATTCTTGCGCAGATCTGCACTGCCTGACACACTGCTGCACAGTACAAGAGGACATACACACATTAAACACGGATGCAAATTTTGGCAAAGGGATAGTTCACCAAAAAAAATTAATTAGCCCATGATTTACTCACCCTCAAGCCATTCTAGGTGTATATGACTTTCTTCTTTCAGACGAATACAATCTGAGTTATATAAAAAAAATGTCCTGGCTCTTCCAAGCTTTATAATGGCATTGAATGGCTGTTTCTGTTTTGAAGTCCATAAAAGTGCATCTATCCATCATAAAAGTGCATCTATTCATCATAAAAGAACTCCACACGGCTCCGGGGGGTTAATATAGGCCTTCTGAAGCGAAGCGATGCGTTTGTGTAAGAAAAATATTCATATTTAAAGGGATAGTTCACCCAAAAATGAAAATTCTGTCAGTAATTACTCGCACTCACGTCGTTACAACCCCGTAAGACTTTCGTTCATCTTCGGAACACAAATTAAGATATTTTTGATTAAATCTGAGAGCTGGATCACTCCTCCCTATAGGCTTCTATTGTAATTGAAACCTGCCGGTCCAGAAAGTTAATAAACACATCGGTAAAATAAACAAAAATAACGACTTTATTCAACTATTCGGTTTCTTCTATGTGGGCTTCAGAGTGAGTTAACGTAGTGTAACAGCGCAGCGCTACGTCAGAACGTAGGCTCACTATTGGCCGACGCTGGTCAAGAATGTGATGCTGGCCAATAGTGAGCCTACGTTCTGACGCCACTCACTTGGACTATTTTAACGATGTTTTTATTAACTTTCTGGACAGGCAGGTTTCAATTACATAGAAGCCTATGGAGGAGTGATCCAGCTCTCAGATTTAATAAAAAATATCTTAATTTGTGTTCCGAAGATGAACGAAAGTCTTACGGGGTTGGAACAACATGAGGGTGAGTAATTACTGACAGAATTTTCATTTTTGGGTGAACTAACCCTTTTAAAACTTTATAACTAGCTTCCAGCCAAATGAACGCACAGATTCGACTTAAGTCTAAGTGCAACTTATGCGAGTAATGCGACGTACTGCTGATATTTACGGCACGCCATGACATACTACGCTACTTCTGACGTCATAGGTTGCGCTTTAGGCATAAGTAGATTGCGTATGGCTGTTTGGCCGAAAGCTAGAATTTTACATTGTAACATGTTAAATATGAATATCTTTCTTACACAAACGCATCGCTTCGCTTCAGAAGGCCTTTATTAAGCCCCCAGAGCCGTGTAGGGCACTTTTATGATGGATAGATGCACTTTTATGATGGATAGATGCAATTTTATGATGGATAGATGCACTTTTATGATGGATAGATGCACTTTTATGATGGATAGATGCACTTTTATGATGGATAGATGCACTTTTATGATGCATAGATGCACTTTTATGATGGATAGATACAGTTTTATGGACTTCAAAACAGAAACAGCCATTCACTGCCATTATAAAGCTTGGAAGGATAAAGCCAGGATATTTTTTAATAACTCCGAATGTATTCGTCTGAAAGAAGAAAGTCATATACACCTAGGATGACTTGAGGGTGAGTAAATCATGGGCTAATTTAAATTTTTGGGTCAAATATTCCTTCAACAAACATTTACATTGTACAAAACTTAACAGATTATTAGTTTATGTGCATTCAAATTGTTTCTTTTGAATCTTTTCGTATGTATTCATTATACCATAATTGGGGGAATCTCATACAACTTGAGACTATATTGGAAAGAAAATATTAGAGTATAAAAAATAAAGTAAGTCTCATTACCCTACTCCTTTTTAAAAAATTATGATTTTTCATTTGTGTTCATGCATTCATTATTTAAAGTACACCTTTGATGCTGATTTATTTCAAATATATTGTGTTCATTTAGTTTTGTACTGTTAAAGTATAAAAGTAAAAATATGAGAATCACCATTGAGAATAATACAAATCAATTACACACACACACACACACACACACACACACACATATATATATATATATATAATATTTATTGAGCAGCAAATAAGCATATTAGAATGAATTCTGAAGGATCATGTGACACTGAAGACTTCAATGATGCTGAAAAATCAGCTTTGCATCACAGGAATAAATTGCATTTTAAAATATATTAAAACAGAAAAAAGTTATTTCACAAAGTTTTACTGTATTTTGAATCAAAGCAGCCTAGTGAGTGTCTATCTTTAAAGTGGTGTTATTAATGCCTTTAAATGCATCTTACCAATCTTTGCTCATTAGATTTAAGGCCCATGCAGTCTATCAAATCCAGGCAGCGGCCGTCTACATATGGGCTGTGAAAACACAAGACTGCTGCAGCCAAAAGCCAGGAAGGACAGAGCATCTGAAAACCAGGAACAAGACAAGATCTCATCAGTTCTTCCATCCCTCAGGTATCATTCGCATGACTCAGAATGGAAAGCTGAAAAGAAAATGGCTGAGACTGAGATAGATATATAGATATATATAAAGTCAAGGACGAGTTTCATTGCTCAGGTATTTATCTTGAATGGCCTTTGATTTGATTGTGCTGAATGGAGTCACTGAATCACAATGATGGCGTGTGGGAAGGTCGCATATGCTTAAGACAAACGGATGTCTTATTTATATATGACCAAAATGTTCTGTGATTGGTGACATTGACTTTGACTGTTCTGGGTGTTTAAAAGAAAGAAGAAAAATTAACTTACAGACTTATATCTACTCATTCATTTGTACCTGGTCTTTTATGGCTAACCGAGAGCTTTTTGGGATGACGTCACGGCACACACAAATCTGTGAGAAAGTGGTCCATTAATATCACACCACGACGTCAACAGCAGTGTTGTGTCAGGGATGAAAGGAAAGGAAAGGACATAAACCAGCTTCAGTTGGCAGATCCTTGCAATTTTGAGACTCGTTACTAAGATTGTCCATGAAGTCCACAAAAATTGGTTTTTGGAAAGGATGATGAGTCAGTTTTTGTCTGAAAACACTCCAGTTCAAAAGCCTCTTATGATCCTGTTATATATTACATTATTTCACAGGGGAAGAAAAAGGTCTGAATATTCTCTAGAAACCAGAAAAGTGGATCAAGTTATCGGAAAAAAAAAACATTTTTTGTTCATTACATTATTAGATATTGCTTGATGATTCACCTTGGTCAACCACATCCTCGCTTGCATGCCATCCACTTTGGGATCCACATCAAATTAATTTGAATAATTTTCATGTATGGTTATACAAATACTATATTTTGATATACTATAAAAAGGCATATCATAATAAATAGAATGATTAAATGTAATATATTACTTGTGTGTGTGTATATATAATTATATATATATATAAACATTTATTTAAAAATTGTATGTAAAAACAATTATTGAATTTAATAATGTTTTTGTCAATGAAATTCAACTGAGGAATAATAACTGAATAATAATCTTAATACATAATAATAATAATAATGTTAACACTTTACAATAAGGGTTTATAAGTTAACATTATTAACTACATTAGTTAACATGAACTAATAATGAACTGCTCTTCTACAGCATTTATTAATCTTTGTTCATTTCAACATTTACTAATACATTATTAAAATCAAAAGTTGTATTTGTTAACATTTTATTAATGTACTGTGAACTAACATGAACAAACTATGATGAGCTGTATTTTTATTAACTAACATCAACATTACGTAAAGTCTCTCCATTAATAATAATAATGACGTTATTTCCAATAAAATAAGTAATTCTCAAGAACATCATTAAATATTCAATCGTTTTTGTCTTTAATTTGAATGCATATTGTTTCATTTACTCTGTATCACATACCTCTAAAACAGATCAAAAACAAAATCGTAAAGTTTGGATTATGTTCTTTAACATTTAAAAAGATAATCATAAATGACACATTTTCTGTGACACTGTTCATAAATAAAGCTTTATAAGCAGTATTAAACAATGATTTAATCATACTAATTCCATATTCTTACCTTTCTAAATGTGTCGATGAGTTGAAGTTCTGAATCTTCTCTTCTTTGGGTCTCCAGCCCTTATCGAGCTCACCTCCACTGCTCTCGGTTAGCACTTTTCCCCCTGGCGTCTGTGAATGAATCTCTCTCTCTCTCTCTCTCTCTCTCTCTCTCTCTCTCTCTCTCTCTCTCTCTCTCTCTCTCTCTCTCTCTCTCTCTCTCTCTCTCTCTCTCTCTCTCTCTCTCTCTCTCTCTCTCTCTCTCTCTCTCTCTCTCTCTCTCTCTCTCTCTCTCTCTCTCTCGTTGTCTTATTTTCTGAATGAGCTCAGTTCTCTTATATACTCACAGGTGCATGGCAACCCCTGAAGGCTGGAAGATGATCAGGTGGGACTCTGCTGAGGTGAGTGAGGGGGTGGATGCACTGGGGAAATTACTTATAATAAAAACCTTTCCTACTTTTTACATTCCTATCTTTATACTTCTGTTTTTGACACATTAGGACATCCGCAGGACGTGGCAGGTGTTTTATGGATGCTGCGGTTCTGTGTATCCGTGCCTTTTGAGACACCTGGAAACCAATGGGACGCTGTTTTAGTCAAAATGAACTCTCAGATTGGACAGGAAATGAAGGTGAGAGATGACGTCATTTCACATCAAAGATTCCTTGTCAGCATCTAAGCAGCGTACAAATCGATCAGACTGACCAGATGTGCATTATCCAAGCCCAACAACTTTTCTAACTTAATTTCTCATCTCTTTGTTGTTTCTTTTCTCAATGAAGCCTATTTATGCCCCAAGGTTCATTAGCAGCGAATGTAATTACTATTGGAGGAAAGGTAATGTTGTGTTGTCGTGGTAACGCATGATAAATCAATTACTCCCTTTTCACTCTCATATGCTCACATTAGTACACCGAAAGAGGAGGAGGAGGAGGAGGAGGAGGAGGAGGAGGGAAAAAACGACTTAAGTGCAATTAAAAACATCATCTTAGCATAGTTTTTCAAGGTCTGGAAATACTCATTTAATAAATGAAGGATGATTATAAAGAGCTTTTAAGTACAAATGTAAACACAAACTTTTTATTGTTACTTGAAACAAAAGAAATGTTAACTAAAATTAAAATACGAAAAAAAATTCTCATTTTTGTTCAGTTTAATTTAAAGTACTTTAATAACAACAAAAAAAACTAAATAATTTAATTGTTAATAATAAACAATTATAAAAATATACAGACAAATTAAAATAAAAAACTAAAACAAATAACAAAAAAGTACATAAAATAAAAAGTACCGGTAATTCAAAATATTAACAAACACTATAATAGTATATAATATGATTCTGAAATTACACTGACATGTAGAGAATGTTTTGAATTTGAAATTTAATTATAAAACTTAATAGTCAAAAACACACATACATATATAGTTATATATAATATACTGTGTGTGTGTGTGTGTGTGTGTGTGTGTGCGTGTGCGTGTGCGTGTGTGTGGTTTAATAGAGACGAAGGTCAAAAAACAAAAATAAAACTTCTGTGGAATTCAGAAATTCATTAAAATTGCACTTATATTGAAACATAGGCATATACACTCACCGGCCACTTTATTAGGTACACCTGTCCAACTGCTCGTTAACACTTAATTTCTAAGCAGCCAATCACATGGCGGCAACTCAGTGCATTTAGGCATGTAGACATGGTCAAGACCATAGACATAATAAATACATAGACGCCCTATTGGCCGCTGGAGCGTACGTCAACGGCGCCGCCATGTTGGGGATGGCAACTTTCCCATACCTCTCATACCGGGAATTGAGAAAAATGCCTGTTTTGTGCGCTGCTGTTTGGGGCTGTACACATCGCCACACAATTGAAAACAGCTTTCGAGGAATTACCTTTCACAAGCAAGACTGAACGTTTGTTTTTGGTTGTATTTGGTCATGATTTAATTAGTAATAGTAACGTTCAGAGGATAAATTTAAAAATACTACTGTTATTGTGTCACGAAATGTAGTTTAAATAGTTTTTCAGTCGACAATGTAGTTGTTTAAAGCTCAAATATGTGGTTTGTTTATAAAGATAGCGCCTATTTAAAAATTTGATCTGACGTTTTCGGAGTTGTAAGATGCGCTCAGCGCTCGTCTACCCCGCCTGGAACAGCCGTACCTCGGCCAGTGCTTCTGAAGTTTTGCCGCTGACTCGGATGTCTGTAGTCTAGTGGTTAAACATGAGATATAATTCGTCTTGTGTATATCTAACGGGCGATCTTTGGTCTCATTAATCTATAAATGGTTCCCTGGTAAATCGTTTTGGCTGAGGGCAAAGTGAAGTTTCATAACTTTATATTTAGGCTATTTTAACGTTGTATCCTGCTGTATGTTTGACTGAAGCTACTTCTGTTATACTGATCAATAAAACTGAAATTTAACAAAAAGAGTTAAATATTAAAGTCACTATTTAACTTATTTTTTATTGTGTATATTCTGTAATTGAGATTTCTTATTCTATTGCTATTATTATAGTATTATTAATAAACTATGCTATTATCAATATTTTTATGATTGTATTATTGTACTTATGATATTATATAATTATACTAATCATTACTATTTTATTTGCTGTATACTATTTGTTTATTTTATTGACTAAACTATTTACTATTACTTCTCACTTTATGTTATATATACTTTTTGCATTGCACTATAGTTGTACCATAACCTATTATTATAAAGGATCCATCAGTTATCTTTGTTATTGCTAAAATCTGGTCAATCACAGAAAATGCTTTTTCCACAATAAGAAAACTTAAATTATATCTCAGTATGGGGGTCTTCACCATTCTTATCCAAGAATAAAAAGCCAGATACATGACAAGCCTGAGCTTTGACCATTCTTTATTAAAACAAAATATTTTACAAGTCTAACTATCGAGATTTTAAATAACTAGAGATGGAACCTTTTGTACACCACATACAAACCACTGAAATCGGTTGATAAATGTAAAAACAGTTTGTTTTTATCCAGAAAAAACGCAGCTCCCCCGTTTACTTACATTTGATTACAGTGCAGTCTTGCCCTCAGCAAAATGGCGGACCCGTTGACGTATCGCAGCAACGTTCCAAAGCGGCCAATAGGGCATCTATGTATTTATTATGTCTATGGTCAAGACAATCTCCTGCAGTTCAAACCGAGCATCAGTATGGGGAAGAAAGTTGATTTGAGTGACTTTGAACGTGGCATGATTGTTGGTGCCAGAAGGGCTGGTCTGAGTATTTCAGAAACTGCTAATCTACTGGGATTTTCACGCACAACCATCTCTAGGGTTTACAGAGAATGGTCCGAAAAAGAAAAAACATCCAGTGAGCGGCAGTTCTGTGGGCGGAAATGCCTTGTTGATGCCAGAGGTCAGAGGAGAATGGCCAGACTGGTTCGAGCTGATAGAAGGGCAACAGTGACTGAAATAACCACTCGTTACAACCGAGGTATGCAGCAAAGCATTTGTGAAGCCACAACACGCACAACCTTGAGGCGGATGGGCTACAACAGCAGAAGACTCCACCGGGTACCACTCATCTCCACTACAAATAGGAAAAAGAGGCTACAATTTGCAAGAGCTCACCAAAATTGAACAGTTGAAGACTGGAAAAATGTTGCCTGGTCTGATGAGTCTCGATTTCTGTTGAGACATTCAGATGTTAGAGTCAGAATTTGGCGTAAACAGAATGAGAACATGGAACCATCATGCCTTGTTACCACTGTGCAGGCTGGTGGTGGTGGTGTAATGGTGTGGGGGATGTTTTCCTGGCACACTTTAGGCCCCTTAGTGCCAATTGGGCATCGTTAAAATGCCACGGCCTACCTGAGCATTGTTTCTGACCATGTCCATCCCTTTATGGCCACCATGTACCCATCCTCTGATGGCTACTTCCACCATGTCACAAAGCTCTAATCATTTCAAATTGGTTTCTTGAACATGACAATGAGTTCACTGTACTAAAATGGCCTCCACAGTCACCAGATCTCAACCCAATAGAGCATCTTTGGGATGTGGTGGAACGGGAGATTCGCATCATGGATGTGCAGCCGACAAATCTGCGGCAACTGTGTGATGCCATCATGTCAATATGGACCAAACTCCCTGAGGAATGCTTCCAGCACCTTGTTGAATCTATGCCACGAAGAATTGAGGCAGTTCTGAAGGCAAAAGGGGGTCCAACCCGTTACTAGCATGGGGTACCTAATAAAGTGGCCGGTGAGTGTATGTATTATTGCACTTATTATGCTCATTGTTGTAAAGTCATTTTCATGTGACAGCTGTATTAGTATCAGTGATACTGGCCTTCATTCATAAAAAAATGCCATTAAACAAGTATTTTCAATATACTGTCTTTGTGTTGTTTCTGCATTCATTTGAAGATTAACCGTGTCATTCATTTCTTTACTTTTTAAATCATTAAAGGTTTTACAGCAAAAAGACCACAACCTGAGGGTCGTTTTTAGAATTATATATTAAATGGCCGTCTACATCCTAAAAAAGTATAAACTATCAATCAGAGGACAAAAGATCATCATGTTGATCATTTAGATGCCTTATAAATGTTATTAAATATAATACAGTATAGCTTTATAAGGTCAAGTATACTGATGGTGTACATTAAGTGTATTAATTGCTGATAAACATGTTTTGAATACACAATACCATCAATGCTTTTTCCTAGTAAAAAATAATTTGGCGTGTTAATTGTTTGTCCGTCTGATGTGATTGTTCAGACCTCAGCATATAGAGTAAGGATAGTCTGAGTTGCTGTTGTTCAGTGCCTGGATTGTCTCTCCTCCCTTTATTCTAATCAGGAATCCAATTACACCGGATTACAAGGATAAGATGCCCACTCTGCAACACATAGGGTGTAGAGAGAGAGAGAGAGAGAGAGAGAGAGAGAGAGAGAGAGAGAGAGAGAGAGAGAGAGAGAGAGAGAGAGGATGGCAGCATACGTCTATATTTCCTCAGAAGACAAACAAAACATCTCCAACTATTGAAGCAGGTAAAGATGAAGCCTTGTAACTGTTTCCCTGTAGAGCTTGCTTGCATTATCTCTGCCGATGACATCTTTTGTAAAATGTTGCCGCTGATCGTAACTGTGTCAGCAGAGCTTTAACAGCTCTCTAAATAGTTTGAGAAATCTCTCATGTGAGATGGTGTGAATCATGAGTCGTGGTGTCATGATAAATCAAATGCCCTCCAAACAAACATTTACTCTAAATTTACACTTGTAATCAAAATGTCACTTCAGATACGTATGATGCTTTATCAATATGATTCATTCTCAGTGTTATTCTTTTATTTATACTGCAGGACATGAGTTTAGTGGCTCTCAGGCATTGCTCTGTATGGTTTGGCATATTCAGCATTCCTCTGTTGGATCTAGTGCACTAGGCTTGGGTCAGAGCCACAAGGTGCTTTGGTAGACGTGATACTTTAGCATTAAAAGGTCTGCTTAAGGTGTTGGTAAGTATGGGTCAGCTCAAGGCATTTCCTGCACATTTTTCCTCCTGAGTTCACCTCCTGTGGTAGTATGACAGGAAAGATTGAATACATGTATGCATTGATTTTGTTTTTGTATATAGATTATATATGACTGTGCAACTAAGTTCCTTAGTGAAACAAAAGTTTGTTTTCTACAATGTATAGGCCTACATTTAGCATAGTAGCCCCATAATGTATTTGTATACTTAAAGCCACACTAAAAAATGGGCGAATTGTATTGCATATATAACAAAACATAAAATATAGCCTAAAACTTCAAATAGTAGCCCGGGCTTTTATTTTCCCAAATCGTCGAACTGGACCGGCTTGTATTTGAGACAGGTGTCTATATGAGACAGGCCTTTATAATTTAGTGCACTGTAAAACCTGATGAGTTAGTTCAACTCAAACCGTTTGAGGAAACCGATTGCCTTAAATCATTTAAGTTTATTAACTCAAACAATTTAAGCTTAAAAAAATATTTTATTTGTGTTCAAGTAACTCAATAACTTATTGTTAAGATAACTTGGGTAAATAAAGTTAATAGTACTAATTCCATTCAGTTAATATAACTTAAATCTATGAAGTACACTGTAAACCCAAATAAGTTGGCAGAACTCAAAATACTTTTATTAGTATAAACTTAGTTAGCTTTAAAAAGCTAATCTGCTAACATAGTAAATGCTAACATATTAGCAATAGTATGTTATACATAAACACTTGCTGTATGAGCACAGCAATATAAATGGTTATTTGCTCTCAAATCAAGCTGCATGCACCACTTGTCACCATGATGGTAACTATCCTAAAGCCAACATTAACAGAAATTCTTCTAAATTAGCATAACAAAACATGAATCACTACTAAATCTCACACATAACATTAATCTTACACACAAACTATATTACACTTAATTTGATCATTTACTCTCCCTTTCGAGTGCCATCGGCAAAGCATGCTGGGAAATAGACATCACAGCTGTTTCAGTTAAACTTAAGTTCGTCTAAATTAAAATAAATAATTTCATAAAACTCAAAACAATGAAACAGTTCAGTTTACTTAATATATATTAGTTCAGTGAACTTGAAAGAAAAAGAAAGTGCTAAATACTCATTAAAGTTAATTTGACTGAACTAATTTGTTTAATTTAAGTTTGTCCTACTCAAACCAATTAATTATTTTGAGCATTAGGGTTTACAGTGTGTTGAGATGTTGTTCATTGAGTGTATAATGTCTCTAATCTCTAAAAATCTCCAAATGCTCCACGTGAAACTGCGGTCTTCCGACCTTTTACTATCGCGTCAATTGATTTTGATTAATATGCGCGAGCGCGAGGGAGAGAGAGCAAGACAGCGCTCGTGTTGTTTGAAGATGGGGCATGCGCGCGCGCGGCCGGGGCGCTCTCTCTCTCTCTCTCTCTCTCTGCTCGTGAACGCGCCCTGTCAAGCGCAGCAGTCATTCTATTCTACATCACTCATCGATCAAAAAAGGCTTTGGAGGGACAAAAATGTGCTTTGGCGGCCGCCAAAAAGCGGGCGATCTGACGGTTTTAGAGGATAAAATACAACCCGAAACTAAAAAAAACAGACCCGGCCTCTATTTGAGACCGGCCTTTATTTACCCAAACCTGCAGCCACACCAGGCGTGTAAGAGACAGGCGTCTATTTGGGACTCGGCTATTATTTGAAGTTTTACGGTATACTCTCTACCCTTCGAAAGTTTGGGATTGGCAAGATTTTTTTATGTTTTTAAAAGAAATCTTTTATGCTCACCAAGGCTGCATGTATTTGATTAAAATAGGGTAAAAACAGGAATATTGTGAAATATTATTAAAATTTAAAATAACCATTTTCTATTTGAATATTATATCAAATCTAATTTATTCCTGTGATGCTACGCTGAATTTTCAGCGTCATTACTCCAGTCTTAATTGTCACATGATCCTTTAGAAATAAGAAATGTTTCTTGAGCAGCAAATCAGCATATTTGTATGATTTTGTATTGATTTGTCACATGATTTCTAAAATCATGTGACACTGAAGACTGCAGTAATGATGCTAAAAATCCAGCTTTGCTATTATTTGCCATTTTATAATAAGTAAAAAAATAATAAAATAAGACAGATAAAACAAAATGAGGTACAGGAAAGAATAAGGAAAAAGTATATTAAAAACTGACTTATGTAATAGTCATTATGTGGTACACCTAAACACCACAACAAATGCTTGCTGAGCATTTCATATTAATAGGGTGTTGGTCCTTGCTGACAGCTTCCACTCTTCAAAGAAAGGTTTATATGTTGACCAACTTGACCATGACTGTGGGGATTTGCTCTCATTCAGACTCAGACTCATCAGTGAGGTCAGGCGCTAATGTGGACTGATTCGAGAATTCAAAGTTCAGCCCTTGCGGCTTTGTGCAGTCAACTTATCCCACACCAGACAAAATCATTTTTAAGGACCTCACTGTGCACAGCATCAGTTTCAACATTTTTGAAATAAACTGCATTTGGTTTGATATTTAGTTATCTGATGCAATAACATGCAGACAGGCTTAGGCTTTTTTCAGGGCCATTGTACATGTTCAAGCTCTTTTTATTGAGAGTTTGACATATTTCTCTAAATGAAAGAGATAAGGGTGTTATAGTTTGAAACCAGACGCCTACTTCGCCTATTTTTAGCGTGCCCGTCCTCTTCGAGGTTAAATACTTTCACTGCTGCTGTGTTCTTGAACCCACATAAGCACATAAAAAAGTGACATGAAAGCACCATAACCTGTGCTTTAATCAGGACAACCAGGCTGACCTCTCATAATAGCAAGGACATGTTTAAAGATGTGTTTGTGGGATTTATTTCAAATACCACATTGAGATTTTATGACAGATCATGTACTTTTTTCCCCCTTAAGCCCAAACCCAAGATGGCCTCTTCAAAACTGTGTGATTTTTGACAGCTGACCTATAGTTCTCTGACAGGGGTGCATTGAGATGTCACAGCGTCAAGTGCTTAAAAAAAATGACCTATATGTTATCATAGACCGTATACATATCTGGCCAGACTTAGTTTTTCCAACTTTTTCGAGTGATTAAAACATTGTGTGGGTTGTATAACTTAATGCTTACAAATCTAAGCTTATAACCCAAAGTTATATTTCTTTGAACCCCAGAAGTGGTGAATCACTGTATCTTTATGCAATATAAAAAAGTTAATAAAAAAGTGGCTGCTAATAATAATTAGATTTTTTAAATTCAAAAGAAAATGTAACTGGTGCTTGCACATGGATTTGCTGCCATAAAATTGAAGTTGACCTAATGATTATTGCAAGATTTCTATGTCTGTGATATTCTTGTCTTTAACTTTATTGATACAATAAGCAGCGTTCAAATTTGTACAGTGCATGTCAGTTTATCTTGTTGCAGTTTATTTCAAAATTATTTTGTATCATGTGACTGTCAACAGTAATACATGTTTTGAAATATGATATATAATAATCATATAAAATAATTTAGAAATAATAAATATTAAAATATAACAAATATCAAAATAAATATATATTTTTTACAATATATATATATATATATATATATATATATATACTAATACAGCAAAAAATATTTATTTATTCAGTTAGTTAGTTACACTCACCGGCCACTTTATTAGGTACACCTTGCTAGTAGAGTTGGACACCCTTTTACCTCCAGAACTTCTTCATGCCACAGATTCAACAAGGTGCTGGAAACTTATCTCAGGGATTTTGGTCCATATTGAGATGCTAGCATCACCCAGTTGCTGCAGATTTGTCGGCTGGACATCCATGATGTGAATCTCCTGTTCCAGCACATCCCAAAGGTGCTCTACTGCATTAAGATCTGGTGGAGCCATTTGTGTTTAGTGAACTCATTGTCATGTTCAAGAAACCAGTTTAAGAAGATTTGAGCTTTGTGACATGGCGCGTTATCCTGCTGGAAATAGCCATCAGAAGAAGATGGGAACACTGTGGTCATAAAGAGATGGACATGGTCAGCACAGCAACAATAATCAGGTCAGCTGTGGTGTTTAAATGATGCTCAATTGGTACTAAGGGGCCCAAAGTTTACCATTACACCACCAGGAGCCTGAACCGCTGATATAAGGCAGGATGGATCCATGCTTTCATGTTGTTTACACCAAATTCTGACCCTCCCATCTGAATGTCACAGCAGAAATTGAGAGCCATCAGACCAAGGAACATTTTTCCAGTCTTCTATTTTCCAAAATTGAGCCAGTGTGAATTATAGCCTCAGTTTCCTGTTCTCAGCTGACAGGAGTGACACCGGTGTGTGTCTTCTGCTGCTGTAGCTCTTCTGCTTCCAAATTTGATGTGTTGTGCGTACAGAGATGCTCTTCTGCAGACTTCGGTTGTAACAAGTGGTTACTGTTTGTCTTTCTATCAGCTAAATACAGTCTGGCCATTCTCCTCTGACCTCTGGCATCAACATGGGATTTTCACCCACAGAACTACTGGATATTTTCTCTTTTTCTGACCATTCTCTGTAAACCCTAGAGATGGTTGTGCGTGAAAATCCCTGTAGATCAGCAGTTTATGAAAAACTCAGACCAGCCGATCTGGCACCAACAATCATGCCACGTTTAAAGTCACTTAAATCACATTTCGTCCCCATTCTGATGCCTAAACTTCAGCAGATCGTCTTGACCATGTCTACATGCCTAAATGAATTGGGTTGCTGCCATGTGAACAAGCAGTTGAACAGGTGTAATAAAGTGGCTGGTGAGTGTAGTTTAATGTTTCTGGTTTTGTTTTCAGGTGAATTGCATTGGAAAAGTTGACAACTGAGTCCTAGATCGTGTTCCTGTGTGACAAGCTCTTCCCAAGACTTGAGACTGGAGGTCAGAGAGCTTGTGCCCTGGCCTTCTCCCCCAGGGTCCTTCCAACAAGGTGGGAAGGGGGGTCAGCCGAAGCGATCACATGGAGGACAGGCTTCTCTCGCCCCTCTTGCTGGCCATATTGTTTTTGGCAACATGTGCGAGCGATGATGACCACTCACTGCACACACATCAGGTCAGTACGGCTCAGTGTGGCGAATACAGCAACCAGGTCCTGGAGGACGGCATGTGCCGAATCATGGCCACATTGCCCCAAATGGACGACCAGCGCTGCCCGGACATGTTCCGCTGTACGGATGAGGTTTCATACTGGCTTCATGAGAATGAGGAACGCAAACAGCAGATTCTAGCCCTGCGGGAGACAGTGTCCGAACTTCAGGAGGAGCTTCGCAACCACCGTCATCGAGTCAAAGTGTTAGAACTACAAGTGAGTCCAAGAATCTTTATATACATGTCATGATTAAAATGCGTCTAACTATCATTGGGACTGACTGATTCATCATAAGCTGTTGGAGAAATATTATAATTAGAAGATAAGATATTTATAATTATAAACAAATAATATTTATAATAAGAACAATTATAAATTACAATATAATTTACATTTAAATGATAAATTAATTGTTTAATTATAAATAATTATAATTTTGTGCATTAGTATCTGTTTTTTGTCCTTCAACTGCTCTTCATCAGAATTCATGGGTACAGCAAAGGAATACAAAAATCAGTATGACCTGTACCTGACTCAATGCCCTTAATAACCTGTGGGTCAAGCTTTTTCTGATTCCATGATTAAATTCGGACAAGTGGCCTGACCTGTTCCCGCTTGTTCTATTTAAAGGACTTCCCATCTAAACAGTAAGGCATGGTGTAAAGAGTATATCTAAAAAACATATTTGAGTAAAAGCAGAGAGACCTTACAGTGAAAATGACTCCATTACAATTCACCAATTCCAATATCACTTGAGTAAAAGTCATTTAGTATCTTATTACAACAATACTTATTTTACTTGTACTAAATGTAGGATCAAATATGTATAAGTTCTCCACACCTAAAATGCATGCCAGTGAAAAACAAGAAATAGTTTTTTGTTGAGGAGAGCAATCACTTATTTATTTTATGAAATTTTAATAAAACTGAAGACCTCAATACTGCAATTACAAGGTCAATACAACAGCCTCTTAAACGTCTAGTCTCAGTTAAGTTCAAGTGCTCAAAAACCAGTAACCTTCAAAAAGGTCTCTTCAATAGAACTGATAAATAGTAAATGAGGACAGCCATGTCCTCATCTCATATATGAAAGACCTGCGATTCAGCAACTACCTGTTAATGCACTCACTTTCGCGTAAAGTTGTTTGGGTGAGTAAAGTCAAAATGCACAAGATACAGTACCTTCAATGCCCTGTAGATGGCGATATTGCTTATTTTGTAGCAGAAATAAACTGCTGCAGAAAAAGTTAGGTACCATTAGGGGTGGGAATCTCTAGGCACCTCACGATTCGATTCGATTCCGATTCAGAGGGCTCCGATTTGATGCTAAAGCGATTATCTGAATCTTTTTTGTGTGTGTGTGTGACTATAAATACTTTGCTTTAAAAGTACAAAGTAATGACCCATAAAGAATTAACGTACAATAAATTTTATTAACATTGCAAAGAACCAACAGGAAAATAAATGTGTGCCTGAACTAGCAGCATACTTGTAGTAAATTAATAATATAACAACGACCGGTAGCCTACAGCCGAGTGTTTTTCCTCCTGGGTGGAAACGTGTCATATGGTTTCATCATGTTTCCGAAATATTTTAGTTTTATTCTATAAAGCTTACAAATAGTGTGGCTCTTGTCCAGCTCCTTTCCCCCTTCAACTTCATAGAAGCCAAAATATTTCCACACGTCAGCTTTTAACGCGGAGGGTGTTTGGATTTCGCGCTCAGCCATTGCGGCTCTGTTATGTGCACGCCACAGACGGTCTGGGCACTGCACTTCTGTCCTTCAGAGTTCTGTCTTTTGCGTTCCGTCAGTATTACGTTATTATAAATATATATAAAAAATGTTTTTTTTTTTTTTTTTGAAAATCGATTTTTGACATTTGTGAATCGATTCAGAATCGTCCTCGTCCGCATCGCGATGCATCTAAGAATCGATTTTTCCCCCCACCCCTAGGTACCATGCAAAATGCAACGAGTAATTGCATTAGTAATTATGAATGTATTGGAGTAAAGAGTACATACTTATTCAAAAAAGTAGTCAAGACATGCAGAGAGTAAAAGTTGCTAACATCTTTGATATATTAAAGTACAAAGTAGCAAAAAAGATACAATGTAACTTCTGGCCCCCTAGTGGTTAAAAAACTGCATGCATTTTAGTTTAAGATTATTGTTTTGGTTGTGCTGCGGCTCTGCGTGACTGTGCGGATGTATAAAACATTCAGTACTCGGCTTAAGAGATATAACCAGCTTATATGGAAATGATTTCAAGCTGACTAGCTGAAGACGTTACTGTAGCTTTACCCATTAATAGACACGGTACTTCCTAGAACAACAGCAACCATAATGAAATGAACCTTCACAATAGATAATGCTTTACAGTCAACTCTTTTAGAGAGCTACATATGGCAATTTATCTGTTCGATAAAATACCTCTCTCACCTGTTGAGTAATAATAACGCCATCTCCTCTTGGCTTTTACTACATTTTAAATCCCTCAGTCTTTGCCATCTCTGAAACACCAAACCACTGTTGATTCTTGTTTTATTACGAGCTCTGCCATGTTCTCTTTTTGCCAGCAGACTCTCCTCTGTTTGGCGTTTGTTTAAAACGTGATTCGCCGGAGGTTGGAGTTTTAGCTGCTCCATGTCAATCTTTCTCACTCGTTGTGACAACTAACCAATGCCGCTCCTACACCAGACACGCATCAGAGTAGCCGGAGCAACTTTTCTCTATTTACGGATATGACGAGACACACGGGCGAGTGACGCATGTACGCAATTTCCCACGAGAACCATCCCTTCGGGTCTAAAATATAAACTCTAATAATAGGCTTACCATAGTGAATCAGGGTAACACAAAAACACATTTTTGACTCAAATGAATTTTGTACATTTTGAACAAAAAAAGTTACAGTGTATCATTAAGTACAGTAACTAATAACATTTACACCACTGCAGTAAGGTACTTTCTGACTGACTTTTACGCGAGAGTTAAATCGGAAATGAATCATGCCACAACTATCGAACAGCATGCAACAAATGGTAGATTATACAAATAATGACAACAAAAGAAATCTGTCAAAAATGTAGTGTAGTCCAAAATAAGTACAGATTATTTTACTGACAAAACTCTGCGTGAAAAAGTTAGTAACTGTGATACAACTTAACTTTTTCATTACTGTGACAGTAGCTCAGCTGATTTCAAACATTATTCAAAACAAAAGCTGATTGCAATAATTTCCCCAATGATTCACACATTTTTGAATGTCCTGTTGTACTGTGGATGCACCTCTACTGCCTAGCGAGCTGCGGTAATCAAACCAACTTAAAGGGATACTCCACCCAAAAATGAAAATTCTGTCATCATTTACTCACCCTCAAGTTGTTGCAAACCTGTATGAGTTTCTTTCTTCTGCTGAACACAAAGGAAGATATTTTGAAGAACGATTGGAACTTTGACACCATTGACTACCATAGTATATATATTTTTTTTCTACTATGGAAGTCAATGGTGCCAAACAACTGTTTGGTTCCAATCGTTCTTCAAAATATCTTCCTTTGTGTTCAGCAGAAGAAAGAAACTCATACAGGTTTGCAACAACTTGAGGGTGAGTAAACGAGGACAGAATTTTCATTTTTGGGTGGAGTATCCCTTTAACTTTCGTCTCTCTCATGTGTAGCACTGGAACATCCTATGCAGTCCATGGAGTGCCATGTAAATACATGAATTTCAGTACATTTCAAAGTATCATTTAATACTGTTACCATGGTACCACTACAGTACTTTTTGTAAGTTCCTTGGACTACTATGTAAATACCATATTTACATAATGGTATATCATAACTGTTCAGTACCATGGTATACTTTAAATTACCATGGTATTACCATCTGATACCTTCGAGTGCTTCTGTCGCTCCGGCCAACTCGGCTTGACGTTTTCAGCCTAAAGTCTCCTTGACCCGAAGGCTAATGAGATTAACACAGGAGACCTTACCTCTCTCCACGTGCCTTCATTAGTATGCACCCTTAAGCTCTTCGTGCTGTTTAAATGAGGGGATGATTCACAGCTCACACTCACACGGCCTGATCCTGTCTGCCTCTCCCTCTCTGCTTTTCACTCCTGGCCTTTCATGCAAACACACACAATACGCTGCAGCCACTTGAGAAGGTCTCATTCTGCAAAGCTAATGGGAATTGTTCTTCACATCACTTTTTTTGATTACGATGTCGTGATGTTTGTCTGTTTGGCCTCTCACAGAGTGAAGAGAAGAACCGCAATAGTTCATCTATTGAGCAGCGCTTGCATGAGCTGGAAGATCATTACGCCGAGGCCACGACCCTGTTGCACATCCAGGGCTCCTTGATCTACGACCTCCAGGCCCAGATCCAAAACCTTTCCCTGCTGGTGGAAAAAGTCCGACGTAACCCTGGCTGCATGATCAACATAGTCCGCACCAGCCCTCTGCTCAGCGCTCAGGAAGCCCTGCATCCCGGTAGGCCACATCTGCGAATTTTGAAAAGCTACATTTTTAAGCTGTATGGTTATATCCTAACCAAATCAACCAGGACTAGCCATTGTTCTTATAAAGTTGCAGATAGTTCATAATATATTAAAAAAAAGAAGCAATTTTTTTCCTTTTAAAGGCGACTCAAACCTCAAGTTTATTATTTTTTTTTTTAATAACCCAGTGTATTAAACAATGGGATAAATGATGGACCAAACATAATTTAAAAAAATAGTTGTTTAACTTTATTTTTTGTTTAGTGTTATAGTGGGTTTTGGGCATGTGTCTCAATCACTCGTAGACAACCTTGATTATGTGCCTAAAACACATAAATCATAAAACACATCCATCACAATAAATGACACATTGCAATAGTTGTTACAATGTACTATTACACTGTTACATTGACCTCTGTGTAGAAGTTGGTGGGCCCTTGGCGATTTCTATCAAGGGGGAACTTCAAAATCAGGTGAATAGTATTATTATATAGTAATAAATCAACTAAGGCTACGTCCACATTAATCCCAAAAATTATTTCTGAGGATTTTAATCATTAAATTGTAGTGTTAGGTATCAGGTAACAAATGTTGTTCAGTGTTTTAAATTATATTTTTTACATTTGCAGTTAGATTAAAGTGTAGGACACTTGGCACAATAATAAAATGTATTTTAGAGTTAATTTTCATGCAAATTTGTGCTTATAATGTCCTGGTGATGAACAGCCTGTTTGAGTTTAAATCTATTTTTCAATAAATTGCCTACTCTCTATTTTTTTGTCTGTTGCTCCTGTTTCTTCTTTTGGCATTTTGAAGTAGTACTTACAACCCGGTTACGATCCACCAGCGCGAAATGCGAATACTTGTAATGTTTACCCCGGTCTAAAGATTTTGTTCAGGAGTGTATCTCTATTGTGTTTCGGAGATTAACCAATGTCTAATTGGTTTAGATCGACATGAGGGTGAGTAAATTATGACATTTTTGTCAGCTCGCCCAAAAAATATCAAGTTTTTGACTATAGAATCATACTGGCATGAACCAACAGATGGTGACAAATCATAGCACAGTTTATCAGACAGAATCCGAAGTTTAATAAGAACTGAAATCGCTCACATACAGTATATCAATGTTTTTGCTTATATGAATGTGTTGTATGTGTTTTTCACTCCAGAGGTGCAGCATGTCAGGAACTGCCCCATCGACTGCGCTTCCATCTACTATAATGGAGTGCGTCGTTCTGGGATCTACACTGTTGTGCCCTCACTGGGGGCCATGCCTGTGGAAGTCTACTGTGATATGGACACAGAGAGTACGAAACCACACAACACATGCAATCACGACTGTCCAGGACTAAACAATAAGGATGAGCCCAGTGCTTTGTGCCAGTTGATGCCGTTGGGCCAGTTTTTATGCCTTATAGCAAACCTATTTGAATTTCTGTGGCACACTGACGTATAAAGTTAATGCATTTTAATGATTATGCATAACTTTATATATAGCTATATTATATATATAGTTTTTGAATGTTAACGAAATTACTAAAAATTCAACTAAAATGATGCGCTTTTGTCATTTTATTAGCGTATAAAAAATATTGCTATTTAGGTTTATTTTTATTACAGTTTTCAGCATTTGTTTTTATTTATTTCCAGTAAAAAATTGTATTGCTTCAACTTAAACTTATTTCAATTCATTATTTCCAAGACAGGTTTTCTAATATCCATGTAGTTTAAGTCTTCAAATAATATTTATATTTTATTTTAGCTTTATTTTAATTAACAGTTTTTAGTAGTTTTAGTTAACGATAACCACCCTGATAAATACATTTGTTTTTTATGCTTGGACCAGTGAAAAAGTTCAAATCTGAACGTTTGCAGTTCACACCCACTGGACTATTAGAATATTTTTTGTTTTGCTAGAAATCTACTGTGGATGAATCATTGTTTTATTTTGACATTGTTTATTTGAAAATTTTGTGACTTTCCGTAGCAAATGAAATTCCGGTAATGAACATCTAAATGATTTCCCTTTTTATGTCTAATGAGACTTCAGTTTTGTGCTGAAATTGCACCAGTGGGGCATATGAGGAACCTCTCAGAGGCTTAAAATAGCATGTGCAATCTTTTTTTGATGACCTGCAAAACACTGTAGTATAATTTCTGTGGTCATAAGATGAAACCTAAATTATCTGGCGTGTCCATTAAACTCATAAAAAAAAAAAGATTTGATTGTTGAATGCTTGAACGTATACTCATTTGGCATTTTCTCCCCAATAGAAGCAATAATTTGATCATTCAAGCACATGCATAATGTATGTCTCAGGTGGCGGTTGGACTGTGATCCAGCGTAGGCAAGATGGCTCCGTGAACTTTGACCGCAGCTGGAAGGAGTATAAGGAAGGCTTTGGAGACCTGCACACCGAATACTGGCTGGGAAATGAGCACATACATGACCTGACCAGCCAGGGAGACTATATGCTCCGTATCGACCTGGAGGACTGGAGCGGGAAACACAAGCACGCTGTTTATCAGAAATTTAGGTGAGGCACATCAATCACTGACTGACTGGAAGGACTTCAAATGGATGTTCAATAGTGACTAAACATCTGGCCTGGTTACTAGAAACCCATCAAACCCTCGATGAATATCAGCATTGTGCTTGCGAGGAATCCATATTTTTTCTGTGCGTTTGTTTGCAGTGTGGAGGACGAGGCCACTCAGTACCGTGTGCATGTGACGGGCTTCAGCGGGACAGTGGAGGACTCCTTCAGCTGGTACCATGACAAGCAGGCCTTCAGCACACCCGACACGGGCAACATCTGTGCCGAGATCTCCCACTCCGGCTGGTGGTATAACCAGTGTTTCTACGCAAACCTCAATGGCATCTACTACAAGGTGTGATGTGGCCTATTGGTTAACTGTTAACCCAAAGGTTGTAGGTTTAAGCCCAGAAGTGTTAAATCATGAGCTGCTGCTGTTGTCTCTGAGCAAGACAATCGAATGCAATTGCATTTAAAACCTTGTTTTGATTGATTAACATTTTTTTATGGCTCTGTTATGAAATTGTGGAACACTTTTTATGTGTTTTGGCCATTCATTTACACGACAACAGCATTTTGGAGGCCTGAAAACGCTAAATCTGCGCATTCGTGAAAACTGTGACGTCGTGCGGATGTGTATTACGTGTTCAATCTTTAGGCGCGTGGGTTTTTTTTTTTTACAATACAGTGCTTTTGTTTTCGCAGATCTGTGACGACTTTGTCTTCTGTACGCGAAAAACGGGAGGAAATGAAAAACTTTTCACATATATAATAAATATATTATTTTGCTAGTTCATATCCAGGTCATTATTTTCAAAAACATTTAAAACTTGTCCAAACTTGTCTAATTTTCTATATATGTTTTGGAAACATGCTCACAAAAGTCTGCTCTGTGATATAATTTCCTGTTTTATGGAATTCTTGTCACATGAACAAGATGGCTTTTTGCAAAAAAAAAAAAAAGAATCTAAAGAGATAAATAATTCAAGATTAGTATGCTGGCATACGAACTCGGGACAATTAAACCAACTAGACATTTTTGACCTTACAAAAATCCCAAAATAAATTTTTATCAAGAAAATCATAATCATCATAAAAGATGTGCATTCAAGTGATTTTCTGAATAAATGCATAGATTTAAAAAGTGACAAAGTAACTTGTATAGACATCCTCACATTTGAAGCTAAAGGATCTTTGATGACGTCTAAGTGGTGTTCTGTCATCCTGATCGACAGGGCGGCCGCTACTCTCCGAAGGGGAAGAACCCTCTTGGTCCGGACGGTATCGTTTGGTACACCTGGAAAGATTCTGATTATTACTCTCTGAGGAAGGTCAGCATGATGATCCGACCCAAAACCTTCCGACAGCATCTGTCACCCTGAATCAGGCCCGACCAATGAGCTTGGCCTCATGATGTCAACCAGCCAATCACAGTTTTCAGAGCCACAGCGATGTAGGGATGCATGGATTCTTTCATGGTTATACAGTAAAAAAAAATATGTGTATGGACTGGTTCATTTCTCTGAATGTACTCAAAGGAGCCCATTTTTTGCAGCAGGTTTATACCAAAGAGTAGCCTAAAGACTAGTGAAGGACTGCTGCTGAAACAGTAAAGTCAGAGTTTGCCATTCAGTGAGCCTATGTGTTACATGCCTATATTTTATATACCCATGGTTTTAACATGTTGTTGACTTATTTTATAAATGTGTATTAAAGTAGATTTCCCTTTTTTCTCTCAAAACACACATGTAGGACTTTTTTTGTATTATACATTTACATTGCAAAATGAATTCTGTTCTAACTAATTAATAAACCACAAAATCACACAAAAAGGTCTTATTGGTGTGTAAAGCACATTCAGACAAACAACACGTTTAGAGACGGCCTCATTCATATTCTCCATAAACACACAGCTGACTCACGAGTCTCGGTCTCTAAACCTTGAGAGCCGATTCGCTGTTAACCAAGTCCTCACTTCGCTGATTTTCAACCCGCTTTGTATTGTTACAATGTCAGCAGTATGAACAATGTTTACTTTCGCTCCGTGTTTCGCCAAGACACCGGCGGACTTTGGCAGCTTCAGGTCTTTAGTGAAAACTGATTTTTGTATCCATCCCCACAGACATCAGATCGACAGAGGGTTATTAATTACGGAGCCACTAATGGACATGTTGGTGAAAAAAAAGTGCATTTTGAGAATTCTCTAGCCGTTGAGCGTACACCAGTTGTACACTCATTGCAGTGCATTATGGGATTGAATGAGTGCACCCGATAATGTCCACTATGTTTTCGGATACAACTACGAATGCCTGTCCCCTCAGATAATCCCCTATCTAAGCTATAGGTGGGAATTTCAGACTCTGTATGAGTGAGTGTCTGTCTAAAAATGAATGCTGTGTAAGTAAAGACAAAACAACTGCATTGCATACAAATCAGTATTTATTAAATCATAATCTCAATTGTTTTGTCATTCTGTGTGCAAAAGACTTGCAAACACTGCTATACATATAAAATATACGAACAACTGGAAAACATGCACCTGACGGAGTATAATTTCACTTTTACAGGATAAGAAAATGGTGATAATTGCACTGAGGTGGAAGCATCAAACGGAGCACCATCTCTGTTTGTAATTTGGCTTTGGGGAGAGAGATAAAGAACTAATGGCAATGTCTCTTATGGGGGAAAAAGGACCAGCCCTCCTGAAATTACCTCCAGGACCATCTAGTGAAAACGATTGGGTTGTTTTTGGCCAAATACAAACAGGATGATGCATCTTAAAGGCCATAGTAAAGTGCAGTGGATAAAAAGCATGTTGTTTTGAAGGGTCTATACAAAAGAAGGCACAATGAAACAAGGCTTAGCCTCATAGTTCAAACGATGGCACCAGTATATGTTCAGATCACTTGTATAAAAGTAGTACATTACATTATGTCTCTTTAAATGCATGTTCATATTTATCTTATATCAAAACTACAAGGGTCATAACAAAATGTGGAACATCCAAATTAACAACCAGACAATTATAATAATTAAAGCCCCCATATAATATGATTCTTTAGACAATCTGCAGCTGCTGTTAAAAAACTCTTGAGCTTGGCCAGTTTTCACGCAGTAGCATGCTTTCTGAGACACTATCTTTGGCCTGAGATCGAAAGGGTATTTTTATGGCACTGATATCATGACGCAAATAACAGGAATAGAAAAAACAGAGCAAGAATAATCATGTAAGAGAAACAGAAAATGAAGAGACACCGAGGCAGCTTCCGAACGGCCGCTCCACCGTTACATCGTAGTGAACCGACTGTGAGCGTGTCGTAGTTTCTCTGCAATCTGCCAAAACACACAGCATTTTAATGGCTTTTACAGAACGTCCATAATGTTTGGATATGTCACTTTTACTGTCATTTAGACACTTTACCATCTCATAGAATTTGACTTGCTCCTCCAGGTACTGCTGCATCACCCTGTTGTAGTCATAGATACGGTTGCTATGGAAGTGGTTCATCTCCGCTGCAAAGAGGACAGATGTGTTAAAGTCATCATGTAAAAGTTTCCAGCTGTGTGAATAAAGACTTGATCACAGACGCCTACAAACACCAGATAGTGTTGTGTGTTGGGTTGGGTTAACACTCTTTCTGTCCAATGAATTCACAGGATTTTCTTTCTTTTTAAATAAATTATTATTTTGTAGAAAAATACTAAAGCATATATCCAGACTGAGATTCACACAAACCCCAAATTACAACAGAGCTAAAAAAAATTACATTAGAGAAGAGAGAAATAATAATAATATACAATACTGTTCAAATGTTTTGGGTTATTACAATTTTTTGGAAAGAAAATTAATACTTACATTCAGCAAGGATGCATTAAATTGATCAAGTGTGACAGTAAAGCATTTATGATATTACAAAAGATTTCCATTTCAAATAAATTATGTTCTTTGTAACTTTCTATTCGTCAAAGGAAACCGATTCCCCCAAAAATATTAAACGTTTTTCAACATTGATAATAATAATAAATGTTTCTTGAGCAGTAAATCAGCATATTAGAATAATTTCTGAAGGATCATGTGACACTGAAGACTGATGGCAAAGCTGAATATTCAGCATCATTACTTCAAAAGGAATAAATTATATTTGACTACATATACAAATAGAAAATAGTTATTTTACATTGTAATAATATTTCTGTTTTTACTGTATTTTTGATCAGATAAATGAAGCCTTGGTGAGCATAAGAGAGTTACAGGATTTATTAAAATATAGGATTTTATACTGCATTTAACTGTGTATATAGTATAAAATATGTAACACATACAGTAAAATACAGTATAACAATCCATCCACCCATTTTCCACAATTGCAGGTAGTATAATAAAATACAATAAAAATGTTGTCCATACATTTGAACTATTCAATATACACTTTTCTGTATATGCACAAAGAAAAATGTCCTGGTCTGAAAATCACACTGCAGAAATTCCAATATTTCCAGGCCTGTAGAAACCCTGTAATTAACTAATAACTCTAGTTTATCTCTATTGAGACTGTTGTAAATTATAGTTTTGTTTCCAGCGTTCTAATATCGTGTTAAGTTGGAGAGTCATAATTACTCTAATTGTGACATGATGTTGTGAAAACCATTCACATCAAACGTGATTACCTACACCTCAGTTACTATATATACATATAAAGGTAGTTAGTGTCTAAATGATTTTTGGGGTCAGTGCAAGTAGGTCACAATACCTTGCAGAGCGTATGACATGGTGCTGGCACGTTTAGACATGGAGGTCTTATCTGAGGGGCTGATTTTACCGGCGGCCACTAGTTTATCGCCTTCCTTGACCTTCTCTATGGCAGCCTGTGCAAGAGAAAGACCCCCAAAAATGCAGTAAGCCGAATTAATTCTCCAATTTTCTGAGCTCCCATCCTCTTTTTATAGATTCAGTGGCTGTTCAAACACCTAGTGAGCTGCCTAAAAGGTCACTTACGCGATTCTATGATGGTCAGGATGCTCACTAGGTTATAATACAGTGTGTCTATTAGAATGAAAAGAGACATGGTGAGAGTAGTAGTTCTTTCATTTACCTTGTGAACTCCAATAGTGTCAGGAAAGCATCCCAGCAGACCTTTGTACTCATTGTTGGTTTCCATGAGGAAGTGAAGGTCTTTCCTAGGCTAGAAAGAGACAGACAAAACTAAATGATTAAAGCAGACAGCGCACAAACACACCCAGGGTCACTTCATTCAACCGCTCACGAAAGGTTTACGTCACTCGAACACGTGTGTATGCGCACACACGGATGCGCTCTTACTCAAACACGAATTGGAATTCAACTGGACAAAAACAACCATCAACTGTGGGAGAAAATAGCTAACTAAACCAATTAATTCCCTTACTCAACTAGACTCAAATAATCTTTAAGCAACAGGCAATTCATGTAAGAAATCAGCATTAAATGCAGGTGTAAAAAAGTTCACATTCAGAAACGCATATAACATTGCATTTGTAGTGTAAACACTAATACACTACAGGTAGTATCTGTCTGTTATTCAGCTGTATTTTTAAACGTAATATCTTTATAGACGCATTGGATCACATGAAGGGTTAACAGAGCTCTAAAAAATATTCAATGTTACACTGGCGCCACAGGACCACTTACCAGACGAGTCCTTCCAACAATCACAGTGTGGAGGCCAAACAACCACCAAGTTTTCATTCATTGCATTTTTCATTCATTGATACCGATGACGATGAATAGCACAAGGCTAAATGATTGTGGACGGGCCTGAGGCAGAGGCTGAACACTCACAACTACGGCTTTCTCCATCTATATAGCAGCTTTTAGGGTCCTGATCATCCTGTCTGGGTTTATTTTGAAATTACCGTACATATACTACTGTTCAAGAGTTTGGGGTCAGTACTATTTTTTTTTTATATAAAAGATTTGTATATTTATTCAGCAAGCATGCATTAAAGGGTTGGTTCACCCAAAAATGTAAATTCTGTCATCATTTACTCTCCTTCGTGCCGGTGAAAAAATCTGTAAGACTTTCATTCATCTTCAAAACACAAATGAAGATATTTTTTAATAACATCGGAGAGATTGTTGTCCCTCCATTGACAGTCCAGAGATATGTGAATAAAAGCTTAAAGGTGCAGTGTGTAGATTTTAGCGGCATCTAGCGGTTCGGTTGCGAGTTTGCACTAATGGCTCAGCCCACTGCTCACCCCTCCCTTTCGAAGAAGCTACGGTGGCTAAAACGGGACAAACATATCGTCGTCTGAGACAGCAGAGAATAGCCAGAGTAAGCCAAGTTTCTGTACAACAGTCCATTATAAACCACACCTGACTATGGCTTTGTAAACTTTATCCATGATGAGGATCAAGGGTCTTAATATAATAATAGTAATCAGCTGATTGTCTCACAAACGTAACCAGCACATTTCTCCCCACATAGCAAACCCATAATACAGCGAGGGAGAAGAACCACGTGAAACTATCCAACTACATATTTTTTCTAACAGGGTAGTAAAAGTTTAGCTGGCTAATATGAGCTGTTATGCTGTAGGGCTGTGGCTGAGCTGGTTAAAGCGTAAAGCATTGTTTATACTCGACGCGTCCGCATGAGCGCAAAGGTATATTCAATGTTCAATGCGCCTCCGCATCCCCTAGACACCATTTACTACACACAAATGAATAAATAATAATGAATACAAATATTGTTTTTTTTTCTCTGGTTTTGAAAACACGATCGACTTGTCGACCGCGATCGACAGGTTGGTGACTCCTGTAACGTTACTGTTTTACGGTCAAGAGTACTAATCAGCTGATTGTCAAAGCCATAACACAGCGAGGGAGAAGAACTAAGTTACATGAAACAATCCAACTACATATTGTACACCACTGACAAGGGAAAAGTCACTACTCACGGTGTCTATGGCTAGCTTCTAGCTTTCTGCTGCTTCTCTTTCAAGGTAGTGACGAAACGCGCTCTGTAGCGCTGTTTGTTCGCTGTCGGCTACGGTAGAAACATGACGTCACAATATGCCGACCTTCATAGAAGGGGGTGCCCGCGGTGATCTAGATATAAATGTCTCATTCTAAGGTAATAAAACATAACGGTTCATTGAGTAAGGTTTTTATAAACCACTGAACACATAGTTATGGATGTCATATTGCATTTCTGTCAATAGATCCTCAGAAATATTACACATTGCACCTTTAAATTAAATATGTTCATCATATAAAGCGATCAAGTCTCTTCAGAAAATGTGGTCTTGATTCATATCAGTTTTACGATGGAGGGACAGAAAGATCTTCATTTTTGTTCTGAAGATGAACGAAAGTCTTATGGGTTTGGAACGAAGGGGAGTAAATAATGACAATTTTGATTTTTGGGTGAACTAACCCTTTAAATTGATAATAAAGTCACTTATGTTACAAAAGATTTCAATTTCAAATAAATGCTGTTCTTCTAACCCTAACCCTATTCATCAAAGGATCCTTAAATGTATTGGTTTCCTCAAAAAGCTCAAATGTTTTCATGTTAGAATGATTTCTGAAGGATCATGTGACACTGAAGACTGGAGTAATGATGCTGAAAATTCAGCTTTGACATCACAGGAATACATTACATTTTAATCTATCTTGAAACAGAAAACCGTTATATTAAATTGTAACAATATTTCTTAATATTACGTTTCACTGTATTTTTAATCAAATAAATGCAGCCTTGGTGAGACTTCTTTTAAAAACTTTTTTAAAAATCTCACTGACTCCAAACTTCTGAATGGTAGTGTAATTTCTTGGTTACCAAGAATGTACAATACATAGACAGCTACATTTCCCCTATCACGTATGAGGTTAAGATATGGTTTAGAAACTTCCTGATATAAGAGAGAACTGAGATGTTCTACAGTGTTTTAATACCTGCTCTGCCACCATCTGAGCGATCTCCTCGTAGGTCTTCCCTGCTGCCGTCATCGCGTCTGTGAGCGCAGCCTCTCCTGTGGGTCAAACACAACCACACATTCAGGATAATAAAAAACTTACTAAAGGTTGAACATCTACTGTAACACAAAGACTGCTGGTTGAATCTCAAGCGAGGCGACAGTCCTGCTTCATCATCATATGGCGCTTTTCCACTGCATGGTTCGGAACGGCACGCTTTGGTGCTTTTCCACTGCATGGTACGGTACGGTACGGTACGGCTCGCTTTAAATGGTACCACCGCTGTCGAGGTTCCAAGCGTACCGTACCGATACTAAAATGTGACGTGAACACACTGCAGATCACTGATTGGTCAGACGGAATCGTCACTACCAGCGTCATTGTATTTGCGAGACATCAAACCCGCTAGATTTAAATACAGCCACCGCTGTAGCACCCGTATTAAAACTACTTGCTTGACTTACTTGAAGAAAAAAGAAAGAAAGAAAACTTCCAAAAATGAAATGGCTGAATCGTGATCAGTGGACGAAGTGCAGACGTTCCTCTCGTTGGTTGCCGAGGAGCGGATAAACTATAACGGTCAGACTATAATCCCACCCACTTTGAAGCGGTACTAACTGCAATGGAAAAGCAAACCGAGCTAAAGCGAACCGAGCCGTGCCTTGCTGAGCCGTACCAGAGACAATTTATATAGAGACATGCCACTTCCTCAATCCTCAATACAACTATATAGGGAAAACCCGTAACGCCAAAGATGGCGGTTGTATGCACATGCCCCGCCCCTCCCGCTGGAAAGCCAATCGTCTGCTTTTAACAGTCAAGCCGGGAAACATGTAAGCCTATCGTCTGGTTCCACTGACGTATGCGCACAGTGCAGTTCTGACTCTCTGCCCATTCATTTAGATAGGAGCCTGGTCTTGTTAGTCCGAAATAGCTGCCCGGAGGCGTTGCCAAGATGGCGGCCGAGTGGCATGACTTGCCTAAAAGGACTTTGGCCGTACCGAGCCGTACCAGCAGTGGAAAAGCGCCATTAGTGCCCTTGTCTAATCTTTCAGGAAGGCAATACCTGCAAATAATATACTACTTGTACAAAGTTGCTTGGTACAGAGGAAAAAAGAAGCTAAATAATATTAACAGGGAACAAGAAGGTGTTTGATAAAGTTTCTCAGAACTAGACCAGATGGTAAACAGAACATTTTTTACCTCATTGACTTACTTCAGTAAGAGGAATTGAATAGTGATACCTTGATATCCACTGCTGATGAACACGGACGACAGGTTTTGGAAAGCTTTGCCAATGCGTTGATATTCCTTTGGAAGGGCTGAGAAAAACAAGCATAACCGGAAATAAGTCTAATCAGCCTGATTATGAGATTTCATTTGTAGAGATTTTTATAAATCACAATACACTCCATCAGAATATAGTTTGGACATGAACAAAGTACAAAATATCAGAAACTGTCACTTTGTTGGAACCATATATATATATATATATATATACACACATTATATATTAGGGGTGTAGCAGTACACAAACATGACGGTTCGGTACGTACCTCGGTTTTTAAGTCACTGTTCGGTACGTGTTCGATACAGCAGGGGGGAGAAAACTAAACAAAATTGCTTCTTTATTTAAACTCTTTGTTTTTTTTAACAAATGTGTATATGTGTTTAAATAAATAGCTTAGTTAATTAATACATTCTATTATAATACATTTTCTCAGCTAATGCTGAAAAATATATGGGGAACCCTTAATTACACATTACTATAATATTAAAGGTTACAATTAACAACAGCGCCCAAATTATTAAATTCAGTTGGTATTTATTTTTAGGTTTAATAATCAACTGTCAAATAAAAAAAACGTACTGTAAATTGCACATAAGCCGGGTTTTGTATTAACTTCTAAATGTAATTTTCTACTACAATTCATTTCTGAAATATAACCATTTACATGTCAAGTGGCTGTCATAACTTGCTTTCATGACAAATGTATTTAAACATACATTAAATAAGCAAGACATTACTAACAGGTTAAGTAAATATAATGAATAGGCTAATATAGTGCAAATACAAAATGCTTCTGTCTAGAGTTAATTTCTCTAGCGAACTAACCTGCTGTCGACACTAAATGCCTGAGGTAAATGTAATGCTACATGAGATAATATTCTCAAGCTGTTTTATTGATATCTTTCCGCAGGTGAAACGCTGGTTGAGAGATGTAAACATAACGATCATTATCTTTTTTTCCCTGCGCTTTTTCCTGGTAGCAAACAGCGTTGCATTAATGCACGCGCCCCGTCTGGATTGAAGTGTGGATCGCCTGTGACTGAATGTATTCGTCGGGCGACTACATGCACCGAACCGTGACATCCTTCCTGTACGGTTCGGGACAAATACATGTAGCATTACACCCCTAATATAAATACTAATTTAATGCATCTTTGCTGAATAAAAGTATTAATTTCTTTAAGAAAAAAATATTTCATACAGAGTGCAACTTTAAGTGTCATAACGAGCGATACTCACGGCCTGTGCAGCGTTTCCAGTGTTCATTTCCTATGGTCAGCAAGTCTTTCACACCGTCGTCCATCGTCTTGGTGAAACGGTTGAACTGCTCACATTTCTGCTCTCTGATGGCAACAAGACAACACAGATGAGCAATGATCCCTCCAATTTTTTTTCTTGCTGAGCAAAACTTTTTTCTATTGGGCGGACATTTTTCGCCACCTGAGCAAAAATATTCTTTATACCTGACCTGTACAGCATAGAAACACAATGGTTTCAACATTCAGTTGTAACTTAACTTGAATGTGCCATTTCTATTTTATTTGACCCTTGATGTAACTTATTGCTATTAAATCATATTTTCGAAAAACAAGCAGTTAATTAAGAAGTCACTAAATGAAGCACATTTTAGGTTACCTGAGATTTTTTTTTACAGTGCTGTTAACTGTACAGTCTTCACCAAGAAATCCTATGAAAAATAATTGACAAAATCTTCTGCAGGACAGTTCAATTCTTTACAATAATAGAATATAGTATGAAAGAAAAGTAGGCTGTTACACTGAGATGGTTTGGGAAAACCATAAAGTGTTTTTGTACAGTCAATTAATTGTGTACAGGAAGCATTAAACCATCAAAGTTAAATGATTGTTTATTGCTTATGAATTTCCAATATTTTCTTTAGCAGGGGGTTTCAAACCTTTTAATGGCAAGGAGCCCTAAACAATACCCTTGTGAGATTCTTTATTTAGGCTTATAATACAATAAAATATAGGCCTAATATAACCTTAACAATACCCTTGTGAGATTCTTTATTTAGGTTTATAATATAATAAAATATAGGCCTAATATAATATAATATAAAAAAACGAATTGAAGTATTTGAAGTGATATAATATATCAGTTTAAATTCTTCAATTTGTTTACATATTACAGTATATTATTATAATATGAAAACAAACTGAAGCATTTAAATAGATCTAATAGCTAAATATTTTCAAGAAAAGTGAATGTGAACTCTTTTATAATCTAACCATGCCTGAAACTCCCCCACACACAAAAACATCTATTTAAACTAATGATGTATTTTGAGTTTGCACGCAGGTGGGTGTGTAAATGTTACCGTTCTGTGTCCATCAACCGTTATTTCCACCACTTTAATCAAACCGCTCTTCTTTAAAACATTATGATGTGATTTTATTTCACGTCTTTGCGTTTCTCGTTGCCATTCGTATTGAGCTATTTGGTCCGCACACACACACTCACTGCCAATTACATGCGCTCACATCGTTCTCTTTCTATGAAACCTGTAAACTGCATTCACCAGTTTTCACTCTATAGCGGTTGACCAGAGCACTGAAATTATTTCTCACTTAAACTACAATCAAATGGATTTCCCCACACATTTCGCATCAGTCCTCTGAGTGGCATTTTATTCTTTTCTGCGCGGCCGCCGCTTCAGAAGTGCGCAGCGGAGGCATCAGAAGTGCGCAGCGGAGGCATCAGAAGTGCGCAGCCGAGGCATCAGAAGTGCGCAGCCGAGGCATCAGAAGTGCGCAGCCGAGGCATCAGAAGTGCGCAGCGGAGGCATCAGAAGTGCGCAGCCGAGGCATCAGAAGTGCGCAGCCGAGGCATCAGAAGTGCGCAGCCGAGGCATCAGAAGTGCGCAGCCGAGGCATCAGAAGTGCGCAGCCGAGGCATCAGAAGTGCGCAGCCGAGGCATCAGAAGTGCGCAGCCGAGGCATCAGAAGTGCGCAGCCGAGGCATCAGAAGTGCGCAGCCGAGGCATCAGAAGTGCGCAGCCGAGGCATCAGAGGTGCGCAGCCGAGGCATCAGAAGTGCGCAGCCGAGGCATCAGAAGTGCGCAGCCGAGGCATCAGAAGTGCGCAGCCGAGGCATCAGAGGTGAGCAGCCGAGGCATCAGAAGTGCGCAGCCGAGGCATCAGAAGTGCGCAGCCGAGGCATCAGAAGTGCGCAGCCGAGGCATCAGAAGTGCGCAGCCGAGGCATCAGAAGTGCGCAGCCGAGGCATCAGAAGTGCGCAGCCGAGGCATCAGAAGTGCGCAGCCGAGGCATCAGAAGTGCGCAGCCGAGGCATCAGAAGTGCGCAGCCGAGGCATCAGAAGTGCGCAGCCGAGGCATCAGAAGTGCGCAGCCGAGGCATCAGAAGTGCGCGGCCGCGCACGCGCGCAGCTTTGAGGGAACATTGCAGATGAGCATCTCCATCAAGAAGTTGCTCATTATTAGCTGGAAGACAATCTCAGACAAGCACCAAATCAGCTTCTGGTTGATCATATCAGCTTGAGTTTGTCAAACTTCCAATAGATCAAGCTAATGGACCAGCTAGAAGCCATCTTAAAGTGTGTATGTCTTTTTTTTTAGATATATTAAATAAGGGTTAGATCTCTGAGTGAAAATGTAATTATCATTAAAATGATTAATGTAATTGCCCTACAGTAAGCTTTATAGCCATTTCTGTCAAGATCATATTTTTAAAACACAGCTGAGCTGTGACGTCAAAAGTTCTATTCAAGTATGGAGAGTTTTGAGTCTAAGGAGATCCAAAATCCCCCTCAAACCTACGATGGCCCACAGCCATACAATTTTGACCCTCCCAGGCGTGAGACAGATGAGGAGCCAAACAGAAATTTAAATAATTCCTATCGAAGAAACAAACATAAATATCTGGTGTGAAGAGAACCAGTGGAGTTGGTCAGGTGTCTTGGTAAGTAGGGTATAGGCATAACTTAAGAGGTGGAATGGTACATGTATTCGTATTGAACCGAAATGGTACGGGCATCACGGTTCGGTGCATGAATATACACGGAGAATACACGGTATAAAAATAAATAAAACTCGCGTGCAAATTAATTATTGCGGGTTATTTAGGGACACCTAATCTGTAGCTCCGCCTTAGCTCTGAAGCTCCGTGGGTATAATGAACAGGCTGCGATGTCAAGATTGCAATGCTGGAATATGTGTGTGTGTGAGTGTGTGAGAGAGAGAGTGAGAGAGTGAGAGAGTGAGAGAGAGAGTGAGAGAGTGAGAGAGTGAGAGAGAGAGTGAGAGAGTGAGAGAGTGAGAGAGAGAGTGAGAGAGTGAGAGAGTGAGAGAGAGAGAGAGAGAGAGAGAGAGAGAGAGAGAGAGAGAGAGAGAGAGAGAGAGAGAGAGAGAGAGAGAGAGAGAGCGCGGGTGCGATCAAACAGTGGAAACATAAAAACTGGAAGAAATGGGCGCTGCAAATGACCGAGGTCTTGGATACCGAAGCAGCACTGAAGTCAGCGCGTTTGGTCCGAACAAAGTTGACCCAGGCACGGAACACAGACCTGCTTTTTGGGGAAAAGTGGACTCTGTGACCGGTTTTAACGGTGTTTTTGCACCCAGCACAAACTCAGTAATTCACCATCGTGAAAATACGCCTGCGTATACCTAACTAACTACCTAACTTAAATAGCTAACTAAATAAATAAATGTCCTAATCACTAATTCTCTCGCTCTATCACTCGTACAATTATCAACACAGCTCACAAACTCACTTTCTCAACGACCTGGGGAGACGTCTCCCTCTTATGACGTCAAGCGATTCGTTTGGGGGAAGGAGCAGTTTTAAGTGAGTACTGAAATAAATAACTTTTATATTCTGCCTTTAGGTATCGAAAAACATACAAAACAATACATCAACTTTTCAAAAGTGTATTTCCTAGGGCTGTTTTCGACTAAGGATTTTCATAGTCGAATCTGATTCGTTAGATTTTGCCGTAGTCGACTGATAGTCGAACCTTTTTTTTTTTTTTTTTTTGATAGCAGCTAGACGTTCGGTTGAATAACTGTTCGTCTGTTATAGGACAACTCGCTCTACGTTTATTTAAAATGAACAGCAAGACAACTAGAAGTGAATGTGCTTTCCATTAAATGAATCCTTAACAAAAAAAAAAAAAAACGTTGCAATGAACGTGCTTTTTAGATAGCAGCTAGACGTTCGGTTGAATAACTGTTCATCTGTTATAGGACAACTCGCTCTACGTTTATTTAAAATGAACAGCAAGACAACTATAGAAGTGAATGTGCTTTCCATTAAATGAATCCTTAACAAAAAAAAAAAACGTTGCAATGAACGTGCTTTGTTTTAAATAAATCACACACAGTAAACAAAACCTTAACAAAAAAACTTTGCAATGAACTTTGCAATTTAGACGCGCAAACTGCGAGCCGGTGCGGTGAGACGTAGCCTACATGCTCGGGCAGATTCGGCTTGAAGTCGTTCATCCTCGGATGCGGCGTCGCGCGCGCTATTACAAAAAAGCTGTGCACACAGCTAAGCGAAATGGGGTCTTGCCGGTCTTGCGCACCCAACGCGTCATTTTTTGCCGTGCGCACCTTCGCGCTCGTGCGGACGCGTCAAGTATAAACCATAGGTATAAACAAGGCTTTAGCCTACTCCGTGTCAGCGCGCGCTCTGATCGGTAAGGTGCACAGACCTCTCCCGAATCATCTCCAGCAGTATAGCCTCTGAAGCACCACTAACTCCGCCTCCGTTTCCCTCGTGAGATGATATTAGTATTTAAACATTCTCTATGATAAAGTATGTTTACAAACAAACAAATAAATGTTTGTAAAAAATATTTGAATAGCACGGTTTTGGCGGTTATAGAGTATAATGACGGTGTTCAACTATAACCGTCGGTCTCACAGTTATATAATAACCGTCACACCCCTATTGGTTACGTAACATAACACTTCCCTACTATTCGACTATGAGGTTCACAGTCGAATCAGACCTCTCCGAATCGAATCGTCGAATCCTCGACTATTAGAAGTCAGCCCTAGTATTTCCCCTAACTATTTTGTGTTAATCATAATTACAAATTTAACCTGACATACACACTTTAAGCTGGATTTTCCATCAGTGAAGTGATCCTAAGGTGGGCTGTAAGACTTACACTTCAACCATGTCAAGGTCTGGCAGTCCCTCAGGCTCTATCGTGGAGAAGACCATGACTCCGACAGTCTCGTCTTTTTCTGCTTTTCTCTTTCCCGTTTTCCAGTCCTGTAATACAGATGTGTAATGAAATAATGCAACAACAACGGCTTCGTCTCAAAACCTACTAAGCAACAAATTCAGATTAAAGATGGAAACACATTTACCTTCTCATCTTTGTAGGAGAGAAACAGCTGGAAGACGTCACTGCAGGAGACAACCGGATGCCGGCACATTCGCGACATCCAAGCCTGAAGCCTCTCCATACGCATTTTTATAAACTCTTCCTCAAATCTGCCTAAAAAAGGGGGCATTAATCAACCTCGTTTTAATTTTAAACTTCTTTACAGGGAACAATGGGTAATGAAAAGTGCTCACCTGTCACCTGTTTATCAGGCAAGCAGGGGATTGGAATCGCCGACCCAAATTTATCCAAAAGCCTTTCATATAACCAATCGAAGTGCTTGTATCTGTGATTGACAGGCTTGTTTGTGGTCTGCAAAAGGATGGCATGAGACAACATCAGCTGGAATGAAGTTATTCATTTAAACATGAATGTTTCTGTACTTACGGTAGGCGTGACTTGGTACTCGATATAACTCTTGAGGCCGTACATTTTGGTGCCCTTTTTAGGGTCAGCGACAACACAGTCCAGCTGATAGTCTGGATACGCCCACACTGGCCCAACTTCTCCAATCTGAAATACAGTATGTATACATATTCAAGTCAGATATGTACTTTACAGAATACGATACAGTATAAACAAGCCTTGATGAAGTCGTGAATACCATTTTAGAACTATTTTAGTAGCAAGTTTAAAAAAAAAAGTTTAAAAAAAGCATTATCAATCAAAGAAACAATACCATAAATGGCACATTAAATGAGTGACTTACATAAATGGGCAACTTGGTTCCTTTAGCGGCTTGTTTGGACAGCAGGTACAACTCAGGACCTGATTTGGAGAAGCCAGGGAATCTGCAAAGAGAAGATGGGGCTTACAAAGGACAAAGCATGAAATGATCAAAAAATATAATTGCTAAATTAATAAACCAGTTATTGGAATCTAGAAAGCATACAAGAAAACTGTGAAAAAGGACATCAACTGGAAAACATGTTATACAGTACGATTTTTAAATAAAATAGCAGTGAAAAGTGTTGGGAGTAACACATTACAAGTAACATGCATTATATAATCAGATTACTTTTTGATGTGTCGAGTAAGGCAACTCGTTACTTTATAAATTTTACACAATATTAGAGTTACTTTAACAAAAAAGGACTGCACGTTACTTTACAGTTTAATTAATTTGCTTAAACATCTTCCATGCGTGTGCAGGAACAGACAGAAAGTACAAAAGTAACCAAACACATTACTTTTAACCAAGTAACGCAATTAGTTACTTTTTTAGGTAGTACCGCAATATTGTAACGTAAGGCATTACTTTTAAAAGTAATTTTCCCCAACACTGATAAATGGACAATGTACATTTACTTTTTTGAGTATATTAATCAAACTTAAAAATAAATATGGTGTAAAATAAGTGTATTTGAGCAGTTTCGTGTGGATCTTGTTTGCTTTATTATGTGTATTATTATGTGACTCTTGGATGTGTGTCCAATCTGTGTGGCGCAATCATCTGACTTACTTATTGAGGGCAATTTTCATGGATGAACCATGAGCTCCACCTCTGTTCATAGCGCCACCTTCTCCAGCCTCAGATTCAGCATAACCACCCGATGACTTTACATCATCCCACTCCTCGTCCCATTCATCGTCTTCTGCACCTATAAACAGTCATTAGACGCACTTCAAAACATACTTCAAACTAAAAAGCACTATGAGAACCAGGTGTTAGTAAGCCAAACCCAAGTGTCAGGACAAATCAGACATGCTAACTAACCTTTGACAAAGCTTTATTGGTCTAGTAGTAGAAATGATGCCACAGCTGTAAATAATATTCAACAATATTATTGATCTGACTGTACTGACACTGTTGTATGAGAACTGAACTGAGTTGGATGATGATTTTTTCCAGACCTGCTTTATAGATGAAATTAATTTAATAATCTTTACAACGGAACTGAATCAACACTGAACTGACTTCATCTGAACAAAAGCCCGAAATGCATCATTTTTCCTGTTTATCACTTTAAAGCTGATTTAAAACAATTTGTTTTGTATAAAGCGCTATATAAATAAAAGTGACTTGACTTAATTTGTGCAAAAACGAATTTATTCATTTTCACACAAAAAACATTTCAATATGTTAGTTCGCCACACTGGGGACTCTAGTTAAAGAATACACAACACAATTCACAGCAAGAAAAACCCTTAAAAACAAACACTCTCATACACATACACAACTGTTGAGCTCATGCAGCTTGTTATTAACACCCACATCAAAGTCCTTACATGAATTTCATGATTTACCTGAGAGGTCAATAAGACATGGGTAGGGGTAAATATCTTCAGAAAAGAATGAAAAGATGATTTGTTATAATAAAATAAATCTTTTAAGCTTGTTTTTCATAACAAATATCAGTTCTACATATTCTAAAGTGCACTAATGTGCATTCCATTTAAAACTATTAAACGGATTGTGCAAGTAAAAATCAAACCATATTTAATTCCTCGATTTTTGTGAGTGGACAAGTAATTCGGTGATAAATCAGTTTTCATGGGAAACCCTCTCCAAAACAAATCTCCACACAAATCTAAAAGATTCATTTTACAGCATGGAAAAGTTGAATTTCAGCTCCTTATGACTCCAAAATGAAACATTTGATCTTCCAGAGATGACATCACTGGCAAACTTTAGCCTAACACATGACTCAAAGTCATAAATTAAATCACGAAACCACGGCCACATTTTCCACAACTAGTTGTAAACAACTTTCATACTTTCATATAAAACAATGCATACTGAATACTACATATTCCACAAAGCAACTTGGCTTTCCATTTCTAGTGTCGCATGAACCTAAAGTAATATCAGCGATTTTTAACATCTTTTGTGCGTCTTTATATGATCTGACTGCCAAGAGTAAAGAAGGTTTTACACAAAACGTTTTGTTCATTAGTCCATATTATGCAATTTAAACATAATAATACACAGTAAATTCTGCACAGTATGTTAATGTTCCATTAATCCATTCTTCCTCTCTTGTAAGTTGTTTGGGTTATAAAGAATCAGCCACGAACATCCATGTATCACAATATACAGTACTTTGGCTAGAGCCTTCCTGTTTTATAAATATGCTGGACTGAAACCCTTAAAGAGGAATGTAACAGCTCCCAGGGAGGAATAAACATTATGGTAAGTATTTGTGCCTTGTGGCTGTGGTGTTCAGTTTTCCATTTAGTAAATAATCAACAGGACAAAATCATAGAAAGAGACAATGAAATCATTGCAAATTATTACTTACAATATATAAGACATATTTGTGAACCAGTTTAACTGATTCATTAACATAAACCCATTCAAGAAAATGATTTGCTCATGATTCAGACATCACAACAGCTTGTGCTTACAAGTTTTACTCTTCACAAGAGTGAAATTTTGGATACATCATAACTAGAAAAATGTGAACCCTGAACATCACAGGCTAGCTAAACAGATCATATCATATTCCTTTGAATACTTTGGATTTTTTCCCCTATTTTAGTCATATTCAGGTTGGAGCTGTGGCCTAACAGTTGGAGCACACACACACAGTCCGGGCCTGTTGTTGAGTATTGGCACTCTTGCAGGACACACCGGTTCAATTCTCTCCCAATTGTATGTCCTCCTGTCTGTATCCTCCAGAATCCCCCAAATACACAGGAAAAGAATCACATTCTGTTTATGTTCTAGTTGCAGTTGTTTAGACCAGTGATAGGTCTTAACCACTAAGGGGCCTAAGCAAACTTCCAAGTACGACTTGATTTAAAATAAGAAAAAACAACGTTTTTGAAAACGATACAATTATCGTCTCCGTGATGATGCAGACAGAGCCGATCCTAACCTCCCTGGGGCCCTAAGCAAAATTCTGTTAAGGAGCCCTCCTACCTGACCCAGGAGCCATATAAACCATTTGCCATTGCCACACAGTCACCTGACGCCCCAGTGCTCCCACTACATTCCTCCCTCCCTCCTAGTTCTAATGAAAATGTAATTCCTGATATCAGAAATATAATTTTTTACTATAAAAAAGTACATTCTTAATATCAAGAATTCACATTTTAAACAGTACAAATTTAATTATTGATATCAAAAATGCATCCTGTGAATGAATAAAAGCTAAAATGGCTTGCCATAGCATGTCACTGTATTTTAAACTATAAAAACAATACTTGATACTTGATGGTTTTTATTTACTGAGGGATGTGCATCCATATTGACCAGTGTGTCCCGCCAATCAACATTTTAAACGCAATATAGCCTATAAATCAATAGTCAATGTCAATGCATTGCTTTCCATCTTGCTTTATTGCAGAGTTGTAACTAAACTGACATTGTCTTGTTTTAAAAGTATGTGCATCTATAATGAGGAGTGCCATCCCGCCCATTAGGGATGCACCGATACCACTTTTTAAGGATCGAGTACCGATATTTTTTTCCTGGTGCTCGCCGATACCGATGCCTGTTGTACTCGTTTTATGTGGCAATTTTCTAAGAACAACACAATGACACTAATGAACACATCAGCATCTTTATTTTAACAACTTAAATAAACTTAAAAAAATAAATCATTCTTATGTACTTATCACAAATGTTCAAAGCCCAAATTTCACAGTGTCCAATAACCTCCAAAGGGCAAAACCAAGGACATAATGAATGTAATATTTACCTGCCTGTCACAAAGTTGACAAAGTGCTAAAGAAATCACAGACATCAAATTTGTCATAAAGTGCCAAAGAAATCACAGAACAAATGTTTATAACATAACACTGAGTAACAATGTAATCACAGCCGAAAGTGTAAAGTGAAATATTAGAGTGTACTATTAAATCTAGCTACACTAGATTTACGTTCTGTCAGTTACGTCACCTGAGGTATCGGTCTTTGGTATCGGGGTATTTTTACGAGTACGAGTACAAGTACATGAGCTTGGTATCGGGCCCGATACCGGTATCGGTGCATCCCTACCGCTAGGGGTGTGACGGTTATTATATAACCGTGAGACCGACGGTTATAGTTAAACACCGTCATTAGAACTCTATAACCGCCAAAACCGTGCTATTAAAATATTTTTTACAAACATTTTTTATCATAGAGAATGTTTAAATACTAATATCAGCTTACGAGGGAAACGGAGGCGGAGTTAGTGGTGCGTCGGAGGCTGAGTGCTGGAGATGATTCGGGAGAGGTCTGTCCCCCTTTACCGATCAGAGCGCGCGCTGACACGGTTAAGCCTTGTTTATACTCGACGCGTCCGCACGGCAAAAAATGACGCGCTGGGTGCGCAAGACCGGCAAGACTTCATTTCGCTTGGCTGTGTGCACGGCTTTTTTTGTAACAGCGCGCGCGACGCCGCGTCCGAGGATGACCGACTTCAAGCCGAATCTGCCCGAGCATGTATGTCTCACCGCACCGGCACGCAGTTTGCGCGTCTAAATTGCAAAGTTCATTTGTTAAGGTTTTGTTTACTGTGTGTGATTCATTTAATGGAAAGCACATTCACTTCTAGTTGTCTTGCTGTTCATTTTAAGAGCGAGTTGTCCTATAACAGACGAACAGTTATTCAACCGAACGTCCTATAACCCCCCACCCCCGGACGCGATATTTTTTTTCACAGGATGGTAGGGGAAGACTCATGAATATTCATTAGGGAACTCATCCCTGATTGGTCTTAACCCCAGTGACGGGTAGGTTTAGGGGCGGGGTTAGGGGTAAGTCATCAGACCCCCAGTGACGGGTAGGTTTAGGGGCGGGGTTAGGGGTAGGTCATCAGACCAATCAGGGATGAGTTCCCTAATGAATATTCATGAGTCTTCCCCTACCATCCTGTGAAAAAAAATATCGCCCCCCGGACGACGACGGTTATGTTACGAACCGTCACATTTGACTCACGTCATAACCGTCATCACCAATTCTGAAACCGGCACACCCCTACCTACCGCCCATATATTGTACTGGTTCCCACAGATGTTTTGCTGGAAAGTGCGCGTTTCATTTCGTGCACCCGCATATGAACGCATGTTAACGCGCGACATGGTTATCTTTTCCGAGTTGCTGGCAGACAGACAGACAGAGAGAGACGCGCATCAACTTCACTTTACTGTTCTTTACTGACATCAAACTTGGAGAGGAGAGAACACAAGTCTACCCGATTGCTGTTCCCGAAATTCACTCTCATGGTGTTTTTTTCTCTCTTTTCGTGACCAGAAGGATAGTTCCGGTTAATTTTCTCATCGATGTTGTAAACTTTGAATGACATGCTTTGACACGAGGGGGAGGCGGGGCCTTGAGTAATTTGCGGGGCCCTACGCAACTTGCGTAGTGTGCGTATAGGGAGGATCGGCTCTGGATGCAGAGATGCATTATTTACATATGCCAAATTCTATCACCACCAATTCCAATTCTGACCTTACCTGGCATGCATAATACAGTATTTTTAATAGTTTTTGCAGATCCGTGCAAACAGGGATCGCTTTGTTGTTGTCTGTACACAAAGTAATTTTGTTCATTTTTAAAATTTTCATTTTTAAGTACACTGTTGTTGTGTAACTGCACCCTAACTCTTATCCACGAAATCACGAACGACTGGACGAGTCATGTGAATTCATTGGTTAAAAAGAGTTGAAAAATTTTGTTGTGGACAACAGGGCGCCTTGGAGTCAAAACGTTTGAGAACCAATAATTTAGACGGAACAATCAAACATGGGTTAATTCGAGTTGTTACCTGGACCCTGGTAAGCCTGCGGGTGTCCGTGTCCTCCAGAATTCCACGCATTGCTGCTGGTTTTCCCCGTCTCTGTGCCCTCAGGCTGAGCTGGCCAGTTATTAGAAACCCCCCCAGAGGCATTATTGTCAAACGCTGCCCATGGATCATTACCATTACTTGTCTGAAAGAAGGAAAAAGAACAACAATTTTACAATTCCTCAATTATCATAATTGGTAAAAAAACAAAACACATTAAATAGGAACATTTTCACTGATGGCCTCAGACCAAAACTCTTAAATTCTTTTCCACAGCATAGCAGAAGTCTGTCACAAACATAAGGAAAAACAGCTTAGTGATTCTGTTCATTTAAATCACTTTCAGCTGGTTCAGGTCAGCCACACGATCTTTTGACCTGTAGATTGTATATATTACAAATGCACATGCACACAATCTTTCATAACACAAGCCACATGTATTGTTTGCCTTTATGTTAAACATGCATTTTTGACCATTCCCTGCCAACCAGTGAAAAGGTATTTTTATCTGTAAAACTTTCCAAAGAAAAAAGAAAAGGAAAAAAGCCCACTCACATCCAATGATAAGTGCTCTAATAACCTTTGGTTGTCACTATTAGCCTGAAAAACACATTTGGCCAGCTATTTTCAGATGTCAGTCGATACAAGGACTTCTAAATAAAGCCCACGAAATGGGAATATACGTACATAGATGGAAATGTTGAATAGAAAGTGATGTTTACCTTCCAGAGATGGATGCTTTAATTAGTCAACACTGAACAATTGACTCTCAATGGACCTCTGGCTGGCCTTGATGACACAAAAACCCAGAGCCACAGAGAAATAAACCATAAGCTCTGTGTTTCCGAATCATCACCTGGCCGCCCACACATACACATCATCCAGACCTCATTCATGGTATCATCCCGTCATAATCAATAACACATTTGAGGAACTCTAAGCACAACAAGTGATTTCTGACAAATGCATGTCAAATGATAGCTGCAAATATCATTGTTATTTTACGCGAGTCGACAACAGAAATGCAGACAAAGTCCAACACTATCTGTTTGGTTTCTACTTATTTGCAAAAACCACGTCATGCATCGAGAATGTAGCACCATGCTGCGAAAGACGGGTTTAGAAAGTGTTTAGGTGTGTTTATGTGGATTGGATTCATGTGTGCCTGGAATTAGGAAATGTTTGTTTTCCTCCTCATCTGTAAGTTGCTTTGGATAAAAGTGTCTGCTAATGTAAATGAAAAATGTAATAGAGAGTATTTTCTTATTTGAGAAATTTAATTCAATAGAGGGCATGTTTTGAGCTCATGAATACGGTTTATAATTTAGTTAGAAGCCAGTACAAGTGGCTCAAAAAGCAGTCTAGATCATTTAAAAACTTGATAACAGAACAGCTTTTAGTTCAGTTCAACAAACACATGAAAAATTAAACAATGACAAACAGAATATATATATATTTTTAAATTCAGTAAGCAAATTCTGCAACATAAATCAGGCAGCTATCCAACATATGACAAAATCTTTGCATTTGTTTTAAAAGCTGGCAAACTGTGATGTGACCATTTAGCTGAAACAGTGCTGATGAGTTTGATTGATGTGTGATTTTGTAGTGAGCTCAATGGGGTCTGATTCAATCTGAATGCATTCAGACCCCAAGAACAGGGTGTTTATGTTTTGGTCTTGTTAGTGAGGGCTCCAGTATTACATCTGAGTCCATCATGCCAAATTAATTTAGGGTACCTCATCTGGTGAGGTGGAAGAGAAGCCTGGGGTAACTGGGGCGACTGGGGTTTCCGGCTGAACTACATCCACCTTAGGGGAAAGACGTGACATCATCATAAAGCGCCTGAAAGGGAAGGGTTACCCTGATATGACACTAAAGTCAAGATCTTCCCCATCAAACCACTGATTTTCTCAATAGCAGAGGCACAGCCGAGACCTTCACGCATACAACGAAGGGTTTAAAATAGAGACAGTTCGAGATATATATTATTCATCAAATAGTTTTGAAAGCCGAGTGCTGACTAATACACAATCATGCAACTTCACCATCAGCGTCCACTTGATTTATGACATTTCAGACAAATGCTTGTTTCATCAAAACTCAACCACAACTTAAGCAATTACTATATATATATATATATATATACACACACACACAGTATATACCTTATATGTCTTACAACATACAGTATATCACTACTTGATGACCCACCCAGTAAAAAAAAAATGTCTCTTGAGAGAGCTGACTACTAATTATGTCTACAGATCACAGGGATGTCTGTGGTTAACAATGCCACACATTTTAATATGACTCATAAATATCTTGCATTTCTGCTGGTTTCACATCTGTTATCAGTGATCATCGAGCACATGCAGACTACAGATAGGTTAAAGTCTGTCCCTTGACTAGTCAATCAGCTTCAGGCTTTGAGATAACACCATAAGCAACTATTTATCATCAGGAGGTGGTTTTACATGATCAGTTCTGATTAATCATGATTATATATTTTATACGCTATACACTTAAAAGGTACTAAAGAGGTATATACTTTATAAGCTTTTGAAACTTAAAGACAACATGAACTCAACATTGATCCTAAATACAGACTCAAAAAATGTACTTTAATCAAAATATAATAACTTTCTATGCATCTGAGGCTGATGGTTAATTTGTAACCAACTAAATCAGGGAACTACACTGCGACCAAAATGGTCGCATATATGCGACCTTTTGAAATGCCATTGCGACCCTAATTTTTTAATGGGTCGCAAATGTATCACTGACTATTTTTGTACCTACCTTATGTTTTAGGCAATATGCTGTGATTTACTATGAGCATTTATTAAAACAGAAATGTGTAGCCTATTTTAAGTATACGTTTTTATAACGTGCTCTGAGCATTCAACACATCAAGTTGGCTTCAGCCCCGCGAGAGAGAGTGAGGCGCAGGCGCGATCGAACTCTGTGTGTGTGTGAGAGAGAGACGCCGGCGCGATCGAACTGTGTGTGTGTGTGTGAGAGAGGCGCGGGCGCGATCGAACTCTGTGTGTGTGTGTGAGAGAAGCTATGTTTCCATCCACACGTTTTTATCCGCATTAAGTGATATCGAATGAAAAATGCCTTATGGAAACAGTAAAATTCGATTGAATTTCATGAATATCGACTCAAATGAAATACGATCGGTCTCATCGGATTTTATCTTGATCAATATACGGCTTATGCGATAAACGCGGATGGAAACGTTATTATGGTGCGAATGCGATCCATTTTGCCTAGTAAAACTTTGTTCACAAATGTTGGCTTGAATGTTGTGCAATTCGGTGAGAAAATGAATGGAAACACCTTAACATGTCTCAAATCAATTCGATCGCAAAACAGCATGTGACGTCATTACGCACAGGTTTTTATCCGCTTTAAAGCCGTTTGATGGAAACACACTTTCACCAGCTTTATTCGCATGAGGGTTTTTTTTTTACCGAACTTCAGATAATTCGATTGACAAGTGGATGGAAACACGCAGGTGCGATCGAACTCTGTGTGTGTGTGAGAGAGAGACGCGGGCGCGATCGAACAGTGTAAACATAAAAACATACTCCGACATTTTGTTCATACAGGACATGATTCAAACTGCAAAGTGTTTACTTATATTTGTGTACACTCACAATAAAACACAACATTGTGCTTTTGTCACACTCTAAACTCTTGTCAAACTGTAACCTACAACTGTAACCCAACCACACACACACACAGTATTAAAAGCAAAACATATTTATCCAACCCCATTTAAAAACAGTCTGTGTGTTCCATCTTTTGGAGATTCATCACATCGCATTGGTTTTCATTTCTTGTCCTCGGAGTCGGAGCACTAATCTGTTTATTTTTAAGTTACACATTCTACATTGATTAAAAAAGAAAATCAAATGTGTTTTTAATGGTAATTATTTTATACGGAAATCATTTATTTATAATTCAGATGAGAATAAAGTTAGGGTTAATTAAAATTAAGGAAAACAATATATATATTGATCTGAAATATAGCAAATTAATTTTAAATTCATTCAGGTACAATTACCAAACATATATCAAGGTCATTTAGTCTTTTTTATTAATTTAATTAATAAACTAATTATATAAAAACTATTGTCAGTGCACTACAAATAAACTGGTTCTATGCCTTTATTAATAAAACTTATACAACTTAAAAATACAAGGCTTAAGACATTTAAAAAATGCCTTCTGCATTTTTGTTTTGCTTTTCCCTCCATTGTACCGAAATCGTACCGAACCGTGATGTCTGAACCAAGGTATGAACCCAACCGTGACTTCTGTGTACCGTTCCACCCCTAATGCAGTACAGTTTCATTATTGTTCATTATTATCCGGAGAGCGGCTTACTATAAATAATTTGTGCGACCAAATCATGTTTTGCACCAGTAACTGAAAAAGTCAGTAGCGCAAGTGCCACCAGTGGAAAAGGTTAGTGTAGTTCCCTGTTAAATGCTTATATCAACAAGAAAATGTGAAAAGTGCTTCCCTGACCTCAAGTGCACTTAATTGTATTTCATTAAAAGAACTTTGTTCACTTAAATTCTTATATTTTTTAAAAACTGTACTTGAAGATAAAATATTACTGAAATAAAAGCCCACTTAAGTGTATTTTCACTTTACTACACTTTCATGATACACTTGCTTGCACTTTGTAATAATATCAAAATAAACAGTTTATTAATTATTTTTACAAGGGTGCAAAACTCATCGTCACGCGGCTATGATGTGTCGGGGCTTTGCTATACAGTTGCCAAAGTTCTCTAAGTGTTCTAATACATTTCATCATAATCAAACCATGATATTATTTCCTGCTGAATGTTCTGAAGTGTGTCGCTTTAAATGGAAGCTTAATGAAAGCTGTTTCATGTTGTCTTTAAAACTGGTAAAAACTATAAAAACTGAGCCAGTGAAGACAAATTTTGTGCAACAGAAAAGTGATAGTTGTCAACTAGCTTCCCACTCATCAAAATACTGCTGATCAAATCATGGTTCCTCAGAAAAACAAAGCAGCATATGCAAAGACTTCAGCCCACTCAATGAAATCCTCTGTCTCAGCACCGAAAGCCAAACCCACAGTACCTCAACTAGTCCAAACACTTCGTCTTGTACTTTAACTAAAAATCATCATCCTCCACATTTGGCCCCTCGCTGATCCTCTGAATAAGCAACACAGGATGTTTTATCCTCAGTCTTAAGAGTTTGCTTGCACACACATTTTTACATTCTGAGTAAGACATTTTATGCTTCGGCACTGGAATCTCCCTTCCTGCTCACTTCCTCTCAGGATGTTACACAGCGGGAGAAATGCACCGAGAAGGAACGTCACACAGAAAATGAACAGAACCGCGCGTTTTGGACACGATAAATAAAACCGAGTGCTTTACGTGCAGCATCAGTCAACAGACTCACTCAACCATTCACATGGGAAACTTCCCATCATACTCATTGTGGCTTACCGGTGCAGTGCTGGCTGCAGTGGATGGGGTCGGCACGTGACTGTCAAAGAACGAGAGATCGAGGGCGGCTGCATTTCCTCCAGAAGTAAAAGGTTGAGCCGGGTTAAGCTAGACGAACATGAAGAGACAAAGAGTCAAATAAGACAAAAATGTCCTGGTGCACCAATTCTGACTTTGTTCATTTGAGACTGAATGTAAGTCGTGTCATATTTTATAGTATAATGGTATAGATAATAATTATTATAATTTTAGTTTCTAATAATAGTTTGTAGTATCATATAATTCAAGATAAATTATAATAATGATTGTTATTAAATATTTTACTTTTCTCTGACCCCTGAAATTTCCTCCCCAAAGAATCCGGTATCTGGTAAGCAATGTTTAGGATAAAATATCTCATGCATTTGGATTGCTGGTATCGTATGAATTGGTAGATGCATAGACAAACTTGTTCCTCTCAAGTCCAAATAGTGCAAAGTCTTCTCAAGGAACAAATATTTTCATAAATGGCTGCTGAAGTTGGAGAAAAAGGTGAAACATTTCGAGACACAGGTGTTACTGAGGCCTTAGATGTATCCATAAAAAGATTAAACATTTTTCTTGATCTTCAAACATAAGCCTTGATTGACTATGTCATCTTTAGTCCCTATCATGCGAAAAATGTGAGATTAACATTTTAGCTGGGTGTGGTAAAATATTTTGCTCATTTTGATAGGAAAATCTTGAAAAGTGGCTTGCCCCTTGATGACTTGATATGAATGTTTGGACTAGGTCAAGGCTATTTTTTCCCTCTACTTTTCATTTATAAAAGAAGCAACTTCAGAATCCAGCAATGAAAAACAGCTTTGGGTGCAATTTGGAGAAGTGTGAACATGTGGTCATTTGTTTGGCTCTGAGAAAAGAGAAATGAAGGAAGCACGCGTGTTTGTACGATAGTGCAGCTGTGAGTTGAGGTCAGGAGGGAAATCTAAATGTATGTCTGTGGCCAGCAACAGGCAGAATCACTACACAGCCTATTTATACAGAGTAAACTGTTTACCAGCTCTCCATGTGCATTACTGCCTCAGGATGGCTTTATAATGTGATTTTATTCAGCTACACAGAATGACGCACCTTAACACAAAGTTACTGCTGCACTGAATGTTTAGATTTCGGAATGTTTTTGTAGCTTCATTTTCAATAAATGAAATTGGTGGAACTCCTATTTCAGATGTTAATGTTACATTTCCACACTAGTAAAACTAGCACATTCATTCAGCCTTAACCCTTTAACTGTCTGCTCAACCAAACGGTTGAGCACATTTTGAGTCACTATATTTTATTGAGAGGAGTACCTAACTTAACTCAAACTGATTGAGCCATCTCTACCATCTGGTTGAGGTATGTTATGCCACTAGATGTCACAGTGTCAGTCAAAAGCACTTGTCACAACACTTCTTCTAACATGGATGTCAGAAACAAATAAATCACCCCAGCCATGTGAACTGTTTTTGGTGAAATTTTGCAAGCTAAGCATATTTTTTTGTACATATTACACTGTAAGAGCCCTACCTTTACAAAATTATGTTACTTGGTGCCATGATTTTTCATGGCACCAAGTATGGTACTTAAGTACGTTTTTAATAATTTTTCAAAAACATGCTCAACCAAACGGTTGATTTGGCACATAACGGTTAACATTACAATGCACTATTAAAACTTGGTTGTAATTCAAGTATGCTTTGGAATAAAGACCTAAGTTTAGTCTTGTTTTAAAGAAAACACTCAGCAGACTATTGCTGAAGTAAAAGCACTTAAAAAAATAAAAGTATGAAAAAGTTATGGAAGTTTAAAATTCACATTAAATCAAATATACTGTACTTAATATTTTTTTCTTTTATATAAAATATATATTTTACAAAATATTTTTTACTATAAAATTACTATAAAATCAAAGCCATATATCTAACCAAGTTGTGTTCCAAATTTGAAGTTGATATAAAAAATATTGAAGTTCTCATGAGATTTTGTTTAGGGATAATACCAAAAATGACATAAATTACATTGAATTTAATTGTATGCATTCTGCTGTAACAAATTAATAAATTGCTGTCCAAATATCACTTCTGTTACAAAATATGGAACCTTGAGACTCAGACCTTTCTGGCAATGTGTTTTGTCAAGACTAGAAAAGGTTTTGATCATAAATTATGATGGGCAATGAAAAAGTATGGCAAAGTATGTGTATGAATTCTGGAACCATTTTTTACCATTAAGTGACATCAACCATTTGGTAGAGGCCGATATTAAAAAAAATTATGGGATGTGTTGAAAAAAAAATACATTGAGTGTGGTTACTAGTGACATAAGGAGATGAGAAGTACAAAAAAAATGTTTTTTCCATCACTTTTTTTCTTGGTGCGGAGGGTTAGTTCACCCTAAAATCAAAATGAAGTTATTATTTACTTACCCTGGTGTTGTTCTAATCATTTCTAATCATGTTATATGCCTTCTTTCTTTTATGGACCACAAAAGGAGGAATTTAAAAAAAATGAATAGGGACCAGCATAAACCTTTTTTAAAAAGATGCAATAGTATCACAGAATGATCCCATGCGACGTGTCGTATATTCCAAGTTATCTGGGGGTATACAATACGAAATTAAAAATATTATGGAGCAAAAATCCTTATCTTGGCCATTGGTCTGTGCATGGCTACAAGACATGCGCGTTCGTGTGACTCTGTTAGCGTCGCAGTTCACTCTTTCTCGCCCAGAAAAAGCACACAGGTTGTGAGAAATCAAGATTAACCAAAACACAACATGAAATACAATGCCTAGTGAAGAAAGTACATGGATACATTTAGGGATTTCTGAGTTAAATATCTTCGGACCAGAACTCTGATGACAGTCAGGATGACAGTTGACAGATGTGAACGCGATAACTTCTTGTTACGAAGAACACAACAGATATATTCATCACCTCAGACAAGAAGGTACATGAATCGTGTTTCATGTTGCGTTTTTGTTAATCATGATTTCTCACATCTTTTTCTGGGTAAGACGGAGTGAAATTGCGGCGCTAACAGAGTCACATGTCGCATAGCCTAGAGCCGAATACCAACAGCCAAGGTCTGGATTTTCATTGATTAATAGATTCAATTTCATATCGTACATCCCCAGAACACTTGGGATGTACAACAAGTCGCATGGGATCATTCTGTGATACTTTTGTGTCTTTTTTAAAAAGCTTGATGCTGGATGCTATTCACTGCCATTATATGGACAAGTGCGAGCAGGACTCTTTTTTTTTATTCTCTTTTTGTGGTCCATAAAAGAAAGAAGGGCAAATGGGATTAAAACAACACCAGAGTGAGTAGTTTGTGCCTTAATTTTCATTTTAGGGTGAACTACCGCTTTAACCATGGAATTGAACACTATACTAATACACTTTAACTCTGGCTGGCCACAGGAAAAGAAAACACTTCCTGTTGAACAAACAGGTCACATTCCAGCAGCGATAGTTTCTCTGTCCTTTTGGTCATAAAACACTGTAATGTGTGTATTTGTCCATGAGAGAGACAACCATAATATACTTTATCATACATAGTGAAATCCTAATACATCGCCCAAGCAATTAATCGGCTAATATTTAGCTAATATTTTGAATATTAGTTGATAAAGAGAAACCTGAACTTTGGAATTATAATATTCAATAATTTTTTTGCTGATTCTTAGTATTTATTGTGTAAAATAAATGTTCTCTTATCTTATTATAGCCCTTACTGTCAGAAAGACTTTTAAAATGTTTTTTAAAAGAAGTCTCCTGTGCTCACCAAGGCTGCATTTATCATAAACAGAAATGTAATTACAATTTTTTTTTTAAAGTTACTTTTTTAATATATGTTAAATTGTAATGTATTCCTGTGATAGCAAAGATAAATTTTAGCATCATTACTCTAGTCTTTAGTGTCACATTATCCTTCAGAAATCATTTTAATATGCTGATTTGCTGCTCAAGAGACATTTCTTATTATTATTAATGTTGAAAACAGTTGTGCTGCTTAATATTTTTTATGAAAACAGTGATAATTGTTTTTCTAGGATTCTTTGATGAATAGAAACTTCAAAAGAACAGCATTTTTTTGAATTAGAAATCTGTGGTAAATGTCACTTTTGATCTTATTTAATACTCCTTGCTGAATAAAACTTCATTTCTTTCCAAAACAGACCAAACTTTTCGAGAGTAGTGTATATACACATGATAAAGCCTTTTGGATGAACACTGCTTACCTCTAAATAGTCCTCTGGTACTAATCCGACATCTCCTCTAGAGTTCCTTGCCTCGATCCATCCTCCTCCAATGTTCTGGGAACAGAAGGGACCGGATCAGCTTTACAGAGAAGGTTCTGATCCACCCAATCACATGCAACATCTCAGAGCAGACATGGAGAGCCAGGTGTTATGAAACATTATGCAAGTGAAATAAACTCACCTGATTGGTTATTGTGATTGTCTCACCCTCTCGGACCGACAGCTCATTATTCCCAGGCTCTGCCGAGAAATCATATAAAACCTGTGCCTGTGTGGAGGTAGGAGGTAGACACCAAATGTGTTAGGACATGTTAGCAATCATTAATGGAATAGAACCAGCTAGACTTGTCCGGTTGGATTTTTTTGGACCACATTAAAAGCACAGGACCTTAGCATTAACCTGGTTAATGTTTAACTCGCACTGTTTCTGGAACCAATAAATTATCATTGGAAATTAATTAAGAGTGACTTAAATGAAAACTGTCAAGAAATCCATTCAGAACAAATTCATATATATTAAAAAATTATACATTTTAATTATAAATTATATATCATTCAAAGAAACTGAGGCTTATTTTAGGACAATTGCATTCTGATTTTCAAGACAATCAATCATATTTTCCCCACAATCTAAATGTATGCAATGCCAAAAAACTAATCTTAATAAAAAAAATTATATATTAATTAAATTTGAAGTGATTATTATACATCACTGTAGTATTTGTTGTACTGAAATTAATTTAATACTGAGTTTAAATTATTTTGTTGGGGGTAAACGTTCTTAAATGTCATGAAAATAAAGTCACTTTATCCTGCAATGAATTTTCCTTGGGCAGCGGCTATTTGCACAGCAACTAGATTCGATTAACACTAAGTGAAAATAGCATATTTTCTTAGCGACAGATGCCATTTACACGGTTTAAATAGCAATAGATTCTATTTACACCAAGTAAAAATAGCAGCATTTTCTTAGCGATATGCTATTTACACTAAGTGAAAATAGTGATAGCAAAAATAGCAGCATTTTCTTTGTAATAAGTCTAAAAATAGTATTTCTGCTATTTATAGCCTACTTATAAATAGTAGCAGATATTACTTGGACCGTGTTGTACATTAAACGGTATGCAATAATAACATTTATTAATATTATTAAATGGAAGCCACCTTATTAGGGCAATAAAGCCCTCCCTATACCTGGCCCTAACCCTAAACACTTTAATATTAAACAAACATTAGACACTTCATTTCCACTTTTCAAATCTGTTCTTAATTTTTATTAAATATAAATGCCTTTTCGATTTGATGTGTGATGGGTAAAGGGAGTAGAGTGAGTTCGGCAAAAGGCGGATTCGAACTCGGGTTGATTTGTGTCAAAACTTTCTGCCACACGGCTTACCCCTACACTCCTGCTACTGTTAGCATTGCAGCATCTCAGGTAATCGTGTCTGACCCAACCAGACGTCAGTGGGTGGAGTTAGTGTAAATAGCCTCGGCCAACAAGTCAGGCCAAAATTATATATCCCATTTTTTCTTTCGTTTTCTTTTGGTGTGAACCTGGACATTTTGTCATGAGATTCATCCATACGGTACTGACCTCCAGTGATAAAAGATGATGGAATTTAAAACAGAATAATATAGGCCTAGAGCATGTTTTTGTGATAAAACTAAGCATACAAATTTGATCACAAAACAGAATCATTCCACAATACAAAGAGGGGAAAAAACACTTTCCACAAAGCTCCCGTTATTCTAACACACATAGAGCCAACACACATCCTGAAGCTAACGAAACAGCAAACAGTGAGGTCTGTATGAACAGTTAGACAGGGTCTCTCTCTGTAGGGATTCAAAAGCCACGACTCAACACACAGAGAGTCTGTGTGTGAGAAACTTCACTTCTGATTCAAATAAAATCACTTAAAAAACGTAGCTATAAGGCGGGCCAGTGATGGATGGACCACTAACTGTCTGATGTCAAATGTCCATGACCATTTTCACAACAAATCTTCAAGTAGAAAACTAAGTGATGATAAATAGAAATCATGAGTGCAAGACAAAAGGAGGAAGTAACATGAGGAATAGAGATCAAATTACAGAGAAATTCATAAAGGCGGGATTGATAAATCAGCCTTGCAGCACAAGTGTGCTCACGACAGCATGTGTCTGAATCCCTCCATCATTAGAAACATCCTCATATAGACAGTCAAGGGAGCAGGGCTAAATTAAGGACTAAACTAAGGTTATTATAGTACAACTAAAAGAAAAGGCGAAACTAAAAGATAAAAGACAAAGCTATGAAAAACTGGAACAATGTCAAAACCTCACAATTTATGTGTAAATGCAGCTCACGTAGAATGCAGTCATTTGATTTAGGTGACATTTAGCCTAGGTGAATAATAAAGACAGTCCTACATTTCAGTCACATTTTACATTTTGATTCTAGTATTGGCTTACTTGAGTTTTTTTTTCAGATTTCATAAAAAAAAAAAAAAAAAAAACAGGTAATGATCTGTATTTTTAAACAGAATTTCCCCTTTTTTCCCTATTCAAAATTTAAATGCTTGTAGTTTTACATATATTTTGTGCAATTTAAAGCTTTACCATTAAAATTAGAGGTAATTAATCAACATAAAAAGATATGATATTAAATATTATTGTTTTAAAGACAATTTATAGTATTTTTACATAATACAATTATGTATTTGTTTATGTCTATTTGTTTCAGATCTTTAGACATTAACTTAATCTAAAAAATCATTTAAAAAATAATAATTATATATATATATATATATATATATATATATATATATACACACACACACATTCCTTGCATGGAGAATTTACAGTTAGTGTGTTGGTTATGATTAAGACTAATCTTGGTGAATGATTTACATTTTACCTACATATCCCAGCATGCATCACAAATGACGTCATGACCCCACTAAAAATGTCACAAGACTTCTAATGATCCATATTTTCCAACGTTCACCAGAAAGCCCATAAACGCCGTTAAAATGACAAAAGAGAACATTTCAGACCCATTTCGGAGTGTTAAACATGTCGGTTATGTTGTTTGAGACAGTTCTAAACACTTAAAGAGTAAATCTATCGGCGTGTGTTTGGAAATACTTTGCCAGTTCAAGCCCAGTGTGATCTCAGTGCAAAACAATGACAGACAGATCAGCCACAAACTTTAACCAAAAACACGTCAAACTAGTCCTTACCTTCGACTCCATTATACAAACATTAACCAGTCATCACAGAAACCTGTAGTTTAATGGCGATAAATTCTCCTCTTCTTCATCCAGACATTTCTCTTCTGCCAGAAACGATCCTTCTCAAACTAGTTTATTTACATCGCCAATAACACTTAATCCTCTTGTTCGACCCTAACAGACTTAAATCAAGCGGGTCAGTAATGTGTGTAAATCCAAACTCGCCGTTTGTCCAGCAGTCATGAGCTGTTCAACTTCACTGCAGCTGAGTGTGTGTTACACACACATAAAAGACACAACCGGAAACTGATCGAGCCCCCTGAAAAAAAAGCCAAACTGCTGCTGTATGCGTGTGTAGGGCCAAAAAGTGTACACGTAATATTTACATATTATCTATAATACATAAAAAACACAACAAATATTTCATGTTATGGTTATCATTCATATAAAAAATATACTATATTCACTTATCGTATATAGGTTACTTCATAGTCTAAGAATGTTAAACTAACATTAAACATGTGCTAATGTTAAATAAACAACATTAATACATAAACAAAACAAAGTCTGTTTTGTTTAAGTAGGTATTTAAGTAGTTTTTTTTATTAAATGCTAGTAGAAGAAAAAAAGAAAAGAAAACACAAACATTAACAACAATTATTGTCATTGTCATAACAAAATACAACAATTGGCTTTATGCACAGCTTCACTACTTCCTGAACTTCAGCCAGCCCTTTGTTTCCTGTCTGTCATTATTGGACAAACTGATTAATCCAGGTGTGCCTGGCCTCAGTAACAATAATCAGCCACACCTGGATTAATCAGTTTGTCCAATGACAGACAGGAAACAAAGGGCTGGCTGAGGTTCAGGAAGTAGTGAAGTTGTGCATAAAGCCTATACTCCAGAGTCCTTCAGTCTAGATTAAGTTCCTTCAGTCTTTCAGTCCAGATTAAGTGCCAAATCCTTAAATACAGCAACTCTTTTAGCTTTTAAGTTTTTAGAGAACTCAAAAGATTTAAAATACCTTTTTTGTTTCAAGTTTAAATCTTTTTAAAAAAGAGGATTGCATTTAGAAAATGTAAGTAGTTTGGTCCACAGATGTTTTAAGTAATGATTACGTCAGCTTTTGTCAAGTTCAAACTAAGAGTGGCGGGCCGAGTGTTAGAGCGGCCTCTAGTGGAAATGAGTTATATTTCCAAAATACACGACAGCGGGGGAAAGGGTTTAGAAATAAGTAAAAAAAAAAGGGGCGTTGCTTATATTTCGTTATTTATTTTTAATGATTTAGTTTATATCTAATGGTTTTTTTTTAAATATTTATTTACTTTACTTTATTTCAATGCATGCTGATTGAATGCGAATGTATTGCCTTTGTGTAATGTTTGTTATTTCAAATAACTTTGAAGAAGTTTAATAAATGTTTTTTTATAGCCTATATAGATAGATAGATAGATTTCTGTGAAACCAGGGCCTTGTGTTCAAACCTCTCTGTTAGAACAAAAGTTCCTGAGATTAAGGAGCTGCATACCTTTTTAGGGCAGTAGTAGCCTATTTTGTATTAGTGTAATGCATTCTGTTTGTTTTTAACCAGGCCCATGTCCAAACTGTAAGTGACTGATTTCATGATACATTATGGACATGCACTCTTACTGTTTTCAAATAATAATAGTATAAATATATAAGATTACAAAAAAAGGTTTCATAACCAATTGCAAATAAAACAAACTTTACAATAATTTAAAGTTTTAATTAAATGAATAAAATTTTAATCAAATGTTTAATCTACAAAATATTTATCTATTTACTTATGTATATATTTATTCGTATTAATCCATCTCTTTGATGTTTTTTATTGTTTCGTTAGTTTAACCAAACGACCCCTCATATTCATTTTGTGTAGATTAATGATTTTAAAGCTTAATTTATCTTAATTTTTTAGGGAAAATTGCGCCAAGCAGGAAGTTTATGCTTATTCCTTTCAGTTATGTGAACTTATTTACTGTCTGTCCCGCAATATAGAGATGTGAAAGAAAGACAATACACACACCCTGAATTATGACCTAAAACATTCTTTCTATTCTTTTCATTTTTATGATAGCCTTTTCTTTTTTACAGTTCTGACCGCTGCTCCTTTGCTTTGACAAGAGGATACTGAAAGGGCAAAACCGGAAAAAAAAATATTTACTTTAGCTTATGTAACATTATTAATGAATCTCTGCCATAGTCAGGAATTACTAATTGCTACAATTCTATGCTGGCTGTTCACTACGTCTCCAAAATAAATAATAATTTTTGTATGTAATGTTTGTTCACTTCTAAAGAACATGAAAGGTGCTTTTGATTGTTGATGGCAACCTCTCTTGTACTACTTGTAGCCTTTATGCTTCCTCAATATAATAAACTAACATCAGGTGATGTGGAACCTGATTCACCAGAGTGAGAGGAGGAGGACTGTGACTCCGGTGAGGGGGGACGGGTTACAGACCGCTTACAAAGAGTTCTGTTCAAGTGCCCTACTGAGCAGTTTCATGTACACTGTCTTCTCAAACATCTGACACAAAGACTTGAAAAGGTAACATGGGCCCATTATCTCTTGTCCTGCTCTTGCTTTCAGCCCAGTGGTCCTGCGCTCAGGAAGACCCTCTTCTGCCATTCTCTGAACACCTGGACCCCGAGCACAATGTGCGGCTGAAGTGGGGCTTTGATGAGATCCAGGGCACCATCTTGTTCGAGCTCACTGTCAACACCAGCGGCTGGGTCGGGTTTGGCTTCAGCCCTAAAGGAGGAATGACTGGAGCCGATATCGTCATTGGAGGAGTTGGACCGAAAGGCAGTTACTTCACGGTAAAGTCAAAAAAGACTGACACTCATAACTGTCAAAGTCACTTACAGTGGATACTATTCTTGATTCTAAATCATATATGTATTTCAAATTTAGTTAGAGTATCTCTTATATAAATTATCTTTCACATTATCAAGATTCAAGACTGATGATAACTGTCAATAACTCACTTCAAGTAGATTTACAAGCTCTTCTTTATATTCTTGATTCTGATTCATACTGAGTGATATGTAATTAATATGTAGTTCATTAAATATAAGATTTTATATTATGAACTTATTTAGTTTTCTCAGTGGCTCTAAGCTGGGATATTTTGGAAGTTATTTTATGAGTGTGACAAAGTCAATGACAAGACAAAGTACTTTTGTATTAGACGTATAAGTTAAATTATATTTGTTTCCAAACTAGACGTTCTAAATAGATGTAAATGTTGGTAAATTAACCTGATATTGTAAGTGTTTTGGCCTATTGAAAACTATAAAACTGGTTTGAACTGGTTTGGGAACTGTACATCTATAAACATAAAGACAAACACCTGTTGCTATGCGTACATATATACATCTTTGTTTTCCTGTTGTTCAGGACCGTCATTCTGAGGGGAATTCAATACCTGTGGTTGACCAGCAACAGAACTACAAACTCCTGTATCTAACTGAGTCTGACGGGAAAACTGTCATGAAGTTTCAGAGATCTATTGAGTCTTGTGATGAAAAAGATTTACCTATCACTGTGAGCATACACATTGAATGTGTTTCTTCCCCCTATACCACTACAAAGGAAGAGTGGTTTAACAACACCATGTAACCCTCCTCTTTCTTGTATGTAATATGTATTCTGCAGTTTTATTCCGAAAACAATGATGGTGAAAATATGGCATTGTTGACAAAAAAAAAAAAAAAACCCAGCAATGTAAGGGAATCCATGATGGCGGTCCTCAGGGATCAGGGTGTTTCTGAGAACGCCTTTCCATAAACAAAATGCTTATCCTGTTTGTCAAGAGGCTCTCAACTGTCCTTCTAAAAACCCTCCTCAGAAAACTCAGAAACCATAAATTACTAGATCAAACAAATAGCTGTTATCAATGGCCATAGGCACACTGCAAACTTCTGTGAGTGTCAACCCCATTTAACTGCATTGTGTAGGTGGCCAAAGAGCTTCTTATTTTCTATTTAGAGATCACGAAAAGTGTTTTCTTTGTTTTATTGCACGATCAGAATCTTCCCATGAAGCTGATCTATGCGTACGGGCAGAGCGATGACATTGTGTACCATAATAACCGAAGGGGAACGAAAGAGGTGAACCTGTTGAAGTACATGCCTCGTGTCAGTCCACCAAACAGCAAGTATTTCGACATGACTATGGTCAATGTAAGAGATTTTTATTTTTCCTTTTTGCCTGAAATTTCATGAGTAACATTTACTTATTGTCATTTAATAATGCAAAAATTATGCCAATCATTTAGATTATAAAGAAGAAAGTACTGGATGTTTAAGTCACTTCAACTTAAATTACGTTAAACTGACCTTTTTTTTGCCAATCATTACGTAGGTTATATTTGGGTCTTTAGCTACCCGGATCTATATCTAACACAAAGCTGTATTTTCAGCAGCATTACTCCAGTCTTCAGTGTCACGTGATCCCTCAAATCAATAAATATGCTGTAGTAGGCCTATTAAATATGCTGAATAAAAGTATTAATTTCTTCTTCTTCTTTTTTTAAATCACCTCAAACTTTTGAATGGTAGCCTACTGAAACTACATGTTGATCTCAAAACTCGGCAGCAATCATGCAAGAAAAAAAAGTGAGTGTGAACTTTCACTTTACTTAATAGGCTGCTTACATTTAAAATCATTTCAGTTCTCTGTACCAGCCAATCAAACCTACTATCACTGCAAGATCACGAGAGCCCCGACTTTTGATCGCAAACAGCACATTTATCGTGTAAGTGAGTATGAACTTCACACACATGATCTATCCACCGATCTGTCGATCATCTTCATCTCTGACTTACTTTCCTCATCTCCAGATTGAGCCGGTCATCACAAACTTCGACCTCGTGCATCATCTGCTGCTGTACCGCTGCCCGCCGAGTGTGACGGACCCATTTGAAGTGCAATGTTACACGGGCGACGGAGAAGAGTGTATGGAGACCGTTGCTGTGTGGGGAGTTGGCGGAGGGGTTAGTCTCCCCTGTCAATGTAGTTTTATAGCATTTTCATGTGAGAAAACAACCAAATTTAAGCAATTACTCACATAACTGATTCAGCTGGTTCACTGAAAATATCTGCTTTTCAATTTTTATAAATAATATTACTTTATTATTGAAATAGCCTACTATTCATGTATTAATATGCTAAACTTGAGGTAAAATTTTTTGACTGAAGCTCTATGTAACCTTTTAATTATATTATGTTTTTCAAGGCTTTTGAACTCCCTGAGATGGCAGGTCTTCCAATTGGAGGAAATGTTGGAGATTTTTTCTACAGGCTTGAAGTGCATTACAACAACCCAAATAAAAGTGCAGGTCAGTCAGTATAGTGCTTTACAATGTCAAATATCACACTGTGATGAATTATTAAAGTCAGGATGAAACAGAAGTTGCGATAGTCTTGTCTTCCCTATTGTGATTTGTGACTAGGCCTATACGAGTGAAACGGCTTCTCGAATGGGTAACTTTGTGGTTTGCTATAGAGTGGAACAGTCAGGTTCCTGAAGGAAAAACTCCATTTAATTTCTCCATAGGGAAATGGATTTTTTAACGATAACTTATAAATCTTTAAACAGACTTACTGTAAGCTACAAGGTTGTTAATTGATAGTATTTGCTTCTGTTTAAGCCGTTTGCCTGAATTATTTCAACTTAGTCTGAAAATAATCGTTTTTATCTGCGGAATTCGTGATGAAAAACCACATTACCCATGATGCTGTACAGAAAATTCCACCAATCAGAGAGTCGAAACAAGCAAAATGTGCCAAAAGATCTCGTTAGCTTCGCCCAAATTTCATAATAGAGTTGGTCTCCTCTCTCTCTCTCTCTCTATAATGAAAATTCTTAAATGAGTGGTTTTATATTTCTCCTTCGTTTTTGATTCAATCATGCTGTCCTCATAATGCTTCATGGAATTGCATTTCTGTAGCCTACCTATTCCGTTCAGTACACGTCTTGTACCTTTGTAGTTTTGTATGATTTTCAAATACATTTTGCTTCAAATCAAAGTTTTTAAGGTTATGATTCACCTCGTAGCTGGTCGGCTTGGTTCATGGCTTAAAATGATTTAGTAAAGACTTTTTTTGTAATCCCTATGGGAGAAATGAATGGAAAAATACTTCCGGAACCAGCGCTGCTGAAAAAGTAAGTGAGGACTATTGCTGTGATCTCATGTGAGTGACAGGTTGTCCCGCCCTCTTTTGATTTCATGATGACATAGTAAAACAATATTATTCCCCTCTACACAGGTCGAGTTGATAACTCGGGTCTGCGATTCTATTACACATCTGAACTCCGTCAGCATGATGCAGCTATTCTGATGACAGGGCTTGCAGTGGCCCCTGGGTACGCCATCCCACCCAAAGCCAAATCCTTCCTCACGTACGGCCTGTGTGACACTGCCTATATTCCACAGGTATGTATGTATTAGCTACTCACATTCTCACAATCAAAGGCAGACTCAGCAGATGACTGGATGATCTGTTATCTACAGGTTCTGGAGACGCCACATGATCTTCAGGTGTTTTCTGTGATGATGCACACACACTTGACTGGACGGAAGGTGCGAGTCGGACACTTCAGGTAAACGTTTTTGGACCAATGACTGAATTGAGGTTCACCTGAAAATAATGTGTGCTTTTCTTTCTTCTGTGGTGCATAGCCTAAAGTTACTGTAACAAATTATTATTTTTGTAAATTCTTATCCTCTTCAGAGGGGGAAAACAGATTGATCTTCTAGCCGTGGATGAAAACTACAATTTTGAATATCAGGAAGCGACAAACTTGGGCAAAACTAAGACAGTGAAGTTGGTAAGTGCGAAAAGATTTAAACTAATATATATATATATATATATATATATATATATATATATATATATATATATATATATATATATATATAAATGTATTGGTAGTAAATGAAATAAAGCAATTTTTTTTGTCTCGCAGGGTGACAAATTGCTGGTGGAGTGCACATATAACACTGAAAACCGCGCCACACTCACATGGGTTAGTACATTTACATAGAGACTCATAGTGTCTTTTATTCAGCAGCATGTAGTTTCAGTGTTGAGGAAAGTTGACTAATTGTGTTACTAATTACTAATAAATAGTACCGAATTACTTTTTATGGAAAGTAATGTGTTCCGTTACTTTTGCATTACTCTTTCTCAACTGGGCTGGGCCTCCTTGTTTGTATTTTAATAACAAAAAAAGTTATATTTTTGGCAAATGTAATGGCCCTTTAACACTAAAAGTGAAACGAATACGCCTCAGGCTGAAGGAAATGCCACTGAAACAAACCTTTCAGCTGTGCTGCCATTCTGGATTGCAGAAGAATAGGACATACTTCAGCAATAAAAACAAACAAAACAAAAACAAATGTGATGTTTATCTAAAGTCCTTTTTGCTTAGTATGGTTGAATTGGATCATCAAAGGTCAGCAGCAAAGACATTGGTTCATAAAGTGAGATTAAACAAAGTATATTTGTGTTATTTAACATATTTAATTATTGCAGGTTTGTGTATTATTCTGAGTTTGCATTTCACAGTTTTTATTTATTTTGAGGAATTCTGAATCTGTTTTTGTGCAAGTGAGATGAGTAAATGCTCACATTTAGAACTGCAATAAGCATCATGTTCACAGCGCACACAAAGACTTTTCTCAAGAGGTGTCAGTAAATAAATGGTAAAATAAACTAACCTGCATTACTTATTTGAAAAAGTAACTCGGATATTTTGTTGTAAATTTAAAAGTAATGGGTTACTTTATTAGTCACATGGCAAAAGTAATCTGATTACTAGGGGGAATATAGAGGTGTAACTCTCTTTTTCTGCCCACAGGGGGGGTTCTCAACTTCAGAAGAGATGTGTTTGTCTTTCCTCTTCTACTATCCAGCTATGAATCTGAGCAGTTGTGTGAGCTTCCCTAATTTACAGACATTAGGATCTGCAATGGGAGCAACAGATACAAGGTAATCTAATTTAAAACATTGTTAACTAACAGATGTGTAAACTAATAAAAAACAGCTCTCAATATTTGCCCTAATGATAATGTGGCTTTTATTTGATAACTTTGCAGTACCTGGCTCAATATGATGTACACAAACACTTGGAATGACACGTCTATCAATCAATACCAACAAACACTGAAGAGAATTGATCAGCTAGTCATAGTTGCTGATTCATTTGTAAGTGTCCACACCTCTACAATAGGAATGAAGCCTTTAAACATGTTTCTGTTCTGACCTCAGCTGTTACCTGACACCTTTTTCCATGTGTATTTCCAGAGCAACAGGTCATACAACCCAGGGATGATTCCTGATCTCAAAGTCATCCCGTCTGAACCCTGCATGAGCGCTTGTGCCATCAAAAGTTTTTCTTTGATATCACTGCTCCTCTGTTTGGCAGTGCATCGGGCTTCTTTATGAAATGTTTATGCAAAATACTAAACCTGATGTAACCTGATGTTCTTTCAGTGTCTGTGATGATATAAGTAAATCAATTTAACAAGCAACGACTCCTGGCTCCCAGCAGGGACATACTTGACAGCAACCTAAAAACCAGAATAACATAGAATTAAACTTAATATATGATATATAGATTTTTTAGCAAATTATATCAGGATGGAATTGGACTTTACATTTTACTTCCATTGGTTTACTTTCAGATCATATCTATTATAAATAAAATGTGAATATATAGAATATTTTCAAAAACAACAAAAATGGCAATAATAATTATGATTATTATTTTTTTTTAAAAACCCCATTTATTTAGCCAATAGATGTGAGTGTTTATGCAGTGGTAATGCATATAAAATGGTAGACGTGTGCTTATAGCGCCCTCTAGTGAGAAGAATAGACTGTCAACTGCTTGCTTAAAGGGATAGTTAACCCTAAACTGAAAATTCTGTCATCATTTACTCACCCTCTTGTTGTTCCAAACCTGTATGAATTTATTTCTTCTACTGAACACAAAAGAAGATATTTTGAAGAATATGGGTAACCAAACAGTTAATGGGCTCTATTGATAGACCTATGGTCTATTGACCATAGTAACGAAAAAACAAAAAAAAAAATTAAGTCATGATCCATAAAACAACAACAGCGTGAGTGTGCTGATAAACATTACGCAGTTGTCCACATCTGTCCAGAAACCAGGGATAAGGTGGATATTACGTCATTGACAGGCGACAAATTGGGACGGGCACTATTTAAAATTGTGAATTCCTCTATATTTACAAATTTTTGGAAACATTTAGGATAATGTAAGTACATAATTTAAAGAAATATATAACACTGTGAAAGTGGTTTTTGGATATTTTGATACAAAAATTCGTACATATTGTACCTTTAAACGCTCGTTTGTTGAGGTGGACAGCTTATAAAAACTTTTAGCTTGTTTGCTGTACACCTTGTCACATGGGAGCTTTTAGCTTTACATTGTTTTTTTGTGTTTTTTTTATAAGTCAGAAATGACAAGGAGGCAGCTTCTCGCAATGTAAAGTCAATGGAGACTTTTTTGGAGGTTGGATTGTTTTCCCCGGTGTGGGCGTGGCCTAGATGCGCTCTGTCTGCTGGGCTGCAGCCTGCGGTGGACATCCAACCCCGCCCACTTCTAAATGTGACGTTGAAAGCCACGCCCATGTCCAATATGTCACCTTCCTTGTGACCTTGTGACTCGCTTTGTTGTATGCAATTTTCCCTGTGCAAAAATTGCGCTGCTTCCTGTCGGAAGAATGTAGAAGTAGCCTAAATGTTATCTTTCGTAACTAATCTTTCGATAGCTAATACATGATTTATTATTTTTGTAATGAATGTCTTGGCTAAAAAGGCACAATTTAAATCTAGGACACCCTAGAAAAAGAATGTCTAAATATACGGAGCTAATTTCCTCATCAAAACAGCCAGTAAAACGCTTGCACTGTTTGATTAAAGTTAGACTAATTGTTAATAAAAAAAAATAAGGTATACCTTACCTTATTAATTTATGTAATGAGATAAATTAAAATTTATTATGATCGATTTTGACCAACCTAACGTTTTAAAGGTGCAGTATGTAAGAATGACAACTAGTGGTCGAAATAGGTACTGCAGTCGTTTCTCCCACCACCTGCTCCTCAGACAGGACGGCGCTCACACGGGTTGCCAGTTTGAGCACACGCAACAGGAACGAGCGCAATGGACAATGAAAATTGGCAAATTGTCAATGTGCAGTATCATAGACCAAAACAATAACAAACATTCCAGCCTGGAAACGCATATTTCAAAGTTAAATAACTGGCTGTAAAAGTGTTTTTCTGAGAAACGAGTATGTGAACTTAGCATGTTTCCTCAATATATGCAAACATATTATGGTATTTTTATACTTTAGTTGAGTGAAAAAGTTACATATAGCACCTTTAAATGTCTCAAATTTAAGTGGACTATTAGATTTTGGTTGTCACGCTTAACATATTTTCATTAATTTATAATTTTCATTTAATTTTCTAAAGATATGTTCCACTTATCATAAAGTGTGAACATTAAAATGATCGGATCGACAGTTCTCGATATGCAGTATATGCTACACATAGGCTAAATAGAGAGAGATTGCTTGCTTTGATTGATTATACAACTTAAGTGATCATCCCCCTAGTGATGGGGATTCAAATCCGAAAACAAGAGGATATGCGTTGATGTTACTTTCCCGCCAGAATACGCCCCCTCAGCCGGACTGAGTGGCAAAAGATCCTGCATGCTGCATGAATGGATTTAATATGGGAAACTGCGGAAATGTGAGTTAAACAAACAATTATCAGTTTAAACTAAAAGTTTGACTCAACATCGTGTTCCTTCTGATCCAGTGATCCATGGATATTGACATGCAGCCCATTTTAGGTTTTGTGTGTTTTTTTGCGGCATTCACACTTTTTGCCACTCAGTGGGCGTAACTGCAGTCACTCTGGCCGACGGAGATGTCACGCACATACCCTCCACAGACCCTCTTATTTACAACATGACAATCAGACTTTCAGCAAACAAACATGAAGGATGCTCGGGCCAGTTAACAGGCCAGCACTGCATTGTCACAAAAGTTTAAGTCTGGAGAATTTAAATATTCAAGCGCAAGAAGACACGAACGCGCTGTGTGAGAAGTTTAGACATCTGAAGTGAAAGTTCTTCTCCGACAGCACACAAAAACTGAATTGAGCTCTCTTTCACGTCTTCTTGCACTTAAAAGGACAAATAAATAAAAAATGTGTCAACAGTACCCGTCTCGGTGAGTATTAGTACATCGCCGGTTATGGCTTAAGTAAAACGTAAACAGTTGGGCGTTCACAATGATTCCTGGGTAGGTATAACTAGTGTGGAGAAAGTGCAGGCTTCGCTGAAGTCCGCATCGAGGGCACAAAGGCGGCGCTCGCGAGCACACTTCTGATCGCTGAAATGCCAAATGGGACACCCTGGCCTACGGACTCGTACACTTGGTGAGCACGCGTAATTTAAGGCCACGAGCTTGCAAGTCCACATGAAGTGTGCCATTTGGGATCCAGCCTATCTCTATATGGCTCTGGTGGTAAAGGATCGGTGCTCTTCTGAACGGAGGCGGGGAACAGCAGCTCATTTGCATTTAAACACACAAACACGGAGCGTTTTTGCTCACAAACAAGAAGGGGCAAATTTGACAAGCTATAATAAATGATCTGGGGGGTACTTCGAGCTGAAATTCCAGACACATTCTGGGGCACATCCTGACACATTGGCAGGTGTGCCAAAAAGTTATTTTTAGTATGCATATATTTTATACATATTTACATTTACAATTCAAATATATCACATCATATCACATTTTTCTTAAAGGAAGTCTTTAACTACATTGTAAACATTAACATTTAAAAGAGAAAACTTCCTGAGCTTTTTTTTGTTGTTCATTTCAACATTTCTTTCTAACAATATCCATGCTCAGTGTTTTCCAATAATAAAGTAACATCAGGTGATGTGGAACCTGATTCACCAGAGTGAGAGGAGGAGGACTGTGACTCCGGTGAGGGGGGACGGGTTACAGACCGCTTACAAAGAGTTCTGTTCAAGTGCCCTACTGAGCAGTTTCATGTACACTGTCTTCTCAAACATCTGACACAAAGACTTGAAAAGGTAACATGGGCCCATTATCTCTTGTCCTGCTCATGCTTTCAGCCCAGTGGTCCTGCGCTCAGGAAGACCCTCTTCTGCCATTCTCTGAACACCTGGACCCCGAGCACAATGTGCGGCTGAAGTGGGGCTTTGATGAGATCCAGGGCACCATCTTGTTCGAGCTCACTGTCAACACCAGCGGCTGGGTCGGGTTTGGCTTCAGCCCTAAAGGAGGAATGACTGGAGCCGATATCGTCATTGGAGGAGTTGGACCGAAAGGCAGTTACTTCACGGTAAAGTCAAAAAAGACTGACACTCATAACTGTCAAAGTCACTTACAGTGGATACTGTTATATTCTTGATTCTGATTCATATATGTATTTCAAATTTAGTTAGAGTATCTCTTATATAAATTATCTTTCACATTATCAAGATTCAAGACTGATGATAACTGTCAATAACTCACTTCAAGTAGATTTACAAGCTCTTCTTTATATTCTTGATTCTGATTCATACTGAGTGATATGTAATTAATATGTAGTTCATTAAATATAAGATTTTATATTATGAACTTATTTAGTTTTCTCAGTGGCTCTAAGCTGGGATATTTTGGAAGTTATTTTATGAGTGTGACAAAGTCAATGACAAGACAAAGTCTACTTTTGTATTAGACGTATAAGTTAAATTATATTGTTTCCAAACTAGACGTTCTAAATAGATGTAAATGTTGGTAAATTAACCTGATATTGTAAGTGTTTTGGCCTATTGAAAACTATAAAACTGGTTTGAACTGGTTTGGGAACTGTACATCTATAAACATAAAGACAAACACCTGTTGCTATGCGTACATATATACATCTTTGTTTTCCTGTTGTTCAGGACCGTCATTCTGAGGGGAATTCAATACCTGTGGTTGACCAGCAACAGAACTACAAACTCCTGTATCTAACCGAGTCTGACGGGAAAACTGTCATGAAGTTTCAGAGATCTATTGAGACCTGTGATGAAAAAGATTTACCCATCACTGTGAGTCCTGCAACAACATTCCCATACTACCATGTTTTGAAAGACATTAATACTTTTATTCAGCAAGAATGCATTAAATTGATCAAAAGTGACAGTAAAGATTTCTATTTCAAGTAAATGCTTGGACTTTCTATTCTTCAAAGAAAATGTATCACAGTTTCCATAACAATATTAGGCAGCACAACTGTTTTCAACAATAATAAAAAATGTTTAGCATATTAGAATGAATTCTGAAGAATTATGTGACACTGAAGACTGGAGTGATGATGCTTTGCATCACAGGAATAAATTACATTTGAAAATATATATTGAAAGTATATATTTACATTGTAATAATATTTCACACTAGTTTTTATTGTATTTTTGTGACAAATGCAGCCTTGGTGAGCAGAAGAGACTTCTTTCAAAAACATCAAAATATCATTATCATTTTAAAAAAGTCTACCTTTCAAAATGTGAGGATTACGGACTTTAACAATAGAATCAACCTATAATTTAACCTTTCAAACTACCATTTTTAGAGATTAAAATGTTTAAGGTTTGGGTAGTTGAACAAATCCAACAAAAATCCAACAAATCCAGCAACAAATGATGTACTTGAGGATAAATATACTGTTTGTTCCTGGAACTGGCCTAATGATAAACAGAACACCTACTGAATTTGATATCCTATTTTCTGATAAATCACACCCAAGGCATGTTTGCAATTTACGAACTGTGATGCGACTACAAAAAAAAGTACTTACAACACCATCAGTTTCTCTCCCCTTTTATTATGTAGTACTCAGAAGTTTTACCCAGAAAACAATGTGAACGTGAGACCTACTGCATTGATAAAACCCTGAATTGTAAGATTGTAAGAGTGGTGTGGGTGTCCTCTTTCAGGGTCCGCACTCTCATATGGAAATCCACACTGGGACCAGGAAGTTTCTACCGATTCTGTTTGTTTAGGGACTGTCAATTAGGCTACTTACTGTAATCTAAAGCTGCTGATGTGATAGACTGTCTGACTGAACCATAGACTGTAAAAGGACTGAACTCAGAAACCCTGAAAGTCTCGATCCGAAACTACTAGCTAAAGAGTTTTTCATTTTTCAGTTCAGATTTTCCAGTTGGTATCTGTGGATTAGATGTCTGTTTTGTTTTATTGCATGATCAGAATCTTCCCATGAAGCTGATCTATGCGTACGGACAGAGCGATGACATCGTGTACCACAATAACCGAAGGGGAACGAAAGAGGTGAACCTGTTGAAGTACATGCCTCGTGTCAGTCCACCAAACAGCAAGTATTTCGACATGACTATGGCCAATGTAAGAGATTTTTACTTTTTCTTTTGCCTTATTTATTTTAGTCAGATTCGTTAAACAGAATTCTTAAAAAATATATTTGCCAATTCGTTATTTGAGCTTTTGATAATCAAAAGAATGCACAAAACTTTGACCTGGTGCAAAAAACAAAGAGACAAGCAATATTCCATGTCAAAGTTCATATTTATCCTACTAGGCTGTGACCACAACAAGCAACAGAATGTTTGGTAATTGGTCCAAAATCTAGGTGCACATTAAACATGGTTATTAAGAAAAAATTATGCCATAACATTTAGACTAGACTATAGACAAGCCAAGTCACCTTTATTTTTTAGAGAGCTTTATACAATACAGATTATTTCAAAGCAGCTTTACGGTGATCAACAGGAAAATAAATCACTGTAAAGTACAACAATGTAGGGCTAATTCACTAAAAAAATATGTATACATTTCCGTATTTGGCATTCGCTTTATGTGACTTAGCATTTAAAAGGGTCATGAACTGAGAATTCAAATTTTCCTTGATCTTTTGACAGTTACGAGTTCGTTATACATTATTTGTTTGTATTTGGTGCATTTCAATGTGGATTATTTGGTAATTCAGTCGTAGTTTCGGCGCAGGCTTTACAAACAGACTTTTATGATATGGATCTGCCAGCAACGCCACAAACATGTAAGTAACCACGTTTATTCCAATGCCTGATCAGTGATTTCTGATGTGTAATCAAGTTCAGAGAGATATTCTTTCTCTCAAAGTCGCTCAATATGCATCAGTATAAATCAAGCTAGTGACTAAAAGATCAACGTCACAGTTTCTCTTAGTAGGATGAAAATAATCTTATTTAAACTGTTTATAAAATATATACAGAAAGCATCAAAGAACGATCCCTTTCAAATCACTCAAGCTGTCAATCAAACAGTGCGAGTTTATCGGGGCACTTGCCAAAACTCGTTATGAAATCAATGACGCTGTTACACTGCACAAAGAAGCTCTTTTATTGTATTTACATCGTGTTTGCACTGTTATTTGGTGAAAGCATTAGTGAGGGTGCAGAAATCTTTACCTAGAAATCTAAGATGTTTTCATACGCAATCAACAGACCATCTGTCATCTGCTCAATGCTCATCACTGCAACCTTTCATGTGATGGAATAGACCTAAATACTTTAAAAACTTCTCACGATTGGTTAATCTCGATAGCTGTAATAGTAAAAACGCTTCTTTTACTGTCTATCATGTAAAAACGTAGTAAAAGTATTCGAGAGATTTCCACATGCAATGCTAGCTATTTCATATGCAAACATGTCAGCCAATCACAGAAGTGGGCGTTTACACTGAAGTCTCACAGCAGACACGCCTCTTCAAACAGCGTTCAAATCAGAGGCTAAAATCAGGCTAGGAAAAATGCCTTTTATTTAGTAAAAGTTTTATTTTACGTAGTAAAAGTATTCGAGAGATTTCCACATGCAATGCTAGCTATTTCATATGCAAACATGTCAGCCAATCACAGAAGTGGGCGTTTACACTGAAGTCTCACAGCAGACACGCCTCTTCAAACAGCGTTCAAATCAGAGGCTAAAATCAGGCTAGGAAAAATGCCTTTTATTTCTAAATTATGACACTTTTTGATTTAAAAATCATACTAACATTACAAGGGCACCCCATGAAACATTCTAAAATAATAAAATAATCCAGTTCATGACCCCTTTAAGGTACATTTGATCAGTTCAAGCTGGGAATCGAACCCATGACCTTTGTCATTACTAGCGGCTGCTCTATGTTTGATCTACAGACACTATCTATCAATGGTTCCTTCTTAGTGAATTTCCCCATAATCCTCTTTGGCTTAAAATGTCTAATGTTGGAACTTTCACTTGACATGTTGATTAAATTCAAAATCATTTCAGTTCTCTGTACCAGCCAATCAAACCTACTATCACTGCAAGATCACGAGAGCCCCGACTTTTGATCGCAAACAGCACATTTATCGTGTAAGTGAGTCTATGAACTTCACACACATGATCTATCCACCGATCTGTCGATCATCTTCATCTCTGACTTACTTTCCTCATCTCCAGATTGAGCCGGTCATCACAAACTTCGACCTCGTGCATCATCTGCTGCTGTACCGCTGCCCGGCGAGTGTGACGGAGCCATTTGAAGCGCAATGTTACACACAATTGAGAATCAATGAGTGTATGGAGACTATTGCAGTGTGGGGAGTTGGCGGAGGGGTCAGTATATGTTCAGAAATCAAACAATCTCTTGGGTCATTTTCATCTCTTGCTTATATTTTCTCATTTTTAAATGACTGTCTAATATGCAGGGGCGGGTTTACCATTTTGGGGGCCCCAAGCAAAGTAATATTGAAAAGAATTAAGTGAGACATTTAAAAAAACATATTTATTAAAACTGCATACCAAAAATTGTCTACACTTTGGTACTTGCTCCCTTAAGCTTTAAGATATAAACCTTCTTGGTTTTGGATTCATCAAGAGTCTTAATTTTGTCCATTGTCTTCAATATTCAAAATTACACAGAGTCCATTTAGCTATTAGAAAATAAACCTCTTGGTTTTAGCTTGAACAATTGTCTTCTTATTTTGAAATATGGCTATCTAATATTCTGATTCTCAAATATGGGTTAGTAGAATGCTTAGTCGCCCTAAGCATTTGCGTGGTGGTTAACAACGACACTGCTAATATGGAACATTTGTGGGGTGTATGATTGATCAAAATATTTTGTTTTGTTTTTATATCCCTTTCTTTCAGGTTTTTGAACTCCCTGAGATGGCAGGACTTCCAATTGGAGGAAATGTTGGAGATTTTTTCTACAGGCTTGAAGTGCATTACAACAACCCAAATAAAAGTGCAGGTCAGTCAGTAGTGCTTTACAATGTAAAATATCACACTGTGATGAATATTTAAGGTCTTTTGACATGATTAAAACAATACTTTCTTCTCTACACAGGTCGAGTTGATAACTCGGGTCTGCGATTCTATTACACATCTGAACTCCGTCAGCATGATGCAGCTGTTTTAGGAACAGGGCTTGTAGTGGCCCTTGGGTACGCCATCCCACCCAAAGCCAAATCCTTCCTCACGTACGGCCTGTGTGACACTGCCTATATTCCACAGGTATGTATGTATTAGCTACTCACATTCTCACAATCAAAGGCAGACTCAGCAGATGACTGGATGATCTGTTATCTACAGGTTCTGGAGACGCCACATGATCTTCAGGTGTTTTCTGTGATGTTGCACACACACTTGACTGGACGGAAGGTGCGAGTCGGACACTTCAGGTAAATGTCTTCTGATCAATAACTGAATTAAAGGTCCCGTATTATGCCCCTTTTCACAAGATGTAAAATAAGTCTCTGATGTCCCCAGAATGTGTATGTGAAGTTTCAGCTCAAAATACCCAACAGATCATTTTTTACAGCATGTTTAAATTGTCATTTTTTGGGGCTCAGAAAAACGCGTTGATTTAGTGTGTGCCCTTTAAATGCAAATAAGCTGCTGCTGCCGGCACAGGGGGCGGAGCTTCATGAGCTCGCGCTCAGTCTCTCAGGACAATTTCATCTCACGGAATAATGATAATATCAGAAACTCTGATAGTCCAAACGGGCCGTTCGATGTAGGCGACTTCTGTTAAATAAAATATCTCGCTTGGCATTGAACTTTGAGCTTTATAATTTTACAGATATTATTTATACTCTAACAACAACATTACACACTAACTTTAGGTTACTTACGTAACCCCGGTTCTCTGATAACATGAGTGAGGTATCTCACTATGGGAACGCCTCTGAGCGTGAAAGATCTGGAAGTACCAATCACACCACTCAGTTGACAGACCAATCACGACAGTGATGCGGGAGTCCCACCTCCCTCATATAAACCACTGCCAGTGGTCCCTACTTCATTCTCTGCATATCTCTTCTCCGTGCACTGCAAGGAGGGACGTGTGGTGAGATACCTCACTCATGTTATCAGAGAACCGGGGTTACGTAAGTAACCTAAAGTTCTCTTTCAAACATACGCTCGGTATCTCACTATGGGATATAGACAACTCCCGTATTGCAGATATGCTTCCCTGTGTGTGTGTGTGTTTTTTTTTTTTTTTTTTTTTTTTTTTTTAACACACTTAAGACGGAATGAGCCAGTGATGGCTCAGTGACATCCATTCTATAAAATCGGACAAAAGTGTGAGGCGAAGCCCAGCTTGCTGCTGCACATATGTCCTGAACTGAAACGCCCTTAAACAGTGCCCATGAGGTAGCCAAACCTCTGGTAGAATGAGCCTTCAGCCCTTCCGGAGGACAGAGACCCATGCCATTATAACCTAATATAATAGCTTCCACTACCCAGTGGGACAGGCGCTGATGCGAAATAGGTTTCCCTTTATGAGAATCAGCCCATGAAACAAATAACTGATTACTCTTCCTTAGTGCTTTCGTTCTGTCCACATAATGACGCAACGCACGGACAGGGCACAAGCAATGAAGCCGCGCATCCTCTGACGAGGAAAAAGGCTGCGGATGGAAAGCCAGTAAATCCACCTGTTTACAGGCGAGAGCTGACTCGCTAACTTTAGGCACAAACGCTGGATTCGTTTTGAGAGTTACTCTCGAGTAATCCATAGCGAACTGCATACAAGAGTTATGAACCGATAGCGCGTGAAGTTCACTAACCCGCTTTGCGGTCGAAAGAGCCAATAATAAAGCAGCCTTTAGCGAAAGGAGCTTTAATTCAACACTCTCTATTGGCTCAAAAGGGGGCTGAGATAGTGCGTTAAGGACCACAGACAGATCCCACGGCGGAATCAATGGCTTTGAAACCCTGTTCAAACGTCGCGCACCTCTCATAAACCTGCATACAAGCGGGTGTTGACCTATAGTGTTTCTCTCAACCCCCACATGACACGCAGAAATTGCGGCAAGATAAACCTTAACAGTTGAAAAGGCTCTGCCCTTATCCAAAAGTTCCTGCAGAAAACATAACACATCCGCCACAGAACAGAGAAAAGGAACAATGTGTTTTGTGCGCACCATCGTTCAAACACAGTCCATTTCCGATCATATGCAGAGCGCGTCGAAGCCGCTCGTGCATTCTGAATTGTTTCAATCACACCCAGAGGCAAACCCGTCACTCTCAAGTTTAACCTCTCACGGGCCAGGCCCAAAGAGCCACTTTGTCTGGGGCTGGGTGAAAGATCTCCCCGCGCGCTTGTGAGAGAAGGTCCCTGCGCAACGGGAGAGGCCAAGGCTGGTCGCAAAGGAGTTGAATTATCTCCGTCAACCACAACTTCCCCGGCCAGTTCGGGGCAATCATTATGACTGAGTGACCGTACTCTCTTACCCTTCTTAAAGTCGGAAATATCAGACTTAGTGGCGGAAACGCGTACAGAAGTGCGTTTGGCCACGGGTGCGCTAGAGCATCCACACCCATAGGCGCACCGTCTCTCGCCAGAGAGAAGAATAGAGGACATTGAGTGTTTTCGTGCGAGGCGAAGAGATCTACGGCAGCCTGGCCGAACCTCTCCCACAACTGGCTCACTACCTGAGGGTGGAGAGTCCATTCTCCATACAGAGGATTTCCTCTGGACAGGAGATCCGCCCCCACATTCATTATTCCCGGGACATGGGTTGCCCGTAGTGAATGAAAATGCTTCACGCTCCACACGATAATTTTCTGCGCCAGACTGTGAAGCAGATGGGAACGTGTGCCTCCCTGGCGATTTATGTATGCCACCGCCGTTGTGTTGTCTGACCTGATCAAAATGTGGTGGTTCCTTAAGAACCGCACAAAATGTTTCAGTGCCAGAAAAACTGTTAACAGTTCCAGGAAGTTTATGTGTGCGTTTTGTAGCGAGACGGGCCATTTCCCCTTCGCTATCCTGCCCTCGCACACTGCACCCCAACCTGTGAGCGATGCATCCGTTGTAACCACCTTTCTCAGAGAAACTGCTCCCAGCGGAGTCCCTGACTCGAGAAATGAGCGATCTCTCCACTGACGGAGAGCGCGCATGCAGCGTGACGTCACTATCACCTTGCGGTTGAGATGGCGTTTTGGACACAAACCCTGCGCCGCCTTCCAGTTCTGAAACTCCCTCATTCGCAACAGTCCCAGTGGAATGACAGAAACTGTCGAGGCCATCAGCCCTAGAAGACGTAAACAGAGTCTGAATGGAACTCTGTTTCCTTTCTGAAAAAGGGATAAACAGCCGCGAATTGACCTGATGCGCTCTTCGGACAGAAAAGCTTGATAAAGGTCAGAGTTCAGTCTGAGACCCAGGTAAATTATCTCTTGTGTAGGCACCAAGCAGCTTTTTGTTTCGTTTATCTTGAAACCTAAGCTCTCCAAATGAGACACAAGCATTTGTGTCTCTCTCTCTGCCTGTTGCCATGACGGCGCGCACAGCAGCAGATCGTCCAAATATGCTGACACTCTTAGACCCATTATTCTCAGCGGTGTGAGCGCTGCTTCCACACATTTGCTGAAAACCCTGGGAGCCAGACACAAACCGAACGGGACTGTCAAAAACTCGTAGGCTGTGTCTCGATAGGCAAATCTGAGGAATTTTCTGTGCGCCGGGTAGATGCTTATGTGAAAATATGCATCTTTCAGATCGACTGACGTAAGCCAGTCCTTGGGACTAATAATTTGAGATAACGTTTTTAAAGGACAACATATTGAACCTGTATTTTCTGAGGTGTTTGTTGAGGTTCCGTAAATCCAGAATAGGACGGAGACCCCCCCCTCTCTTGGGAATGACAAAGTACCGGGAGTAAAAACCTAGATGGCTGTTCTCCGGCGGCACAACTCGAATAGCTCTTTTGTTCAATAAAGAGGTTATTTCTTCCTCCATAATCTGAGCTGACTCCCCTTCTGCTGTTGACATTAACACACTGTTGAAAAGTGGAGGTTTTACAGCAAATTGCAGACGATAACCCCGGCTTATTGTGGATAAAACCCAGGGGTGTACTGCGCATGCGCGCCAGCTCTCTGCGTGAGCAGAGAGCGGGCCGCAGCAGCTCTCGTCCACTAGTGACGCAGCGGCGCCATCTAGCGGTGGAGCTGGGGACTGCAGCTCTGATTTGGAATTTTTTGTTTTTGTGTGTTTTTATTTTCAAACATTGCTGTGCCCTCGGCCCACTGCCTGGATGCACAGGGAACGTGTTTATTATTTTCACAGCACACATATCTTTCAGAAAACAGCCCTCTGCCCTCTGTTTTAACCCCGTGGGTGGAGGGAGGGAAACTTTTCTGTGAGGCACTGGGGGAACTGGTGCTTTTCTGTGAGGCACTGGGAGAACTGGTGCAAACTTCACAACTGAACCGGTCATAGGGTAACTTTTTTCTTTGAACAATTCCCGTGTCCGACGCCTTCTCTTGGCGGGAGGGGGAGAAAATGACCGCTCTCTTTGAGGGAGGATAACAACAGATACTCCGTGAGTGCTGTTGCTCATCCCTTCTTTCTGAACCTGATATAATATTAGGTTGCTCGCCGTTTCTTCCCTCCCTGAGGGTTTGCTGGTCGGTGTCTGGCTGCAGCCGCTGCAAAGGAAGGTTTTCCCTTCGGCTGAGCTGACTTAGACTGTGGCTCAGTCTGGTGAGGCTGAGAAGGTCTAGGGCCTCTGAAGTCTGACCGACCTCTCTGCTGGGGGGCATCAAACCTGGATCGTGGTGGTTGAGAAACCTTAACGGTGGATCTGCGAGGGAGGCAGGTTTGGAAAGCCTCACCCTCTTGTTTCTTTTGATCACACCTTTGTCGCATAGCAGTGACCGATGCCCCGAAAAGAGCTTTGGGCTCAACCGGAGCATCCAAGAAGTCAGCCTTCTCTCTGTCTGACAGCCCTGACAGCCCCAGCCAGAGAGCTCGCTCGCCGACCACTGCTAGGCCCATGCTGCGGCCACAGCTCTGGACCGCACCTCTGGAAGTTCTCAGGTTCAGATCTGCAATAACGCAAATCTCCTCCCAGAGGGCTGGGTTTGGTGTCCCAGCATCCATTTGCCTCCCCATCTCTTCCATAAGCTCTGCTTGATAAGCAGTGAGGAGAGAGGTGGCATTAAGAGCCCTCACTGCCAGTGCAGAAGAGCGATAAATCTTCTGAAACACTGAGGCTGTTAGACGCTCAGTGCGTCCTGGCAGTGAAGCTGAAGCCGAGGAAAAGGCTGCCCTGCGGTTAGGGTGGAGATGATGTGCCACTGACAGCTCGACAGGAGGGGAATTTGACATCCCTAACTCCTCCATTTTATCCACATCCAGCCTAGAAAATCCCTTTACAGGAACCCTGTGTGAAAAGGGCTTATCCCAGAAACGTTTCATTTCTGAAACGCACGCGGGGACCGCTGGAATGAGCTGTTTAGCTGGTAGGGCACGTGCCGGCAGTCTCTTGCCGTCATAGAGATCTCTCTCCGTCCCCTGGCCCGTCTGCTGCGACGGCCAGTCTATGGAGAGTTTCGCCGCCGCCCTCCGGCACATTTCCAGTAGGTCGAGCTCCCTCTGAGCCGGGGAGGGTGAACCTTCGCTTAACGCGCTGCCTGGCCGGGAGGGATTCGGCGGGAGGATCGCATCGTCGTCATCCTCCTCACCATCGTCCTCCAACAGACGATCGATGGCCTCGTCGTCCTCATCGTCCTCCTCTCTTACATCCGTAAAGGATCCAAAAAGGGGAGGTAGTTGGGGGGAGACCTCGTCCATAAATTCGCCCCAGCTGCATGACGCAGGGGGCTTTTTAGCCTCCTCCGCGGGCGGCGGAGAGAAGCAGGGATCTCCCTTGTTAGTGGCCGCGACTCGCACTCTTCTCTCTAGCACCCTCGACGGGAAGCGAGAACAGTGAGGACAGCCCTCGGGGTTAGCGAGGGCTGCCTGAGCGTGTCTAACCCCCAGGCATGCGATGCACAAAGGATGAAGATCCTTGCCTGAAATCATCGAACCGCACGCACACGGACGTGAAGTTTCTGCTTTCGGACCGCCGCTTGCAGAACTTGCAGTTGCCATAATAATAATAACCGTATCCAAGCTCACCACAACGTGTAACTCAGAAGAAAGGAATATCCAAGAGAATTCGGCGTAACACGTTAATTCTCGTGGTATACCAGACTCAAATAAAAAATCACCGTTACAGTGGTAAAAGACCTGCTAACAAAAAATAGCTGCGTTCGGTGACGTACCTCGACGGCTCGTCTTAGAACAGTTAAACAACTATTTTGAAGACAGGTCCAACTGAAGGAAAGCTTCCAATTTTGATCTTCACGGGGAAGAGATCGAAGAATGAAGTAGGGACCACTGGCAGTGGTTTATATGAGGGAGGTGGGACTCCCGCATCACTGTCGTGATTGGTCTGTCAACTGACAGACGTGGTGTGATTGGTACTTCCAGATCTGTCACGCTCAGAGGCGTTCCCATAGTGAGATACCGAGCGAATGTTTGAAAGAGAACTAAAGTTTGACATGGGATCACGAAGAACGGGACCTTTAAAGCTCACTGGAATATCAAAATGAAATATAATTTACTCACACTCATGTCATTCCAAACCTGTGTGCTTTTCTTTCTTCTGTGGAAGACAGAAGGAGATGTTAAGCTGAATGTTCATGCTGCTTTGTCAACTTTCATATAATAATAATAATTTTTATTTGGGTGTTTATGACGGTATTTGGGTGTTTATGATGGTGTTTATTTTAAAAATGTAAAAGGTTTGTTTGACCTGATAAAAATAAGAGTTTTCTCATTTTTCTAATGAGCCTCTGACCCGACGAAATCCTCAGACATTTTTCTTTAAAACTACTAGTTCTTCTGATCCCTAACTTTATGATCCGTTTCATGTTATGTTGTTTTCTGCCCTATCTGTACTGTCTCTTTGCCTGCTGTCGTGTTTACATGCTAATATAATATTGTATTGACCTTGAGTTTGCAGAAAGGCACTACATAAAATAAACTTATTATTATTATCTTTCACTGCTCAAAATGTCTATAGGAAAAACAAAACAAAACATTTTAAGTATGTTGTTGTCTATTTCAGAGGAGAAAAACAGATCGATTTCTTAGCTGCAGATGAAAACTATGATTTTGAATACCAGGAAGTGACAAACTTGGGCCAAACTAAGACAGTGAAGTTGGTGAGTGTGAAATGATTTGAATCGTTGAACAACTTAAAGTTGTTAGTTCACCAAAAAAAATTTAATTTGTCATTAATTACTCGCCCTCGGTCGTTCCAGCCCGTAAGACCTTTTCGGAACACAAATGAAGATATTTTTTATGAAATCCGAGAGCTTTCTGATCCCACATGGACGACAACGCAATTACCACTGTCAAGGCCCAGAAAGGTAGTAAAGACATTGTTAAAATATGTGAACACTATGACGCATGCGTGTGATGCTGACGCAGGAGCCGGCGTTCTGACGTACCCGGAAACGCTGCACTGTGTTTACAACGTGAACAGCGCCAGAGACTGACACGGAAGAGAAGAAATTGTTGAATATAGTGGTTCCCCCCCCCCCCCCCCCCCGAACAAAATAACATAATATTAAAGTTGAACCGCTGAATCACTGTCTTTACTACCTTTCTAGGCCTTGAAAGTGGTAATAACGTTGCAGTTTCATCAAAAATGTGTATTAATTTGCACAATTTGTGTTCTGAAGATGAACGAAAGTCTTACGGGTTTGGAAAGACGTGTCATTTTTGGGAGAACTATCCCTTTAACATGCTGCTCACTTTACAGGGATTTAAATACTGCATCAAATATATGCAATGCACAATGCCATACATCATGCTTATATGTTAGTCGAGTCAAAAACGATGGTCTTGTCTGAAGGAGGTTTAGTTATTAATGCACAATTATTATTAGTATTATTAAGCAAAATAAAACATCCTTTTTCTCTTTTAGGGTGACAAATTGCTGGTGGAGTGTACTTATAATACTGAAAACCGCACCACACTCACATGGGTTGGTACAACTATCTAACTTTTCTTCATGCAACTTCATATTTCAACTGCTTCTTTACATTGAAATGTCTTTTGTGTGTGTGTGTGTGTGTGTGTGTGTGTGTTTGCCCACAGGGGGGGCTCTCGACTTCAGAAGAGATGTGTTTGGCTTTCCTCTTCTACTATCCAGCTATGAATCTGAGCGGCTGTATGAGCTTCCCTAATGTAACCACTTTAAGATCTGAGATGGGAACACCAAGTCAAAAGTAATTCACTTATAAACACTAGTGTCATCCAAAATGTGATCCATGAATGCATTTAGCCCCATAATGACCTTGGCTTTTATTTGATAATTGCAGTGCTTGGCTCAACATGATGAACAACATGATTTGGAATGACACGTCTATCAATAAATACCAACAAACACTGAAGAAAATCGATCAGCTTGTCATAATTGTGGATTCATTTGTAAGTGTCCACACCTCTAAAACATGCATCAATCTCTCATTTTTCTAAGTTACCGCCTAACAGTGTTGTGAATGTGTATTCCCAGAAAAACATATCACGCAACCCAGGGATGATTCCTGATCTCAAAGTCATCCCGTCTGAACCCTGCATGAGCGCTTGTGCCATCAAAAGTCTTGCTTTGATATCACTGCTCCTCTGTTTGGCAGTGCATTGGGCTTAATGAAATGCTCATGCAAAATACTAAACCTGATGTAACCTGATGTTCTTTCAGTGTCTGTGATTAAAAGTCAATCAATCTAGATCAGGAGCTCAAGGCAGCTCCACCTTCAATAACAACCAGAGGGAAATCCTACACAATTTATGTTTCATATCAGGGAATGTCAAATGTGTGATTTTCAGGCCTAGAAAAATCATAATTAATAAAATCTCAAAGGGTCATGGAAAATTCTATATTCAATATGAATTTTTCTAATATATCATCTTCATTGCATGTTAAATAAACAAGCTAACACAATAAAACTACACTGACATAAAAAATAACATGCATTCATGCTGACATATAGATTTATTTTTCTGCAAAAGCTTTAAAAAGATAACTCAATGGCTTGATTATACCTTTTCTAATGTTTTCAATTTAAGAATTCAAATTTATTGTGATTTTTGTGGGGCAAATTGGGTGTAACTGTTGTGATAATTTAATAAAAAATATAATTAAAAGGCAAAAAAAAAAAAAGGATTTTTATTGAAATGTTGTTCAATATGATGTTACGTTACACCTGGTTTTTGTAGCCAAGACTTTGTACTGTAGCCGAGAAATTTTCACTGGAGCAAAAAGTGCGACAACTAGCCCTGGTCTCCGTAGGTATAACATGTCAATTTTTGTTGGTGTACTTACATGAATGATGTAGTAGTAACCTGTTATGCAATGCTTGTTTGACAGTCACAGCGGGCACGCCCTTGCCGCCCGATTCATCTTCAGGTTAGTGGCTTTATAAAGCTGATGTGAAAAATCAAAGGGCATTACAGCAGCAGAACTTCATCTAGACCTTTCTTTTACTGTCTATGATCTAGACATGTCGCGCGCTTCCGTCACTCCACCGAACTTCTCGTGGGTTCAACCTCAGAAACTCGCCGGACTGGCGTGTCCTTCAGAAGCTCAGCATTTCAAGTTCCTGGTGGAGAATGGCATCAAACACCTGGTGTGCTTGCTAGAATCAATCCCACCGAAATATGAGACCTGTCCAGAGCTCATCCTGCATCACATCAGCATAGTGGACTTCACGCCACCGAGTCTGGCTCAAATACTGCGATTCCTGAGCATCGTGGAGGAAGCCAATGCTAAAGGGGAGGTGAGGGTGGAAAACACTTTTATAGTTAATCCATGATCGGATTAAAAGCCAAAAGCTTAATTTTACGTTTTTTTTTTGGACATTACTACATTAAAAGTATAGTCGTACAAATGTTCTTTTTTTAAAGTTCAATAATCATAAATGAATGTAATTGGTCGAGGAGTCAAACGGTGAGAAAAGAAACGGGAGACATGTGACACCGCTGAGTGCATGAGCTACCCCAACAGAGAAAACTAATACTTCACTATATCTTAGTTGTCGTGTTGCGCTACCTTTACCTATGGTAAATTTGTAAGACATAATCTGAAATCGAACTAGCATATATTTACAGATCACTGATTCTATATAGATCAGTGGTACAGATACATAGTATAGGCTACATTTAATTTTTTTTAATACGACAAATTTATTTCAATTCATATATGCCCATTTGTATTCTTTTCCGTTTTATGCAATATAAACATAAGTGCAAAAAGAACATGTGCAATTAACATCGTCAAAATCAATTTTATATAATTAAAATGCTTGAAGGCCCGTTCCGTAGAACAATAACTAAAGATAACGATAAAGATATAGTTAAACAGTTGTGTTATAAAACATATTTATTATAATTTAATAAGTACTACTTATCTGTTATGTAGTGTTTTAATGCCCTATGTTAAAATATCATAGCTATGGGTCAACAAAATGTTAAGTGTTTTCATAAACTGTTGTCAGCCAGATGAAACCCTGATTTTGGCCCTTTCTCATCCTCAGGCTGTTGCGGTTCACTGTATGCATGGTCATGGCAGGACAGGGACCATGCTAGCCTGCTATCTGGTGAAAACAAGGAACATCTCCGGTCGAGAAGCCATCAAGGAAATCCGCAGACTTCGAAAAGGGTCCATTGAGACAGAAGACCAGGAGAAAGCAGTGATAGAGTTTCACAAATACATTCAAAACTGTTCTCAAAAACATTAAATCCACACTCACATTTATATCCACATTGACAGGTGTCTGTGATCCATGTTCTTCACCAGGTGTTAAGTCTCTCTCTCTCTCACACACACAAACACACACACACACACACACACAACAAACAACAACTGCTTTGTGTAACCTAACCTACTCTTTAGGTAACCGATGATATGTGTGTGTTGGTAAATACAGAAAACATGAACTTGATCAGCTGTGCTCCTACCTTTATAAAATAACCCTGATATTAATACACAACGCAGATTAGGATGCCACAGCTACATCATGTTAGCCTCGTGAGACCATCCTGATCTCGCGAGCTTTCAAGGTTTCACTCGCAGATCAGTCTGGATACTTTCCGTTAAAGAAAATTTGGGAGCAGTTCACCAAACGAACGTCCAATCAGCGTTGGCTTTGAGGCGGGTTGAGGTGTGACGCAACGAGAAGCGCGTCAGTTCAGTCTAAAGAACATGTCGGCTTCAGCGGATGAAACTAGCATCAGCGTGGCTATCGAGCAAGTTTTATCGGAATTACAGAGTATTTCTTCACTGAAAGAAGAGCAAAACACTGCTCTGGAGGCTTTTCTCAGAGGAAAAGATACGCTCTGTTAGTACGTCATATGCTTCGTTGATCTAATTGGTTGATTTGGCCCGTCTATCACCAACATAGGCCAATCAGCTAACCAGTATTTTCGCCCCTTACCAAAACTACTTCAACGGAAGGTTTCCAGATGGATATGCGGAGCAAATCCATCTGGCGGAGTCAGGTTAACATCATGTTACATGAAGTCTATTTCTATTTAACAGTCCAGTTAATCTTGAATGCAATGCAATTTGGTCTATGACGCTTTTGTTTGTATTCAGATCAGATCTAATGATTGATTAAAAAATGCATTAAAAGTAAAGCTCATTCACAACAGCTTGATTTCACCTTTTCTAATTTCCTTTTCTGAATTTAAATCTATTGTGATGTTTGTGGGGCAAAGTAGAAAAATGGGTATAACTTTCCAGATATTACAATGAAAGTCTGATTAAAAGGCTGAAATTACAAATTAAATATAAAATCCTATAATTAAACCCTTAACTATGTCAGCATATTTTTTTCTTAATATATAAAATATAAACAATTCTTACAAAATATAGATATTTTGACTGCTTTTTCTTGTAAAATAACAGAAACATAAAAAAAAGATGTTTTCCCAAAATAAAATACTGAAATATTCAAAATATATTTAAAATATTGAATATATTTGACATTTATATATATCAAATATATTTGGTAAAATATTGGCCTGAAATTACATAAAAATATCATTTAAATAAATAAAAAAATCAACTATTGTGCAAGCATAATCAAAAAAATTCCATTCCAAAATATAAATGAATAAACATATGTACCTATATTTTTATATGATGAATGATTCTTACAAAATAGACACTTATTCAGCTTTTTTTGTAAAATCCGTATTTATTTATGATTTACAAAAGCCTATGTAACAACCATTAAAATGAATCAAATAAATTCATCTTTAACCTAAAATGTGTGTGCATATGTGTCAGTTTATGTTTCTCAAAGTGGCAAAAAAGAAAGGATATTGACATTACCCTTATGCATCATTTGAATGTACAAAGTCTGTGTTCACTGGAAAATTATTTACACAGGCGCCAACAGGCCTAAACTATGAATGAAAAGACACAGGTGCTTAAAAAACCGAAGAGACAAGACCAGATCCTTGATTTAAATAAACATCTGCAATACTGAGCTGAGGGAAGCCGTTTAATGCACCATGAAACAGTGGATAGTGACTTGTTTACTGTGTTTAATTCTCACGTTTGTCGCTCATCCATCAAATTTAACCTGCAGACTTATAAATACAAACAAATCTGTCACTATATCAATAGGTTCAAATAAATACCTGCTAATCAAAAGGCTCCTGCATCTCATCTCCACAAACCTCTTTATTTAGATCATCTCGTTTTAACATTATGCTACCATCAAACTTCGTTTTCGTCAACGTCAGAACTGTGGACTACACATCGTCCGGATCAGTTAAACACAAAAAAAAAAGGAAAATCTGGCAATTAGAAAATTCTAAACATTTTATAAAAGTGGTAAACCTCAGCGCTCTTACGGAATGACAGACTTGCAGATGATGCAGCACAAATATTCAAGAAAAAAAACGACTACATTCTCAAAAGGAAAAACTGAATTTCACAAATGGTGCTAACAAGGTTACGAGAGCTCATTTCTGAGCTAAATCATGTGAATGCAGACACGAGACGTGGCGGAAAGGTGCCCGTGTATCCATGAACGCGGAAGAACCAGCTGGAAAAAATTAAATGAAATAAACAGTGCGACAAGAAAACCGCGAGCCTCCTATATAAGTTTCGTTCACACGCTACTGTTGAGCTGTTCAATAATACACCGGGACCGACACGGACCCTGATCTGTACAGAGAGCTGTTAACATTGCTCTATAATATCGGCACTTACTTTCAAAAAGAAAACAAAAAAAAAAAACAGAGGAAAGATGTAGAAAGAGAATAAAATAACACCATAAAATATCCCACTTTACTGCCTATTAAAAAAAAAAAATGAGCAAGAAATGCGTCATTTTTCAATAACATTTCACAAACAAAAATATACCCCCTTCATGTCATTTCAATTTTCTTACTAATATAATTAAAACAATTTACAGTGCTTTATTATAATATATCTTTCGAGGGAATTTATGGAATATCATCTCTTATTGCAGCTAAATGATACTTAATCGTCCAGTTATTCAATAAAACCCAAAAAGTATGATTGGAAATGACTGGGTGGGAAGCCAAAGCTGGATGTGTTTTGTGTGTTTTTTTTTTTCTTCCAGGGATGGATCACGTACTGGCAATTAGTCCGGCTGGGGCTCTTCGCTACTGCTTTATGTTCAGTTCGTTCTCCAGTTCCATGAGCTTCCGGGACGCTTTCACTTTATTCGACACTTCCTTTCCCTGTGAGAAGAGTCTCTGGCGCTCCTTAAATGTCATATTTTCTGGAGCTCCGCCTATTGTGTTTTCCTGATCGGGGCCGCTGCAATCAAACACAATCATATGTGAGCAATGCAGGCGTCACCCGCTATTATTACTCACCCTCATGTGAAACACAAAAGGATAGAATACGAATTTCATCCATTTTCCGATTTAAATATTGCATATCAAATTGTATGGAAGCTTTTATTTTTCACTTTTTTTTTTCACGCAATTGCAATTCAGGCTTTTTTTTCTCAGAATGCAATTAAAAAAGGTAATTGCGACTTTTTCATCGATTCGTACTTTTTCTAACAATTGCGTGTTTATATCACAATTCTGACTCAGAATTACACGTTATGAACTAAATAAATAGTAATAAAGTCACATTTGACTTGCAATTAGTCAAAAAAGAAGAAGAAAAAAAGTCAGAATTGTGAGATAAACTATCATTTAAAAAAGGTATTTGCAATTTTTTTACAATACTTTTTTCTCACAAGAGAAACAGTTTTTATATCGCAATTCAAGGTTTATAACTTTTCATTTCACAGTTCTGACTTTTTACTTGCAGTTATGCGTTTATATCTTGCAATTCTGAGGAAAAAAACTCATAACTGCAAGAAAAAAAAGTCAGAACTGTGAGATAAATCGCAATTACCTTTATTTACCGTATTTTTATTCCGAGGCTGAAACACGCTTCCATAGTATCATGCCAGGTTTAATATATATATAAAAACATTGTGCTAAACATCATCTTTTGTGTTCCTTAGTAGAAAGATTAAGTTATATGGGTTTGGAATGGCATGAGGGTGAGTAAATGATGACTGACTTTTCATTTTGGGTAAACTAATCCTTTAACTTTGTCTCCAAACAGGTCCAAGATAGTTTTGCAATCAAAAACATCATTTAAAGCCTTGATAAATGTCCTAAGTAGACGGGTTCTTCTGTGTGTCTGGGTGGTGGTTCTACCACACCCAATGCTGTGAGCTCAGAGTTTGAAGGGTTAATGATGTTTGTAGAGGCTTACAGAAATACCACAGCTTATGGTCCAACCCAAGCATGACATCTTTGGTTTAAATGCAGCATACAAACGTTCTGGGTTTTAAGAAACATTTAAAAGTGCATGATTGTGCTACTCACCCTTTCATCCACTTCTCTCTCGGGTCATTGTAAACTTCTCCTGATCCTAGTCCTGTTGTGCTTCCAGTGTACGAATTAAATCCTGTTTTAATTTGGCCAAATGGTAAAAACAATGTGAAATCACATGAAATATCAAGAATATCATTTCAAGAGCGATTAGCAAGATAATTGCAAAAGCTGTTGGGCTCTTAATGATGGTGAACTGTGTATGAATTATATATAATATATATTTTAGTGGTGTCAAATTAATTAACCATGACTAATCACATATATATATACACACACACAAACTTTAATGTTAGATGCGATCTATTTATATATATGTATAATTAAAATGTATATATAAATATATTACATCATATATTACCCTAGATCCCCATCATAGACCCTTAAATCTGTTTAATATGAAGATCGTTCAGTTCAACCGCACACTAGCCCAGCAACTTGTGTTCTCCAAACGACTCCACAGACCAGAAGCTGAACAGCGAGAGGAAAGCTTGTTTAGTTAGTATGTGAAGCATTCAAAAGCACACCTGACACAAGGTCTGTGGATCACAGGTCAAAGGTGGAGGTCAAGCACCAGCTGCTTCTAAACTTGTCTGGCGTTGAGGAACGTCTTGTCAGCAAGACGCTCCCCAGCTCCGATACGACTGGCCTTTACTGCGACCCCCACCGCTGACCTACCGTAGGCGTCATCTATAAGGCTCACGTGTCCTTGTGTCTGTCAGGGTGAAGGGGCGGTCCGGATTGACCCGGGGAACGCCAGTTTGCTTCTAAGCAATGATGTGCAAGAGCACCACCGCAATCCAAATGCATGTTGACGGTTTCACTGATTGACTGATAATGGAATGAGTTTGGGCCGGAGGGAGAAAGACACAAACACATTGACTTGTGAACCAAAAAACAAACAAAAAAACAACCTTCTCCACTGGTGACAACCAAGTACTTCAAGAGCAAAACAGGGCAGCTGTGGTTTAGCCTAAAACTAGTGGCTCGAAAAGCATAAACAAGCACATAGCCAGAAGAAAGGTTTTGTTTCTAAAGGCCAAATGTGTTTTATATTGTGGTTTTGAATGCAATACAAAATATGCAGGAAAAGTCTGTAATTGTTTGTATGTTTGCACAGAGCTGTTCAGTTTGTATTCATAAAACCTGGAAGAGAATGAGCATCGATTCCCTTCAAGAACATTCAAGGATTTTTTTTTTTAAAGTTGGTTTTTGATTTATGAGCAAAATAAGATCTGTGGTTCACATTACTTTGAGGCTTTTTTTTGTTTTGTTGTGTAACATGAATTACAGAGTCAGATATTTTGAAACCATTGTGTGCTTTAGAAATGCAAGTTGTGACATAAGGACTACAACAATTCATCAAGCATGTAAACTCACATTTTGGTAGTAGTTATAGTCCTTATGTGCTTCTACACTGTCAAATATTTTACCTTTAGAAGTACAAAAGCTTGTTTGAAGCAATGTTAGATATTTTGAAAGTAGTTTATTAAAGTAAAACACTAGTTTTAAAATGTATAAGTTCTAGTCTAAACATTTTAGCAATATTTCTATATCAATTTCAAATTCATATAGATGCAAATTTCTGCATTCAGTTTTTCCTCAAAAAAGAGAATATCTTTGAAAAAGATGCATTATATATATATATAAATGCATTATATTTTAATTATCATAATTAAATAAATAAAAATAATAATTTAATAACAGGTGCATATTAATACCTTAGAGTAGGTAAATGTACACCACATTTTTTAAGGGTACATAAATAAATAACGGCCCCGATGACAAGCTACTGTACCCATAAAGGTACAAATTTTGCCCAAAAAGTTTTTTTGTGAAATTTTTGAAGTAATGATGACCAAACACCTTTTTACTCAAATCAAAACATGCTTTCTAAAAACCCATCAAAGATCCCCAAGGAAACGCATAGTGAATAAGCCTACAAACTGACATCATGACTGAACAACTCTACAGTGGTATATGACTGGGAATGTTTTTCCTTTCATCAAATCCCAACAAAGCCAAAAACAAAATTTTACAAAATTTTCTGATTTTGATAATGAACTTCTTTAACAATAAAGCAGAAAATCAACATTAAAGGCTTTAAAGTCCACAGATAGTGATCTTTTTTTGCTCAGAGACTTGGTTGTTCCAGCAGGTCGGCACACCTTCTCAGAGAAGGTGATGGGAGGGGCTGTGGAATCCCATGATTCCATGCGGCCCAATGTGAGAGGAAGCAGGGGAGGGTGGGTGGAGCCAAGCAAATGATGACGGCAAAGACACATCCATATAAAGATAAACTGGGCAGCAAGACAGCAGACAGACAGAATATAAGAGTGAGAACTACAACACAGCTGAAAGCAGGCGAAATCAATGTTAATCAGCGCTAAATCTATGTTCCAAAAACCAGTGAGCTGCCTTCTACGGTAGATAGCATCTGAATGTAATAATCTAATACACAATTTATGTTACACATTAATATTGGTTAAAAAGGTTCAAGTAAATTAAAAAAATCTAAATGATATTTTTCAATAATCAATTAAATATTTATTTATCAATATATTTTAATACATTTATTCTTATACATATAATTATCATCTAAATTATATTTTGATATGGTTTTTTGAGCAATGAAAGAAATATAATATTTATTATATAATTAACATTTACAATAAACGTTAAATCAAATATTTACTTTATCAAATACACATGCACATTATCATTATCTACGTGTTATTTTCATTTGATATTGTTCAGTAATAAATTAAATATTTATAATTAACATTTAAAATGTAATATTTATTTTACTAAACACACTTTTATTATTATTAAACATGCATTTATTTATTGTTCATTATTATCATTATTACTATATTTAACATATCCCTAGACTCGTCCATCATCTTAGATTTACCTTTTTTTAAATCTCATTTCAATGCATTCTGGAAAGACAAAGTTTAGAAGACAACGTGTACCTGCAATGCGTTTTGTCTAAATAGGCAGCTTACTAGGTTTTGGAACTGAGTGTAAAAGTAAAGATAACAACCAAAGGGTGTGTATAAAACAATGGGTTTGGGTCCATGAGGCTTCAGCAGTGTTGCAGACAGAAATAATGACATTTATATGGTAAGAGACGCATTAAGCAATGCAGCAGCAATTGATTCATGGCTTAAAAAAAAGCTTCATTCAGTCTGAGCAGGGAGAAGTGTCGTGCTTTTTATTGGCTGATTAATGCAAAGTTAGTTCCTCGGTAAGCGTAAATGCAATTCTGATCACAACAGGCCCCAATGACATTAAGTGGAGGGAAGCTTTGTGCAGATTACATGCAAGGTCAGATACACTGGGCATCTTTGTGCAATAGGCTTGAACAGCTTTTTTTGCACATGACTGTTTAAAAGTTTCACATCTGTTGCAAAGTCACTCAAAATAAGTGCATACAGACAATTGCAAAAATGAAATACTAAAATAAATAAATATACAATCAAGTTTGAAAAAGTAAAACAACGACTTTAATTTGATCAAAATATGAATAAAATATAATATAAAATATGAATATAATAAAATATTTATTTAAAATAGTACTCATATGTAAAATAAAAATAATTATTATAAAATGTAATAATTATAATTAAATTATAATACATTTTTTGCATCATTTTCCAAAAGGTACAATTAATTTCCTTAGGGAAAAAATTACTGTGCAACTTCAGCAAAATTCAAAGCTATATGACCTTGAAACTGATATACAAACATTACTTTGTGTGTTAAAACAAGAGTTGTACTACAACTTTTTTTTTTTTCAAACAGGTTTGACTTGGCAGAACTACATGCACTGATTTAAACGCTTAACACTTGAGGGAGCCAAACCCTAAAAAAACCTTTAAATTCTAGCAGGACTGTACGCGCCAAGATTGCTAAAGATACAAGTAAAACAAATTCAGATGGATTTTAAGCAGTCAAGCACAAGAAAAGCGCCTCATCCAACAGATCTTTTCCCCGTTGCCAAGTGTAAACAAGACTGAGGAGAGGTGCAGCGTTGAGCCCACCACTGCAAGCGACAAGAAGCCAGTGTCTCGTTCCCTGAGCTGGTTATGTTCGAGCATGGGGTCTGGCCGCTGAGGCCCGGGCCTACCCCAAAAGCACATCACACACACATGAAACGGCTGGCAACACCAACAGTACTTGGACTGATTTTGGACCGCACAGCGAATCACGAGGTCTACTGACTGCTTGTACGGCGCTAGGATGATTCGAGGAAGAGGAATCGGGGAGAATAGGTGATCGGAAAACAAACAAAGAAAAAACTAATTGCTATTTAAAAGGAACATTATGGGTTTAATACAAGCTGAGCTCACTTGATAGCATTTGTTAAATAAAACAAGTTTGATAACTTAGTAAAAAAATAAATAAGAATAACAGTAATTGTACCAATAAATTGCATCCAAGTCATGGTTAAAATGTTGTTCTGCTGATTCAAGGCGACGGTCCTGAACGACTCGTGTAAAAACACCAACCTTTCTGGTATTCTTGTGTGAACAGTTTGCAAAAGTTGCTTGCTTCAGTTTGCAGGCTTTTTTTTTTACAGTAGTTATGTCATCATGACAACAAAGTTTGGATACACCTTTACATAGACAACGTGTAAAGTTATATCCCCCCCTCCCCCCTTTCTGATTATTATACATGTTGAAAACCAAAAAAAAAAAAAAAAATCTGGATCTTTGATATAAAGATCAAAAGAAAAGCATTATAAATAACTTTATTTTCACTTTCGATCGCTAATGCATCCATGCTGAATAACAGAATTGATTTCTTTGAAAATAAAACAAATCTTACTGACCCAAAACTTTTTGAGTCGTAGTTTAAAAAGAAAGAAACGAGTCGATATTGTTTTCTATGATAATGGACAAATGCTGTCAACTGAGCTCAACTTGTACTGAACCCAGAAGATTCCTGCAAAAGAAAAAAAAAAAAAAAAAAAAGATAAAAACCAGGACATTTGATTCGATTGATTGGCTATGATACTACGTAAATTTACAGATAGAAAGGTAGAGGGAATATGGAAAATGTAGAGCGCTGAGTCTCCGTTGGAAAACAGAAAAAGGAACAAACAAACACCCAAAAAAAACAAAACATGAAAACGAATAACCCAATAACAAACGGAGGACGAGTGGGCTGAGGTCGGGCCCTTCTCTCTCCTCGGCGTCTCTACCTTTCGAGTCGGCTGACGGGATGAAGCTGGGTTTGGTGGGAGGGAGAGGGGGCTGCCCTGCCTTGAGAGCAGTACTGTTGGCATTGGCCGCTGTGGGCAGCTGGAATGAGTTGGACAGAAAGATGCCATCTGAGACGGGACGGGGCTTGCGCGCGGTTGGCGGCGGCTGGGGCTTTTGGGCGGGCGGAAGGTCACCGTAGGACTTCCGGGTGGCCGAGAGCTTAACCTGACCTGTTAGGCCCGCGTCCTCCTCATCCTCATCCTCCTCGTCATTGTACGAGACAAACTTGGCAGTGTATATGGTGTCGGGGGAGGCGACCTGGGTTTTGAGGTAGGAGGTGTTTCTCTGAGGCGGGGGCGGAGGGGCGCTGTTGTTGATGTTAGTGGTGGGGGTGCTTGCGGGTGAAGGGGGCTGGTAGTCCCGGGGAAGGGGAGGTCTGTACAGACCAGGCTCGTCTGGCGTTAGCAGCTTACGCTCGGCTTCCTCGTGCTGCCGGCGCCGCCCTGCCTCCAGGCGGGTGTAGTACTCTTCCTCCTGTCTCCTCTGAAGGGGGAACATGGGAAGAGCTGGTTAGAGCTGCCTTCGCTAGCCTGCTCCGCTCACATTGACCACCAGGGGCACCGGCGAGGCCTGGGTCAAAGCTAACGGTACTCTGGCTAATGGATGCACCAATGTAGTAAAGCTACATTGTAGAAGAAGAAATGTGTTTGCTGATGTGATGTAATGTGTTTCTGAGTGAATCAAGTTGCTAAAACTTACTCCTGCATGTTTGGGGAAAGTGGGCCAGTGGCTTTAACAAACAGTCTACACTGCAAGCAAGCAAGCAAAGGCACAAACTAGACACAAAGCAACAATATTGCTAGCTTGCATTGTCGCTTGTTGCATAAAGAGCCGTGTTATTTATAATGCGAGTAGTTTTGCAAGTTCAGTGCACGTTGCAGCTTAATCTGGCCAAGAACCACCCATTTGGACAGGAAATGTCAGGCTGATTGACATGAAAAGGGACCAATCACTTACATATACACATTTATAAGCGTTTCAAAGATTTCACTTAAGGGTACGTTTACATGACAACGATGTACTAAAAATGGAAAAGTTTTTTCTTTGTACAGATGACGTTCTCAAAAGGATCCCCATTCACACGGATTTGCAAAAACGACTAAAAACGCTGTATTATGCATGCCAGGCCAGTAGTTGGTGGTGATGTCATTTTGTAAAGAAAGACTATGCGCCTGTGCACATACGCATTCTTTAACAGGGCACTCGCCTTCCTATGTGCATGCCATCACCTTTTTCACAGATTCACATTTTTGTACTTTACATGGAGACAATAACGGTATTGTTTTCAAAAACTTGCACTTTAAAACCCGTTTACAACAGTTTTTGATCACAGCGTTTTCAGGCCCCAAAAACATCGTTATCGTTATCGCATAAAAAGTTTTCCGTTTTTAGTTGAAAATAGTGTCATGAAAACAGCCCCTTAATCTTTCTCAATAATGCTAACTGTATAAACACAATCTAGTTTAGTTTAGTTGCATTGTGTTGCTTGCTTGCAGTGAAGACATTGTATAAGACTTGCATTTGATTGTAAGCACACCAGATGGCACCAAAGAGGAACAAGTCACTACAGCTGACAGATGCGTCTTGTTTTAACTCTAATGGAAAGACTGGAGCATATGATACGGTTACAAGCTCCATGTCTGGCTGGCATTTGGCGGTTTAAAACACCCAGTGGCTGGCTGCTCTGGTCTCTGTGCATGGATCCCCTAGGTTAGTATGCGGTGGGAATGTCTCTTATGAGAGCGTGTGGAGGCAAAACACACATGAGCTAGTTCAATCTGGGACGGCCTCCATGAAAACCAAGGTGGGCCCATTTCCAACAGCACTTCCAAGCAATGTTGTATGGAATGGCAATGGCCGCCCAACAAAATGCTGGATTGTTGTGCAAAGATCTGACATGTGATTCTCATGCGTTTCTTTGAAGGGGATGGGGATACATCACAAACACAGGAGTGGAGATGTTGTGAAGACATGCAGTTGGACATCACAACTGGCCTCTAAAATTACCAGTGGTCTGAAAATGACGCACACAGGCACAAATAAAACTGGATGGTCACATAGTGGGACGATACTGCTCACATTTTAGATGGAGAATGTAAATTCAGACCACTGGTAAGTCAATGACCTGCTGAGGCATTCCAGAAGTGTAACACATAGGAGTTAAACAAACTCAATTTAGCCTTTATCAGTTAACGGTTCATTACTAACTCCAGGACTGCAGTAAACATTATTATTATCAGCACGTATAGTATATATACTATATATATACATAGATGCACATTATTTTAAATTAGACAAGGGGCTGTGATATTGTACAGCCTGACGTATTAAACATCAGCTGCTGTCTCTAATCACACCCACTTACAAGATCGTGAGGAACCATCCACATGGAAATCAGGCGAAAACCTTGAAAAAGCTTTGCATTAGCATAAATAAACATGGCTGATCACATGTCTCCTTCAGATAAATATGTCAAAAGACTGATTCATAAAGGTGCAGAGAACGTTTTGGGAGAACATCTCACTATAATTAACCTGACTAATAATAGCAAGATTACAGGTCTGAGACATTGAAATCTATCTGCTGTAGTCGTGACTTGTGTTTAAGGCCTGTTTGAGGGGGGAAAAAGACAAAGATAATCTGCATTCCATATGAAGTGTGCTAAAACATGCCTGCAATTGCACATTACACAAAAAACTTAACATATGCATGCTGCATTTTCTGTCTATGAGTCCTTTTTCATTAGAAACATGATCTTAAATAAATGCATTTAACTACATATAGAAAGTTCCTAGTTGTCGCTGGTCCCGTTTCGATCTCAATACCTTCTCCTCAGTCTCTCGTCTGGCTCTCTCCTCCTCTCTCCAGCGTCTCTCCTCCTCCTGTTTGGCTCGTTCTTCTGCTTCACGCTTACGGATTTCCTCCAACTGCTGTTTCCGTCGTCGCTCCTCGTCCTGTAGCTGAGGTGCACAATACATAACCAGGTTTAGAGGAAAAACACTGGACCACAGAGAATATGGATTGGACTGACTGAATTTGCCATTTTAAATCCTGGTGCTAAACCTAAATGATTGACGTAAACCTAAATTGTTCCTAAATGAAACTGATGACAACCTAGAAATGTAGAAAAAAATTGGTTTATTGGTTAATAACTAAATTTCATGTCAATTTAATCCTAAAACTACTGATATACAATCTAGAAAAACTGGCTTTATTAGTTAACTAGTTTTGTGATTTTAACACTACCGTTCAAAAGTTTGGGGTCTATAAGATTATTTTGTTAAATTAATACTTTTAACGACATTTATAATGCTTCAAAAGTTTTCTATTTTCATTAAATGCTTTTTTTAACCTTCTATTCATTAAAGTATTCTGAAAAATTTATCTCGGTTTTCACAAAAATATTATGCAGCACAACTGTGTTCAACTTTGATAATAACAAGAAATGTTTCTTAAATACAAATCAGCATATTAGAATGATTTCTGAAGATTCATGTGAATGAAGTCTGGAGTAATGATGATGCTGAAAAAATTCAGCTTTTCCATCATAGGAATACATTTTAAAATACTAAATACAAAATATGTATTTTAAATGGTAATAATATTTCACAGTATCACTGATTTTACTGTATTGATTAAATAAATGCAGACTTGGTGAACATACAGTAAGAGACTTATTTCAAAAAATCTTCCTGAGCCCAAACATTTGAACTTCTATTTAAACTTATAAACCTATATTTACACACAACATCAAACCAAATACTATTTAAAAAGATATATTTTTTACAGTTTTAACAGTCATCTAGATAAAATGTGTAGTTTAATTTATTAATAGCTCATTTATAGACTAGCCTGCTGTGATGATTTGTATAAAAAAGGATCCTGTTGAATTATCACCAGTAAACTTGTTGATGTGATCACTGTGACGAGAGGTATCGTGCATCAAACACAATCACACATTAAAAGAGAATGACATGCACATACACCGCTGCATGCAAAACAACTTACTGACAAAAACGCTTCTTCACATCTACAGAAAATCATTCAAAAGGTAATCCAAACACCTCGATCAAACTTCATACACAATACATCTACAATGCTCAACAGGTAGGGAAATACAAATCATGGCCATACAACGTTTCCATCGGAAATCAGAAGGAAGAGGACATACACAGAGACATGTCCAGTAGTCAGGATAGGGGAAGAAGAAACCCAGCACCAAAAACCATGGAGAAACGCAGAATAAAGGAGCGGCAAAGCGCCAGGGTCAACAGACACAGAGAGCAGTGATGAGTGGAGTGGAGGAAGAAACCGGAATGGTGATGAGGCCCACATGCAAGCAAGCTCAGGGCCGGAGAGACTGGGCTGGAAGAAAACATGCTCCAACCCAGCCCTCATGATGACACTGCATTGAAACAACGGCTGCCGAAACCAGCAGAGCTTCATCATGTTCTCCAAGAAGGGAAAAAAAATTCAAAGCTTTCTTTTGAATGAATTTTGTGGTTTTCTAGATGCAAATGTTCATGTCTAAGCCTTGCGCACAGTTCCAGACATAATGTTGCTATCCTGAGCACAGTTAAAGCTGAAGTGTGTGATTTTTTAGTTAGAGGAATATTTAATACAGGATAAACTCAATCGACTGCATTTGTGGCATAATTTCAACTTCTCCCTCTTTTTCTTAAAAAACAACAACAAAAAAACCCAGGGTTACAGTGAAGCACTTACAATGGAAGTGAATGGGGCGTCAAAATACCCACGGTTTCAACAGTATAGCCACAACAACGTAAAAAAAACTTTTAGATTAAGTTTTAAAATCCAATTTTGTTGACATGACAACGTCATAAACCTTAAAATGACGATAAAATGAAGCCTTCAAAACATGGCCTCATTAACTTCTACTGTAAGTGCCTTGCTTTTTTAAGAAAACGAGGGATGAGTCAATAATTTTAATTATCAATTATTAAAATTAAAAAAAAAAAATTAAGAAAACAAATACTGGGTCAAAATGATTTTAATTATCTTAATATTTAATTAATTTGATTATTAATTAAAAATAATTATTTGCATCATTTTATTAAATCAAAATTAAGCATTCGTAGGTTGATCTGGAGTGAGTTTGGAGGCGAGACCGTTTTCCCCAACCAATGGAAGATGAAAACTAGTTTTGAATATAATAACTACAATACTTAGTCCATATCATGACACTGGCTTAAAAATGACTAACTTTAGCTTTAAAAATGTATTTTCTATGTCGTCTTTCCTTACGGATTTATTCGGCTCATTTTTAGATATTGTTGCAAAGCAGCAGTTTTACAGTGAAGCACAATGAACATCCCGAGATGGAGTCCCCATGATGGTGTCCCCTGCTTGAAAAAGTGGTACATCTCTCTCAAAATAATACCCATGGGTAAAGGAGCCACCACGGCCGAATGAAGGGAGGGAGGTAGTGAACAAGAGGAGACACAGGTGGAGCCGAAACAGGAAGACAAGTAAAGAGCGTAAAGAACATACCAAGTCTAGTACAGAGATTGCTGGAACAGCAGTCTGCTGCAAGAGAAACAAAAACATACAGAGCAACCAAAGGGGTGGGAGAGAGAATAAATAAAGAAGTAAGAAATCAAGAAAAAGAGGGGTTTTAGAGAAGGTAAAAGTAAAAAAAACAAACAAAAAAAACATTGGCGCAGTGGGCCGGGACGTAGTGATGTGTTGCCAGGAACATTCCAGGGCAGTTTGGGTCTGATTAGTGCCAGCGGTCCACTTCTCTCCACAAACACTTGAGCTGGTGAGGAATTTCCCCATCATTCCACGTCCCCCCACTGAAGCACTGGCAATATTTTCCTTCAAACACACAGGATTGTGTTGACCTTCCCTTAGACGGCTCGACCTGCCAACTCCTCAGAGATGGAGCGATATCAAAGTTAGCTTTGAGCACTGTGCTGCACACAGCAGAAACTCAGGTGAACGCTATGCTACGGCAGGTGTTGGGAAACATTAGTGGACTTCAGGGGGCTGAAGTTTGTGCTAGCACTGAATGTCTCAGAGAGTTGGAAAGCACAAAAAAGCCATTTGGAAATAACACACAAACCAGCCCACCAAGAAGTCAAAAGCCTGAATTCAATTGAACTGAACTCAAATGTTTCGACATTAAAGGCTGAACTCATTACAGGCTGTTTCCTGAGCACAGATTAAGCCATTAGTTACTAATAGGGCTGGGCATTCGGCAATTTTATGGATATATAAAATCGAACTTGCCATTTTGAATATTAAACAGTTTATTTAGCCAATATATATCCTAACGGTTACGAAATATCTTAATGGCAAATCGACTCAATTGAAATGATTTGCATACACGATTTGTTAGCCATCTCTAAAAAATTAAAAATATTTTAAAAATATGTATATTTAAAAGAAACGTTTTAATTTAAAACAAAATATATGTAAATATAGAATAAATAAATCCATATATTAATGGGTACATTTAGAAAATAGATATATATTGCTGATTATTATGTATAGTTATATTGGTGCATTAAAATGATTAAATATTAAATCTATCGGTGCATATATAAATATATATAGACGCATCGATAGATTTAATATTGAATTATTTTGATTTATTTTATCACCCAGCCCTAGTTACTAACAGAATCAATGCTTTTGATTCTCCACCCTGGTCAGAGACGAGGCTTAATATGTGCCTGAAAAGTCCTTGCATATAAATACCGGTAATAAATGTTCATGTCTTGTTCGAAATTGTTGTTAGCACATTTCAAATAATATTGATTCTGATCCTAAATGGTTGGTTAGCCAGTAGCTAAAAGTCAGAAATGGTTCCCCGACTGATCTGTTTTTAGAAGTTAAATGAATATCAGATTTTAAATGACAGATGAGATCAGGAGAGATGTACTGATCTGGACGAGGCAGGTTGATGCTGGGGCAAGCAGTGGAAACGTGTCCAGTGCTTGGCATCGTAAAGCCCTGGCTTCACCCCTCCGTCAGCGCAGCATATATCAGCAGTGCAGCATGGAAAAGCAATGACATAGGCATGTTGCAGGAGCACATGGCAAAACATTCATTATAACAGCGGAGGCTAAAAATAATAATAATAAAAAAAACATTCACGCAAGGATTCCCAGGTTAGTGATTAGCGATTCCATCACCAGTCTGTCCTGCTTCTGACTGCGGTTTCAAGCATAACGCAAAAGTCTATACGGACATACAAAGAGACCGGCACTCAACTTCAAACAATACTGCAGAGGTTTGCAACTACCTTAGACGATTCAATCTGCGCAGCAATGGGAAAAACACATGTGCAAGTGTACTCAAGTAGAACTAGTTCTTTTTCAAATTTCCTGACTCTGAGTTGTTCCAAAGCAGCTGAAAAACAATGTTAATGCTCTATACACGCGTGAGGAAAAGGTACATCACAGAACCATTTATCAAGATATAGTAACATTTTAAGTACTTAAAGTCAACATGAAAAGCATCACAACATTGATTGCAATTGTTTAAACATTAAAATACGTTTTCCTATAGCTTAATATGAAGCGACAACTAGTACACCAATTGTAGGTTCACTAGGTTGGCTATTGGCTAATATTATTTTCCCTGCCCACATGGCTTATAGCCACACATTTCAGAGGTGGAAAAAGTTATTACATTTTGATGAAAGATTGCAAAGACTTCTTTGGATTAACGTGTCCTGATAATTCGTTCACAATAAGACCAGGAATGTTCATTACGAAAGTAAACGAGGTCAGTTTTGATTTCATGTTGACTTTAACCATTTATATCCACATAGCAAACTACAGATATCAATTTCCCTGTGTCTGCTCACCCGTGCTCTCTTCTCCGCCTCCAGTCTCTGCATAATTAGTGTGGTGTCTACATCTTCGTCATCCTCCTCCTCCTCATCCTCCTCGTTCTGCTTGGACTCCTGCAGTCTCTTCTGGAACTGCCACTCCAGCATGAGTTTGCGCATACGGTCGCTCTCCTCGGCGGTGCGCTCGGGCTTGGCCTGAAGCTCCTGGATCTCCTTGTCCAGGAGGTCCACGATGTGAAGCTGCTGCTGTTTCTCCAGTTTCTCGCGGGCGTCCCTCTTCCAGGGGTCGGGCGACAGGCTGTCGCTGGCGGACAGTTCCTCTTTGCTGATGGTGATGTATTGCAGGTCGCGCCTCTCAATGGTGCGCGGCTGCTGCTGAGGCAGGAGGTCACGGATTACAGTGTCCTGTGGTGGTTGGCGAGGAAGGCTGGATAGTTTATCGGGCCGAGTTGGTTGTGGCGGCGGCGGTTGTGGCAGCTGGACCGGGGGAAGGTACGGTTGGGGCACCTGCACTGGCATGGGGGGCTGTGGATGGGGCATCTGTTGGTGCTGAGGGGCAGGTGGCAGCGGGCCGTGCTGGTTGTTGTGCATGGCAGGGCCAGGGACGGCAGGGTTGCGAATCTGTACCAACTTCCTCTCCTGGTCTCTTCTCTTCCTCTCTCGCTCCTCTTCGAGCCGGGCCTTTTCCTTCTCATACCAGCGCTGTTGCTCTTCGCGTTTCTTGCGATCGGCCGCGGCCACCGCCTGTTGCTGTGAAACAGACGGTGGTGGAGGAAGCGGCATGTCTGGTTGCGGCTCATAGTCGTAGTGTGCGGGTGGAGGAGGAGGAGGAGGGGGAAGGTCAGAACGGGAGGGTTGGGAGACGCCCACTGGGCCGGAATTGGGAACTATTGGGGTTTTCCAGCGGCCAGGGCCGCTCTTGTGGTTGCCCTGGGACCTAGAGCCAGAGGATGACGAAAAGTTGAGATGTTCTTGGCTGGAGGTACTGGACTCCACCGAAGAGGACACCTGGTGGTTCCAGTGCTCGCCTCCACCTCGCTGGTACTCAGCCTCACGCTGCTGCTGCTGCAGGAGCATCAGGTCTTCCTGACGCAGACGTTCACCTGGGTATCCGCCCGGAATGTCACACAGCTCCTCCTGAGAGCGCGCCACCCGCTAGCAGGACACAATAAGACAGCAGTGAGATTCATTTCTTATTTTTGTGTGAAAATGTCACAGATGTTGCAGACAAATGTAAATTGTGACTAGAGAGGAATTACATATGAACTTTTATTTAATGGATAAGCTCAAACTAGCAAATTACAAAATAATTAAGTATGATATTTAATATGTTTTTAAAAGATTTTTGAATCTCAAAACAAAAAACAGGGGGAATAATAAAACAAAAAACAGGCTAATTTGTGTGAAAACCACATATTAAACATACAGTTTGAAGTATTAAGTCCTTGGTAATGTAATTACATTTATTTAATTTGTAAGATAATGCATCTAAAATTTAAATGAATGAATTAAATTAAATCTTAAAAAATCTGAACATTAAATTAAATTTTCAGAAATAACTGATAACGTAAGAGATACTATACACTACCGTTCAAAAGCTTTTGATTTGATTTTGATTTGAAGTCTCTTATGCTCAGCAAGGCAGCATTTATTTGGACAATTTGATGTGATCAGACAATTTTTGTTTCTGGATTCTTTGTTGAATAGCATTTTATTTTTTATTAGAAAACTTATAATATATAAATGTCTTTACACTCACTTTTGACCAATTATTGCATTCTTGCTGAATAAAAGTACTAATTCCTTCAAAAAAATTCTTACTGAAGTCAAACTTTTGAATGGTAGTGTGCATTATAACAATAAAAAAATATTCAAAATAAAAATACCAAAATAAAAACATAAATGGACACAAAATAAACATAGCATTTTACTGCAGAATGCCGAAATAATAGTAGCTCTCATACAAATGGTTGTATCTAATGTACAGTGCTGTTTAAAAAATACTGTGAGACTGCCAGTGTCGTGATATTACTGTGTCACCAGGACACCATGCAGAACTCTTATGCATTCTCTTCCTAAAAAGGCTAACCATGCTGTTGTTAGAGTGGTTATCCATAGGGGGAAGAGGCTCCGGTTCATTGTTTTGCCAGGGCTGGCCAGGGCCCATCCTGTCCTGAGATTTGGAGGCTGGGAAGGTGAAATACTCCCTTGGGTATGTCTGAGTGGGGATCGGATAAGCCTCTGGACGGGGTGGAGAGGGCTCCTCCTGTTGGACAAACAGCGTAAAGACAGATTAGACTGTGCTGTGACAGTGTAAACTCCCTTTCCACAACTTTTTAGTGCAGCGTTATTGGTTATAATTAATCTAAAATGGAAACTAGTGTGAGAGCTAATCAGATGGTGGTTACAGACATGATTAGGATAATTACAAGAGGAACACAACAATCAGCCATGAATCATGTTTCTATTAGGCTTCTATTAGCCTGTGGTTTCAGAGACAAAAAATGAATTCAGGAGACTTCACATGAAAAGACACACCCACATTACAACACATTTCCGCATGAACTATACTGATGTACTTCGGGATATAAGGGAGTAATATAAGGGAGTAACTACCTAAAAGAGGTGGCACTACCAAATTAACTACATATTTTAGTGGCATGTCATTAGCTCAGCTGCTAACATAATAGTTTAGTTTCTCTAGTTATAATGAGTCATTTTTCCAATTAACCGTGTAGTGTGACAAAACTCTAGGATTCATTATCAGGTTCGGTCCAAAAAGTTAAATGCAAATAGTCAATCAAAAATGTTCCCAGATGTCCAGTGTAGCAAATTTACATAATTTTTGTAGCAAACTTTTTAGTCAAACACTATTTTTAATAGCTTTTGATTCAGATATACAAAGTAAGTTTCTGTTATTGTCCAATTAAACAGCTTCAATGTGATTGAAGTAGCCAATTTTACTTAGTAAGTTAGTAAATGACTTACTAGGGATAGGAATTGTATGGAATTTAATATTGACTCTTAATGATTCTTTAATGTGTATGTGTTTGATTCACTAACCAGCTCATAACAGTCATTTGCCTCCACAACAGGAATTGGTTAAACTACACTGATCATGCTGTATGTTTTTGATTCACTAAAAAAGAACCAGTTCATAATATTCATTTGTTTGAGAATCAATTAGACTACTTTTTCACGTCCTCATGTATTTTTTTTTTTTTTTTGATTCGCTAAAAAAGAACCAGTTCATAAGAGTCATTTGTTTGGGGATTGGTTAAACTACACTGGTCATGCTGTTTGTTTTTGATTAGCTAAAAAACAGTTTATAAGAGTAATTTGTTTGGGAATTGGTTAAACTTCACTGGACAAGTTTTTGATTCGCTAAAAAGAACCACATCATAAGACTCATTCGTCCGGGAATCAGTTGGACAACAGTACACACTGCCAACAGCAGTGTTGCAAACACTCGATCCACTGGGGAAAAAGAGCTTCGGCACACACGTGCAACATTCCTCTTAGAGGTGCCGATGATTACTCACATCAGGGCAGAGGTTTCCCGTTGAGACTGAAGTGATCTTTCCTGGGGCTCCTGGGTAAACAGGCTTCCCACCTGGACTCTGAGCCTGGTCTTCAGGAGGTAAAACGTAGACATAAATATAATGTCAACACTTAAAATAAGCACATATGACAAGTCTTTGAAGTGGCACACTTACTAGCCACATTTGGGCTGGAGCGGTGGTCTGCACGATTCTTCAACAACCTGTCCTCCTTCTTTGGTTCAGGATAGGTGTCCCACGTGCCCTGGGGGCTCTCAGGAGAGCCATTCTGCACAGAGTTGTTATAGAGCTCAAAGCCCTCACTCTTTGGTCTTAGCTTTCCCTTGTCTCCACGTCCACGGTCTGATGCTGCAGAGATGAAAGAGAGGCTTGAATGAGACAAAACTCAGCACTGAGAATGTGCCCATCTCTCTGTAATGGGGGAATTCACCCACAACACACCAAATCAGAAACACTACCAGACATGTGTCGAAAGCATTTAGATTTAATGCATCACTTGAACCATTTTGTGTGTGACTGGGAACGCTGCGGGTGCCAGATCCACCACATTTCCACCTCTTTAAGGAATTAGTCATGCACACTGGGTGGCAGCTGCTGATATTTTTAAGTAGGACACAGAAGCTCCTACACACAAGCCCGTTAGAGCTGTAAAGAGGCCATATTATGCTATTGTAAAAGTTTGATTTTGGGGTCTACTAGAATAGGTTTTCATGCTTGAATGGAACATTTATTTAATTTTTTTCATATTTTACACTGTTGCAGCACCTCTCTTCCCAGTCTGTAACTCTGTTTAATTCCGCTCTCCATGAATTGTCACTCCCCTTCCCATAACTGCACTAGGGCTGTCAACGAATATTCTAAATTCGAATATATATTCGAATAGTTTTAAAAAACACGCCCGCGGTAGCAGAGGCGAGGCTGTCTGCTTTGCGAGTGGCAAAATTCTGAAGCTTTAAATGTAAAACGCATTTTCCAGCTGCACAGATAGCACAGTGAGTGTCTGGCTCACTCATTGGCTATGCTGCGTCAACTGCACATCCAATGGCACGGGCGCCTCCAACGTGTGCGCCAATGAGCTAGCATTACATCAGACACGTCAGAGCCCGCCAATGGGGGCGTGGCCAGACGCCCTCGAAATAGCCATAGTACTAGCAGGCTAGCAGCAGTTTACCACAGCACAGCTCGCTCGGAGCGTTCAATGTCGGTTCTATATACTGTAAAACTTCAATTAATGTTAATAATATTTGTTTCAATCACCGAATGAAGCCTGCTATATTTAGGACAAGAGTCGCGAACTTAAATTGCTTGCACAAAACTCTTGATCAGCACTCAACATTTGTTTATTGTTGTTCATTTAAACCGTTATGCGCAGAGAGAGAGAGAGAGAGAGAGAGAGAGAGAGAGAGAGAGAGAGAGAGAGAGAGAGAGAGAGAGAGAGAGAGAGAGAGAGAGAGAGAGAGAGAGAGAGAGAGAGAGAGAGAGAGAGAGAGAGAGAGAGAGAGAGAGAAAAGAGTGCCTGCGAGTGCGAGCGAAAGTAAGGTCTGCGGTCTTGGCCATTAGTTGATTTACTTGGTTTTGTGTAAGTTAATACGATGTCAAATATGTTTAAACTTAAATAAACTACCTATACAAGAAGTTGTGTCTCTTTGTATTAATTTGTCCTGTTATTGACGTAATGCGCGTCATTGACAAAATGCGCAACCAGATATTCGAATAGTTCGAATATATTGTTTTTTTTTAGAGGGAATATTCGAACGTCATTTTTGAGCAATTTTGACAGCCCTAAACTGCACATGCCTTTGGAATTATTTAAATGAGGAATACTGTCACATGCAAGTTCCCAAAAGAAAATCACTAAAATCGAGGCGTTTCAGGGAGTTCAGAAACAGCGCTTACTGATATAGAGAATAACTCCCTGTAGAGTGGACTTTGTAACATTGCAGTCCTTTTTCATGCTCAAACATCAACATTACACACTAAAGAAAGTTGAAAATGTAAAAAAGCATAATAGGTCCTCTTTAAATAAATATTCACGCCGCAGTTGTGTGATGTGTGCTTACCGCGGGGCATCATGGGGGATGGCTGGCTGAGGAGCGTGGCCAGGCCGTGGTAAATGGCTCCCTGTTTGGCCACCTCAAGCGTTACAACCGAGCCGGTTCGTGTCATCAATTCCGCCGCCCTACAAGACAGAGACATCTTATGAGTAAAACACATAAAACAGCAGACTATGTGAATTTCATGACCAAAGCATTCATGTGCAATCCCACAATATCATGAGAGCTTATTTCAAGAGACTAATCTCTTAGAATGTCTGTTTGGATTTGCCGTCGGCTAACTGTAAGCAAATGCCTCAAAGAGATGGACACTGGAACGAATACCAGGCAACTCAAGTTGTGTCCATTCACAACTGGTTTGAGCCATATGCTTCTCATTTAACTCCAATCCGCAGATTTAAGAGTTTCATCAATTCCACCGCATCTCAAAACTACATGCAAGACACAAACGCAATTTTTTGGACAAAAACAACAAATTTATGCCATTTTGACTTTGCAAACACAAAAGGTGCTTTGTACATGTAATTATAACTTAATGGCTATAAATGTTGAACTAAGTTCAAGTTAAATCCAGGATAATTACATGACAAACCTCAATGTCAGAAGTTAAATTCTCATTAAGGCCCAATATTCTCTTTTTATTTTAATGAGTGCATATTTGTGTAAACACATAATAATGTTGCCTTCTTCATGCAAAGTCATTAAATCATCCTAATAATGAGACTTTCCTCTTTCAGATAAAGTTAAATCAACAAAAAAACATAGAACCTTATTGAACTGTTAAATTTCAGGGGCATTTTTGCCTGAGCATCCCATCAATTGCTCTAAAAACAAGAGACATCATATATTATTCCTAAGTCACTTAATTGTGTGTATAAAGACACAGTCCTTGCTTGTGATGTGATGTAATAAAATGGTTTTAGCATGCAATCCTCCTGTTTATTTCACTGAGAAGCTCATCTTCTCCGATGTAGCCGGATATTACATGCTTTACCTGTAAGTCCATTTCAAATTTTTTAAATCCCATTCTACAGACATCATTATTAATGGTCTGAATGCTCCAGAATTACCTCTCCTGAGAGAGACCGACCAGACTTCGTCCATCCACGCTGAGCAACTGATCTCCGGCAGTCAGACGGCCATCCTGAAGAAAAACATTCAAAAACAAGACAGTCAAGCAAAGTTTGATTTTTACAGATTTTACAGTTGAACACTTAATAGTGCTTTTAATTATAATAGTAGTGTAATATTAATGACACTAATTGTGAGAAATAACACTAGCAATGCTAGCTGCTAGTGGTTTCAGAAGAAATGAGGTCACAGCATCTGCTTTTGCCTATAAAAAACATTAAAATATAAAAATCTAAATAAACTCACCATGTCTGCCGCACCTCCTTTGACAACAGACTTGATGTAAATACCAAGTTTGTCTTGCCCGGCACCCTAAAAAACACAAAACAAAGAGCAAAACATTTTATTAGCACTAGGAGAAAGATTTAAATGTCCTAACAGGCTCCAGTAGTTTCGCTGTGGAAACCGCTGGACAAGGAAACCAGGCGTTCATTGACTAAAGACTATAAATCTGGAGCCAGCAGTGAAGACATTCACATAAATAAACTCATTCATGAATTCAGACCAGATCTGGGCTAGTTTTTGTTCAAACTAGCCATGTTTAACCCTCTCTGAGTACTTCAGCCAATATCCGGGGTCAGAGGTCATCATCTGACAGGGGCCATCTGGCTGCTGGACTGTGCAACCATTGAGATATCAGCTCGACCCTAAATGCCAATGCATGCTAGAGAAATATTGCTCAAAATAAAACCTAGTAATTAACTTCAGGATAAAACAATGCATTCATTGAAGCACTTCCTGTATTCTTGAAATGGAAACACCACACAAGCTTTAACACTCAGCCATAACATTTCTATCACGTAATGCTCCATAACTGGAGTTAAATGGTCTGTTCAAGGATTTAAGCTGACAGAGCACCAGTGTATGAGCTTTAAAGGGGTTTGCTTAAGCACTGCGGTTTCAAGTTAGCAACATTTGTTTTTTTCCGATGGCTGGATTTGCTATTTGAGCAAGTAAGTACCCAAAATCCCCTGGCTGCTGCCAGCGGTTCTATTTTAGGGAGATCATGCTAAAATGTAACTATAAGAATAAGATGGCTGACTGTATTAAATTCCTAGCTATCTCAGCTGTTTCTCATACAGAAACCCACCTGACAAACTAATAACAGAAAAGTCTGACCAGACCACAGCAAATTGTCCACAAGAATATTACGCAGCACAACCGTTTTCAACATTAAATGATTCTTGAGCAGCAAATCAGCATTTTAGAATGGTTTCTGAAGGATCATGTGACACTGAGGTCTGGAGTAATGATGCTGAAAATTCAGCTTTGACATCATAGGAATAAATTGCAGGTTAAACATTGTGCTAAAATAACTGTGCTGCTTCTCTTAAGTGGAAAAAGGAAAGAAATTCTCCTTTATAAAAAAAAAGAAAAAAAAAAGCTTTATATCAACATAATGCCTCTGCTTTAGCAGCCTGGTATGAACTCTTTCAAAAGTACAATATTTAAGTCTAAATTCCAGGGCCAGACCTCCTCCAATGTCCATGTCATACTCCAAAAGATGCTTTCATGGTCATAAACCATTTTCTAAATGCCACCCAAGTCTACAATATTCCCTCCATGCTGGCCGAGCACACTGGCTCTGTTTTTCTTGCTCTGTTGGTGAAGCTACAACTACTAGGTGCTAAAACTGAAAGATAACTTCAAATAGTTTCATTAGATGATTATGATATACTCCTTCCTTCAAATCTACAACCTACCAGACTGGTTTCCTCATTTTCAGAGGTTTTGGTTATCACTTGATTAGAATGGTATGTGCACCACATTGCTCATAAGCACTAAAAACTTAAACGAAGCTGACCAGAAGCAATGGATCGGGAAACCCAGTAACAAAATCTGCCTGGGAAACAGCAACGTCTTTTATTCTGTCCACTGAAATAAAGCCAATGTTAGCCACAGACCCCCATAACCCACTCACATTACACTGGCATAAACACACCCTACAATTCTACACCCGGAACATGAACACCACACAAATATCACCCAGAACATTCATGACTTAACCACAAATATAAGAAAAATATTAATCAACATGCAGTGTGTGCTAACAGGCCCAAAAAACGATTGAGGTCATGCCAGTTATAAAGCACACGGCCAAAGAGAATTTTAACAATGAAAATATTGTTTTGTACAGTCTGAAAAAGTGAAAAACCACAAACTTCCAAAGAAAAATCTGCTGCATTAAATCAAGAATGGGTAATCAAATACAGATTGATGAGTAATTTGCATGTAAATCACATAAGGAAAAAAAAATAACCACACAGAAATGAGGGATTATAATAATATAACTAAAACTTAATACAAATTTTCGTTAATTGAAATAAAATAAATATCAATTGAAACAATATATACACTCACCGGCCACTTTATTAGGTACACCTGTCCAACTGCTCGTTAACACTTAATTTCTAAGCAGCCAATCACATGGCGGCAACTCAGTGCATTTAGGCATGTAGACATGGTCAAGACAATCTCCTGCAGTTCAAACCGAGCATCAGTATGGGGAAGAAAGGTGATTTGAGTGACTTTGAACGTGGCATGATTGTTGGTCCCAGAAGGGCTGGTCTGAGTATTTCAGAAACTGCTAATCTACTGGGATTTTCACGCACAACCATCTCTAGGGTTTACAGAGAATGGTCCGAAAAAGAAAAAACATCCAGTGAGCGGCAGTTCTGTGGGCGGAAATGCCTTGTTGATGCCAGAGGTCAGAGGAGAATGGCCAGACTGGTTCGAGCTGATAGAAGGGCAACAGTGACTGAAATAAGCACTCGTTACAACCGAGGTATGCAGCAAAGCATTTGTGAAGCCACAACACGCACAACCTTGAGGCGGATGGGCTACAACAGCAGAAGACTCCACCGGGTACCACTCATCTCCACTACAAATAGGAAAAAGAGGCTACAATTTGCAAGAGCTCACCAAAATTGAACAGTTGAAGACTGGAAAAATGTTGCCTGGTCTGATGAGTCTCGATTTCTGTTGAGACATTCAGATGTTAGAGTCAGAATTTGGCGTAAACAGAATGAGAACATGGAACCATCATGCCTTGTTACCACTGTGCAGGCTGGTGGTGGTGGTGTAATGGTGTGGGGGATGTTTTCCTGGCACACTTTAGGCCCCTTAGTGCCAATTGGGCATCGTTTAAATGCCACGGCCTACCTGAGCATTGTTTCTGACCATGTCCATCCCTTTATGGCCACCATGTACCCATCCTCTGATGGCTACTTCCACCATGTCACAAAGCTCTAATCATTTCAAATTGGTTTCTTGAACATGACAATGAGTTCACTGTACTAAAATGGCCTCCACAGTCACCAGATCTCAACCCAATAGAGCATCTTTGGGATGTGGTGTAACGGGAGATTCGCATCATGGATGTGCAGCCGACAAATCTGCGGCAACTGTGTGATGCCATCATGTCAATATGGACCAAACTCCCTGAGGAATGCTTCCAGCACCTTGTTGAATCTATGCCACGAAGAATTGAGGCAGTTCTGAAGGCAAAAGGGGGTCCAACCCGTTACTAGCATGGGGTACCTAATAAAGTGGCCGGTGAGTGTATATATAAAAACTTAACTTAACTTATTTTATCTCAGCTAGTTGCCAAGGGAACATTTTATTTCATTTTAATTTAGTTGATGTATTAAAAAACAGAAATAAAAATAAATTAAAACTCACTAAAAAACTAATAAAAATTACAGAAAAACTAAATTATTAAAACCTTAAAATAAAGATTAAAGCAGAAAAATAAAAATGTTCAAAATATTAATAAAAACCATAATAGTATCTCAATTATAAAAAATTACACTGCCAATAAAACCATCAAATAGCTACAAAACCAGTCTGCTGTGAGATCAAGTGATGAAATCATGGAAACAGTAATGGAAAAAATACGCAATCAGATGTCATAAATCATCTTATGGTGAAGATGAATAAAAACAACCTACCGCTATGTGCTCTGCCTTAGTATAGCATAAGTAACTTCGTTCCTGTGTGTTGTGGGGGTGATGTGATATGATCCTGGACAATGGCTCCTCCTCATAGGGAGTACACACAACAACAGGATGGGGTTTTTCCAAAGCATCAGAGGGAATACAAACCAAGTGTTGGAAAACTACTTGAAACTGTAGTATACACAAGCTACAACATACTGATGATTAGGGCAACAAATTAGCAAACTACATAGCTAGGAGGCAAAGAATGCCAAGCAGACAATTTAATGGTAACACAACAATTAAACAGAAATTCTGCATATGCCGTTTCACAAGGGGCATCAAACTGTGAAACTGTGTGCATATTATCAACAAGTAAGAAAGCTGAAATACAGATATGCCAATGTTGTCCATGTGAGGAGCTTCTCATCTGCTGTAAGGTCTCAACTTGTCTGAGTCCTGAGATAAATGTCAGCTGGCAAAGCTTTCTGATTAGACTTTGAAAGTACGTATTACGCTGTGATGAGAAACAACCGTTCAAAAACCAGTCTCTCCACATTAAAGGGGTAACCTGCGGTGAGAGACACATGAGAAGCCCTAAGGTTGAGTTCTGAGGCGGAGGCGGTTTCCACGCCGTCTGAATACGACTGATGCAGGAGTCTCGTGCAGGCCCAGCGGGAGAGAAACTGAGGTGACCTTTCCTCAGGAAACTTGCGTTAAACTTGCTTTGATCAAAGCTGGAAAACCTGGCACGCAGAACATGAAATGGAGTAAGGTCTATAAAAGCCACTGATGAAAAACAGATGCATGTTAACAAGAGAACTAATAGCTACTGTTTTTAAAACAAGGGGTGAGGAGATACTGGCACAGAGTTCATTAATGTTTGATAAAAGGGTAAAACAAGTCAATTCAACTTAGGATGGGGCTCTGTTCTTTTAGACTGTAAACCTCAGCAACAGAAGAGCGTGTTTGAAATGTTTTTATGGAGACTATTGTCAACAAATTTACTGAGCTCTCTTCCGAAGTGACAACAAAAAAAGTCATTAGCGGAGTACTCAAAACATACTCTATGCAAGTACACAAGTAAAAAACCTAATTTAACATGTTAATTCATAACAAAACTTTTCTCAGTGTTGTCGCAAGGTGGCGCTAGCATAAGTTGATCTTACATGGGCACTTTCTCATTAAGGTTAATTCAATTTAAATGAAGTTTAAATGATTCATTAAGGTTAGTTAAATTTAATGAAAGGAAGTAGAAATGAAATGAACTGAAATTCATATAACTTCCAAGGCAAACTTTGAATGCTGAAGGTGTATAGGCCTTGATAGCATGATAGAATAATGATAGCATGACAGAATGATAGCACGATAGATGGGTACAAAGAATGACAAACAAAGAGAACAATAGATAGACAGAATGACAGATTGATCATATTTAATTAACTTTTGATCACTGTCCGATCAGAATTAAGAGGTCAGCTGTTACTCACAGCAACACAGAACCACGCCTCATGTGTGAGTTCAACACCCTTGCATAAGTGTGTATGTTGCCGAGCGTGTGGGATTGTATTCTAGGCGTGGTTGTTTATGTGCTCATATTTCAGCTCAAAGAAAATGATAATGTCTGTGCAGCTAGTAGACATCTCGGCATATCTAAATGTGAGCATGATCTCATGTTGTGAAGAATATTTTACAGGTGCTAAATCCCTTGTAAGCAAAAACAGAAACTGTTATTCACAGTAGCAGGTTATTTGTTTTTTAGTGTGTCAGAAGGTAAAGGTCAGTAAACTTGGGGATGAACAGAGTCTGTTTGCTTGGGGCCCAACATTGGCAACAAGAACTTCACACACAACGATATACCACAAAAAGACTGTTCAAGCACATATTTACCCCGCAACCGGTTGTCTGGCGTAGTCGGCATGTAAAATTATGCTTGCATCTGCAGTGTGTTGAAGTCTGAAGGTGTTCACTGATAACAGTACTTGGAGCAGATGCTCAAACCACAGAATTCCAGCTTCCTTTGATGGTCCTAAAACGGCATGCAGCAAGCAAACAAAGTCTACAGCTTCTTGGTCCCACCCTGACGCTTCCCGTCTACGGAAAAGCTTCCCAAACCTGCCTTTGCAAATACATTTGTAACAGAAGTAGAATTGAACTTCAGTACTCAGTACTCGTGCCACCCTCTTCCATTTCAAAACACTCGTGGCGTACTATCTAGCCACCGTACCCCAAACACACAGCTTCCTGTTCAAGGTTACGGTTGTGGATGTGATTGGCAAATCGAAGTCCTCAGGGAGCTACACGTGTAGACATAAATGGCCGAGTGTAATTTGTTAACAGCCCCAGGGAGTCAAGGCAGTGTCTGACCTCTGACAGAGCTGGCGGAGTCCACGGTGCACTAGAAAAACAGAAAATACATCTATTCACTGAAACTTGACCGGTCATCATCATTTCCTGCCCCAATTAATCACCCACAACAAACAGCACTCAGGGGGAAAAAAGCAGCCGGGACAGTAGTTCGCTCCTGAACGTAGCCGGTCCTTATTGTCACGTCTAGACGGATGGAAGACAGATGGACTGCTGAGGCTGTTGGCTAATGGTGGGTGCAAAATATCATGATTAACTCAAGAGGCTTTCAATAATGAGCTGCTTTCATCCGACGGTCTTCATCACGTCTGAGTGGCTCTAATGATCTGCAGACTCTTGGGCTACTTGCTTCAGTTAAGAAAGACCAAACAAAGAAATCTGTCTTCCTTCATAGTCCACTGGTGGTGTTTAGAAGACAGCTCCGTTTTTGGACACAAAGGAAACATCTCTCCTCTGAATATTTTGCTGTAAAGGGACAGAATTATGTCCAAGACATGAGTCATAGCTTAATAGAGGGTTCGGTTTTTTACGTGCAAGCTTGACATCCTGTTTTTCAAACATAAGAATGTCCTGAAGTTTTACTTACTAACAACTTGGTTTTAGTCCTCTCATGTACTAAAATAGTTCCTTCCTGGACAACACATCTGTAAACTTTTAAATGGAAGATAGTCTTATAATGGGACACAATTCCCTACTCTTTCCTTCTACTTTCTCTGTCAAAGCACGCAATGTCACAAACGTGATCATCTTGATGAACGCAAACTGACAGTTTGAAGCATCTCTAGTTGGACAATTCTAGGGGTTTCAGGTTTTACTTTGCCCAAGGACTTAAGCAAACTAGTTCTTGAGGTGTGGTCTGCACCAACTCCTTTCAAAAGATCCCACCCCTAGCCACTAGAAAGTGCACACGATCCTAAATCCCTAGAAGAAATAGTCAAAGAGTGTTTTCATGGTCATGTTTTCTTTTGAATCTGGGATCCAAAACAAAGTGTAATTTTGGTACATTTCCGGAGTGGGTAGTCACATTGGTTTCACTTCATATCAGTTCAGATTAGCAAAAGATTAGGAGACATAACGTTCGAGAAAACTCCATGTTGGGCTCACACTCTGTTCTCCACTCTCAGAGTCCTCAGGAAATCCAGGCTCGCGTATGGGAGTCACACATCCTTCCATTGTTGTCATACATGAGATCAAGAAGCCCACAGAGAAGGAAGTCAGTGAGCTATTGTGCTACAAATCAAGTACACAAACAACATTTTGAGTTTTGCTTTTAGAAGTTGGGTTCTGCAATAAAATTGAAGGCCGATCCCGGCTTTGATTCTTGTAGCAACAACTTATTTTGGCGCCGAAGTAGAAATCATGTGAAAGTGAGAAAATGTCAGGTAGGCACTCAACAGTGTAAAGTATGGTGGTCAGGATTTCCCTTGTTCTTTCCCCTGAAACTCAACACCATCCCAAAAGAGCTGTTATCGCACAAACATCTGCAGCCTAAGAAAATCGAGCCCTGTGACAGTAGCGCGGCCAACCAGCTGGACCAACCCCACCGGATTGTTTGCAACAAGTGATGATGAGTCACTAATACCGGGACACATGATGGGGAACTCAATGTACAGAGGTTGCAATGATTACAAGATACCGCTGTGCGCACAACCATGCACATCTATGGTAGAAAATGTACAGTACAGTACAAAGTTATCTCAAACGAACACAGAATTAAATTGAGATATGCGTTTTGCTACAGTTTATTTGGTAAATTCACGCTTACGTGTGTTTTTGTACCTAAACTAATATAGTTTTAAATGTGTGGAGAGAGCCAATAGAGAAAATTTACCACCTGTACAACGTTCATGTGCATGTTTGTGCAGTCTGGTCGCATGACTCTGTTTACATTGGCAAAACATTGCTTTCTTACACTTGATAACAGTCGCCGGAATTGATGTGTGCAAGTGTGCATGTCCTTGTCAGGCATTTATATAACTGATTCAAGTCATCAACAGATCTCAATTTTACAATAATCTGATAGCTTTAATGTTTTATAATAATGTGCTATACAATGACATTAGCAATAGCTAACATGAAATTATAAAAATAATAAACTGTATTTTTACACCATTTATTAATCTATAAATTCCACCCTGACGGCAAACTATAAACAAACTAAATTCACTGTGATGTATTTTTAGCACACTATTAATCTCTTAGCGTTTACTTGCTTACTCTCCCACATAAAAAGAAAAAGAAAAGGACACGCGCTCCATGTCAAGTGGTTTCTTACCGGCTCCTTCTTCCCGACCACAGAGAACCACATGGTACTGCGCTCCTCTTCAGAGTCGAGACTAAACTGAGGAATCAACTAATAGCAGTCCAGGAAAACTTATCCAAATCTTTCAAAGCAGGCAGGACTACTGAGGAGCGACTCTTGGGCTACATGTTAAAAACCATATGCAAATATCTGAAGCCAGAGTAGGAAATACCACATCCAGACTGTTATGCAAGAGAAACTCCCACAACTCACTAACAGTTAGGTGAAGTTAACTCTGCTTCCAGCTGCGTCCCAGCTAGCTTCACACCGGGACAAACCGTCTCTCCTCTTTAGATCCACCCCTTTGTGGCACGCTGCCTTACACCCCTTATTTTTCACTCCTCCCATTTTTCACTCCTTCCCTCCCTTCTTTTCCTCCACTCTACCAAACTTCATGCTTCCTCAGAGACACTAAGAGATGAAAATAGAAGCAGTAAAGGGGAGGTTTTGCTATGAAAATAAACAGTTCCTGATAGCCCCCTTCTCCAGCCTCTACACCTCCCCTGAACCTGATGCACATCTGGAGGGGGAAAAAGGTTCTTCTATCCACCAAAGTGGTGAAACACAGGCTACTGAACTGCAACTGTCTGTTCCATTAAACCCACCAAGAAAAATCCAAATCTGAAACAGAACGTTTACTTGAGCAGTAACTGGTTCATTTTCTAACTGCATATATCAGCCATTACTATTAAGAGTTTAGAGTATAAACAAAACCCTAACATGCAATGTTGACATCGAAACTAATCTTTCTATGCTGACGAGAGTAACTGGAGGAAACAAGCCAAAACATTGAATATTTTAGCATTTTAACTGTGCCATAAATTCTAGCATAAACGATTGAATTTTGTGAAAGGTGTGAAGACCCAAAAGGCATTTCCTTCTGCTGAAAACAGTAGACTAGAACAGCGCTCTGTTCGACACGGAAACAAATGATTTGCTTATGACTTCTTTTTAAATTTGAATGTTTCATAAGCACAAAGACCAGTTTGGGACTGAAACAAACCAAGTGTATCCTCTCAAAAGCACATGCCTGTTTGGATATCTGTTATGACCTGAGCTTGGTAAACTACGCCATACCATTACTGCCCACTCAGATTATAGCAGCTCCATCTTTCAGCAGAGACCAAAATGGTTATAGCAGCTACCAAGATCAGGAACCAAAATGGAACCGAAACGGTTCACTTTAACTGCATCAAAGTGCTATTGGATCGAGATCTATGCCAAAACCAAATGCCCTCCTCAAGGACTGCTACACCACTCAGACCCCTGCAAGAAGCGCACATAAATTGAAAGTGGGTCAATATTATTTACCCCCAAAAAGAAAAAGAAAAATTGTCTCTGACCTTGGCTGCCACAATACTGAGGCCCATCCCATTGTGTTTCTTCAAAGTCACAGTCACAATTTCCGGTTCCTTCCGCATTGGCTGTGGAGAGAGAAGACAGGTGAGTTTACTTGTGAAAAGTACTGTATCTTCAGCTTTAGGTCCAAACTGCTTCTGGGAGCTGCGTCTGGTGGCTGTTCCTAGAGCAAACTGAGCTAAGATGAGGAGGAGGAGGAGGAGGAGGAGGAGGAGGAGGAGGAGGAGGAGGAGGGAGAATTAGGGAGGTTCTGCCACTGCTGGTTCTCAGAGCACAGCCGACCGCAGAGCGAAACGGCGGGCTCTGGAGACGAGTCAAGAATGAAAGCCACATGCGTCGGCTCCAGAGTGCATCAGGCCTCAGTGGGCTCACATATGCACAGGCCGGGCCTGGGAGAAAGAGAACAGATTCCCATAGAGGAACGGTGCCACAGACTCTCCTTTAGCGAGCCCCACTGCATAAATGCTGCACATGGCACGCATTCATTGAACAGGGAACTTCAGCTATGTTGCCCATCCACATTTTTGAGAACAGCGTGTGGGCTGGGGGCAGAATTGGTTTAATTGGTTGGGTAAAAAAGAAAAGAAAAATCCCTGCATGCAAAAGGCAAGAGGGCAAATAGCTTTGCTAAAGCATGCTCTCTTCAAAAAGGTTTTCTGGGACAGCATGTTTTCAAAATGTCTAGAAAAAAAAGTGTATTTGTAAGTCATTTTACTTCTATAATGAAAGAACATACAATGCGGAAAAATGGAAAAAGCAAGGTAATATTATTTTTAATAATAATAATAATAATGTGGACTTATCTTGAAAAGGATACTGTAAATATATAAACAAACAAATTATGGGTAGGAGTTTTGAAAGCCAGCTACAAGCTATCATCTACAACAGTCGCCTAAAACAGTGTCCTATTTTGCTATTGGTGAACATTTTGTCTGGGCCAAGATAATGTCATGATTATAAACAATCTTTTATCTTTAAAACAATGTGTGCTGAATCATGCACAATAAGACCAGGAATGGCAAACAAGGTAAATTTTGATTTCACATGTACAATGTGTGAGTTTCACGGCAAGCATTGGTCCTGGGACGGCTTGTAAGAAAGGGATGTGGGAGTGGGTGGGTTGGTCTGGCACACAACCAAGCTACGTTCATAAGATTTCTGTGTGGTATTTAAAAGTGCTTCGAGCTCCAGCTCGGTCTGCTGTGGGGCGGACCAACATTATGTTACATTTTTTTTAAATAATAATTATGACATTATGACATGTAAAAAAAAAATCCACTTACGTAAAAATACGAGAGACAGTAAAAGCAGACTAATTACAGGGGAAGAGCAGCAATTAAGGGCTTTGCGTGTTCAGGGTGAGGAGAAGGATATTATTTACAGCCAGACCTTGGGAACTATGGTCAAATATTGCCCTCTGTGGTGTAACTGGTGTTGGCTGGAATGTTAGTCTGACAAAAAACACACTAGCAACTGACATCTATCTATCTATCTATCTATCTATCTATCTATCTATCTATCTATCTATCTATCTATCTATCTATCTATCTATCTATCTATCTATCTATCTATCTATCTATCTATCTATCTATCTATCTATCTATCTATCTATCTATCTATCTATCTATCTATCACTGTCTGTATGTACCTACCATCCATCCATTTTATTTTTATTTATAAGTTTATTTGTATAGGGACAGTACAAAAAAAACATGATCCCAGTCAAAACTGGAAAATATGTATTGCACATAGAGAGTATAGCAAGAGCTAACTTGCATCACAGGTCCCTAGGAAGGCTTTTCTAATAAAAAAAATAAATAAAAATACAATAAAAAACCTACGACTCATAGAATAAAAACTACCACAATGTGTCACTTACAGACAATCAAATACCTACCTAAAATTATACATATCAGAAATGAGCTTACAACTCAAGCATAAAACTTTAACATCACAATACACTTTTATGTTACATTACACTCTTACATTACACTTTAATAAAATAAAATAAAACTTTTACTTTTACATTACATTACACTTTTACATACTAAAATTATTACATTTAAATATGCGTGCAGTTCTGGTTTATTTTAAACCACCGTTTTAACTTCAGTGTAAAGGACTTTATTTCAGGTATTACCTTAAACTCATTTGGCAGCAGGTTCCAGAGTTTGGAGCCCTCTACAGAAAAGGCTCTTTGGCCTTGTGTAGTCTTACGAAAATTAATCCTACAATTAATCCATCCATCCATCCATCCATCCATCTATCTATCCATCCATCTATCAATTCATTCAAATGACATTATAACTTACCAGTTCTGACGTGTCAGCTGAGAAATGACTGTCGCAATCGGCTCCTTCGAAATAGATGGTCCAAGTTCCCGGAGAGCGTGGATGAGGGGTCAATCTACAGAAACCTGGAGGAGAACAAGCGGATCAGAACATGTCCACCAAATGTAAAACTTGAAATCAACTGGTCTCTCACTGTCTTCGTCAGACACCTGTAAAAACACACACGCACTCTCTCGAAAAAACAAATACTGATAGGAATGGCAGCAAACAGACTTTTCTACAGGACCTTAACAAACCACATTCCACTGACATTGCGTCAGCCTTAAACAAATAACCGCAACAACCTCTGATTCACCATCCACCTGATACTAATTGTGCGGTGTGCAATTGTACATCAAACGCTCTGAAACTCATTTAGAGTCGCAGCAGTCTGTGTATCATCTGTACCTCTCTGGCAAAGCGGATCTAGGAACTCTTGGAATCCATTGGGAATGTTCCGCACCACATCGCATGAGTAGCCGTCCTCAGGCAGTAGGAAAGGCAGCTGGAGGTCAGGGTCCTCTTCCAGCTGTACTTCCCGCCCATCACTTCGGGCCAGTTCGTCTGCCGTGTTCTCGGCCACAGCCACCACATGATCGATCAGCTCCTGTGGGCATGAAGGGGTCAATGATCATGATGTTACACAAGAACTCTAGCGAAACTTGACGTGCTGCTGTTCTCCGCCATTCAACGATGTGTATCTTTGTAGAGTTTTGGAAAAATACGGTGCGTTTAATTTGGTCTGGGAGAAGTTCCAGATTGGCTAAAATCAATTACAGCACATTTTACAGTATGAGTGTGATATTACCTTTTAGAGTATGAGTGTGACATGAGTGTGAGTTTTCAATCAAACAAAAAGGTCATTCTACGAGAAACCCTGAGGTTGAAGGAAATGAGCAGAGCTACTGTGAAAGTGCAGCGCACCTTTTTCGATTTATCTCAAAAAGGACACATGTCATCAGAGCAGGACTACACAGCCCAAATGAGTCAGTTCACTTACAGGAGGAATGTAGGGTTCATCGGGAGCGCAGTGGTAGTTGCTCAGCAGAGCGTTGAGCTGCAAAGAGTTGAGCTTGAAGCAGGTGTTGTTGATGTTCTGCACGTCTTGCATGGAGTACTTGTCCATGGTGAGGAGGGTCGTTGCCTTGAGAGAAAGAAGGTCAGTTATGATCAAGTTTATTAAGACAGTGGTTTTTAAAACTTTCAGGACAAGTACAACCTACGATCAAACCAGAACATCACCTAGTCACTACCAATGTTCCCTCTATGACAGAATGTAGTCTGTGCATTAGGGTGTTAGATGGACATATCTATATTAAATGTCTATATATTAGAAAAAAAGAAAAAAAAGAAAAGAAATCATAAATATATATATATATATATATATATATATATATATATATATATATAATAATTAAAATAAAAACATTAAAAGATATTTAAATAATAAATAAATAATAATAATCTGTATTTTTAGTATTGTAAATTGTCTCTGCACACCACTAGTGGTACGATAACTACAGTTAGTGGTACAATAACTACAGTTTAAAAAACATTGAGGGCAATACAATCATATTTATATGTTTGCACTAAATTTGCAAAAAACAACAACACTATTTGTCACTTGACAGCAATGTCACATTTAAAAGTATTTTTATGATATCATCATTGAATTAAAATATTTGTACTTGTAAAAAAAGAATCCACTGTCACACTGTAAGAGATTTCAAGTGAACTTTCAAAATCTGGTGACGAAAAACTGTCAAAAACATAATACATACAGTCTACACTTTCTCTTATACATTCTTATATATCTAAAATCTTGACGTTGGGAAGTTGCCATTGTTAATTATCAACTACCCCTATACTGGAACACAAAATATTAGTAAAAGCATGAACGGGCACCATAACCTAAGGTCACATTTTGAAAAATGACACATTATGTTCCTCCATCTTATAAAAACAATCATTATATACACACAACAGACTAAGCCATAAGAAAGCAGCTCAAGTGATTTTAATCCTGTTGTGCATGTACATGCATGTTTTGCTGATGTTGTGGGAGTAAATGTTTCCAAAAGAATAGAAAGAGCTCTTTATGTGGATGTGCCCACAAGAAAAAAAAGGTTAATAAATGGGGCAAATCATGTCTCGATTGTGTTTTAGGATTAGGCTTAGCGGTTGCTCCCAAACTGGGGTATGAGATGTGACAGAGGGGTACACAAACACAATGACGAGTTAGCCGTTCATTTAATTCTACCCTACTTTAAAATAACATTATAACTGAGCGTGTATTTCAAACAGGCAAAATGCAGCATCTGGTGTAAAAGGGAAGATTGTAGTGCCGTATAAGGTCGTATACACAACATCCAATCAAATTACCTCATCTTTTGCGGTCAAAGCTGACTGCATCCACACAAGCACCGTGCATATGATAGGTTATGTGCAGAGTATGCTGCCTTAGCAAATCACGTTACATTACTGCCCTTCACGACAATTAGCACTTACTAGCATGAAGAACAAATATAGACACAGAAAGTGCATAGAGATCGATTCAAGACTCAAACTCTCTTCGATACAGAAATACACCCTGTGTGAGTTCTTCTTGTTTTTAATGTTGATCATATATTACACGAATGCAATTCCCGAAAATCAACACAACTGCAACTGAGACATTGATTTCATACAACAGTTCAACCAACGAAAAGGTAATACTAAGTGATGTACATTTTAAACAGTATTGTCAATATTTTTTGCTCTATTTTGCAACAAAACAATAGTTCCAATGAAAGCCACAGCAGAACTGTCGTGCATCTCCAATGCACAGCAGTGTTTCGTTATTGAACGAAACTGCGGCTTTGAAAAAATTGGGAGAGTCAATGAATACTGTATTCATTGACTCTCCCAATTCAGCCACTGAATAAACACAGAATGAATACAGAATACAGTTCATAAATACAGTCAGCCACTTGCTTCGTTACTGAATGACTCGATGACTCACTCATTAAAACAGTGATTATTAGTTTAATTTGTAAAGTATCACTTTGTTTTTACCATCATTTCATATTTCTCTACTGAACATTTTTATTTAAAAATGGCATTGTAATTGCATTCATCCCATCTCTGAGCGGCATTAAACTGTGTAAATACATCTAGATGCACCACTCTACAAAGTTTGGGAACCACTGGTCTACAGAAATGCAATTTATGAAAATGTTGTCAAATATAGTTTGAAAAAAAATCACTAATAAAAATGGAATATTTGGACCAGATAAAGACAAAATGTGTCTGTAATGGTTAAGGTATGGGTGTAGTAAACATAACTAGTTTAACCTCTAACTTATAATAGCTTAATTAAAAAAATAATAATAATAATAAATGCATAAATAAAAATGCAATTCTACAAAAGGTTTTGATAAGTTTAAGTATAACAGTATATATATATAAATTTGCGTGTTACCTGGACTATGCGGCTGAGGTGACAGTCTGCAGCCAGCTCCAGTCCCTGTTTCTCAGCCCATGCCTCGATATGGCTGAGCTGCTGGCGTAAGATGGCGCCCCAGTAGTGCGAGCACAGGCCCGAGTCGGCCTCCGTCACCAGCTTGTTAAAGAGCCACATATTGATGAAGTGGAAGAGCTGCGAGAACAGCTGGATGGTGAGGGCCGCATTGACTCGGCACCGCCGCAGAAGGGACATGGCGCCCGTCAGCGTGTGCAGAACATCGTCTGTTTCAAAAGGGGAAAGTCAGGGGCTTTTTATGCAGCATAAACAGAAAAGGTACCATCATTCTTGTATTTATTTTATTTGCAATTAAAATGGTCCAATGTTAAGGACCTATCGCTATTAGCTAGGACAGATATTTATTAAATGCATGTTTTGTGTTTTTTTAAAGTATTCCCTATGAACAAATGTTTTTGGGGGTGGTCCCTGATGTGGGTCGTCCCTTAAAATGACCGTCCCTTGTGAAAAGGGTTGGGAAACGGTTTTCTAGAGAACAGGAAGTGTTACTGTGTTACTTAAGATGTTGACATTGTTCTAGTCGAGTGAGCATGTTTGTCTATTTGTCAAAGACATTTTGGTAAAACAGATTCACTTGTCCAAAAAACCCCCCCAAAAAACTACTTAGTCTACAATGACCAAGATAACATAGAAATTAAGACACTGTAAAGTAAAAGAACTGAAATATCACTGGTTTGGGAAGAGCACTTCTGCTGTTTAGTTTCAAAACCACCACTAGGTGGTCCCACAACCATTTCAATTCTCACTCCCAACTAAGACAAAAAAAAAAGTGTCCTTTAAACACAGGTTAAGACCTACCTATCTGCTCATATTCATACATCCCAGGTCAAAAAAAAAGCAACTGTTGTGCATCTGAAAAGGTGAGATTGGGTCCTGCTCACCTATCTTGGGCCTCTGAGGGTTCTGTTCATCAGGATCTTCCAGGAAAGCTGGCATGTAGTTATTCAGATCCGACTGCAGGCAGTGCACCAAGTACCTGCAAGAACACACATTATTTATTGTCCATATCCACCAGCAAGGGCCTAAAGGAACTTCCTGTAGAATCCCACAGTAAATCTGAGACCTGGCCGCTTCACAAACCGCACGGCCCGCACAAAAGCACAGTTGTTTCAGCTGGTCATACCAGTGCTTAACCTGTTAACCTGCAACCCCATTTTTGAAAAATCCCCAGATATGGCATTCCCAAACCGAAACAGATACAGTTCATGAACCCTTTGTACTAAAAGCACAAGTAAGATCTCATTTGAAAGCTGACACCTGGAAGTTTATTGTAAATGTAGAATTAATTATTGTCATAATGAAAAAAAATAGTTATAAATAGCTTCAAAGTTTTGTAAAATTATTATACATTTATTTTTATGAAACATCTTCATGAAAATAAAATTGAAGTTGGCATTGTAGCAATCTAGAAATGCACTGCAGCTAAAGCCACATGTCTGGCCATGTTATATTTAAAATCTGAAGATGATAAGTCTAAAACTCTGTATTTAGTTCAATGTTTTTCAAGATCATGTCATATGACTTTATTTTGATTAGACTGGTGTTTATTGTCATCTTATAAGCATCTATTCAGTCTATTGCCTCTATTGTTTTGTGATGCAAAAACGAGCCCCATTCAGTGTCAGTCTCCCCTGCACATATTCACACCTCTCCAGCCTGTTTATTGCTCTAAATATGCTTTTCTTTTGTCTGCATTATAATCACTAACGACTAGCAATTCACACTGTTTCAATCCCTCATTTCTTTTATAAAAGTTCTCACTTCACAGTGAAACTGTATCAAATGCCCTTTTTGAAAAACGAAACATTTTAGTAAGCATTCTTATTTAGAAAAAAAAATCATAAAAATTACACCGAAGTTAGGTAGCAGGTGCTCAGTACTAGCTAGCATGTTAGCTTAGCACACCATCAATACACGACAATTTATGAGAATAAAACTATGTTTGTGCTCCAAACTTACTTTACAGCGCAAGTCGAGTGTTTTTAATAACTTTCTGTAATCTGATTTGGCTTCAGATAAAAAAATCAGATAGAAAATATATTATTTTATTGTATTCTGCACAATTTGAAAGTCTATCTCGATTAGCATTACATTATACATATAATCTATTATTATGAAAATACCTGACATGACTCGAAGAACACAGGTAAATCAAATATCATTGCAATCATGTTTATTGTCTTCAAAACATCTTTATCTGCACTTTACAGCGATCTCTGATAGCTTTGTTGTGTCAGGACTTCCTGAATGTCACATGATTATGGCTCTTCTTCATGTGATCCATATATGGACTTTACTGTCCAACAGCGCCCCAGACTTCAGTATGAATTGATAATATACAGTAGATCAGAGTATCCAGCGCTCAAAATGATTACATCGACGCATTTGGGTATAAATTCAATAAATATTATTCTTGTCTATAGAAATCTGATGTAAACTTATGAGAATCTATCAATATTTCTCCAAATCTGCACATGTTTGAGCTAAAAGCCCTGAGGGACGTTGTTTTGTCAAGCGCTGTCATGACGATCGCACGGGAGTTTTTTTCTGAATGAGAGCAGCTGACGCTCATAATTCATATTAAAGGTAACGACTCGTTTTTTAATTTCATAACTCCTGACACAAATTAAGACATAACTGTCACTATAAGTTTCTCAGAATACAATAGTGGTCAAATACTGAAACTTGAGTCTTATATCGTTTTAATGATGTATAGTTTGTCAAGTTAATAACATTAAATATGTAGTAACTTTGAACTATTTAAAAAAAAAACGCTTCAGAGCGCCCACGCACTGGTGACGGTTAACAGGTTAAATGAAACGGAGGCCCTCTGACCGCATTGTTTTTGCTGAAAACCGGGCCCAGGACCGTAACTCTGTCTCATAAACCCAAACTACAACTCAGCCAATACAAGCCAGACCCAGACAATTCCTTACATTCAGCACTTCCTGCCACCTGATAATGGTTACAGGAACACAGTATGAACAAGTTAAAATGTATTTTACAAATCACTTTTGTAATTGACCATTGACCAAATACAATTAAATTATGGATTATTGTTTTCATATGACATAGAAATAGTGCTGAAATGGTGTTATGTATAAATAAATTAGAATTTAATATGTTTGCAGCTCAATAGGTTTTTTGACAGAGCTAATATTTTTTTACGCATGAATATGCGTGTGTGCAAGCACTAACTTGAAAGCCATCTGAACCAGGTGAGCGAGAACATCCTGTGCGTCTAGCGTAATGCGACTCAGATCCTTGTCCTGCTTGATGAAGTTCAACAGCTCCGAGGCGTTAGCCATCCAGAAGGCCAGAGCCCCGGCGATGTTCTTCTGTTTCTGTGCAACGACAGATGAACACAGAGATTACACACAGCTAAAAATGAACCAATCCAACATACAAACAAAAAAGAAAAGAGTTACAGCCATGAGAAGCACTGAGTAGCACTCCCAGGATAGACATGTGCCTCTGTCCAACCCTCCCGGCCTCCAACAACCAGTCACCGCGTCCAGACAGAGTTGAAATCATTCAAGTGTTAGAGTTAGCTCAAGCTAGGCAGGACTGAATGGGAAGCTGCGGTGACTGGTTGCTCTGGATCCCACATCCCTGCAACACAGAGCGGGGATACACACGGCCCGGATCCAACCGAACCCCTGCGTATACCCGCACACGTCTATCCCACATAATGACGACGACAGCAAACCCCCCCGCCCCACCATGACCCTACGTCATACTGGCCACAGGACGCACCCATAAGAACAATGACGTTAACCACAGACATGAAGTCAAATGAAAAGGAAATTAAAAGTTTTCAAACAAAGCAAAAGAACATGGGGTAGTCTCTCATCCACACTGAAGTGCAGTAAGCAGAGGTCAAAAATGGAGGATGCCGCAATTAAAATGTTCAGAGTTTGTTTTTTAGTATGACATGGTCCAGGTTGAGTCATAATGAGGGGTTATAAACGATTGCGTCCAGCTGTAGGAGGAGGGATTACTTAGTCGGCTTGGGTTGTTTGCTTTCTGTTATGGGGGGATAAAAGGGGCATGGAAGACGGAGCGAAGCTGCCAGATAAACAGAGAGAGAGACAGGAAGAATGAGACGCCTCCCTAGCAGTGCAAACTCCTACCTGATCACCTTCAGCAATCTCCTGTAGAGATAGTAGGTGTTGGGGGGGGGGGGGGGGGGGGGGGGAGGAGGAGGGGGAGACAGACATCCGACAGGACAGAGAGAGAGACTGTCAACAACAGCCATGGCATGGACAGAATTCACAGGCATGTAAACACATAGACATACAGGCTCACACAGAACAGGTTACAACATCATCTTGCACCCACTGCCGTACGGGACAGTTCTGCCACGTTAGGCTTGATTCTATGTGGTGGGATCCGTCACAGCGTTAGGAACCAATTATCTAGAGCAATTTTACTCGCTTTTATGATTACTGTTGCAGTGTAACGGCGCCTGTCAGTGCAACAGCTTTTCTTTGATGCCAAGGAGAACACTAGCTGGACGGCATGGATAAAAGATCTCAGGAAGGTTACAGAAATGTTTATGTAGATACAGGGGAAAGTGTTTTTATAAAGGTTGCATGAGGTCATTCACAATACTGTACTAAGATATTTTCACAGCTTTAAAGGGGTCATCGGATGCCCATTTTCGACAAGTTGGTATGATTCTTTAGGGTCTTCATGTCGTGGGCAGAGCATGAGCAATATGATGTCATTTGCTCAGAAAATCCAAATGGCTTGATTATTGAGTGTTTAGAATTTTTGAGGATAAAAAAAAAAAAAAAGGAGAGAATGGATTTTTTTCATTGTATGGTGGTTGTGTCCACACACTGCAAAGACACATTTATAAGCAAACACCACATAAAAGTGAATTTTGCATCTGATGACCCCTTTAAGACCAGGCCTTAAAAATGAATCCCTTTTCTTTTTCTGACATTGTTTTTCATCTTCTAAGGTTAAAAATGTGAGGCTTAAGATTTTGGATTTCCCCAAAATACAGAAAACCTTTACATGAATTATGAAACTAATGCTGGTTTTTAAAGAGAGACTGAATCCGTTCATATAAATGATAGTCTGTCTCTCATTTTAGATGCTGAACCACAAATAAGGTCTGGTTATAAGGAAATTGAATATTTATTAAACAACTATATGCATTTGAATATTGCAGTAAGCCTATGAGATAGATAGTTTGAACACCTGGGTGGGCCACTCAAAAAACTGCAGGCACTGACCAAAAAAAGAACATAAACAGAGAGCATGTGGACCTCATTTCTGAACTGTAAAGAGGCATTCACAGTCATTTGTGGTGACCAAATGATGAAAGTGAACATTGGCAATGCAATGAGTGCATGTGCAGCCGAGAAAAGTTGAACTTTTTGACTTATGTTACTGTGAACGATTTCACTATTCTGTAGAATTTGTCTCATTCAGTCTTGTTCATGATATGATGTATTATGCACTGCTGATAGATACACCACTGTTCAAAAGTTTGGAGTCTGTAAGATTATCTTTTTAATTGATTTAATATTTTTATTCAGCAAGGATGTATTAAATTGATCAAAAGTGACAGTAAAAGTTACAAAAAAATCAAATAGATGCTGTTCGATTAACTTTCTATTTATCAAAGAATCCTGAAAAAAATGTATCCGTTTCCACAAAAATATTAAGCAGCACAACGGTTTTCAACATTAAGAATAATAAGAAATGTTTCTCGCTGCTGTAAATACGGCTCATGAATCAGGTAAAACAAGGCACAGAGATATAAACACACACACACAGACATTCACATACAAACAGACACAGGGGAAACACTGAGTGCAGTAGTTTAAGCACTGTTTGCTGAGGCAATGACCTGAATCGATGAAAGCAGAGTGAAACGAGCTTTAACGCTAAAACTACAAAAGCATGTATAATGCAACTCCACAGACAGATCTCTACATCAGAGCTACAGCGACATGTCAAAGTATTAATGTTAAAGTTGTAATATAATAAAGTTACACACAACTCCCATTGTAAAAAATAAGGTATCAGAAGATAATTCTAGTAAAAATTGCAGACACCCACCTGGATAACTCCTTCCATCATGCTCACCATCTTGTTGACAATGGCGATGACCTTGTGCGTGCGCTCGGACGGGCTGATGTCGGGCCGGTATTGGCTGGACATGACGTAACGGCAGGTCATGTACAGCACGTAAGTGGGAGACAGCTTGAAGTGCACCGTTGAGCTGTTGGTGTAGTTAATGATGGCGGACAAAAAGGCATCTTCGGCTATGGGGGGTAATGATGGGATAAAGGAAACAAACAGAGTATTAATTGGGATGGACCAAGAAGGAGAGAGCTAGATTATAGCATGCCCATTCATTTAAATCATCTTTTTTTTTGCCAGTCACCTGAGCCGTAAATGCCATGTTACTGATTACGCTATATTATAACTTGCAGTGAAAAGCATGTGGAAAAATCAACTGTAATATTTTTATAAATACATTTAATTTTGCTAAGTGTATGTTGCGTGCAAAATGTTATAAGGATCCTGCTTTTAGTTAGCCCATAACATAACTTATGATAACACATAACATACATATAACAAATAATAACACATTACATATAACATAACATGACACATAACACATCACATTACATAAAACATAACACAACACAACAATTAAACCATAACATATAACATAATACATATAACAGAACGTTTTAAACTCAGGTCTTTGTGATCTTATTTTGAGATGCTTTCAACTAAATAAATATGAAAATTGGAATGTATGAATGCAAACAAAACATATAGTGGGTGATTATTTACTTTTACATTATTATATTTTTTACATTATATTTTGTGCATAGTAGAAGAACATCTCTGTCTCCTAGCATAACACTCACTCCTGCCACCTAGTAGCATGGATGGACAGGTATATATTATTATTTTTTATGGACAGAATGATTTTTCCACAGAAAAAAAAATGATATATTAAAATATAAATGATCTTGAACTGACTGAACACTGATAGAAGTTTTTTTTTAGCAGTCATCAATACTTTCCATCCATTGATCTATGATGCAGCTAACCATTAGTGATTTCTATAATTAGCTTTCTGATTTGCTCTGTAATCAGCACAGCCAATGAAAGCACAGCTATACTGTGCCTGCAACACCCAGGAAAAGCTAATGGCAAAACAACAAAAAGCCGCCACACACCAGACAAAACACATGATCCATGACCCAGTTAAGGTCAGAAGGCACAAACAAAGGAAAACAGCACAAATCAATTTGTAAATGAATGTGGTACTCACAGTTTTCCCTGAACTCAATGCTGGCCGGCAGTGTGAGCTCTGGGCCGTCCTGGGACCTGCAGGGAAAGAACTGTTGCTCGATGAACCAGTTAAGATAGGACAGATTGACACCACTGTCTATAGACGCCCACCGCTCCAGAGACCCCGCTCCTGTCCTGCCATACAACATCCTGTCACAGATGTCAAACTGTGCTGTGCGTGTGTGAATGTGTGTTCTCATCTCCACTGGATTATTGATGATGAGACTGAAGCCAGGTGAGCGGCGGGCTCAGGTGTCTCAGGTGCAGACAGAGAGACAGGGTTAGGTTACATATAGAGACCCGGCACCGACTCCATAGAAACCCTCACTGACTGAAAGCTGACATGCACAAAACGTGCTGTTACTGAACAGAGAATGCAACTGACATGGCACTGTTTTCTGTGTCATACACGAAATCTGATTTCATCATATTTTCTGCGCAACTGCAGAGGAAAATCAGCAGAATTCTGAATGTATTTAAAGCAACATTACATCAAAATCCCCCCATAAAATGGCAATGGCCTTATTTTGCATAATTTAACAATAGAATAATAATGAATTATGCAAAAGAGGGCTAGCAAGATTTACTAAAAGTAATTATAATTAATAACAAAATAATGTGTATTAATAAAACAATATTTTAATATTATTAATTGTACTATTAATAAAATAATAATAATGGTTATTATAAATATTATTACTTTCTGAATAAATGTCCCTGGACTTATTTTGTATAATTCATAGTTATTTGCAAAATTATTTGAATTATTTCTTCATTATTTCCTTACTTACACAACAAGATGATATTACTTTCATCTAAATATTTCAGAAAAAAGTACTTGAGTGTAAGTGATCAGGACGTGGTAGTAATTTTCAAAAATTTGCAATGTTTTTTTTTTATAAATATAATTAGGATACAACATTTACCATACACATGACACAAAGGACAAAAAATATATAAAACTTATTTATTTTAGTCTGTTACAAAATTCTGATCCATTTTAACTTTTACAACAACCTATGGACAATTTTTTGTTCGGACTTGGAAAAGGGGGATTATTGAGTGTGGTGCACAGCCTTACCCAGTCTTCACAAATCTGAAATAATAATAATATTAATAATATATTTTTCAAAATTGTTAGGCTATTAGATAACTAGCTAAGCTAGGCTAGTGGTGTACTATTAAGCTTTAATAACATGACCACTTTGGGTGATATGACCAAAATCTTATAAGCAACCCACAGCAAAACAAATATTCTTTTTAGTACTATCAAGCATATCATACTTTTTATTTGGTCATTCATCCATGTTTCTTAATCGCTTCGCCCTGTCCTTTGAACTCATGTGAGACAGCAGGTGGGGAATGTTCGCTTTCGCTTTGTTTCACACAGACCACTCACTGACATAACGTGCGCGACATCTGTATCATCGTGAAAATAATGCATTGCAACTTAAATTTAAATTAGGGATAGTTCAATTAGATGATAAGATAAGAACGGCCAAGTTCTTACCTTCCATCATGCTTGTTAAAGTCCTGCTGTTCTCCTCTGATCATGGGCTTCACCAGGCCTCTTTCACTGTTGTTTCCAGGACGTTCCATCTCCAGCTTCCCTGAACTCTGAAACAACCAAACATCCCATACGAGATGCATCACACCACACACAAATACATGCACAGAGATCAAAATATGAAGCAGGCAGATGTGATACCTTGCTTGTAGGGAGACCAGAGCCACTATGAATGTCCCCGTGAAGGTCAAAGGTCGTCTCTGCGACGCTTCTGGGATAGAGAAAGACAGACACAAAAAGAAGGGGGCGGGGGGTGAGTTAAAAGGAAAAAGCAATAATTTCAGCAGATGTCATGAAAGTAAACACTGTCCGTGGCCAAACAAACAGACCTGCACACGCTCTAAAACACACAATTACATTAAACCTGAGCTGAATGGAAAGTCAAACAACAGCAGCGGCCCACAGCCTCACGAACACCCGGATACATGAGAGTGTGTGCAAGTGTGTGTGTGTGTGTGAGCTCTGAAGACAATCAATAACACGCCAACATTCTTACCAGGCTAAATGAATGAGCAGAAATCCCACAGACTAACGATACACCCACACAGTGTTTGAATGAAAATTATACAAACGAAAAGTACCGTAAAACAAGATTACAAGGCAGCAAACTGCTACCGTGTTCAACAGCTGTCAAACAGCTGTATGCAGCTCTCAGCTTTCAGATAGACATAGTATATCCAGGTATCATCTATACTGCAGCTTGGGTGTGGGCACTTCAAAAAGCTGCTTTATATATCAAATAACCATGTGGTAATGTCCCTTTTTTAATAATCCAGGGAATTAAATATTTTACAAATTAAAGATAAAGTACTTTTTTTGGAACTTGATGGATGCAAACCAAAAGATACGATTATTCTGATAATATATTAAGCCTGGCATTAGTGCGAAAACAGCTTCACATTATGTAACTCCAAACAGTACAAGTAGTATTTTAAAATGGATAGTTCTCATTCAGATCTCTGATATTTGAGAGCAGAACTGATTTTGATCAGAAATTGATCTACTGGTGTATTAATAATAGTCAAGCAAAAATGCTCAAAGACAACCTAAAGTTGCAATGTGCAATGCTGTTTACAATACACAACATGAAGCAGATTTACAAAAAGAGATTTTTTTAAAGAAACTAATACTTTTAATCAGCAAGGATGCATTAAAATGATCAAAAGTGACAGTAAAGAAATGTATGTTGTCACAAAAGATTTCTTTTTCAAATAAATGCTCTTCTTTTGAAAAATGCCACATTTTCCACAACTGTTTTCAACATTGATAAGCATAGTAGAACGATTTCTGAAGGATCATGTGACACTGAAGACTAGAGGAATGATGCTGATAATTCAGCTTTGCATCACAGGAATAAATTACATTTTAAAAGGTTTACAAATATCATAAATTGTTATTTAAATGTTTTATTTTAAACTCTAACAAAACTTGACAATACTGTTTTTACTGTATTTTTGGTCAATTAAATACAGAACTGGTGGGCATAGGAGACTTCTATCAAAAACATTTGAAAAAAATCTTATCATCCCCGAAAATTTCTTTGCATTAACCTGCAGTAAATTTTTGTACATATGTGTACAGCACATAATCAGAAAAATCAGATACTACAAGGACTGAGCCCATGTCTGATCCTTGCCATCAGCAAGCTTCCCTGTCCTGGAATGAGCACCGCTGTAATCCAGCGGAACATCAGGACATCAGATTAGAGATTTCCGCTTACTGCCACAAACACGTTTGCTAAGAGATGACATGTTTTCACATCAAATTAATGCAGGAAATGAACCTAATTGAACCTAGACATTACGAATGAATGACCTGAAATGACCACAGATTTAATTACAGCACATTCACATACTTGCATGCCAACAGGATCTGCATGGAATCTACATGCTCACACAAACAGCTCAAAACACAAAATTACTTTGTAGAGTTGCAGGGAAAAAAACTCAGTAAGTCAACATAAGAAACAGGAATTACAACACGGGGCAGAGCTCACATGTTCTAACAGACAGTCATAATCTAATAATAAACTATTACTAATGAGGTGGGCTGGGAAAATTGGTGTGTTATGCAATTAATGTATAATCTTTTTTTCCCATTTCTTGAGGCTGCATTTTAATTCACAAGAATTCATATATAATTTTTAGTGCTGTCAAAACGATTAATCGCGGTTAATCGGATCTAACATAAGTTATATATATTATATGTGTGTGCGCGTGTCTGTATATATTCGTATACACATTTATATATGCAGTATATGTATAAATATGTGTGTGCGTGTGTTTGTGTGTATAAACCGTATACACAGACATTTATATAATATATAAATATAATAATATATATACACGCATATATATTTGGTAAACAAAAACTTATGTTAGATGTGATAAATCGATTTGACAGGACTAATAATTATACACAGGTATAAAAAGCCTTGAAGTAAATTGTTTGAAATTTTTTACAAATTACAAAAAAATCCCCAAACTTTTGAATGGTAGGGTATTTTTTATAAAATATATTATTAACTAAATATGTTGTAGTCGATGTATGCTTTTTCCTTGTGAGATTTAGTTTTTCTATGCATTTTTTGCATAGTAAAATAAAACCTGTAGCTGTAGTTTGCCTTTTTTGCCAAATAATTTTGTCATGTACATTTTTTTTTAGTTCTTTCCTCATATTTAAAAATAATAACAATAAAATATGTTCCTCATATTTTGATGATTTAACTTGTAGGATCATTAAAAACAAATATCCCCTCGGGACATCACCTTTGATAGAGTAGGTTTTATTTAACTAATATACAAGTATATATAGATATATATAGATAGATATAGATATAGTGAATCTTTAGATACACGCATTGAGTTTAAGAGTTAAAAGAACGCTAATATCTAAATTAGCATTTGTCATTAGATAATACCAAAACTGTAAAAAAAAAAAAAATCCTAATAAAGCCTGCTTATACTTAAATCAAAGTTTGTGAGTAATAAACAATACAACAAATCTTCATGGTCACCTGATCACTCAAGTGTACAACTCGTGTAAAACATGGATGTACTCACCAGGACAGCTCTCCACTCCTCTCTTCCCTGTCTGATATGTTTTACAGTGAAGCGTGTGTGTGTGTGTGTGTGTGTGTGTGTCACTACTCTCTCCGCCCTGTCTCAAACACACTTCGCCAGCGTTTCTCTCTGAAATGACACTGGGACACACCCCTCTCCAACCCACGCTGATCAGATTATAGAGTCTCTCTCCGCCTGTGGCCGACATAACCTTCTGCTCACCCTCTCCCTGTCACTCCTCCAGCCTCTTTTCCAACATTTCTCACAGTAAAGGCTGCATTTAAGACTAGAAATCTGAGAGGACAGTCACTGCAGAAGACACCATGAAACTCCTGTTGCCATGGCAGCAGAGCATCCCATAACACAACGCGCACTGGTCATTCAGAGTGACGGCAGACACACATATAAACGTCATAAACAGAGAACAAACAAACGAGAATGTGCAAGAAAGACACTTAACCATCTAAATACTGCCATCTAATGGCTCCACAAGTGCAAACCATCTCATGAAGAACAGTGACATACTAGTACACGTCTGTAGCATTTTGAAGTCAACTTTAACAAAAACAGTCATAATATATAGGTGCTATCATTATATAACGAAAAACATTCCCTGTTTTTCCTAACTCTATTTTGTGGCTCTTTTATTTTTTAATGAGTAGCTTGTTTGTAGTTTAACTACTTTAAATAAGTAGCTAGGCAAGCAACAAAAGAAGCTTCCTCAGTGCAGTGTCTAATGTTACACAGAACAACAGATGGTTCATTGTGCAATACAGCTACAGCTGGTCAACAAAAGATCCGTTGCTATCGTCAAAACATTTAAACTATATTAACACCTAGTAATATATTAAAAGTTGGATATATAGTACATACATACTGCATGCATACAGTATACTCTCTCTCTATATATATACACACACACACCAGTGTTTCCCCTACCATTGTTTTGGGGGGGCGCCCCGCCCCCCCAAAACGACCCCCCCGCCCCCCCTAAAATGCTGACGAAATCCAGTCATAAAAAAAGAATTTAGTGTATAACGCGGAATTTCACGGAATTTGTAAATTTGAGGAAAAAATAGAAAGCAGTTCAGTACCTTTGAAATCAAATCGCGATGTAGACTAGTGTGTGTGAATATTAAAACACAAAGACTATTTAAATACGAATCCTGCATGTTCTGTGTGAATGAATGGTGCCACCGACGCGCAGTTTCATTTACCACACACACACACACACACTGAAGCACGTGTGACGCTTGCGCTGTTTTTTGGCCTATATGAAGACACAAATGCATGAACTTCCTCTCCCGGCTCTAGATCCACTCTGAAAGTCACTTCGTGATCATTTCACCGCTTCATTTGAGAAAAACTATCATCATGACATAAACCGTAGACTGTGTAAACACACAGAAACTCAAAAGGTCTTCACGGCAACCCGTCAAAATAAAAGTTCGGTTTAACTTGACAGAAATATATTACTGTTGTACATTAGAATTTAGATATGTCCCAATGTAATAATACACGAACACTAATCCAAATAAATTATTATCAAAACTGAAATTTTTAAGGAATAATCCATGATTTAATTTAAACAGTAAAGCTCATTGTGCAGCAAGTTATTTGACAAAAAGTTTATTTAATTTCATTTGATTAAAATTGATGATAAATGATACAATTTGTGTTTTATGTCTTCATTTTATTACCAGAAAAAACACAACACAGAATTAGTGTGACATTTTTTTCATATATTTAAAAAAAAAGTATTGTTTAATGATTCATAATACATGATTTCAATTAATTAGACATGCTTTTTGATTGCAAAAAATTACACCACGTATCCATAACACGCCCGCTCCGCAACACTAGCAGTCCCCCCCCCCCCTTAAAAAAATCCTAGGGGAAACACTGCACACATATATATATATATATATAGCATATCTCAAAGACAAAATCTGAACTATATTATCCCTCAGCTCTAATCTGCTAAATGTAATTAAGTCATGAATATATTAAGACATAAACATGAACATGTTTTTATTGTAAAGCTGCTTTGAAAAGATGTGTATTCTGAAAAGCACTACATAAATAAATATGTAATAAATAAGGTCTACGTGGTTTCTGTTAAAATGAAAATGGCTCACCCTGATTTGTGTCTTCCCTTCATCATGAGCCCGGGGTCTCTCTTGGACATGCTGTGGTCGTAGCTGGGGTCTACGAATTTGAAAACGTGAGTGGCCCCGAACTGGACAGTCACACCGCTGCGCAGAACCGTAGTGTCCGAGATCCGCTGTCCATCTACAAACGTCTCGGCGTCCAAACTGACAGGGGTCACGGTCACCAAGCCGTCGGCATGCATCAGGTCACAGTGGTGAGGCAGAATCCCAGGCCCAGCCAGCTGCAGTGTGGGAAAATCAGGGAAGTTATAGGTCTATGGATGTGTCTTTAAACGTTTCTCCCCATTTCATTGTACTACGCTGCAGCTCCAAAGTTGCCAAGCGTTTTCCTTACCTGGATGTTTCCCTCTTCACTCCGATCAGATCCGACTTCAGTGACGCTGTGCTGTAGTCGGTAGAGTTTGGGTTTATCCCTGGAGTCTGACCCATCTGCAGAGCAGCCACAGAGCAGTGAGACACACACATTTGCATTTTCTGCATTTTACTCAATTAAAAACACAGCATGTGCACGTTGGCACGTAAGTCACTTCTGTGCTTACGGCCATGTAAAAGATATGCAAAACGACATGTTTCCAAATTCGTCAAGTCAATGGGTTAACTAAACTACTGTATAATTAGTTTTCACCCCTGAATGTAAAGGCGCAACTCCCCCGAGAGGGTGTTCCAGGGTTGTACAGTATGCTAATTAAAGCACTGCCTCTAAAAATACACTACTGTACAAGTTTGAGGACACGAAGATTTTTTAAAACAAATTAATACTTTTATTCAGCAAGAACACATTAAATGGATAAAAAGTGACTTTAAATTATAAATGTATTTACTGTTACAAAAATGTTTTTGTCTATTCTGTCTATTCATCAAAGAATCCTGAAAAAAATGTCAGTTTCCACAAAAATATTAAGCCGGACAACTGTTTTCAACGTTGATAGTAGTAAGAAATGTATCTTGAGCAGCAAATCAGCATATTAGAATGATTTCTGAAGGATCATGTGACATTGAAGACTGGAGTAAAGCTGAAAATTCAGATTTGCATTACAGGAATAAATTGCATTTTAAAGTATATTAAAACAGAAACCAGTTAATGTAATAATATTTCACAAATAAAATGTAGCCTTGGTGAGCAGAAGAGCCATGAAAATAAATCTTAGACATCAAACTTTTGAATGGTACTGTATATAAATGCTAACCTCACTAATCAACTAGTTGTTTCTTGATTGACTAGTCAACCCTCATGACACATCCTTACTAATAATTGTCAAGTACATTTTATGAATACTATGCAAAAACAATTACTTTTTTATTTATCTGAAATTGGAACTTGATCAAACAGGAAATCCAGTGTTGTAAATGATGATGGAATGGTTATGGTTATGGTTCTATTTTAAATCTTAGATTAGTGAGATGATTGGCAATTAGGAGTTATAAGCAAAATGCAAAGCACAAACAGTAAAAGAGGGAAATAAGATTTAAAAACATCATGTGTTTTTTATGTTTTGTGGGGGTTTTTAATAGCCAATAACCCGACACAGCCTACATATGTGTAGGTTACGTCAGGTGAAAAGTATTTAGAGTAATTTTAGAGACATTTTGTTGAAAAATTAAAAAGACAGTTTTTTCTTTATAGCATGCACTAATGAATCGTGCACAATAAAACCAGGAACATACAACAACAAAATGTAACCGGGTCATTTTGGCTTTTAGGTAAGGAATCTCTAACCATGAATACATGGTAAAAATATATATATTGTACACGCTAATACTTTTTTGTTTGAAAACGCACATTTGGCCTTCCATCCACACTGATACAATGTTTTTTTTTTGTCCTGTGAAAACTGAGCTTTTTGTGGATAAATTTGAAAATGGTGTTTTCGCGAAAACGGATTGTGACTGTGAAAACAGGGATTTGAAAACGATGACGCATGTTTAGTCATGTGACGCACATTAAACCGAAAAGTATGTATGTTTATACTGCTATCATGCCTGTTATGTGCTATTCACTTTCACACTGTTGCTAAAGATATGTTACTTTGTAAACTCTTCATAATCACAGTACTTCTAAGATGGCAGAAAATTTACTTACAATTGCTGTCCTGCGACAAAACATGAAAGCAGTTGCGTTTTAGACCAAACATATAGCGGTGACTGAGTGCGAACTGGATGCATGAGTGAATGGTGAGATATTTAGCTAAATAAAATGATCCTGCCAGAAGAACAGCATGAAAACTTTATCATGTCTGCTCCGTCTGTATCATCTCAGTGAGCTTTTGAGGTTTTACGCATGCACACTAGGTGTGGCTGAGAAACTTTTGGAAAATGCTAGTGTGGACGGAGAGAATTTTGAAACGAAAATGCTGATTTAAAATGTATCCAGATTAATTTTGACATAGCCTTAGCAATTATGCAAGAATCTGAGTGAGCAAAGCTGGGAACTTTCTACCAATACAAGTAACAATGTGCTGTAAAACTAAATGCTTTACCCGAAAATACCACATCCGTCTTCTCTAGTGCCAACAATCAGACCACATTACTGCACACATTTCTCTTTCAGAGTGTGTGAGAGAGAGAGGTAGAGCTAGGGGAGGGGTGGAGGTGCAGGCAAGTTTGTGTTACCTTCATGATGGCGGTAGTAGTAGGCATAGTGACTCCCTCGCCCTAGGATGGGACACATGCACAGGAGCCAGGAGCAGACAGAACGGCGGGACACACGCCAACAACGCGCCAAAGAGAGAGACAGAGAGAGGAAAAGCCAAGGAGTACCAAACGCAGCAAGAAAGAGAAAAAGCGCCATAAGCAAGTGGTCAGTCTGTCTGCTGACACAAACTCAAGAGATGAGTAAATATGTCAATCAATTTCCAAGCCCCAAAATTTGTTTCCAGAACCCTCATGACCACTTCTAGACCGTATCTACACCAAAATTTGGATGATGAACAGCACAGCTACTCCAGCTATCACCCATATATATGGGAGATAGCTGGAGTAGTTGTGTCCTTTGGATTTCTGAGTAGCAGAAATCCATTGCCATAATTTTATATTACATGGGCTATATAGCCCATGTAAAATAAAATGATGGCAATGGATTTCTGTTTTAATGCTTTCATTGTAGGCATCCTTGAGTTTTTGCAGTCGCAATGAGAAATCAGTCGCTTCCAGTGTAGAGACGGTGTCATTACACATCAGGAGAGTTTCTGCTCAACTCTTTGCAGTTAAAAAGCATTGGTTATAAACTCAGTGGGAGGGTTAGTTGCGGGTCATAGCAGGGGGAACAGTATGCAAGCAGCAGTTAGACTGAGAGACAGCGTTAGTGAGGTTTAGGTCTAGATGATGCGAATTTCCAACTCTAAAAAAAAAACCATCAACTCAACTGAAACTAAGGTGTATTTTAAGGGTTCTCGCTAGCTGACTATACAGCGGTCCAGTGACTAAACTCAATTGTTGGCCACAGCTCTACTCATGCGTGAATGTCAGTGGGCAATTGGTGGGCCACTCTTCATAGCTGTCACATCAGTGCAACTGAAACTCTAGCGCAGGCTTAAATCAGCATGACTGATCTATGAACAGCTCTGCTACCATTCTATGATACACACAAGTCTCTGTTTCTGCTCTAATTTTCCTTATAAATGGATGTGATGTCATTCTGTATGTTTGTGTGTGTGTCACCTGGGCTCAGTTCAACCAGGTAGGGCAGTTTCTCCGGAGGAATGGATCCCTGCTGCCCCATCCTGGTGTCAGGCTTACGTCCTTTCCTTGGAACGTAGTCTGGAGGACGCTTTTTCAGCTGGAATACTAAGGCCTCTGTAAAATGGACAGTTTTGATGTAATAGCACATTAAAGTCAACAGGTGGTGGTATAAGCTGGTGTAAATGAGAGGCTTTTTATTATCTAACTCCTTTAAATGCAATTTTAGCAATTTAAGCATGCAAGAATGCATAACTAACATAGTGTATCTACATTCCAAAATTTGTGAGAAAATGACAGCAGAATAAGTAATGGTATGTTTTGCTGACCTTTATCACTGGTCCAGTCTCTGAGGATCTGCAGAGGGCAATCGGTGTCATCTAGGATGGTCTCCTTCACTTGTTTATCATTTGCATGAATCACCTGCACAAAGTGAACATGCACACACTTTAAGGGCCAAATTTATTAAACAGGGCAAAATAGCATGAGAGCACAATCCCATAAAAGCACAGATGGGAGTGGAAAGTTCTGCGCGTGATCAGTGGTTAAAGTGGGATTTGGCAGGTGGGGGAACCCTTAAATTCTGTAGGTGCAACAGGGAAAAATGGCTCACCATGGGCCAACCTATTGAGTATCGTGGTATAGCAATACTTTTTGGTATAATTATCATCCACAGCTCCACCCACAGACATTAAAATTTGAGGTACTCAGGGGGGTTCGGGGGCATGCTCCCCCGAGAAAATTTTGATTTCTCTGACCTACAAATGTGCAATTTAAGACTTTTGAAGGCCCAAAAAATGGATAATAAATAGCTTTAAAACCATGTCATTAGATTATTTTGTCAATACCTTCTCTCTCCTCATACATCTTTCTTTTTCTCTCAGTCTCCTTATCCTGGCCTATTTCTTCCCCTCCTAAAGCTGAAATTTGACTGATAGTCTTTTCATTTTTGTCTGTGTCAAGAAAGTAAACATAGGCTTAACTGATATTTATGTGTTTTATGAATCATTTTCTTAAACAAGTTAATTATACTCAAGGCTACCAGGTCAGTATTGCCAATAGGAACCTTCTACACGCTTTGGAATTTGAAAAGTAATTTTAAATAATACAAATTATAGGCTACGTTTAACGCAGTTGATGGAATTGGCAGACGTTCCCTCATCATGCGCTGTGCAAACGCGTCAAAGCATTCTCAGGTATAAATATGCAGCATTAATGCACGTAGGTGATTTTGAAAGATTTTGTCGATATACAATGGTTACATAATGTTAAAACTAATCCTGCTATTGATATCTTTATAAGACCCTAGAACAGTGGCTAGGGAAAACAAATGTCAGGCGAAATATATCGAACCTAAAACTAACTTTACCGCGCTCAACCACCGTGAGTGCATTTCACGCATTTGTAATCGCTCGCGTTCAGCAGGGAGGAAGGGAGGTTGGTCAGTCGGTCGGCCCAGCTCGGGACAAAGCGAGATTCGTTGAGATTAATGAATCTATTTATTTATTTATTTGTTAATTTATCTGAGGTGCCGGAACGCAGTGCCGGAACGTTCCGGCCCACTTTAACCCCTGCGCGTGATCTACTGACGACACACAAATTAAAGAACACAGACGCATCCGGATAATGACCAACGCAATCTACCAAGAGCAGCGCAAATTAGCATCTGGTTTAAAGACATGCTTTTTTTAGGGTGGTAAATAATGGTGCAAATATTCGTAAAATGACTAGCGCAAACCTTAGTAAATCACCTTGCATGATCATTTAAATGAACATGAAACTCCTACAAACGCACATGCAATAAGGTCAGCCACAAAAATAACACTGTGTCCAAGCCTTTTCAGCTCTAATTTTTCACTGTGTCTCTTTAGTAAATCATGACTAGTTTTTTAATACCAAAAGGGGGGTTGCACCAGTGCATGCTGTTTGTAAATCTGGCCCTAAGAGATTAAAAATACAATTTTGTTGCCCAGAGAACTAGTAAAGTTCAGAGAATTTGGCAAAGCACAGTAATATTTCAGTTTGCACTCCAGGCAGGCAGTAAACACCTGTTTTAGTGACAGATACACACTCCCTGCCACGATTTAACAGCAGCTTTCTGGACAAGCCGTGTATGTAATTAAAATTGGCCAGAGTGATGGGATAAGATATCACAATGGCACACTTCTCTCAGAAACTCTCAATGTGATTGGCTGAGATGGCGGCTGAAAAGAGCTGTGACCAAGGGCGCAGACAGCCCAAGGTTGACACTTTTGTATCAGCGATGTTTGTCATGTGTTGACAGCAGAGATTAGACCGGCCACTTCAAGCTCTTCCTGCTCTCCTCCTCTACACTTCCTCCTCATCCCCACGTATATATCTCTCGCACCATACAGCACTAAACACGTGCAGGCGGGGCACTTTAGAACTGCACAATTCAATTACTCTCAGCTGAAGAGGTGAAGCAGATGCCAGCTCCTGGCTTTAATCTGGAAGATAAATCATGCAGTGGCCTGATGAAATATGCGTGATGAAATATGCTGGATTTGATCACTGGAAGAGGAGGGGATCCACAGAGAAAGACGGACATGGAAGGGATGTTGAATCTGATTAATAACTCAGACTCACATGGTGTGTGCAACCAGAGAATTATGAAGAAAGTTCCAAAGATTTCAACAAAAGGTCCATCATTAATACAATTCTACATATGCCTTACATGCTCATTAACTGCATATTTTGGCTTAACTCTCAGCTGTTTTATTAAGGAATTGTTTTTATTTATTAAAAATGTATTAATAAATAGTTAATTTATTAATTTATCTATTAAAATATGCATGTTTTATTTTATTATTAATTCTAAACATATTTTTACTTTAAAGGTGACCTATAATTCAAAATTGAATTTACCTTGGTATAGTCAAATAACAAGAGTTCAGTGCATGGACATGACATAGAGTGAATCTCAAACTGGACTGTTTTCGCGTTCTCATTTAATTCACGTTTATGAAAAACACCCCTGAAAAACGGTCGGTTCTCCACACAATACCGACTGTGACGCAATAGTCGGGATCATTAATATGTACGCCTCCAAATATTTGCATAATACCAGGCGGAACTGCGCAGCCGAAGCATGGCAGTTGCTCAGTGTGGATGTACACATGAACACAAAAGTATTTTTTAGTTCCTTCATCTGAGCCTCTGAAGAAACAATGGGTTAATTTTATTTTCTCTGGAAATTTCCAAACATTTCACCGAGTGTTTCCTCAATTTGGGCCAATACAGAGCTGGCCTCGGATCGAGCTACCAAGCAACACTTTCTGATGTGTAATTGTTCAAGTTCAGACAGGTAATCTTTCTCTCAAAATCGTTCAATACTGTTTATGCATCAGTAAGTCAAGCCAGTGACTAAAATATCAGCTTCACATCGTTTCTTTTAGTAGGATGAAAATAATCGTATTTAAATTGTGAACAAATTATATACAGAAAGCGATCAAAGAACAATCTTTCCACACAGCGCGAGTTTATCTGGACACTTGCCAAACTCGTTATGAAATCAATGACGCACGTTACTGCACAACGAAGCTCTTACTGTATTTACATCATCGTGTTTGCATTGGTGAAAGCAGAGAGAGTGCAGAAACTGCTTTGCAATGATAAGATCTTCATTCTCGCGATCAACACACTGTCATCTGCTCAATGCTCATCACGGCAACATTTTATGTGATGGGAATAGATCTAAATACTTTTAAAAACATCTCACGATTCGTTAATCTCGATAGCTGTTATAGTAAAACGTATAATAGCAGTAGTAAAAGTATTCGGGAGAGAGTTTCACATGTAATGCGTACTAGCTATTTCATATGCAAGCATGTCAGCCAATCACAGCAGTGGCCGCGGTTACACTGAATCCCACAGCAGACACGCCCCTTCAAACAGAGTGTTCAAATCAGAAGCTAAAAGCAGGCTAGGAAAAATGCCATTTATTTCTAAATTATGAATATTTTTTATCTAAAAAACATACTAACATTATAAGGGTAACCCAGGAAACATTATAAAATAATAATAAAAAAAACATTCTAGGGCACCTTTAAAACGTTCAGCGCTCACATTTATTTAAGTGAATCATATCCTTTTTATGTTTAATAATCACATTAGGCGGTATTGTGGTTCTTGTTTTCCCATCCTCGGATTTAAGCCCTCTTATAACCATAATTAAAGGTTCTCTAAGCAATGTCGGGTGACGTCACTTCTTGTTGACGTTTAAAGTATTGTCAAACAAAACGGAGGCTAGCTAGACCCTCCCTCCTCCTCATCCGCGCACTAACCCCCCAAACCCCGCCCCCAAGTCCTTCTTGCGCTCGGAATCAACAAATCTCCTGGTGGTCCCGCGCACGTACAGGAAATTGAGAGGGGACCGCGCCTTTACAGCGGCTGCCCCCAGGTTGTGGAATTGTTTACCCCGTTATATTAGGGAATGTTCCTCTATTATTGAGTTTAAAGGTCATTTAAAAACTTACTTTTTCACTTTGGCATTTGATTGTCCATGAGTATGTGCTGGTTTAATAGGTTTTTTATTTTATTTTTATTTTTTTTGACGCCACGGCCGCTTAGATGTTGAGGTGTCCATGGCAATGCGTAGAATTTAACTGTGATTTTATGATTGTTATTTTATCTTATGTACAGCACTGTGGTCAACTCTTGTTGTATTATTATGTGCTCTATAAATAGATTTGAACCTTGAACCTTGAACCTTGTCGGTGATTGGCTGGAACTGTTTGTCATGTTTCGTGGAGCGGGTTAGCCCAGTTTGTTTTTGTTGCTGTTTGTGGAGCCTGGGCTGTCTACAGAGATCGCGTTTCTTTACAGTGTGTTCAGGGGACAGGCAGCCAGTGGTTAGTGAGGAGATATTTGCTGTATGTGACAAAAAAATGTTTTGGCCTAAAAAACGCGTGACATCGCTTAGAGCACCTTTAAGACTTTTGTTGCACCATTTAAGATATTTAAGACTTGACCTTAAATTTGATACAACTGAAACAGACTTTAAGGACCTGCAGGGACCATTTAAATAAATTAACACATAAATACAAGTGAATTTAGGCATCACAACATTATAACAGTATAGTATGAAAAATGGATATACATTTGAGATTTGTTAAAGATTACATTTAACAGTGTTATTTACATTCATACATTTAGCAGATGCTTTTATCCCAAGTGATTTAAAAGAACAAAACATTTAACAATATTGTTTCATAATATACAATACAAAGTTTGTTAGTTATTATTAGTGTTTTTAAAGATTAATCAAGTGAGCACTAAATGACAGCAAAGGTAATCTAAATGTAAAAATAGGGAGAAATGAGCACACATAATTTAATATCCAACATAGTCTCTGATTGATACTGATTAAATTGTTAAATTAATAATATCGGCAGGATAACAATAGACTACCAACATATTGTGCATCCCTCCATTCTACCATATTTAAATCTATCCTGCAGATTTTTAAAACACTGTCATACGATGCTGCACCAACTCTCTGAAAGTATCCCCTTAGAAAGCGAACACTGTGTTAAACCTCACCTGGGCGATGCAGTAATCTCTAGGGTTTTCCTTCTCCAGACCATATTTCTCCAGAGCCTCGGCCACAGCAAAATCAGCCATATCAGTAGTTGAGAGCAGAATGGTCTTGTAGGGAATGTTGGGCTTTAGACTATCGGCGTAGATCCTCAGAGTCCCTCCTAAATGAGAGAGATAGTGTCAAAGAGAATTAAGAACTAATAGTCCGTAGATTAGCAGTAGACTGATACATTGGCGAGCCCAATTAATCAGATGATACTTGGCTTTTCCAGATTATCAGAATTGGCTGATAATCATGCATATTAAATCATATCTAGCTTGAGTCAGCTCCTAAAGGCAGACCAATACTCGGCATTTGCGTCAGTTTAAAAACCTGCTGACAGCATAGTCAATGTACAGTTTAATGCCGATTTACACTGTCAGAATTAACTGAAATTTTGCTCCTAAAACACCCTCCTATATTCTGAAAAATCATTTTGGTTGTGCCCAATGTAGGTTGTAGGATTTTATTAGTTTCGCAGCACACACAGCATGAGAACTCAAACATCCCCAACACTGGGATCTAAACCCCACCACGTGCTGTGCCTCTAACTATTTCACACAGTGCTTAACTCTTGCCGGACGGGGTGAATGTGATGACTAACTGGGAGACTTTTTATGTGTGTCACATTGAGAATTTGCCTCTGGTCTAAACCCTCGGTAGCAGACATACGTTATTATCCTGATTACATAAGCTCGGAAAATCTAAATATTCATGTCTGCCCAGAAGAGAAAGGCTATTTTTGGTGTCGGTGTAAACAGAGCTAGAATATAAAGTTTTATGTTGAGGCCTGAAACAGTTTCCCAATTGAAAGTAGGTGGTTCTTTGGCAAAAGGTCCCAACAAGTGTAATGGACCTGCCAGGGTTCTGGTTTGGTGCTCTCATTATAAAATTACAGTTTACAGTATCCCATGGAGACATACTGCTGACATCATAGCTCATTTTGCATGAAAAACAAACAGAAAGGACTTTTTTTTGGACCAAATGATTTCTAGATCCACATATAGACCTTATGCGCAAGAGAAACGAGCAAGCAGCCATCTTTAGAAATTTGTCTTAAAACTACTGTTTTTGCAGTAGCTCTGTATATTTCTATGGCATCGATGTCATAATTAGCTGATGAAGAGGATTTACTTATTGCAGAGTTGACATAAGTTATCATGAGAATTGTAATGTTTGGGTGGGAGCACAAAATCTGTGGGAATGAGTAAAATTATGCGCAAATTCAACTGCGTTTCGCTGTTGGAGAGGTCATGAGAGAGCAAGAAAGCGCAGCTGGTACAGTGTATTTATTCCGCCGGAAATTAGCGATATTTCGGTATCAATATGTATCGAAAAATCTGTATTTTTACACTTAGTTTATTATTTCAGAAGCCTTTTTAAAAGACTACAATTGAAAAATATATATATTATAAAATTCAACCCACAAAAATGGCTAGTAGGAGTGTTGTTTGTGTCAGAAAAACAACAAGTTCTGAAAAAATTGTTTCAATAATTGGTCGTAAGACTTCCATATGCAAATAAGCTCCATCATGACTGGCTAGCCTCTTCGCAAGCAAAATGATTAACAATGGATTCTACTGAATAATCTGCTATGTAAATACAGGTGGTGATATGTCACTGTAGAAAATGTTTACCTATGCCGTACAAACCTGAATCCGGTCGACCATCTCCGCTGCGGAATTCCTGCATCCTCTTCTCTAGCTTCTGCTGTCGTCTCCTCTTCATCACCACCTCGGGGTTAGAAATAGTCCGTGTAAAACTGGTCTCTGGCATATCTTTATATACCTCAGCAGCCAACCTGGAGTCTCTATCAGGAAGAGGGTTAAAGAAGGTCACAGAAATTAGTTATCCAGTATAAAACCACACAGTAGTGTTGCTTTCGTCAACGAAAATTATGACTAAATATCGTCGTCAACGAACCTTTATCACGTGACGAAAACGAGACGCAACGTAAATGCTGGTCATGTGACGATGACTATAACTAAATGTATAATGCAATATCGTTGACGAATAAAAACGAGACTAAATATGGTTTACAAAATAAAAAGTATGCTAAAATGTCTCTTCATTTTCGTTGACCAAAACGAGACGAGACGAAATGTTATTTAACGTTATTTCGTCTCGTTTACTTGCATTTTATTATGCAGCATCTCTGTTTCGTGTGTCACTTCAGGGGCTGCATCAGATCGCACTGCGCAGACGCAGGAGACTTCACATCCTCAAGCCCCACTCGCGGCATTATTTAGAAGATCCAGCTGCGTGAGTTACGGCTGTTTCACACATACTCCGTGTGTATGCGGTGCGTGTTGCGGTGTGTAGGCCTATGCAGGAGCAGCACGAGCTATTTTGCTTTCACATGTGCTCCGTTTGCAGTGCGCAACTGATCTACGGCTGTACCACTGAATCACAACATTTATTCTCTATTTTTTATTTCAAATCAATATTTTTAGCCTACATCCATTATGTCGCGTTGTTGAGGTAGCTACTGTGTAGATCTCTGCTCTGCTGTTATGCACGCACGCATTGACGGACGGCATCCGCGTGCCTGTGAGCGCTCTAACCATAGGCTCTACATGGGTGCAGAAAAAAAATTCGGAGTATGTGTGAAACAGGCATTAGCATAAACGACAACAAACAAAGTTAAGTCTGACACAGAGAAAGGGATTCGTCTTTGGGAGAAAAAGAAGAAATGACATTAGGAAAAACTTTCATTTCATCATGTGTGTAGGCTACTTCTAACATGTTTGGTTGGTAAAATAAATATGTTGTAAATTCAAATCAGAGCATTTTCCGTGTCTGGAATGGATGTATTCTTGAGTCTATAAGGTAACAATAATATAATGATAACAGAAGATAAGATTGTTTGAAATGGGTTTGGCTAAAAGAAAATTTTGGTTTTGTCTATACTATAGGTATAGGCTACTATATTGACTGGGTTTAATAGAATTCTAAAAAGAGACTAAAATACAATTTTCATTGACTAAAACTAGACTATGTCTTTCGTCGACTAAAACTAGACTAAAATGTCATCAGTTTTCATCGACTAAAACTAGACTAAAATGTCATCAGTTTTCGTCGACTAAAACTAGACTAAAATGTCATCAGTTTTCGTCGACTAAAACTAGACTAGACTAAAAAGAGTATGAATGTGACTAAAACTAATAAAAACTAAAATGACAGCTTGACACAAAGACTAGACTAAAACTAAAATTAAAACAGGCCGCCAAAAAAAAACACTACCACACAGAGAGAGAAACCAAAAATGTTCTTTCGTGACTGCTTAGGACAAGTGAAACAAAAAAAAGCTGAGTGGATTTGGTTTTTTAAGATGCTCTTATACGATTTACCCACAAACTGAGTCTTACTAAAATCCCTTTAAAACGACTATTGCCTTTATGTGCCTGTCTATCATACAAGGCAAATCATAATCCTCACCCATCCTCACGGTTCAGTGTGTGATCGTCTCCATCTGGAATTCTAGAAAAGGCCTCCTTCTCCCTCTTCTTCTCTTTCTTCTTCTCCTTCTTGGACAGTGTTCTTTTGAAGTTCTGGATCACCCCCTCCTTCTCCTTCTCAGGGCCATTTGTCAGTGCTCTCTGGTGGAGAGATCGAGAGGAAAAAGAAAGATAAAGAGAGATGTTGAGAAAAACTGCAGTGGGATATCAAGTAGAGTAGGTTATGGCTAGACCCACATGGATTCTATTAGGAATAGTAGAATTAATCCAAAATGTTTATGTTTATGTTAAATGTCCATGTTTATTTGTTCTTCCCTTATTGGAACTATATTCTGAATAAACATTTAAAATTAAACTGTAAAATTTGAATATTAACTTTCAATTTTATATTGCTTTTAGTTTCCAATTAGTAGAGAAGTACCCTTTAAAATATTTCTATATTAACTTTTATTATAGTACTAGCGGTTAACAGTTAACAATATTATTCATTTTAAATGTTTTATTTAATATTTTAATTATTTTTAAATAATCTTTTGCATCAACAACTTTTATTATTAGTTAAAGGGAGTGAAAGACTAATGCTGAATTATGTGGAACAATGCGTTTCTATTGATTTCAGTTCTAAACACAGCTGTGATTTTGCAATGCATCATAGGAAACACTCCAGAATTTGTTACAGAGGGATTTCAAAATATTGCATTATGAATGAATAATAAAAGGCCAAAGCAAGGATTGCAGAGTTCATATTCAAGCATCCAGAACAAGTTACTCTACAAGAGAGCGGCCAGACAGATGTCACAACACCACTTCAGCTCTACATCATCAAATGGTTGAGCTGAGAGCAACTGAATAGCTCATTTTATGAACGTATCGAGTTCACAGTTTAAATAAAAGCAATCCGTCATAAATTACTGACATGAACCACTATTTGCACGCTCCTGGTTACACTTTTTCAACTTGTTTTGCAACGTGCAAGTTAGTTATTTTCTGTGAATGTGTGAGAGTCATTAGCTGTTATAGATTAACTACAAGAATAACAAAGTGCTGTAAACAGTAAAGCTATTTGAGCTACAAACCAGTGTGTTTATGATTAAGATAATAAATTAAAATAATATAACAAGTACCAGTCTGCAATATTAAGCAGCCTAACAGGCTGTTTTTGTACAGCTAAAATAACTATACGCAAATGACACCGGAAGCCGCGTACATTCAAGTTACAATTAACCAGATCCACTCTTATGTTAAAAATAAGGCAGATAGCAAAATGCATAAAAAAACCATGACACTGGTATCTTCTTATCCTGAAATGTTACCAAGTTTTAGTGGTAAACAGTTGCCACAAACACTTATGTTGATGAGTCAAACATACAGTCCCACGTTTAGGAGGGTGGAATCCAACTTCAGTTCGGACTGAGCAAGTGTGAAAACAGCCTAAAACGCAGAATATTGTTGGGATCTACCGCCCACACACCTAAACACACACATTCTTGCAGACTCAGACAGCCCTAGCTCTGAGTTTATGTCTCTTTGGGGAGTATTGCTGCACACAACCCTAAGAGCCACTGAAGTGAAGAGAGAGAGAGAGAGACAGATGGAGTAAAACGAAAAAAAAAGAAAGAATTGATCTGCTCCAGTTAAGCGAGGAAATGAAGTGTCTGCTGATGCCTGTGTGTTTGTATGTCCTGAGAGGGTTTTTAAGTGACGTGCAATGGGCAGGCTTGCGGAGAAGATGGTTTTAGGGGCCGTCTGAACAGCAGGGGACTAAAAAAACTGTTCCAACATAACCAAGAGCAGAAAACTCAACAGGAACAAACACAGACACCCTTAGTGAATCATTGCAAATCTGCAGCCCCTGCATACAAGCAGAACAAACCAAAGAAACAAGCTCTGTGAAAGGGAGTCGGCCTGGTCTCTCTCTTATCCACGTTTCCTCACCTTGGGCATGATGTCGTTCTCGTTCTTGAGAACGAAGCGGCCCTCCCTGTCGTCTTTGTTCCAGTTCAGCTGCACGACCAGTGGTTTCTCGTCCAAGTCCAGTTTCCTCTCTTCTGTCACAGAGACAGATTATGCCAGTCAGAAATTCACCTCTCTATAGACTTTAATCAGAGTAGACTGAAACGAAAATGAGGCTAGTCCAAATGGGTCTCATTCTTTTCTTAATTATTGCATTTAATTGAATGTGATATTACTAAAAAAAGAGATTAAACGTGTTTACAGAAATTTGCTCTGCTCATGTTTTGAGAATAACCCAAGGTTTTGTTATTTACGGATATATTGTGAATTACAGATAATTTTATCCACTGCAAACTTGAAGATAGTTACATGTATTGAATGGACTACAACTCAACCTAGTACAATGCATTCAATACAATATTACAATACAATATTTATTTATAAAGCACATTTAAAAACAACCAAGGCTGACCAAAGTGCTGTAAAAAACAATTCTTAGTTTTTAGTCACTAATCAGTGACATAGCATAGCATAATATCGTATGTATGCAAAAACAATATTAGTGTTTTCTAAAAATAAAAGGAAGAGCAAATATGAAGTGCCATCAAATGCAATCAGATAAACTAAAATTTAAAGTATGCAACTACATACAATGTTTTATGAACTACATTGTGACAACAACATGAAATCGAGAATGTATTGCTAAGTGTTCTTTAAAAAACATTTTTAAAAATCTTACCGACCCCAAACTTTTAAATGGTAATGTATGTCTCATGAAAAATTTATTATAACTTGTTGCTTCTGAAAGTATTCATTGTAAAAAGTCACAAAATGGCATCATCATGGGGTGTTTTTTTTAGTGTTCCCATGACTCACCGCCACTGACGTGGACCTCATAGAGGGAGTATTTAGGAGAAGACAGCATCCTCATGTCGGGTCTGAACTTCTCTGCCAGCGTCTCGATCACATCCTGCGTGGTGGCCGTGCTGGACACTCGGATACACTTTGTAGCGAAGTTCCCCGCCACGCGGTCCTGGAAGTAAAAGCGCATCACGCCATGGAACTCCAAGTCCTGAAAGAAGAAAAAGAATACAACAATAAGTTCATGCTGTTTCAACGCTCATTTAAAGAGCATCGTCAACATTCAGATTCACATTCAGCCTGCCGCAAAAGATCATCTCTTGCCCATCTGCGGTTAAATCTAGCAGTAGGCTACATCTGTACCATCTCTGTTGTGTGAAAAAACGAGCAACTCTGTGTGGCAACATTAAACTCGTAACCTGCAGCGGAGGCTGATATTTGAGCTGGCCGAGCAGGATGTATCTGGGACAAAAGGACAGCAGCCTTAGGACAACAGTGAAGACGTACTTGAAGAAGCCTTTGTGTCTGTATAATAGACAATATTAGTGTATGCTCCTCTGATTATACCACAGCAATACGAGCATCACGAGTGTTTTATGCTCATCTCGATGAGCTGTAACACCACACCACGGATACACAACACAATCACACTGTACGCTGATGTTTCTGGACACACCCGAACACACGCCTGCTTGTGTCTTACAGATGAGATTTCTGGACCCTCAGGGTCATGGTCATGAAGTTATATTTAGCACAAAAAAAACCCAATGTATTCAAATTGTCCAGCACAGAGCCAGAGACATATGAAAGCTATTACAATTTTGTGAGATAGACAAGCCCTAGTCAAATAACTATAATGATGGCATACAATCAAATGCATATATTCTATATCATAAAGGAAAAGTAGATAAAAATGACATGAAATTGCTGTTGCAATGCATTTAACTCCTATAATATGACACACTTCTTAGTTAAAACAGCAGAAACTTCATACTGCAGTATTCATAAGGATTTGATTTTTGAGGCTGACCAATGAATTTCCCTGACTTTTTCAAGATCTTACCAATCGTTTATACAGATAAAGATTTGAATATATATAAATCAGTATATGATATATTTATATATATATATATATATATTCTTCAATAGCGGCTTTAGAAAAAAGGTGCCTTGATGTCTTGAAGCCCCCAATAAGCAAGGAAAAATGACTAACCAGTGCAGTGGAGGGAAACAAAGGCTCATTTTGGAGCATAATAACTACACAAAACACAGATAAGGGAAAACATTTTGGGATTCTAATTCATGAAACGTGAATGTGTGTGCGAGAGGTGTGTCTTCAAACATCAAAAGAACAAACACCATGGCAACCAGAACAATGAATGTCAGGAGAGTCACCATGTGTTTCCTCAAAACACAAAGGGTTATTTCCTGTCAGGTCTAGTGTGTACACCGACTTCAGCCGGTTTGATTACATCTGTAACAAAAGGCCTAATAAAGAAATAATCAACTAGCATTACAGTGAATTTACCAGTTATGGGCGGTTGCTAGACACAATCACGATAAAATTAAATATAAAAATTAATAATAAAATAAAATGAAAAAAATGTAAATTAAATAAGAAATTAAGTGATGTATTATTTCATTGTTAATCACAAAAACTCCACCAATTTTTTTAATACATTAATCAGATTTTAGAACTAGAACTGTTCATTTTATCATGCTGGATTGTACTAGACTTCATAGAGTTCAATTATCTAGCACACACAGACACAGGGAGACAGCAGAACACACTCTTCGGCTTCACACAAGAATGTCTTTGAAGCGTGGTAAGAGGGTTTGCTGATGAAAAGGAGACATATGAGAGCTACGGCTGACTATTTGCCCCCCGTCGTCCCACCTTTGACCTTGGAACTCTAAACCCTGCTGGAGAAAACTCATCCCAGCTTTATCATCATGCGTACAGAGGGACGCACAGTCTGAAGCCCTGCACTGTGCCGTGGAGCTCATAAATCAGTTATGGGGCGAGTAGCGGCCTTTCATCTCTTATCCATTTGAATTTGAGGAATTCTGAAGTCGAGTCCAAACTTCCATCCAGGCTGCTATCATCAGGCTTGTCTGCGGAGGACCATAAATATGTCAACTGTCACCGCTTTCAGCATATGGAAAAACACGTGTGGAGCAACTGGAAAAATATCAGAGGTGGAATTTGAAAAATTCCCAAAAACCTTGACGATACCTGATCCATTCAGGGAAGCTGGGTCCCTCGGTGGTGGTTAAACTCCAGTTTTTCGCGCATTGCTTTTTTCCAGAGGTGGAAACTGCACATTTGATTAAAAAAAATATACACTCTATGCATTGACAAATCCTTTCAGGCACAGTCAAAAAAAAAAAAAAAAAAAAATTACATTTGCAGGGAAGTGCCTGACATAAGAAATGGTGAAATCATACCAGCAGGGGGCGACGACAGGTTATTACAGCCTTCATGCAAATCACCAGACAGTTTGACAACAACAAGCTTATGAGCTCATAGGTCCATCTCAAAGTGGAGAAAAGCATAATAAAACATGTCAGTGGGGAATTTCGGTCAAGCTTGTGGCGACCCGACCTGACGATCACTCCCAGGATAACTCAAAACACATGGGAGTGCAGCCACCTCCCAATTCACACACCAGAAAGCATTTTAAAAGCATTTATCTTCCCTGAAAGTGGCGTTTAGTGACAACGACACAAGATTTAGAATTTTCAGATTTAAAAAAAAATGTGAGTGATATGCATTAAAATGTGGTTGCTATGATGTTCTGGGTGGTTTCTAACTTGTTATATGTATGCAGTAGATGCTAAAATCCAAAGGCACTTCATTTATTAGTTTATGTGTTCCCTGGGAACTGCATTTATCATTGTTAGTTTCATTCCACACTGCTTATCTGCACTAAAATACCTTGTTCAAATCAGCCTGTATAAGCAATAATAATAGTGATGCTTGCCTTCACCAGTAGGCTACAAAAAAAAAAAAGGTTGTCATCAGTATGAAACAATAGTGGAGAATGCAAACAGGCTAATCTGCTCACCACACCGTGTATGACTAAACATTTCCATGTACCAAACTGACAGTTCTGACCATTGAGATAGGACTGAGTCAACACCTTCAGCCAGCATCCATCTGCAACGTCTACATTCAAGAATAGCCCTAAAGACCACAGGGTCAGTGTTCATCTCTGCTCGAGCGCAATTAGCATACTAATAGCCCAGCTCTGCTCTGTTCTTGTCTCCTGCCTATCAATCTCCATAAAGAGAAACAAAAAACAATCACTTGCAACACCAGCAGGCCTCGGTTGCCTACTCTAGTAATCAGTTTAAAAGGGATAGTTCACCCAAAATGAAAATTCAGTCATAATTTACTCACCCTCATGTTATTCCAAACCTGGCAGTATGAATTTCTTTCTTCTGCTGAACACAAAATATGATATTTAATAAAATAAAACATTTTGATTTGACAAATGTTGGTAACCAAAAGGGAATTAAAAATACTCCTATCATAGAAAACAATATTTTTCTTGCTCTTTTGAAACAAAAGTAGGGATGCACAATATATCAGGACCATATTACTGACCTTTTCTTCAATGTTGGTATAAGTGTTGATGCTTAATGCAACCTATTTTCAGATTTTAGACAACTTTTGCTGTCATGTAGCATAACTTGAAACTATACCATAATCTTGCACTATCGCTTTATCACTTTAAGAGCAACTTTCTCATTACATCATCTTAAATACATAGTATTAAATAATATCAACATCCATATTTCATACAGTACATTATAATGCTGTAAAAGCTAAATAGACTTTAGCATCACAAAATTGATTTGACATTATTTTATTGATATTTTTAACAAAATACTATAGACTTTTAATATTGGCCATAATAAAAATATAATTTTTATTTAAAATTAAAAATTGTCACTGTAATTAACATATACATTTATTTAACATTTTATTTAAAAATGTGAGTGAAATTATAAAAAATTTAATTATTAGTAAAAAATTAACAAAGAGAGAACTAGATAATTTAGTAAAAGTCTTAACAACTAACAAATTAACATATGGCCACCCGTTATTAGTAACTTTTCCTGCCCAGACGAACGACAGTGTGATGCATGCAGAGGTTTCTGCCAAAAACTACAGAGGTCATTTACGTGTTAAATGTACAGTAGCAAAAACAGGCTGTTAATTAAGGTTCTAAACGAGGGTCACAAATAGTCATCTCAATCTTGCAAAGTTTTATGGTGCAAGAAACCTTGACTAATATTATAAGTATACTTCAAAGAAAAATATAAAATGTTACAACCGGATACAATATGTCCCCTTTAATGTTCAGATAATTAAAACCTAGTAAAGTACTAGAGAGGTCAGTGGGGCCATATTAAGTTGGTTTAAAAATGCAGTTAAGCAGAGAAAGCACATTCCTGCGTACGCACCTTTCACCTCTGACAGAGGCTGATCCCAGGGGAAATCAATGTGTTCAACAGGTCTCTGACCTGGATTAATGCAGTGGTGTGTTCATAGGGGCAGCGTAAACCCCACGTCAGCAGGACCCCTCGCTCGCCGAGACAGAGGCTAAATTCCCACCACACCATTAACCCAGACAAGCGTTCGCTGATTTTACCCCCCATAGAAAATGTCTGGGCCTGCAGAACAAACTATTGAAATAATGTAGTAACAGAGTGCCAAGGTCACTAAATTCAAACTTTTGCTCCTTAACAAAAGCAATTAGAGTTAAAAAGGAAGCAGCTGCTTTAGCTGTCCTAAATCAGATGAGGAAAGACCAAAGCAGAAGTTGAACATCTAATTACATCTGAGTTTACAGAAGACAAGCAGCAAAACACTATGTAAACAACACTCTAAAGCCTTATAAACACACATACTGTACAGAGAGAGAGATGGAGAGTGAGATAAGCTAAAGAATGTCAACCCAATATAAGTGAACAGGAAGAGGAAAAACTGGACCGCAGCGCACAGAGAGAGAGAGAGAGAGAGAGAGAGAGAGAGAGAGAGAGAGAGAGAGAGAGAGAGAGAGAGAGAGAGAGAGAGAGAGAGAGAGAGAGAGAGAGAGAGAGAGAGGTTTGTCCTCTTCCTTCTCTGACTCCTTTAGTTCTGTCTCTGAGGGAAAGAGAGCTGTCCAATGTCTATGCAATTGTTCTATGCAACACAAGTCACAGGAAGGGTGGAGCAAGGATGGATAATGAACATGCTTCTGTATAAATCAACAAAGCAGTGTATAAAAAAATTTATATATTTTTTTTTTTATTAAATTGAAATAAAATAATATTAAATAAAATAATTTAGGCAATACAACAAATCGTATCTAAAATAAAATAAAGAAATTGTTTGGCTAACACTAAAATAATATATACTTATCTCAATTCAAAAATTGAGTTGTTTAAAGGAGTATATTTTTTCTCACTATTTTTAAGAATATTCATTTATTTAACGCTTTTTTTATTGCCGATGTGTGAACAGCTTGTAACGACTTCCAATGTTGTCTATGAAAGCCTGTAGATTGATCTTTACATAAAGGACACGAGACGTTTTTGCCGGGAAAATCAGGAGGATGTGACGTTCTAGTGCTTCCCAGAGCCTCTCATCCATTCCTTTCTGTACTGTAATGTCATTGTCATGGAAAGAAAACGGATTAATTCAAACAATAGCCTTACATAGTCATAGTAGTCAAATATACTTGATAATCAAATTATCATAACAGTGTCATTTTAAATCATTTTAATTTTAATTTAACTGTCAAAATGATGCCGGTGAACTGCAGAGCTCATGCAAACATGCATATCACTATGATCAGATGCTTTCTTAACTGCGGTTTTCTCACCTCTGTCATTTTTTTTGTGTGTTTATTTTGTTATTGAGAGGAAAGGGCGCAAGTTAAAAGTATATCACTGCAAAGGTATTTCCAACTTGTTTTCACTTCTAAGAGAAGAACGAAAAGGAACGTATGGCGCTTTTCCACTACACAGTACCAGCTCGCCTCGGCTCGACTCGCCTTTGTTTGGTTTTCCACTGTGTAAAAGTTGTACCTGTACCTGCTTTCAGGTACTTTTTTTCGTAGCACCCCTGGCGAGGTTCTGAGCGAGCTGAGGCGATACTAAAATGTGACGTGAAAACAATGCCGACTGCTGATTGGTCAGAGAGAATCGTCACTATTCGCTGCATCATCATTGCACGCGCCAGATGGAGTATCCAGAATAACCCCGCCATTTTTAAATAGTTTGGCCAGAGATAGTTACTAAACTTACTACTATTATTATGGCAACTCGGAAGAATACGCCGTGGTCAAACGAGGAGGTGCAGACATTCCTTTGTTTGGTTGCCGAAGAGAGGATCCAGCGAGAGCTTGATGGGGCAACGAGGAACGAAAGGCGTCGCTATGACGACCGGGTACTATTTGTGGCGGTACTTTCTGCAATGGAAAACTGAGCAAAAAGCGAGCCGAGTCGAGGCAAGCCAAGGCGAGTCGAGTTGAGTCGAGTCGAGCTGGTACTGGTAATGGAAAAGCGCAATTTGCCGTGAGTGTATCGGGCCCTTGAATCATGTTCAGTCTCTTGTATGCTACAGTATGTGTGCATGAGTGCGAGCATGCGCAATAAGTTGCTGGTTGCAGTTCACTTAACAGCCACTGGCTTTGCTAACAACAAGGGTTTCTGAATTCTACATACAGACCCTGTAAGTTACTTTTTATTCTATTCGAACAAAGACAGAATGTGTGATTTTGACAAAGAAGCCTCAACTTAGTTTATCAGTGACATCTCCACCCACATATATCTCCCAATTAGTCATTTCTATCTATGAAACTATTACAACACTGTTTCTGGTATAGTGATTCACACACACCCATAATGCTTCATCCAGTGTGGTGGATGTAGTAAGCGGTTTACTCCACAGAGGCCGTGTGAGGGTTTATTCACAAGTCTGTGACAGAGTTGTCAGATAAACAATGAGCCATGGATGAGGTAAGCGTGTGGAAATGCAAAACATGTGACATCATAGGAAGATAAACGCCACAGGACCACAGCCCGAAGCCACAGATCTATAATCACAGGTTTAAAAGTTGGTGTGTGTGCTTTTTAAAACATAGCTGCTGTGCACAAGAGGACCGAAAAAGTGTTTTTTAAATCAAAATTGACATTTCTAGAGAAAAATGACCCAGTAAAGCTACTATTTTTATTGATATGAAAGAAACCAGCATCAGCTGAGCCTACAAACTATTAGGGAAGCATATTTATAGATACAGATGTTACTTTGTAAAATTAGTCACTGAAATAAACGTATAGTAAAAAAATAATAATAACTGCTTATTGCTCAGCCTGTATCCTGGCATAGAAAATTTACAGACTGATTTGGGGGGAAAAAAGTCCTGATATTATAATAATATAGCAGCTATAGCTGCTTCCAACTTCCCAAAAAATAATAATAATAGATTATATATACACACATATACATATAAGTTAGTAAAATGTATAGAGTCATTTAGTAAAATGTCTGAACTAATGATCATGACAAACATGACAAACAAGGGCAAAAGAAAAGTCTAACAACACAAAATGAGGACGACGAAGTGGACACATCTGTTCAATTTGACATCAAACCAGCACTGTTCAGTTCTCTGTGGAGCCCTAAACGAATGTGACAGAGAGCTGAGAGCAGGAAACAGAAAGATGCTGCTTTGAGAGCAGCCATATATTACAAATAAACAGAGAATGGGAACAGAGGGTAGAGAAGAGAGGTTGGAACAGTTGGTATGTGAAGTCGGGTCATGGAGAGTGAGAGGACTTCTGTTACTTTCATGTTTTTAACCAACACTACTTGTGTGTTATCATTCTCCAAAGCCCTGAGCCTGTGGGACTGTACTGATTAACACTAAACTCTAAGTGAACTTCCCTCTTTACACACAGCTCTAACTAAGACACCACATTCTAAAACTCAGAATCTTCCATATTCTAGAGACACAGAGATAATGATTGACTAGTTTAAAAAAACTGCCAAATGGAGCAAATGGTGTGCATTTGGAGAGGGATTATCTTTTTACGGATTACTTCACCTTTAAAACTAAAGAAAATAAGCAGTCGTGTCTGCACAGCTTTTAAAGTATACCAGTCAACCGGTGATGAGCGCAGACCAAAGACAATGGAGAATGATATGCTTTCTTTGTTTACTGTTCTTGGCGCATTGTGTTGTTTTGTATTGCTCTCGCCACACTCTTCTTCTACTAATGCACCTAAAGCAGACTCTTCTGATGACGAAAATGATGTCCCACTGACAGAGCGAGGAACGTGGAGGGCCGAAGTACTTTGGGCTTGAGGCTTTTGGGTGCACTCTAGTTAATAATGGGAATTTGTAATATATAGGTGACTATATTGGCATCAGGCAACTTTTTATCATTATCATCAGTCTGAATCAAACAGAATTCAAACACTATTCATTTCATAATTCCAATTTACAATGTTTAAACTATTAAACAGTTCCCTAATAGACAGTTTTATCCACTAGGATTTTTTTTCAGGGGGGGGGGGGCTGCTAGTGTTGCGGAGCGGGCGTGTTATGGATACGTGGTGTAATTTTTTTATTTTTATTAATTGAAATCATGTATTATGATTTCAATTCATAAAATAATTGAAAATTGATGTCTGGTAGTGAATGTCCACTGATTAAAGATGCATCTCTCATCAAGCACTTCATCTCAAACATAGCACCTTCCTCCTTAGTAAGAATAGACAGCAAATTTAAATGGACACAAAGGAAAACAAGGCAGCGAGTGATAGACATGCAGTCAAGTATGTCGCAAATATGTCATGTTAAGTTCCTTGGTCACAACTCATATTTACAACTCATAATTTCCAAATTTCACTGGAAGTTTTCTACTTATTTTTTAAAATATTTTTATCGACTGAATGATCGGCTCTAAAGTACAGAACACCACAACCTGGTGACCATTCCTTCTATCCCTTGTTTGCATCAAATTTAATATGCCGTCTATAGTCTGTTCCCAAACTTTTTTGCCAGCTTGCTCTTGATGTATGGGCGGATAAGCGCAGCCCTACCTTCATCTCTGATTTTAAATAGACTACCGTGTGGAAATCAAGGAGGAAGGGTGTGGTCAACCGTGCATTATTAACGCGGTTAACTCTTTATTCTCGCACGCGTCCTCAAGCTTAAACCGAACCGCGAGGAACGCTTGGGCCGGACCACGAGGAATGCCTAATCCTGCTACACAAACAAGCTGCTAATCAGATTTAACAGGGCTGTGTTTGGCTCAAAGCCACTCCCTTCTCAAGCAGCTAGACCTGGATGAGGTGAAGGGAAAAATACTGTCTCCCTATTGGCTGAGCAAGCATGCAGCTCTGAGCTGATTTGCCAAGCTGGCCTGGCCTCATCTGCATGTAGTGGTGTTGTCATACTAGTCTTGTGGTTGTTCTAAATCCTTTGTTAATAGAAAACGGCACACACAAGCATGTTATATTCTACACTGACCCCAGAACAGTGAGCGTGAATTGGTACATGCATCTAGAAGATTGTGGGGGGAAAAGTCCTAGGCAGTGTGTATGTGCTTGTCCATGTGTTTTCAGAGATTGGAGTGACAGATGGAGACCCAGATGTGTTATTCTGTTGCAAGAAAGTGTGACATTGGTCTTTCTAGCAGCTGAGTTTTTAGCCCAGGCTAACACAAACACACACATTTACAGTGTTTTAATATACGGAGGAACAGGTGGTCTCTGGTGTGCTGTCTGGACATGGGGCTGCTATTGAGTCAGGCTGATTTGATAGATTAAGAGATTTGCTTTTTACGGAGATTATCCAAATTAATTGGTTAGTTAGCCCAACGTTTTCATGTCCTGAGGAAACAAAACTAATTACCATTTAGTTGGATTGACCAGTACACAAAAGATGCTTTATCTTGCACAAAATTAGATTGTCACATGATGCACTGGGATATCAAGAGTAAGAATGCTTTTTGGAATTACATCACTTCCTGTGTAGGATTTTGTTTTCTTTCTCTCATTATTATTATTATTATTATTATTAATTGTTATGGATTATCCAAGTCAAGTCACCTTTATTTATATAGCGCTTTACACTAAACGGATTGTTTCAAAGCAGCTTTACAGTGATAAGATGAAATGTATGCATTTCGGCTGTTGTTCAGCTGAAGTCAGTTCAGTGTTGATTCAGGTCAGTTGTAAAGATCATCAATTATTAAATTAGTTCATTTCATCTATAAAGCAGTTCTGCAGGGACAGTGGCAAGGAACCCAAACTCCATCAGGTGACAGAATGGAGAAAAGAAAAGAAAAAGCCCTTGGGATAAACCAGGCTCAGTCTGGGTGCCAGTTCTCCTCTGGCCAACAAACGAACAGTGTGTGATTATGATTCAGGCTGCATCACAAGTCAGAATTCAGGCCGGGATCGGTAGCATTCAAATTAAATTATTATTCATTATTATCCATATTAATTTGCAATATTTCTTGCATAATATTATTATTATTCAATATTCAAAGGATCACCATTTGCAAGATAATCTTGTATGTAGTCTTTTTCTATGCCATACTACAGAAGTACTAATCCTTTTTGTAATTATATAAAAGTTCTAACCTTTTATAATTATATAAAATAACAAAATAACCCACAAATTTGCCCACTCTTCCAACCCTAAAACCAGTCATTGTTTTGAATGGACCTATTTGTTTGCATGGATAAACGCAAAAGAACATGAGACCCCATGGAAGACTGGTCAGTGGTCATGTGACTGGTGTGCGTTGGAGCGTGTCAGGAGGCACACACACACTCCTGCTAACAGCAGCTCAGACAGCATCAGGATTAGTCTTCCCGCCTGAACGCTGGTCAAAACGAATGCTGGTCCAATCAGCAGGAGTCTGCTCTGCCGGCCTGTTTATTAATTCTTTTCCCACTACTGCTGTGAATGAAACTAGGTGGAAAACACTTCTGTAGTGTTCTTAAAAACCTAATAATCAGCTATATGACATGGATTTTACGTGTACCCAGCATATTTCTGTCTTTTCTTTTTCTTTATACATTACATAAGGCTGAGATTGTGTGCGGTCCGAAAGTGAAAATACACTAAAGTTTTCTAGAGTTCTTTCAGCTTTCTCACTCAGGACGCTGATATATAAGAGGTGTTGTTATCAGCGGCTCACTGTTCTGTGAGCGTCCCGTCCACCGTAACAGCATCTTCACCACGAGCTCACGGCCAGATCTGCCAGCTGCCAGCAGGGCAAACCATCAGGATGCTTAAATATGTTTCTATTCTGGGATGCAAGCAGGTTGTTTATAGCTGGACATGGTCTATTTCCATCAGAAATTCACAGTCCTCTCTGGACCGAGTGGAGAGCCTCTCGTTTAGCTCAGCATTTTACTTTAAGATGCTTGGACGCATAAAGAATTGATGGAGCTTGTAAAGTGTGAGGTTTAAAATGCTCAAGAAAGGTTGGTGCTTTTACTGCGTCTGTAATTGAAGGTCTAGAACATTGAACGCAAGGTGATTTTAAACTAGATACTTGGCTTTGTCATCATGGCTCATTTACACTGCATCTAACATTGCTTTATTGAATAATCTTACTTGCAGTGTCATTTTGTTGTGTATAGGGATATTAGTGTGTGTTTACGTCTTAATGAATATTCATGTATGGCAAAAAAAAGATCTTTATGGTCCTACAACTGCTGTGTCTGCAATAAAGCTTTGTTATCTCTGGCAGAAGCTGAATGGATAAATGCTTACTATGGGGATGCACCAATATTAAACTTTTTACCTATACCAATGTCTGATAATTAGGTTTATTAGGACCAATATCATGGCCAATATTTTAAATGTGTACAATATGTAAAATATGTATTAGGCCTATTTTTATCATTTATCTTGAATTTATTCTTTGATACATGAACACATTTTCAATCCCAGTGTTTCCCCTACCATTGTTTTGGGGAGGCGGCCCCCAAAACAATGGTAGGGGAAACACTGACTATAGACGGCATATTAAATTTGATGCAAACAAGGGATAGAAGGAATGGTCACCAGGTTGTGGTGTTCTGTACTTTAGAGCCGATCATTCAGTCGATAAAAATATTTAAAAAAATAAGTAGAAAACTTCCAGTGAAATTTGGAAATTATGAGTTGTAAATATGAGTTGTGACCAAGGAACTTAACATGACATATTTGCGACATACTTGACTGCATGTCTATCACTCGCTGCCTTGTTTTCCTTTGTGTCCATTTAAATTTGCTGTCTATTCTTACTAAGGAGGAAGGTGCTATGTTTGAGATGAAGTGCTTGATGAGAGATGCATCTTTAATCAGTGGACATTCACTACCAGACATAAATTTTTGGAAACAGGGCATCCCTTCCCCCCCAACGTCAAGAATCCAATAATGGCCTCGTGCCCTCATGTTCAATAAAAACACAGTGCTTGCACAACTTTAACTCAGTTCAGTAGGATCTGGATTCATTCAACCCCATCAGACATTACCACACAAACTTGAAAACATGTTTCTTGAGCACAAACTCAGCATATTGCCATCACAAGAATAAACAGCATTTTAAAATATATATATATATATATTTTTTTTTTTTTTTTTTTAAGTTGCCAGCCACCACCAGCATTTTTGATAATTTTGATCTGGTTATTTCATTTGTATCTTTTTTCTATTGTATTTAACTATGCTTGTAATTTGTTTATTATTTTCTATGCAGATACACTCTCCTACAAAATCACTTGAATCATCCTAGAATGATTAATTCTTTACAAATAGAGCTATTCAAATCATCTGGTGTAATTGTTATCATAATCACAGAAAAACTAAATATTCCAATGTCAGTTATTCCAATATCGTGCAGCCCTAACGTGTATAAGCAATAGGGCTGTCACTTTTGTGAAAAAATCCTGTTCGATTTTTGAGACATAAGTGTTCATTGAATCGATTGTAAAATTGATTTTCCATGTCTAAAGACGTTTCCATTTTCATCACCAAATACAGGCAAATCCAGGGACAACTAACAGGCATTAGGACGAACGTAAAGAGGGCGCTTGAGACATGCAAGTCAGCAATATTTCTGATGATTTATTGGCGTGAAGTTTCGTGCACAATGACAAACAGGAGCGCAACATTCAGAGATTGAAATTAACACCCTCCAACCCACCAAATGCGGGTAAAAATGAACTTTGGCGGGTAACGCTGTCACATCACGAGCCAATCTGGCGTATTTCTGTTTACTCGTGAGTCCTCATGATATATTAAATACAGCGTATTGAGCAGAATCTGCGCATTTCTGGCTTACTTGAACACACACGTCACTACGCAACAAATAACGGCACGCTTGTTCACTTGCATTGAAGTAATAGCGAATTTTAAAAAGTATTTGGTTAACAGAAAAGACATTGTTATTTTCCGCCATCCTACATGTTCTGTGTGCTGTATTGATCTGTCCACCTAAAACACATTTTTGGTAAAAAAAAAAAAAAAAAAAAAAAAAGGCCGTTAAAATCGATTCCCTATTTTCGTTTTTGATACTTGTGTTGGCTGGTCCGATCGATTGTGCAATCGATTTTCGAACGTAAAGTGACAGCCCTAATAAGCAATGCTTTTATCACTTGTTTTTGCTTATTTTTTTGCCTGTGTTTTGATCCAGAAGTTGCATAATAGCACCCCCCACCGTATAACAGTGAAAACACAGAAAGACAAAAAATTCTGTCAATGGTGGGGAAAGCAGCAAAAAAAAACAACCCACACATCTATTTAATTTTTCTCACTGTTATCACCATCAACTCCTTTTATAGAAAATGACTGCAAACATCCACTGATTTTTCTGCTGAGCAAGAATCATGCCTAACTTGGTTTGACTACAAAAACAGGCTCTGTCAGCTCAAACGTTCAACAAGAGTAAGACCCAATGATAGCTGATGACATTGAATACATACGCCCACGAGGAGCATGACCAACATTGGTCGCTGAGCCGGGGCCCTGGTTTACAGTAGGGCTGCAACTAACGATTCTTTTGATAATCGATTAATCGGACGATTATTTTTTCGATTAATCGGATACAAATTTCAATTCGATTTTTTTGTTTATTATGACTAAATAAAACCCGGTTACACTTTATTTTAAGGTGTCCTTGTTACAGTGTAATTATATATTTAAGTACAGAGTAATATTAAGTAACTACATGTACTTACTATAGGAATAGGGTAGGATTAGGTTGAGGGTTAGTTGCATGTAATTATGCAGAATTTACTGTTATTACTACAGTTAAGTACATGTAACAAATGTAACAAGGACACCGTAAAATAAAGTGTTACCTAAAACCCTAAATTAGGGTATTTATGTGTAAAAGTGTACTTTAAAAAGTGCAAAAGCCCCACATTGAGTTTTACAAATATCAATATTTGCATTGTTTTTAATGATAATTGCTGATGGCAAGTTGACAACCATGATTAATGTAAAAAAAAAAAACATTTATATCCAACATATTGTTTTAACACAATTTTTGTTAAAACAAATTTACAGACATGTTGTTCAGATGTGAAGATATAAACTAAAACCATCTAAAATATATAATTCATTGAATTTTTATTTAAAATTAATTGAATTATAAGGATAATTTGTAAAAAATAAATATAGAAAGACTGAAAACAAGCATGTGAACATAGAGCCCCAGTAGATCGCGTTTGAAAAACAATTAAAACTTAATAGTAGACAAATGCTATATAAAGAGAACGTAATGGAGGTACGCAGCAAGCTAACAGGCTTGATTAAAAAGACAGGAAAAATGATGCATTAGTGCACAAACATTCGCTGAAAACCACTGAGTAGGCTACAGTGACTAAAAAACAATATTTTACTGTTGCTGTTATTAACTGCCTTTATATTTAGTGCTTCGCTTTGTAAAGACCGTTTTAATTTAATATTTCTGCGGTAGCACTATTTTAATCCATCACTTATGTTGCGAGTGAACTGATTGCGCAACCTGATGCTCGAGACGCAAAATACAGACATCCCAAGTCTCCCGGAAGTTCTGGGAGTCACCCGCATATTGATATGCTCCCTGATGCTCGCAAATTAGTTCAAACTCCCGGGATTTGAGCGCGCAAGCAAGAGCGCGCATGCGAGACAGAAGAGACTGTGCTCCAAACCGTGTAGCGCGAGCGCGGGGCAGAGCAACGGAGGGAGAGAGACCTTGCGTGTGTGTGCGTGTGTGCCTCATGAAGCGCGTGTAAGACAGAGAGCATCCTGATTGGCCCGTTTCAACCAATCACCAGTAAACGCTCCCCGTGACGTAAGCAGACCAACTAATCGATAATGACATTTGTTGACAACGATTTTCATAATCGATTATTATCGATTTTATCGATTAGTTGTTGCAGCCCTAGTTTACAGTGGGGACCCAGCAGCTGTTATCAGTGGGGTGATTTGGAGCCCGTCTAGTAAGCTTACAGTCGTTCCAGTGTGATGGGCTGAGTGCTGACGGCTGCTGACCCAGGGACAGTCTCTCCACGGAGAGGAACAATGAGGTTCTTTTAAGCCGAACACTTGTTGCTTTCTTGCCAAATCCCCCCTGCATGAGTCAACCCCTCCCCGAATCCTCAACAAGATAGAAAGTGGTTTCGGTCTCTCTCAAAAGAGGGAAAGAAAGAGAGGGGGCGGGGTACGTGTGATGCTGATTGAGAGAGGGAGGAATAGTTGTAAATCCAACTCTTACACATTCCTTTCCCAATACATGCAGTCGACAGTTTGGGAGTGGTTTGTCAAGGGTTACTCTTAACCACTGGAAATAGAGCGAGACAGACAGGGTCCAGAAATTCCATAGAAGAACCATGGGTTCCTCTAAGAACCTTTCAGTGAATAGTTCTTAAAAGAACCTTTTTTTTTCTTAGTCTGGAGAACATTTTAATTATCTAAAACCTTTTTCCACTATAAAGAACAAGGGAAATATTCCATGGATATTGAAGGCTTTTCATGGAACCATCAATGCTAAAAGAACCTTTATTTTTAAGAGTGCAGGGAAATGAGAATCTCTGGGCCACTGATTTACCAACAGGAATGTGGACTGCACATCTCCGAGAGTCAGTCAAGCCTATCCGCAGAGCTATTCCTCCTTGGAGACCGCATTCAGCTATGTGCTGGTTAGCACAGTCATGCAGGATAAATGGCATGGGGAGAAAAACAAAAGACCTGGTGCATGCTGGGATACTAGAGAGTGGCACTGATCCTGTGGCCAAGCTCGATGCTTGAATTCAATGAGGGGCACAGAGTCATGACTGAGATGTGAGAACGAAGCCAAGCTCATTTCTCATGTGTGACTACACAAAGCGCACAGGAAACATGGATGAAAGTTCACAGAATGGCCACATCCTGAGGGCCAAGGCGCCACCCTATGGGTCTGATGAGTAAATCCATGCATTTGGCTGTGCTTTTGCAAGGATTCTGCAAGCATGAGACAAGCACAACAGTGATGCGGACTTTGAAACCCTTAACACAGAAATCTAGGCCTCCAAAAACAGTAGCATCTACTCACAGCTCAGAAGGGTTAAGCAGGTCACAATGGGTGACTAAACAACTATTAGTTGATTAGTGGTCTAGCGGTTTTTTTACATTTAATTTTTTTAAATAAAAATAAACACCACCATTCAAAAGTTTGGGGTCAGTAAGATTTTTAAAATGTTTTTGAAAGAAAGAAGTATCTTATGCTCACCAAGGCTGCATTTATTTGATCATAATAAAAACTGTAATATTCTGAAATAATAGTATTATTACAATTTAAAATAAATATTTTCTAGTTTAACGTTTTAAAAATGGAACATTCCTGTGATGGCAAAGCTGAATTTTCAGCATCATTACTCCAGTCTTCAGTGTCACATGATCCTTCAGAAATCATTCTATTATGCTGATTTGGAGCTCAGGGAACATTTGATGAATAGAAAGTTCAAAAGAAGATTTTTTTTACATATATATAGAAATCTTTTGTAGTATTATAAATGTATTTACTGTTACTGATCAATGTAATGTGTCCTTGTGAATAAAAGTATTAAATTCATACTGACCCCAAACTATTGAACAGTATTGTTTTTGACAGAATGACAAGGGAACAGAAAACAAAAATGAGGTGTGAGATCTCTAATTACTACACAAAGGCGTCTTTACAATTTGTGTCTAAATTCTCTGGGTCTCCATAGGAACTGATACAACCTGAATACCTCTGTTGATTAGGGAATGTTCGTGTCAGAACAGGAACTTGAGAAAACAGCAGTATGCAAAACCAAGAGCCGGTCCTTATGATTACTGCATCAACACAGCATGTTTGCAGGGCGTTACAAATGACTCTCAATCAGCCATAACAGTGCATGACAGCCCAACAGCAACATCCGTATCCAAAACAGTCTGTGGCTGTATTGGAAGTTAATATGCCTAACATAATAGTTAATAATTTATATTATTATTATTATTACAGTTTATATAATTATATTATAGTTAATATCATTATTAGCATAATAAAATAAACTTTATACATTTATTTAGCAGAAATTACTAAAAATAACAAAAACACATACTGCACAAATATAGCAGAACTACACACACATCTAAACTGGCCTAGATGTGGTTGTTGATCATTTTCAGTCTTAAACAAACAAACAAACAAACAAACTAACCACAGCACTGCAAGTCATCTTGAATGAAACTTGCACCAAGCTTGTCGAACTGCAGTCTGGGATTGCATTATCAATGAAAGGTGCATGCAACACTGCATTCGATTTTGGCCAAAAACAAGGTATACAACCAGCATTTTTTCCTGCATACAGTTTGAAACAAAGACGTGCCTAAGGGTGTGATCTGGATCAAAAAATTATACATAGTCCTGGTTCGCTTAGCATTCACACTGTCATTTTTAATACCAACCCCAAATGCGCTCATTGCATGCATGTACATATGATGGTATTTTTACCAGCTGAGAACTCACAAAGTGCTTATTAAATCTGTAAAGAAGTCAGAACAGTAGTAGGAATTCCTCTGTTGCACACAAACGAAGATCTGCTGCAAGGAGACAGCGTTTCCGACACCTGTACCGAACTGTAATGAACAACGTAGCTCTTATGACAAGAAAAAACAGGTATGCTTAAGCATTCTGTCCTTTTTAGGGTCACATTTAGTGACATCACGTCATGTTTTTAGTTTAGATGTCCTTGGTCTGTGTTGCGTTCATATTTCAGTCGAACTACACCAGAGTTCATTGGGAAGTGGATCGAGACCCACCTCTTCAGCAGTCTCGCTGCGCTTGTTTGGTGCGCACCAGGGTTCAGATGATAGCGTTCACACTTATTAAAGTGAACCACAGTAACAGAGCAATTGTACCAGAATTCGCTTTAATCTAACCAAATCTGGCAAATGTGAACACACCCTAAGATGCTTAAAAAAGTTGTCTAGATAGGCTAGAGACATGTTAAGGTAGACCTGTTGGTCATCTCAGCCTCCGTATGTTTCTTGTACTTGAACAGCAAACTAAAATTTCTCAATCAGCGGTTACACAATATTGCCAAGGTTTCTTGAAGTTATATGGAGAACAGCTGCATCTGTGCGGCTCCAGGCAAGTGGTCTCAGACAGGATAAGTGTAAAAGCTGAGCATCACTCTCCAGGGCCCATCCATCAGGGCCGAGGGTGAAGGGGGGGGGGGGGGCAGGTCTCTCGGGATCTCTCCATCACCACACAGGCAGGAATAGGCCAGGGAAGAAGGGTCCGCTATCGTCAGCTCTCCACTCACCCAGGGGAACACAAGCGCCTGGCCACTATTCCTCACGTCTACACGTCCTTCAACTGCGAAGAGGGATCGGGCTCCGGCCGTCCTTGGCCTGCCGAGAACGAGTGCCCATGTGTAATAAGGATGTTGCAGGGGACACATCGATCTGAATTCAAATATCCGGTAGTGAGTCTCAGGCCACATCTAGATTAATACAGATAGCCTACATTTGAAAACGCAACTCTTCGTTTTGGACTTCAGTCCACACGGACATCATTCTTGTCCTGCGAAGACTGAGCTTTTTTGAATACATTCTCTCAATTGATTCAATCTCTAAATTTGAAATTGGCATATACACATAGTAGTGTGGACTGTGAAAACTCAAAAAGGTATTTGAAAACGATGGCGCATGTTTAGTCAAGTGACGTATATTGTACCAGGATTGTATGATTATATCAGCATTGGTGTGCCTGTCATTCATTTTCAAAGTGTTGTTAAAAATAAATGCTAATTTGTACAATCTTCATATTACATTCCTGCAAAGATGACAGAAAATTCACTCAGAGATGTCAATTTGGAGTGCACATCAGTAAGTAGTGGGATATTTCACAAATAAAATGATTGTACCAGAAGAATATAGCATGAGAACTTTTTTATGTCCGTTCTCTCGGTCATCTCAACGAACTTATTACATTTTTGTAAGGGTTTTTCCCGACATTTTAGTGTGGACAAGCAACTTTTGGAAAATGTTAGTGTGGATGGAGAGCGTCTTGAAACAAAAACGCTGTCTTTAAATTTATCTGGATTAATGTAGATGTACTCTGTTGTGGTTTCCAACCCCTCCAGGATAAAGTTACAGCGCCGAAGGCCTCCGAACTCCAATTGGCTTCCATCAAAACCATGGAATGCTGTGATGGAAACAGACAGGTGTGCAGAAGGAAAACAACTTAAGAGGAAGCACACTCTTGACCTTTTAATCACCAAGAGCAAACCACAATTTCCTCTACGTGGAAAGTTTTGACACAGCAGTCCTGAGGCAAAAGTGGTCTACACCCAAAACTGAGGCTCAAACACCACTATAGAGAAGCCAAAGCTAATATCGGTTTAGTCGCATTGAGGCCTTTACAGCAGCCTCCAGCATCTACAGCTCAGAAGATCATCCCATGATGGAGAACCTTCTTTGTATTCTTGCTAAAATGTCCAATAACAACAAACAGCATGACAGTCAGTTTTTGTGCAGCTCATTCATCATTGGTGACACGTTGGACCACAAGTGATGGTACACTGAGACCGCATTTCTGGTTACTGGAGACACTCTGGTGGACGTTGTGCTTTGGGGCGATGTGGTCCCACAGCTGTCAGAAAGCCAAACCAGAGGCATTTCTTCCTCAAGGGCAAACTATGGCCTGGAATCCGGTAGTCTTGCATTAACATCGCCACCAATTTGAAGCCAGGCCAGTTGACCTCTTGTTTAAATACCGGCACATCAGCAGGCACATTAATCCGTCTGTCAATGTCAATGTTTGCAGGCAAATAACAGGGCCATAATCATGAAGGACATGTGAAATCAGGACACTACGATCCAGTACTTACAAAAGAGACAGGATTAATGAAAGAGAGGGAAGATCCTACAGGGTTTTGTCACTTACATTGAGTTCAAACTTCTCTTAAACAGGCACAACAGAGACATGGAAAGCAGCAGACAGCAAACGTGTTAATCGAGATAAAATACAGACTTTGCTTGGGGGAAATGGATGCTCATTGCCAGCAAGCGCATCAACGGTTCCAATTATCAGATAGTAAGCTCTGATAGTGTAAATAATCTTTACTGTGCATGACTGCAGTCTTTCCTCAACTTTTCCAAACTTCTCAATCTTCTTCTCAATCAACTTCTTCAATCAAGACTGGTTTAAAAGTACGGGTACTACTTTGCTTAAATATGTGAAAAAACACTAAACTAAATTGTTTAATTGCTATTGTAAAAAAGTTTTAAAAGATTACCTGTATGAGCGAGCGTTAGATGACACCAAAATATTATGCACAAATAAGGGGGAGGGGGGGATGTTCACAAAAAAAAAAACTAATATCAACTGAAAAAAATGTAAAATAAATTCTAAATAAAATTAACTAAAATGTATATTATACATGCATCCCTAAAAACAACAAAGTTCAAAATTACTTTTCGTTAAGACAAAATTCAACCTGTTCTGATTGAAAAAAGGCTTTTTGAACAACAGGAATGTCAATCTACACTTGAAACCAAACCCACAAACAAATCCTCCACAGGACTTCTTCCTTAAGACTTATACTATTTTGTAGTTCTCATGGTTGCTGCATAATACTTCATAAGCCCAGAGCATTTCATATAAATGTGGACTGCTTTGTTGTGAATCCACCAGAGGATCCGGGCGGTTTCCTACAGGCAGACTGACAAGGATTGCGGTCCAGCTGGTTTACCAGCCTCTTGTTGTCCTTTTCCTGTTCGAGACAGGAAGAATAACAGCCAGTGGTGTCATGAAGACAAATGTCATACAGCTTTTGCCCCCTACGAAATGGACATGATTAGTTTCCTTGGCTTACGGGGAAAATGACTATTTAAGGGAAGTTACTTCAGCATTCCCACAACTTTTGACCAATGAATTTTTTCTATTACTTTTCCTTGACCTTTTTCAGCAGTTTGTAATTACTGGATGGTTATTTATATGGTTATAATTATTTTCATTCCAAATTATTCACTCAGAGATTCATTGAAACCAATTCAAAAGAATCAGATATCATAAAGGTTTTTGAGTTTTACTCTACCCAAAAGCAAAATATTGCAAAAAAAAAAAAAAAAAAAAAATTAAGGGAGGGGAAAAAAGCATTGTTATATTACTTTTCCCATGACGTTTTAAGATTTTCCAGGCATTTTAAAATCCTCTGGTTTTCCATGATTGTGGGAACCATGCACCGGCAATGGATGGTATCACAGGTTGCAGAACAGACATTTTCAATTGCAGATTTCCTGGAAAGGGAAGAACGATTTGTCTGGACATTCAGGGAGCTGGTGCACCAATTCCAAGCAACTTATGTAATTGCCCACTGTACAACTGGACTGACTTCTTCACTTAAAAATGTTGCTGCAGTGATTTCACATTAAAAATTGCCAAAAGTTAACACTGTGGTCTTTCCTGTAACAGGAAGAGGAAGGCCACACAAAGATAATTAAGCATCCTGAAAAGATTCATCCATCTTACAAAAAGGGCATGACTGAACGGAGATCATTTGTGCAAAATATCGACAGGACACCCAAGGTCGGAAGGCTAAGCCATACGCCCTCAGGCTGTCCTGCAATAGAGAGGAAAGAAACAAGGGATGTTTAGAAATCAGCCCAAACTGAAATACTTGACTTGGACTACACCAGTGGTCACCAACCTTTTCAAGCCTAAGATCACATCCCAAGTCCAAATGTAAACCAAGATCTACCACTTGCAGAAAATTATGAAAAAACAAGGCCACAATGTAGTTCTACTTTGACATTCTTTAAAATTAACATTTATTTAATTTAAAAGTTCTTCTTTTGGCAAAATTACATTTCCTTTATAGCCTAAACAGAGGCTTTAGCCTACTCCCTTTAAACTTAAATTGTCAATGTTTCATTTTTGAAAACAATCTTATCGGAATAATTTTTTTGTACCTTTATAAAGGGCATTTTCCCCCTAATTTTATTTAATGTACTGGTATGCTCTAAATTTCATTTCAAATTCTTACATTTTATCAATACATTCAATTAAAATAATAAGACAAGGCTGTTACCAATCAAATTAAATAATTTACATTGAAAAATTATAACTGTATTAAATGAGATTATGAGATTGTTTTGAATATTTTTTGAATATACAAATAAGGAATGTTGAAAAGAATGATACTTTGAAACTAAACCGCCAGTAGAAGCGGCAGGCGGCCGTCTTAATGAGCGAGTCATTGAGTCATTCATTCAAACGATTCGTTCAAACGGCTGATTGATTCAGAATGAGGCGGTTTAATAATGGGTAACGTTAATTGAATCTTTGACTCGAGCGATTATTCAAAACGCTGAATCATTCAGTGATGAATAATGGATGAGTGTTGCTGTGAGATGCGCTGGTTCTGTTGTTTGGAACTATTTTCGCTGCTGAAACAAAACAAAAACAGTAATTGCGTCTAAAAATGTAAGTAACTTAATTTTAACTATTTGTTTATTGAACTGTTATGAAATCAATATCTTGGTTTCAATCGTGCTTGCATTCAGGAAAACAGCACTCTGGTCGTGTGTAGTCTATAACGTTATATTGTTTCTTAAATATAAATTTGACGGAGGCGGCCGCCTCATAATTGTCTATGCAGGAAAACCCCTGAAGATTTCAAACTAGCAATAGCCTACTCCCTCACCGTTGTGCCATCGTTTCGTTAGCTTGCGTATCGTTAGCTTGAAGAGCTTGATGTGAGCGTAGTGTGAAGTGGCTGAGCTGGTTAAAGCGTGAAGCCTTAATTGTTTATACTCGATGCGTCCGCATGAGCCAAAAATGACGTCATTGTAACGGCGCGCGCGCATCCCCTAGACATGATTTAATACACACAGTAGGCTCACACATGGTGCATTTTTAATTAATAAATAATAATGAATACAAATATTGGTGTTTTTTCTCTGATTTTGAAAACTCTTCGCGATCGACTTAAAATGCTTCCAAGATCGACTTGTCGATCGCGATCGACGGGTTGGTGACTCCTGGACTACACTATTAATCGAATAACTAGCTAATCAAACATGAAATGCGTCTATAGCCGCATTCCATCCAGTCAGGGTCCAGAAACAAGAACATATTCCCTCTGACAAAATTCCTTTGCTTTTCCTTTTCTCCAGGCTGCAGCACTATATCATGCCCTGTTATCGGATATATTTACCTGTTCGTCTGGCAGCTGTCACCTGATAAGCAGAGACAAGCAGCCAAGCCTCTGAATAATGCATCGAGCTCCAGCGTTCTACATCTCGCCAACAAACAGGCCCAGCAGCTTCCTCTCTGCTAGGCCAAACCAAGCCAGAGACATGAATCGAGAGTTTTAATATTCACCCATAACTTTGTGCATTATTAAAAGTGTGTCAAAACCATCTTCCAGTCAGTTGTTCCAAAAAAAAAAAAAAGAGGAAAAAAAAGAAAAGAGAAGGACTTTCAGAGAGCAATGACTCAGTGGGAACATCCGTGTCCTCCGTTGCCAGTAAGGATTCACTGAGGTAGCAAAAAGAAAAAAAGATTCTCCTTTTCTCGGTGTTGACATGAAAGAAAAAGCTTTCCTGTGTACGTCTCCTCCGCTGCTATGCTCTGCATATAAAAACCTCTCTCTGGGTTTTCCTGCGTCACATGAGTTTCCTGAGTATAATGAGTCACATTACATCTTCCCACTCAATTAATCTGATTCTGATTTGATGGACTATATTGGACAACGTTTAAATAAAAGAGGAAGCGCAGAGGGACAGTCTTTACTTTTTCTTGTCTGCAGACACTTCAGAATTCAAGCAGCATCACGTTCGCCTTTATCCCGTCAAGAGATCGGCTCCTTCACCTTTGAATAGCTGAAAACACTTAGCCTCAAACAGCTAGCGAAGTTATTCTGTCTCGTGCTTCCTCCGAACACCTGACCCTTTCCTAAAACGCTCCCAAGACTAGCATCAAGTCATCTGGATAACTGCATAATTAACTTGATAATTGGCATCCATTATTTCTTCGCCAGATTAAAGATGAGGAAGGGAATTAAATGGGAAATCACGTTGAGCGAGAGAGAGAGAGAGAGAGAGAGAGACTAAGCTCTCAAATGTGCCGCGGTGTCATGTGATGGTATAGCAGTAGAAAATCACTTCACTAACCTCAAAGTAACCGGGAAATAAATCAGACAGCCATGATAAAATAGCAAAGCTTCCGCATGCAAGCTCACAGCACAGACTCAGGAAATAATGGCTTTCTAACAACAACAGAAACTATATTTTGTGAAACATGCTAGATAGGGTGCTTAAGGGGTCCGGAAACGAGGAGCAAGACTCAGCTGTGCAGAAGGACAAGAACCTCCGGGCAAGTTAAAGCAGGGGTGTGACAAATGGCACCCGACACCAGCTGTGGTCATACTGTCTTTGAGTAGAATCAACATGACTTGACAAGTTTGGATGGCCTTCTGTTCACTACTGATGGAACATTAGCGGTCAATGTGCCAAAGCATCTGAAGTCAAATCGGAGCACTGCAGGGAAAATCTTTGGTAAAATGATTTAAACAGAACTGAGAGCGTAACACTTAACTGAAATAAAAGTAGCCTATTCCTGAATAGGAAAAATAATCATTTTATACAGTCTCAGAATGGTCAAAATCCTCAAATAGCCTGGCTGATATCATAGGGCCCTATAATTTCCGCGATCACGGAATCGCGGAATTGCCCAATTAACGCAGAATCTAGTGTTAATGCGGAATTTCGCGGAATTTCACATATTTGGAATGAAATTCTGTTTTTGTTTGGGAGAAGAACGTATGTCTGGAGAAAAAGCAGACAGGGGGAAGCAAATCTGGGTGACAACCCCTCCCGTCATTTCAGCTCCAATGACGGCATCGAAACAATGAAAGCGGCTCTCCACGGCTCTGCTTTCGTCGGCGAAAAAGTTAAGAAACTCAACGCCAAGCCCTCAGTACCGAGCCGAGCAGTTCGCACGTGACTTTTATGAAGTGTTTCCCACACATAGACTAATTCGTGGAGCTGCGCCACAGAATCAACACCGGCCGCCACAAATTGCGTTTCGTTCATTTTTTTATGCTATTTAAAACACGCAGCGTATTCTTTCAGTTGCACTCACTCACTCGCTCGCTCGCTCGTCTATGAGGTGCCGGACTGGACAAAAGCAAAGTGACACTGCGCGAGAGAGACCGAGTGTGTCCGAGAGCACGCTCGACAGTGCGCGAGAGAGAGACAGAGTGCGACTTATTTAAACTTGTATAAACTAATATAATTTATTTTACTGGACAGTTTAAAGCTCATAATAACCATATTTTGTTGTTACTTGAAGTACTTAGAGTGCAGTGTTATGTTGCATCATGCAGTATTTGTGCTGAAAAGTAAGAGCAAATGTCTGTTACCTCAATAAATTTAAGGTCATTCCTATTTTACTTGTGTACATTTTAATCATTAACATTAAAAGCACACTCTTTTTACAACTAAATTAACAGTAAAGGGTAAAATAACCTGAATTCCCAAAAAATAAAAATGGAAAAAATGGAATTTGCAAAAATTAAAACGGAAAAAAACGGAATTTGGGAAAAAATAAAACGGATTTTATAGGGCCCTAATATCAATCTATCAATGATTATTAAGAAGAAGAAAAACACAACAATTCGGAAATTTTTTAATGTTGCATCTTTCAATTCCACAGAAATCTGCTGAGCTTTCTTCTGAATTCTGCTTGCTCAGATAGCATCTCTTGTTCATGACATTGCAGTGTGACTGCTGTGAATTTTAAGCCCGAGTAAATTCACAATCACTGTGTCACAGATCACATTCTAGATTACAACTTCACAAACCTGACATTTGTCATTCCAGAAACCATCTAATGTTTCAAAAACAATTCTGATACCAAAAAAACTGGTTTCAGGAACAAGTGGCACACATTCTTTCACACCAGCATTTGTACTTCTCAACATTATTAACCCTTAATGATTTGTAATGCGATTAATGAGTGTATAATTTGTGCAGTGACTGTTTTCCCTGGCTGTAATACAATGGAGGAAGAAATGACAGAACAAAAAAGCAAAGAGATTTTTTTCTCCACTTAACAAGCAATTTCTGCGTCTCCTCACAGGATGACTGAGTAGAGGAGCTTATCCCCTCCTCGCACCAGGCCGAGACGGGACCGCTGAGGTATGCACTGACCGGGACATGACGAAACCCAAACTTTTGCTTTCACAAAAGACCACCACATGCAGAGAGAGCACAGAAGATACAGCCAAAATCTTCAGCCCCTCGAGAAATCGAATGAGACAAACCCTCTGGAATTTGGGAGGGTTCATTTGCACAATGGAAAATACTTTGATCATGCAGAAATAATTTCAGTACACTGCATCACTTCTTGGCTCTTTCTGTTGACATTTGGGAGTGTGACTATGAGACTGTGTTGGCAAACTCTCTAGTTTTGCTGCATTGTGATGGACCAATCCATGCGATTTGACACCACTCGAGCAATGGTAACAAATAAAGGCTACGCCTCTTTCTGAGAATTCAGAGCACTCTCTTACTGGCCACTTCCTTGTGTCACTGTGGAAAATTACATGTCATTTAAAGCTAATAGCTTATTCCTAAGCTTTCCTGGTGAGGCTGCGCTGAGAAATGCAATATAACAAGAATACTTGCGAAAAGCTTTCGGTTCACGGTTCAAAATACCCTAAATCTCCAAGCTAAAGAGATCAAACATGTCCAGCACTTGAAAAAACATAATACTCCCAAAAAAAGAGTCAAACTGACCAGTGACCACATATGGGCAGAAAAAGCAAACCGTTCATGCCTGATTCAGGTAGAACATCAGAGAGCAAACACCATAATAGGACATTTCTTCTCTACGGTAACCAGTTATTGTTGGAGATCTATATGGAGCCAGTTTAAGCAAACCCAGCTAAACCTAGGAGGTCCAAGAGCACAATCTGGGTCCATTCTCCCATCTCCACCAAAGAAACATGTGGTCCCCGTTCCAAACCCATCTTCTGCAGAACATAAAAGACGACACATTTGAAGAACATTGTTGGGGTCCAAACAAAAGTGGATCGCACTAAATGGACACAAAAATATTTTCAAAAGATCTTAATTTGTGTTCCATAGAAGAAAGTCATTCGGGTTTTAGAATGACATGAGGGCAGGTATATTATGATCATTTTAATTTTGGGGTGAATTATCCCTTTAAATCTGATTTAAAAAAAAAATAGATAAGCCTACATCAACAAATATGTCTGCAAAGGGAAGGTTCTGCAAAGCAATTTAATATAATTTATTGTGCTTGTTTGTCTGATATTAATAAATCTTATATGAACTTTATCATTTCTGACCGTACACATATACACCGCTAAATTTAATTATTTTAGTTTGGATGTTAAAATGTGTTTAAAAGTAGGAGTAGGGCCCTATGATTTTCACAATGAGTTTTTGATAAATCAATTTAAACATAAAATAAGCTAAATTAATACAGACTACACAGAATTTCTGAAAATATAAAAAGATTCAAAGGGCCCTATAATTGTAAACATTTGATTTCAATTAATTCAATTAACTTTGATTATTAATCCATAAAAACAGAATTTAAAAAACACAGAATTTGACATTTAAAAATATATTTTTTTAAACTTTCAATAAATTGTTGTTTCATGATTTCAATTAATTAGTCATGCTTTTTGATTACTAAAATGTATTTTAACCATTAAAAGTGGAAGTGACATTTAAACATAGATCCCGAAACAGCAGGTTTGTCGTTCTGCTCTCATGTCAGTAGAACTGCAGGCCGCTTCTAAAAGAGCTCAACAGACACAACGGGCACCAGCTTAATTTGAAAGAAAAGGGCTAAAAGTGGGCCAGAAGGAACAAGAGGAGCAATCACCATGACTAAGGAAGTGTCGAGTCTGAGCTGATTTACAGCACAGGCCGCCCAACTCACCTCACTGAGGTTATTGCCAATTGCAGGTGGGCAATTTAAAGTCCTGAGATTGAGGGATTGCTTTGCGTAAATGGCTGACTTAAAAGCTAACAGAAACCGTTAGACTCAGTATTTTCAAATCTCCAGCTGGAATAACCATTAAGCAAACCCATGAAGTCAGAGCTAAACGCTTTAAATCCAGTCCCATGCTGAGCGCCTACTGTTACAAAAAGCATCTAAAATAAGCTTTCAAACTACTTGCGTTCGATCCGTGTAAATGGGATGTGCAAAAACAGCACAAGAAATGATGCAACGGCCAAAGATGTCTATCTGACTGTGTACGGCTGTATCAGCAGTGCCTTGAAGGGGATGAATAACTTTGTTTTTTTCATCACCAAAAAAACAAGATGCATTAAAATTGACCAAAAGGATCAGTTTCCAGAAAATATTAAGCAGCACAACTGTTTTCAACATTGATAATAAGAAAAATTTCTTGAGCAGCAAATCTTTTTTTTTCTGAAAGATCATGTGAGTGACACTGAAGACTGCAATAATGATGCTGAAAATTCATCACAGGTATGTCATCACAGGAATAAATTATATTTGTAGAACAATTTCAAATAATTTATTTTAATATGGAATATTCTTGGTGAACATAAGAGACTTCTTTTAAAAAACATAAAAAAATCTTTTCAAACGATAGTGTAACTAGTCAATCTTATCAAACAGCTAGCTCTTGGATGAATACTCGACAATCATGACTCATCCCCAACTGTGAAAAAGCAGATACAAATGAATAAACCGTCCTCTCTGTCTTCATCTCAACATCAAAGTCAGTCTATTCTTCTTACTTAGAGTCGAGAGGGACCAATTAGGCTGCGCCCTGACAGCCTTCTAAAGTGCCAGCCAGTCTTTTTTTAAAAGTCTTGTCTTGGCTAAATAAATAAATGATAAATATTTTTTCCTCCTCCCCACTAGCAGCTCGTGTTCACAGGCTGACATTAATGCCAGAGTCTCCATGCGGACGCAGCAGGAGTTTGTAGTGACTGTAATTTTCATTGTCAGTGAGGACATCCTCTGAGCCTTGGTGGCTTTAATTAGAGGAGCAAAACTGGCAGACGAAGACACCCATGAGACAAGACACCTGAGACCACCACGAGTCCAGCCAGGCACGTTTTATCAGTGCCGACAAGCCCATCTGGGGGGAAAAGACCCAGAGAGTTCAGTTCAAACATGGGCGTCAATCAATGAGATTAACAGATTAATAGCAGTTCTCTTTCGCAAATTAGGCCGGATTGTTATGTCATTTGCAGACCACATGAACCATTCAACAGATGCCTGTTTTCCAAACAGCTTTCAAATGAACCAAACTCTGACGTCAAACAGAAAGTGTGAAAACACCCTAAAATGGTTGGTTGCCTTTCAAACAACACTTACTTATTCAGTCCTGAATCTGATCTAGTTGACTGTTTATTGGTTTACTAGGACTGAACTTGGTCTTTTCCAGCTTTATGGTATCACACAGCTCATTAGACGAAGTAATGCCGCCAATGTGTGAGGAAAAAAGGCACTCTGCATGACAAAAAAAGAAAAATATGGGGGAAATGAGAATGGAGGAGAAAGATAATAAGATGAGGATCTCCACTTAGTCACAGCAAAAGCAGGTTTTAGCAGAAACGAGAATAAAACTTAACACCATTTAGAATAACATCTGAAGGCTGTTCCATTAACACCTGCTTGTCACATTTAACTACAAACTAAACTACTGCAAGCTCAGCATTTCACTGCATGTAGCTCTCCCAGCTTGATGGAGGCAATATTTACAAATTATATCAGATATATGATGGCAAATTGGCAATCATCTCACAACACATCGGCTCTCTAAAAGCAAACTGGCACTCCAGACATTCAAGAACAGTCCAATAGTTTGCTACTTTGACCCTGCTGGGATCAAAACCATGCAATGGTCAGTTAAAAGATTAATCCACCTACATGAAGCAGAAAAATAAAACCATCAAGGTGATCACAACAACCCAAAAAGTTGTAGTTTAACTACCAGCTATGAAAGACTCCTCTCTGAGCTTCAGTGTTTGGTTAATGATCAATGAGCCACAAAAGAACATTTCAAACTAGAGTTTCTCAAAAATTACTAGCATATCAGTTCAAGTTTTCATTAATAAAACTTTACCTACTTGAACTACAGCATCAAAAGACACTTTTAAAAAATTAAATCTATTATAATACCACAAAATTGTTGCATAACTAGTATTTGTTATTTATTAAAGCAATACAAACCACCACTATCACTACCATTTCTAAACCACCACGAAATGCTGTTAAATTGTGTTTTTCGTATAATTATTTTTTTTAAATGTATTTTGTGCATGCTTAAGCCATTTGCAGGACAAGAACAGTTTATTAAGTATTGTAATTTGTTTAAAGCTGACGTCGGCAACATTTTTTTGATCATATTCAGTGAAATCGACACTATAACCCGACAGAACAACATAAATAATGTGGTTTTAGAAAAAAACGCGAGCTTCTTTTTGTTTTGCAAAAATCCACAGCTCCCGGATCATCGGGTCCAATCAGCGCAGGGGGGTGTGAGATCTGACTGTCCATCACAGATCGGGCACACGCCACCCCTTGCGCATGTTACAATCACATGCACACGCCTGAAGTTTGTGGAAGTTCGCGCAGTAACGAAGAGTGATGGCGGAAAATCAAGTAAGCTCATTTAGAGTATAAATGACGTTAGCAATTGCAATCTATCGGTAGATTAGCCAGGACAGCATACCTCCAAATAATCCATGGTATTGATGGATGCTGATGAGACGGGCGCGTTCACTGAAAATCTGATGCACACGCACTGACGAGCATGAACTCGTCACGGTGGGAGGGTATTCGTTGATAGTGGGGGAGGGCCATGAGAGTTGTAAAGATTAAAAATGTTGCCTAAGTCCACTCAATCTGCCAGACTTGCCGACTTCAGCTTTAACCAAAACTATCAATTAAACATATATTCTATTATACAGTTATTTGTGAAACAAATGTCTATAACTTTTCCAGGCGTGGAAATTGCCATTTTAAAATTAAATGACTCCAGGTTTTTCATGACTGAAAGAACCCTGTCAATAGTTATTGTTCGATAACTGAACACAACTATTACATGTCTAAGCAGAAAAATGGCAATACATCTACAGTAACGCCTGTACGTGAAATGAGTTGATAGTCGGTCCATGTCCAGATTTTTACGGTTCTTAAATGTTACAGTACTGTACATTCCTAGAAGCTTATAAAAAGCATCACCTGCTGGTGTATACAATTCATACCAGCAATGAAACGAGCCCAAATGGGTTGTTTTATGAAGCACAGCGAAGACGAATGGTTACCTCAACATTCATATGTTTTAATGCTTTAAATAGAAAAGATGGTCTGGAAAAAACCCTGATGTCCAAACTGATATGCAAAGGTGTGAGCAAAGAATTTAAAATCCAGAGAAGATGACGAATCATGGAATTGTGCTCGTTCTCCATCTTCCTGGTTATTAACAAGGGGGAGCCTGAGTTCATTTGTTAATCATCTGCACAAATACACAGAGCAATGAGACGGCTCTGCCGGGTCAGACTGCGGGTCAGGATATGTGCGGCGTACAGGAACAACATCAAGGTCTCTCTATCTCTCTCCATGTAGCATTTGCTTTCCCTAGAGCGGTTCTGTGAGGTCTTAGCCAGAGGCTGCATTAGTTTGTGTGAATCACTGTGGATTGTGATGCCAGGACTATTCCCTGAAGCTTATTACATTGAAGCGCTGCATTCATTTTCATATCTGCAAAAGAACGAAAGTATCAAGTCAATGTACAAGACTGATGCGAAAGCAAAAGTAGCAATCTCTGAGGCTACAATATTATAATAATGAATTTATTATTATTATTATTATTATTATTATGAGATGACATACTGATTTTTTCCCCGACCACTATTTAGATGACACTGTTTTGGTTACCTAGAAAGTAGAAGCTAAATGAATAATTATGTACAAGTAATAGTTAACTACCCTGAACACTGTTTATTGTAATATCTCTGATGAAGAGGGTTTCCCATGCAGGGAATGGGAAATTCTGCCAGGCCACAAGCCCTGAATCAATCATGGATGGGCCATGACGGCAGCAAGAGACCGCAGGGACGTGTTCTTTCTGTCATGTCTGTGTAACCCAGGTCAAATAATGCCTCCTAAATTCAGAAATTCCTGAAAGACAAGCCAAAGTGCTCAGCAGGACAAGAGGGGGGGGGGGGGGGGGGGGGGGGGGGATAATGAAAGGATATACTGAAGGATCGAGAGGCAGTTCTTCACAGTGAGACTCGACTATGAAAATGACATTAATGGACTTTCACAAGGTTTTTCTGCTGATATATTGCAGCTTTCTTGCTGAAATAACAGACGTCATCAGAGGTTTAGCTGAGGCAGATGCTCCGCAGAACTGAGTCAGACTGAGGCTGGGTCGGTCAAGGGCAAGATGGAGGCCACAAGGGACCATGCTTGCAAAGGAAAGGACGTGTCTGCAGACCGTGGGTAAGCTCTGGGGATGACATGAGCACGCTTCTGCTGACAAAAAAACAACCATATACCCCCCATAAGGTTGGGGTTGGTTTAGGGCATTACACAATTGTGAAAACTGACAGCTCATTTGAATGATAGGAATAGGGCTGTGTATTTGGGGGGGGGGGGGACATACATACTTACAGTATAACATAATATCACATTTCCAATTAACACAAATATTAATTTGAATGATATCTATATACATTTTTTAAATCCCAAGACAAACAACTAACAAGTGTAGCCAGTTCCTTTTAAGTGATCCAAAAACAGAGTGCAACCAGTGCAGTCACATTCACAAACAAACCAGTCGAACCTTTGAATAAATGATTCAATACTCATGAACACCAAAGTTACTTTTTGAATCAAGAACAAGTGATTATTATAAGCCAATCCTTTCAATTAATCATTCAGAAAGACACACAAACACGGAAGTCACTTGTTTATAATTCAGTTCGTGACTCTTATGAAACATTCCTTTCAATGAAACATTCAAAAAGACTTAAACACATAAATGACCTTTTAAATCACAAACAAGCAAGTCTTCTGAGCCAATCCTTTCAATGAATCAGTCAAAAACACCTAAACTCAGAAGTAACCATTTGAATCAGTTCGATTGATTAATCACTCTGACGAATTCAGTGATTGATATATCAATGTCTAGTTATAACTTCCAGGATAAATCCTTTTTTTTTTTGCATTCTAGAAGCCAAGGTTCCTTGTATAATTTATAGCATTAGCTTAAATGGAATATCTTTCATATAAAATCAAAATAGACATTATATCTGAAACATCCCCCAATGAATTGGAAACAAAATTGAAATCAAATTGAATAGGAATCAATCAATCAAACTGACAATCTGTGAATAAGAAACGAAGAGTAGTGCAGAGCAGACATCCTTAAATTCATCTTAATAACTTTTTGAACCAATGAAATTTCACTACAACCCAGTGCAACAGTCAAACAGAGGCCAAAAAATGACCAACAAAACGTTTTGTTGTGGCCACGGCTGGTTAGGACACTATTAAGGTGAAATCTTAAATGAGACCGTTAAACAAATTTAGACACGATAAGATTCTCAATCTATTTAAGGGTCTTATCTTCAAGTGGTGCTGATCTCAGCTCTGAAGAAATTCCAGCACAACCAAAAGATTTTCGCTTATCATTTAGAGATTAGCATAACATCTGCCACCTCTCGCAGAGAGCTCCGCTATCATGACTCACTATCACTGAACTGAGACAGTTTGTGAACTACACTAACCAGAAGTTCTCTGTAACAGCATGGTTTTTTGTGGCCTAATAAATCTGTCAGACTCCAAGACTTTTCCAACGATGCCTCTCAACAGAACTGGATTTACAGGTCTCCAGAATCAAAACATCAAAATCCTCATAATACATGACGACAATGTCTAGTCCTACTTCACGAGGTTCATCTGAGGTGGATGTGGTTAACAAACCTAGACAGCTGGTGTGGTCCATTTGATGGGCCGCAGTGTTTTTTTTTTTAAAGAACAAAAACACATTTGAAGTCTATCCACATGGTTCTTCTACAAGGGAGAGCACTGCCCATCATCCTTCAACGTCCTGACAAATGAAGCACAGCTCTGCCAGGTATTCACTAGAGGAAAAGCCAGCCCATTTGCTGAGAGACCATTAACCACAGCAGCTTGTAATGCCATTAGCTCAGTGTGCTTTGTTAAACAAAGAGACATCCTCGCCCAGGTCATAGAAGACAAGATTCACAGCTGTGCTGGACCACTGCCCCTGAGATGATTTGGCAAAAAGAGCAAAAGACAGACAACAGGTTTCAGCTGATCACTTGAGATGTCAGCATTACGATCATCAGATATCATTAGACATCCAACACTGCTGAAAGTCTTACATTTAGAGAGAGAAACCAAAATCTCACGGTACGAGTTATTCTATAAACCAACAAATATTTGTTAACAAAAAAACAGCTATGTAAAATGTTTGAGTTTAATCATTTTAAATAACAAAACAAAATTTTAAATATTATAAAACAGTAGTGTAGATTGTAGTTTAATGAGAACTCCGTTAAAAAATGTTTGAAAGAAGGCACACCAAGGCTGCATTTATTTGATCAAGAATACAGTAAAAACAGTAATATTGTGATATGCGGTTACAATTTAATAAAACTAATAAACTTTATTTTATTTTTTATAATTTTCTCAATTGAATGCATCCATGACAAATAAATGTATTAATTGCTTTCGACAAAAAAGAAATCTTACTGACCCTAGACTTTTGAATAGTACTGTACATCTACATTAAAAGAATCACCTGGAATGTGTTCTTTCCTTATCGTTTAATTCTTCCTCATCTTGGCTTGTTTTGAATATCTCCTGCCTTTTAATTTTGGGGAAATTAAGGTCTGCTCTAGCCTGGTTAAAACCAGACCATTCTCAGTTGTAACTGAGTTATGGTCTGGCAAATCGTCATAGACAAATCATTTCCAGAGGGGCGTCACCAACGGACGTCGCGGATAGACCTAAACCCAATCAGAGCGATGAAGGAGATGACGTATGCAGAGCGGCGGAGAAACGTCTCCGAGTGTTGTTCTTTGCTCGGTTTTTGACAAAAGGGAAACGTTCAAAACAGACGCGATAGCTGATTCGAACGAGTGATGTTCGACGGCGGCATCCATCTTTGTAATGTAGGCTACAAAATCTGCTTCAAAATCCCAGCGCTGTCGTCATCGTGTAAAGCCCGCCCCAACGTTTCTGATTGGTGCCGCGATTTCGACGGATTGGAAAAGGGCTTGAATGAGCTCTTTGCCAGACTCACTTTCAGAGCAAATCTAAATTTGCCAGAAGTTGTATGGGTTTTCCCAGGCTAGGTCTGCTCTTTATTATTGTAAAAACCAGCTCAGATCTTATGAAAAAAGAAAAATCCAAACATGTTTAAGCCGAAGCAGAGCTTGCGAGGACCTGCACACCTGCCTGAGCTCCCCAGCGGCCATTTGTGTTCACTGAGGTGATCAAAATACAGAGGAAAAAAGTGGACAATTTACAGGCTATCAGTGTTTGTGTTCCTGTCACGGCATTTAGCAGACAGACACAGACCTCAGGCTCCACCTCACTCTTTTTGCACCGTGTTTTTAAAATCAAGGTTGCAAAGTGTGAATTTCAAAAGGCACAAAGGAGATCTTTGATCTCAGTCACTACAAAGTACAAGGAGAGAAAAAAAACATTCACCAAATCATATGGCATGTCTTGGAAATTTTTCATTCAGTGCTTTAATACCCTGTGCTTTTTCAAAGACAACCTCTTAAAGACAACATAAAATGACATCATTGTGCCACATTTCCAAATGAAAATTAATATCCACTGAAAAATAACATTTTACCCAATTTGATAGGATCAACCAAAGTACACTTCCATCTTATTTAAAACTCTTATTTACTTTTATATAGGAAGGATGATTAAATTGATCAAACGTGAAAACAAAGCCATTTATAATGTTACAAAAGATTTCTATTTCAATTAAACACTGTTCTTTTGAACTTTATATTCGTTGAAGAATCATAAAAAAATACTCTCCCTGCTATAAATGCACTATGATACAAATAGGAATAAACCATCTAAAATGCTTTGAATACTTTGAGATACTACTAAATGTGATATGGTGATTTAAATAATGTTTCGAATGAATGCATTCTGATGTTTAGACTTGTCTTTATAACAACATCCACAGATGAATCATGTGCAAATAAGGACATTAAACAAAATAGGGTTGATTTCATGTTGATTTTTAAGAAAAAACTTGGATGGTGTCGAGTTTCTTTTCCAGACAACTACCTATCCGGATACTGGGCTAAGATCTCACAGCAATGTCGTGTAGTTATGCAGAAGGCCCAACACTACTTAAAGGTGCCATAGGTGATTCTCTGCAGAACATTTTTTGTTATGCTGGTTGAAGGTCTCCTCATATCCTGATAGCAATCACTCTGTCAAGCGGTCTAAATGTATTTTTATAAATGTCGTCTGTGGAAGGCGTAGGACCATAAAATGTTCGTTCAATCGTTGCGTTCCCTGTCGATCAAGTCATCAGCGCGTTCACGTACGCTTACAGACAGAGCGAGAATGGCAGGCAAGCAGCAACAACCTAACTTTCCTTCTGAACCAACAACAAGTGGCACTGGCAAAGGATCTACGATCTATATTTGAAGAGTTAGGTTCCAAAACGCAATAAATCCATTTAGATTATTTTAAGTAAAAATGTTTTCTTTACCAAGAAAGTGGAAAGATGAAAACCACTATTTTCTGTTTCAAACTTTCACATAGCATTTGTAGGTCATAATAACAAAAAAAAAAAAAATCCAGGTTTTGATTTTCAAAGATTTATTATAAAAACGGATTATTTTTTTCCCCAAAATGCAATAAATTTTTTATTAAAAATGCAATTAATCCATTGAATCAATATAAAAGTTTTTTTTTTTCATATTGAAACTGTTGAAAATACACAACAACGTAAGTTTATTAGTATAATATTTTTATTAAGAACTGTAAAGAAGATTGAAAACATTTTTCCTCCTCCCGAGTGCCTCATCTTCTTAATCTCCTCACGTAAATAATTCGATTTCGATGCCTTATGTTTCTTACCCACTGCAGAAACAACCACAGGTTCATCAATGCTGTCAAAATAATTCTTTTTTTTTTTTTTTTTATCGAAAAGTACAAAATAGATAAGAAAAACTAGGAAGCCGGGTGTATTTAAGGCGCTGCCGTTACTGTTTACATTGCGTGGAATGGTGCGTTGTGATTGGTTGAGAGCGGATATATCGCATTCTGCAGAGAAGGGAGACTGGCGTTTGTCGCGGTTTGGAAAGAAAGGGAGAAAACATGACAGAATAACACGGCGGATATCGCATTTTACTTAAAATTAAACATTGACTTTTCAATACCAACCAGATACAATACTGATTTTTGCAGTAACTAATTTTTTTTAAAAATGGCGTTTATCGCGTTTTGGAACCAAACTCTTCATATCTTCATCAGAGCCAAGCAGACTCTCATCGTGGAAACCCTGCCATGCAAGAAATATTATTACACACTGACAAGTTTTGCTGGCTGAACAAACCGAAAATTTGCTGGATCTAATTCTGTTTTAAGAATTTGTTTACGTTTGTAGTGTTACTAACTGTACTATAAAGTTCTCTCACCAGTGAATGACACATGATGTATTGCAGTAATGTTGACTCCGGTCTTCTTGGCTGTGCGCGTTCATGCTTTCAGGAGGCGTGGCTTTGGACAGCGATTTGCAAGGAGGGTGGGACGTACGCTTTTACTGCTATCAGGCTAAAGTTAGCATTTTCCCAGATGTCCTACAGCACCTTTAACCTGGCATGGTGTCTCTAGAGTAAAAACAACAATTGTGAAGCCGAAGACAGTCTTTCCGATAAAAGGCCTGCTCCACATCAGTATCAGTAATTAATTCCAGATGCAAGATCTCTTGTGGATTCATGGCCTTCGTCACACACCCACCCCTCCCATCGCTGAGCGCTCAGTAGGAGTAGAACAGCTGAGTGAATGAGTCTCCTTTCTGAGTAAATATTTGCTGAGGATGATCAATGCATGACTACAGACGACTGTGTACAATTATGTCAGAAACTTCCTGCAAGAACACTTTACACTTAAGAGAAACCAAACCTATTAACAACCCATGAATCAAAACAGAACACAATTTATTTGAACATTAAACATAAGCATGAATCTGCCATTCAATAACCCTCAGTGTTTACTCTTTCATTTTCAGTCTGTATTGGTGAAGGAGTTACCAGATACGAAACAGAGCGGATAGGTGTAATTTATTACCTCAACAACTGCAATGTCACAAATCAAGCTCGGCAAATACTCAACTGCGATGACAGGCGTGTTAATAAATGAGAGGACCAAGGTTAGGCCACGGCATTACAGCAGAAGCATTGTAACCGGAGCGATCACGAGGGTGCCGCTCCATTTACTGTCTCCTGAGCTGGAGTAATTTACCTCAGTCCTGAAATCTTCCCACAAGGCCACTGGGCCTGATGAGAACTGCCCCTTCAGCTCAGACTGGCAGTAAATTGAGGGGAGGAAATAGTCCCGGGCAGTTAAATAAAATCCAGTGGTTAAGTGGCAGAAGATTTAAATGCTCTACCGATCACAGAGTGAAAGAGATTTTTTTTCCCTTGACACTTGCAATTCAGCCATGAGTCATGGGAAGTTACAAGGATCTCTCCTATAAAACCCTTAATCATGGACACACCGTGTCATTACAGCTGAAAAAACATAAACCTGTGGTGCGACAGGACAAGGGATAATCAGACAAGAAAATGACACACTCCAGAATACAGTCAACGTGATATAATGGACGTCACTTCATGTAAACGCAGTCATAAAACAAGGTGTAGCTGTCCAGATGGTTCTAACCTTTAATGGAAAGGTCACATATACACATCCAATTTATCTTCATGTCTTATAAAAATATCATCAACTGCAAATAAACAACATGTCATCATATGAACAACTAGTCAGTAATCATACTAATTAACGGTTAACTTTAAATACACAAAACTCGCTTTGTTTTGAGACAGACATCACTTGAAGTAATGAAAAGTTACAGTTCAGTGAGTGAGTCTGATTTAGTGACGTGAGTGATTCAGTGAAGGGTTCATCAGACTGATTTAAACCAGTTTATGAGTATTTTTGAAGATTCAGTAAAAGATGAAAGGTTTAATACTAAGAGACGGGATATGAACAAACCATTAAGGATCATGTGACACTGAAGACTGTAATGATTAATGATGCTGAAAATTCAGCTTTGCCATCACAAGACAGGAATAGATTACATTTTATAATACATTCAAATAGAAAATAGTTATTTTAAACCAGAATATTCCATAATATTACTGTTTTACTGTATTTTTAATCAAATAAATGGATGCTAGGTGTGCATAAGAGACTTCTTTCAAAAACATTAACAAAATTGTATTAATCCTCCTAAACTCATTTTGTGTTTCACAGAAGAAAAAGAGTTCCACTTGACTATTTCTTTAATATTTATGATGAGGGATTTTGAGAACACAAAAATAATTTTTGCATTTTTGGAAAACCTATGGGACGTGTGCAAACTCATAGGTTTGACAGATCCAAAACAGTGTGTGTGTGTGTGTGTGTGTGTGTGTGGGTGTAAACAACAGTATCAGGTTCAACTAGTGACAAACACACACACACCAAGGCCTCTAAATTATGCAACAGCGCACAGTCCTATTACATCTGCCTTGAGTGGACTTGTACAGTAGGAAAAATGTTTTCCCTGACGCATCCAATTATGCCTGATTAATTCACAATTCATCAGGAAATTATTATTGTTCAGATTGCATCCATATTTTCCTTTCGAAGGCTTGCTTTAGTAAAGTTAACACTCGGTGTGTGACTAAACAGAGAAACAAGAGGTGAAACTTTAGCCTCGTTTAAACTTTCATTACGGCCACACACTGGGGCGATGAGCTACTCCTACAGTCAATGAATGCAATGACTAAAGAGGGGAATACAAGCCACACAACGAGGGTGTGCCTGTTGTTCACTTTAAATAGTTTATAAACAAACAACTCTGTTCATAAATGCTCAAAAACCAACCATTTTCAACACCTCCTTCCCTGCTTGTCTGTGAAAGCCAGACTGCAGCTGGACTGCTCGTTCCATATGGAAGTGATTTTTTCAAGCAGGATTTCCCCCAAGGTTCACGCCAAGCACTACGCCACCCACCAGAACCAGAAAGCATACAGTGGACCATCAGATACAGATCCATCTGAGAGCCAACCGCATCCCCACACCTACAAAACCACCCAGAAGTCCCGCAAACCTCGTCTGTCCCTGCATCTGCAGCCCGAGACGGTGCTCACGTCATGCTTGTAACCTCTACACAAGTGATTCCAAATTGGGCAGAGCAGGTTTCATGAACAGAAACAGATGAAGTGAAGACATCTGGCCAGGGAGGAGCTGCTTTTCATGTCGAAAGACGCTCTCTGGGGTCAAATTCGCAGTCTAGTTCAATAACCATCTGAGAGGCGGGCCTGTACTTGGAAACTCTCCCCTGCAGAGGTCATCTCCCATACATGCATTGTCTACTTGTTGCAATATTATTGCTCTCGGTAGGTAATGTCCCCCCAGCTCGGGGCCCTGGCGGGGTGGAGAGCTACAACGGAAAGGCCCGGACGACTGCCAAAGAAAGCACTTGCTCCGCTTAGGTATGGCTGTTACAATGCAGAAAGATCTGCTTTTTCAGGCTGGATTTAACATTCAAAAAAATGTTAATGGACTAAAACACAAGCTAACACTGTTTACTGGCCTTATGGTGGTCTGCATGGACTAAACGCAGGAAATTAAGGCAGAACTGATTAAAAGGATTGTCGTCCTCATTATAAACTAGCCAATAATAGGCTTTACATCACAGCCTGCCAAAAGCACAATTTGCTACTTGCTATTGCCAGTCAATTGTAGATGGTATTGGAAGTACCTTTGGAGAGAAGTACTTTGTAAAAGTGTAGGCTATACTTTAAAAACTTGCCTAACACACTAAAACAATTACACTAAACAACTAAAAGCCACAAATGATTTTCCTTTCACAGAGCTCTTTAAATGAAAAATAAAATATGTTCTTTAGTCAGACATTTAGACCTCCAAAACACTTCAAATGTTATAATCAAAATCACATTTAGTTAGGGCTACAGGATATGGGGAACAATCAAATTTGTCTAAAAATATTGAAAGCTTCAGGTCTGCTGTTCTTGTCTGTAGGGTTGCATAATTTGGTCAACAATTTTGTGATTAGGCTATATATCAACATGGCAATAAAATAATATTATTATTATTATTATTATATAAAAATGTAAATGTAATAATTACAATACTAATATTTCATTCTCATTACAAGTTTGGGAAGATGGTTGGTGCATGTTGCATTCCCATATACACATTAAGCAACCCAAACGAAGCACATGGAGAGATGAGCTCATGTGAAGCAGCATTTACTGTGAACCGAGCCGCTCTGAGACACTGAAATCATGAGCTGCTCGAGTGTAGAAGAACACGTTATTTGGATTAATCATCCAGGCCTACATACAGTTGTCACTGAAAACTTAACCAAAAAAACTGAAAAAGTTAGAGCATTTTTCCTTTGTGAGATCCTAAATGCATTTAAGAGCCAAACGAATAGATTCAGGAAGCAGAACATCCTCTCTGAGGCCTGTGGTTCTTCCACGCTAGACGGGACCATCAGTCATTAGGCATTTCCTGGGCTGTGATTTAGCGGAGCACTTTCAGACAGCGAGTAGCTGACAGGGCCGTCCCCGTTCTCCGTCCCATGAGAGCAGGAGGCCTTTCTGCTGTGGTTGAACTCTCATTCCAGTGTTATCTTAAGGCCAGCACACACACTCACAGGATGGCTGTGCTTATCTCCTCTGTCCAACACAAACAGAGAGCTGACGCTGTGGTCATTTTCCCTCAACCCCTCTCAGCAGCCGAGCTCGGCCCCCATTATTCAGCAGAGATTACGAGCACTGAGTTCTAAGCACTGTTTATTTTTACTCATATACTTTAGACTGAATCAGTAGTAGGCTTGCCGCGATAGACGGTGTTACCGGTTTTAAGCCCCATCACCGGTGACATCACTTTCCCACCGTGACACCGCGACGTCTTGACTTTTTTAAAGTATTCGTTTTTGCTAAAATATTTATTTGAATTAATTAAAAATAATAATTATCAATTATTTAGTTCAGAAGAGAGCATACATTATAATTAAACTGAACTGCGCAGTGCGTGCCAAGAGCCAGTCACGTCAGTGATCAGCAAGCATCAGGATTCCATTTAGCACGTGTGGAGATGAGAACGAGTCAAATTACAGAAAAGCAAGATAATGGCGGAATGTGTAATTTATTTAGGCCTGTTTTATTTTCTTATTCGTTAATAAACGTTTTATGGTTCTTATTTGTTTGGGCCCACAGTTTGACGATTTTCAGCCTATGCATGGGGTTATTTTTATTCGTTCGTTATGCTAATAAAAGTTCTGTCTATAAATAAAAGTTTTATTATCAGCGAGCCGAGTTGTTGTTTTTTTGTCCATTCAAGCAATTGACGCTGAATTGCCAATTGACGCTTATTTCGAAAGTGAAAGTATAACGCGCACGCATTTAAAAGCTATTTAACCCCCCCCGCCCCCCACGGTGACACCGGGATTACCGGTGTTGTGACACATCGATTAACCGGTGGGAAATTTTCCTCACCGCGGCAACCCTAATCAGTAGATGTTTTTCTGCACTAATTTAGAATAAAGTGAAATGGATTTAAATACAATAAATGCATTAAACAGAGCAATACTACAAACGTATTCTTAGCCAAAAGCTGACAAAATACTGAATATATAATAGTTAATGTAAAAATTCTTGCATGCACAACTTTCAAAACCCAAGTGTTTTGTTTTAGTATTACTAGTAAATACACCCATCTGCTGCTGAACGAGGTCATATAGGACCAGCCATCAAAATTGCACAACAATGGCCGTCTTCAGTGCAACACGCATTACAACAACAGTGATATCAGCCGGTACGATACGGCCTGATTGTGCTCTGAGAAACCACATTTTGCACTCAAAAGCACTGAAGTAATAATGCAGCAACTGCACCGTACCATGAACCTTTCAACGAGCTGTAATGATGTCATAGCCACACATTCTGTGATGGACATTCCTCAGTCCAACCAAATGTAAAGCTCTATTGTGCTGAAGTATACGGACAGGAACACTATACCTTACAGTTTCCAAGATAATATATGATGGCGGTCGTACGGGGAGCGTGGATGAACCAACACAATGGGTAGTGAATGCACACCCTACTTCGACCGAGTGAGATTGTTTAGACTTAATGAGTTTGAACTAGGGCTAGAACTTATTAATCGATTCATATTTTCTGGTTAATCTATTGTCTATTATTTACTGAATAGCCAATTAGTCCTTTGGTTAATTTACCAATAAATAATAACTAAATCTATGTATGAACTTGTACTTAATGATACTATTCATGACAAAAGATAAGGTTTATGCAGTGTAGGCCTAATTAGGAAAGGTGTTTACTATGGCTGCGTTCAGTTATTTAAGTGTAATTTAATTATTTAAAGTGTAAATCCAGAAATATTTTGTTCATTCAGGAAATTAAAGTAGTGCTTGAATATGTTCATTCAGCTGTATGTTCAACAACCGCATTCTAACTAACCATAGTGGCAGTATCAAACATGATGGTGTCCATAAAACCGTGAAGTTTTAAAATGATTGACAGTGCGTTATTAAATAAATGAGTCCAATCGTGGCGTGAGGTCATCCATTAGATATTTTAAATAATCACCAACAGTGTTAAATGCTTTGTGACAGGTTTTAGAGAGCTCACCCACTGCAGTTCGTTTTTAAAATCTTTTTAAAAACCGGAAGTTGCAACCAACTTTAGTGTTGTGAGTGACGCATTTCCAAAAACAGGGTTTTATTTTAGCGCACCTCCTCTCCATCCCTCGCTCATAGCAGATTGACCGTTGGAGGGGAGTGGCCATTAAACTGATGTCATCAGAGAATGAACACCATTCCAGAGCGGAAGCAAAATGTTAGATTTTGATTAAACTATTTTTTCCTGTGTATTACTGGAACTGAAGCACGGATTAATTGTTCACCACAAGACTAGTAATGTACGCTAACATTACTTAGCGGTCAGTTTTGATTTCATGACTATTTTAAACTGAATTCTGTGTGAACGCAGCCGTATTAAACACAAAATATGGGACTGACAACTGTATTCTAGTGGTGTGAAAAAGAATTCACTATAATAGTCCAAATACTCAAGCTGCCGTCTCATCGTTTTGAAGAGAGCCCCGGTATGTTTTCTCCTTCAGAATGATGCTCCTGCGTAGAAGTTGTAAATCGACTGCAGGGAAGACGCGGGAGATCACAAGCTGCTATTGTGAACGCGACGCTCAAATGCTGTACTTGTTCCGGTGAGAAGACGTACAACAAGGTGAGATGGTGAGGCGCTGTCAAATATATTTTGAGCGCTGTTATATATTGTTCATACTAAGCATCACTGAAATATAAAAAAAAAAAAAAAATGTTTATCTAAATTAAAAGTTAAGTTACGATCTATTATTTAATCTTACCGTTATATTTTTAAATGATTCGATGACATTACAAAGTGAAACTATTAGATGTGTTTTTCATTGCACGTTTTTCAATTTAAAAAAAATCCTTCCATTTTTATAACTTTTAGTGAAATTGTTTGGTAGTCAGAGATTGTGTGTGTGTGTGTGTGTGTGTGTGTGTGTGTGTGTGTGTGTGTGTGTGTGTGTGTGTGTGTGTGTGTGTGTGTGTGTGTGTGTGTGTGTGTGTGTGTGTGTGTGTGTGTGTTTGAGAAAGTTTGAGAACCAATGGATTATGTTGACGCCTCATTCCAGCCCTAGTTTGACCACACAGAAAATAAGACTTGCCCTGTTGGTCACTGAAAGAGTTGAAAGTGTGGAACATTCCAGAACAATGAAAATGGGCCAAAGTGTGCCTCAAACATGGAATTTCCACTTGCTTAGTTTTCCTTAATTATGAGAGAAAAAGCCTTATTCCCATCAACCTTATTCCCTTATTTGACATTACGGCTAATCCCACCAACATTCAATTTTACTTTAATTATATTTGGATTAGATTTTAATCCAATCTGCATAAAAATATCTCCATCAAGGACATGGCAGCAAAGTGAGTCCACAATATTATGAAATCATATATTGAGAAAGATATGGCTTACATTGGTAACAGCACCTGTTTATTGTTTTGTTTTTTTTATATATATACGATTTTAAAGAAATATATATAATAATAAAATATACATTTTACCATTTGACACAGAACTGTACCATGGCACCATTCACAGTACTTTCTCTAATTGTTGCAGTAACCAATGCAGTAAACAGAACCGGTCTCATGAGCGGTCAAGAGAACTTGGACAAGGCGTTCCAGCCTGCTCGCCAACTGAAAGAGCGTTTCACGCTCATGGGAGGACACATGCGTAGTGTAACAACAAAAGATGCATTCCAAAATGTGCAATCCGCCACAAAATATTTGGCTAAGCTTTGAGGAACATTTGCACTTTAGAAACAGGCTTCAGGAGGGTGTGATGGGTCAGATTTCTCAACACCAAGCATTCAAAACAATACCATCAGGGATTTACTCTAAAATTATATATTGTAAAAAGTATATTCATGCCTAAATTTAGGAAGGATATTCATTCAATGAGTCTGGGGAATGTAAAAAGAGAATTAACTGAAATAAAAGTGTCTGTCTGTGGTTGTAAATTGATGAGAAAGCATGTTGGAAAGAACAGCACAAACAAACAAGTCAACAGCTCTGAAAAGCCGTCTGATCCTGTGAGGTCACCTGTGTGTGACTATACACACACACACACACACACACACACACAACACACACAGGTCTGCGCACAATGGGTGTTTGTTGGAGGGAACGATGGCCAATCAGGTCAGCCCTGGAGCGGCCACTGACTGACCATCGGGCCTCCCAGGAGATTAATAGAGACTGACAACCCAAGGCTAGGGCTAGGATCAGACCTCCTCTTCACAGGACATCTATCCAGTCTAACGACAGACATTCAGCACTGTGACAATAAGGCGTTTGTGTGCACAAACCACCTCACAAAAACAACAGGATCAAAGTCAGTGGGTGGATGAAGTAAATCTAGGTGCCTTGATCCTGGACTATGTGGATAGGTGATGCATTATATGCATCAAATTCTATAAAAACAACATACTGCTTCTGAATTGCTACTTGTAGTCCATTTTATATCCAAAAAGATATGCAAGGCACTAATTTATGTTTTTGACATGCTTTAAAAAAAATTTAGGCCTTTGTGAAATTAACTAATAAATAGCTATGTTTCCATCCACCTATTTGTATGTGAATTTTGGGATATCGCATTTAAAAAAAAAGCACTGGGTGGAAACACCAAAATGTGCATAAATTCCCATAAAATGTGCATACCCATGAAAATACCTTTGCGCTCAAATGAGGGGGATCATTTTGGATAGAAACACATGTACCGAATAGAGAAGTCAACTCATGTGACATCAACAGAGAAGTCACAAGAATGTGATTAGATAACTGGACTAACCAGCGGATCAATTTCATTGCACAGCATCCCAAATGTTGGTTTGATCATTCTGTAATGCCTGAGCCAAATTTGGTCATCAAAATGGTTGGGTATAATGACCTCCCAGAAGTATCTCACACAATTGCGTTCCCAAAGACCAGACATCCGCTTCTAAACTCAAGATAACATGACAGTGTTTATTGCGTTTCATCTACACGCTCTGAAACACAAGTCATTTATGATGTACGAATAAAGAGCCGCAATGGTTTCCCTGATTATTACAGATATTTTGTGACAATTTCCCAGGAAGTGATGATTTTGTTGTCTTGGACACATAGGATGAAACCGGTGCTTTATTCACTAATGTCTTATGCAATATCCCAATTTTGCTAATTTGCGATTTTGGATAGAAACATAGCTAATATAATCAAAAAGTCCAAATCCATTGTGTTAAAAACACATAAAAAAATAAATTAAAAAAAAGTAGGCCTAATTAAAAAGCATTTCATTGGTAAAAAACAAATTCCTTTTTGCTATATCTTTCCATTATATTTTTATTAAGAAAAACAAAGGAGTTAAATTTCGCTATTATCAAATTAACCATAAATGAAACATTCTAAAGACAATGCAAGTAGTACTAATATTTTTATATAAGCAGTAACTTTAATGTGATTACTGAAAAACTAAGACTACTCATTTATAAATCAATTATCAAACTAGCTGCAGCCCTACTTCGTAAACTTAACCCCAATTCTGATTCTCTGTTGACAACCTCTCACGCTGAACTTGCACAACAGAGCCGATTAGCTGTTTTCCAAGCTCTCCTGCAGGAGGGTGAAGCACATGTGTGTGTGCGAGTGGAATGCAGTCGCTGTACGAGGAGGAAAAGCGTGAGAGTGGAATACAATGATTCCGATAGGAACCCCACCCTCTGCACCACGTGAGGCCACTTATGATTCAACACACAGCCTTTGCACAGGAGCTCAGTCAACGGCTAAAAGTTCAGAGAAAAACACCAGCCCAAACCTGAACCTGTCACAGAACCTACTGTAGTTTCTTCAGGGAATCACAGAGATTTATAAACAGATTTTTCGGAATAATAAATTAATGCCAAATGACTTCATAACGGATCAGAACTAGGAAATTGCTAAACATGGGATATTTTAACAACCTCATGAAATAGCTTTTAGTCCATGTCTGTTAGATTTGAGCCTATACTAGTGAAATCCTAGCCTGGGAAAACCCAGACAACTTCCGGCAAATTTAGATTTGCTCTGAAAGTGAGTCTGGCAAAGAGCTCATTCAAGCTCATTTCCAATTCGCCGAAATCGCGGCACCAATCAGAAACGTTGGGGCGGGCTTTACACGATGACGACAGCGCTGGGATTTTGAAGCAGATTTTGTCGCCTACATTACAAAGATGGTTGCCGCCGTCGAACATCACTCGTTCGAATCAGCTATCGCGTCTGTTTTAAGCAATTTGAACGTTTCCTTTTTGTTAAAAAACGAGCAAAGAACAACACTCGGAGATGTTTCTCCACTGCTCTGCATACGTCATCTCCTTCATCGCTCTGATTGGTTTTAGGTCTATCCGCGACGTCCGCTGTTGACGCCCCTCTGGAAATGATTTGTCTATGACGCTTTGCCAGACCATAACTCAGTTACAACTGAGAATGGTCTGGTTTTAACCAGGCTAGTGAAATCCTAAATTGACAAAAAAAAAGACAAGTATATATTAATTGTCTTCTAGCAAAATGGACCAAAAATATTTAAACACATTTTAACGCTTTACGTCATTTCCCATTCATCAATTGTTTGCAAGGAATATTGATCGACTTTACGTATTTTGAAAGCGTCTTCACGGTACAAGTTGTCAAATGTGATGCAATTTAAACTGAATGCTATTGGCCATTTTAATCAAAAACATCTCACCCTTTCCTGTTTTAACAGGAAATACACCAACACAGGGGAAAAATCAGCTCTAACCATTTTATGGGAGTTTTTGTGATAAGAGACAGTTCCAAAGCAAAAATAAAAGACAGATAAAGCACAGATATTCTTGATGATGTACCCAAAAGTGCATTATAATGCCCTCAGATTAGGGAACCATGGATTAGGATTTTTAAATTACTGCTGAGTTTTATACCTACACAATTACAGCGCAGACCGCAGTACATTTCTCACAAAAAGGGAAATACAGGCTCAGATTATGCACATTTAAAGGCATGAAAATCACCATGGAGATGATTTCCCAGAGAGCCACACGCTGTTGAGGTGACAAAGCCTCTTCATTTCTAATACAACATTTTCATACCCACCAAAAAGTTGCATCTTTTAGCTTGCGCACCTCATTGAACACAAAGACTTGAGTCTCGGATGCCCTGACAAATCAGAATTAAAGTTCATTTAATGCAGTATGTGATTATAATCCACCAGTAAGCAGCACTGTGTCCTAATGCAGAGCTTGTTCTGCAAAGAGGTCACATCTAATGTTCTCTAACATCACTGAGTGTAAAATTATACAAGATGAAGTTTTGCACACAAGAACACTATTTGCCTACAAATGCTACACAGCCACATGCCTCCACTAACAGTTAGCCTATTTATCAGCAATTGTGCATCATAAACACATTATGCAAACATGCAGAGAGACTTAAAATCATAATATCAGATCTAAAGCTCTATATAAAGTCAACAAGTGTAAATGGTTGCCAAATTAGCACTATTATATATTAAATACATTCAGTTAGAAGCTTCAACCATGAGGAAGAGAGAGCGAGTCTGTATGCGCAAATATTTTCCCACGTCCAGAAGTGACACTGAACTATCACCTGCTGGGAACAATCAGGTTAGGCGAAGATACTACCATGGGAAAACCTGATTTGATAACTCTTTCACGTCACCTTTACCCTGAGCTACACATTATATGCTGAAAAAATATGCTGACTGTGTCACAATCTGTGTCACAATCTTTAAAGGTATACCCTCTAGGACACTTATCCATTTTTGATGCACAAACACTAGAGATTGAGGAATATTGATTTGTTTTATGCTTAATTGTCCAATAAACAACTTGCAGAACTGAAATGTAATAATTTCTACTTTTAGATCAACTAATATCTAAATCATTAGCTTCTGAACAGCCTGCTTTACTTGACTAATACTGTACATTAGGGTTGTCACAGTACAAAAATGCGTTTTCAAATGTATCCACTTTGGAGAGCGTTTTCAAAAAGCTTTGTTTTCGTTAATAAAACCGCTGTCTCAGTGTGGTCGGATGGCCAAAACGGAGAGAAAAAGATGCGTTTTCAAACGAAAACATACTAGTGTGGACAAGGCCTAATAAACAGAAAGCAAAAGAAGAGCCTTATCTACACTAAGGCTCTCAATCTCTAAAGAACAAGCTTACTGAACTCTGCAATCTCGCGAAAACTCCTGTTATACAAAAAAAGGTGTCTTATTTGTACAATGAATCTCTTATTTACATCATGTTTACACTTTGTTGGTTATAATGAAAGGATATACTAGCGTGCGACTCGCATTGGACAAAACATTTTGCGTTTTCAGCGTGTTTTTCTTTCTTTCTTTTTTTCTGACTAAAGCCCAAGTATACTTTGTTTTTTATGCGTACATGCATACAGTCGAACATGTAGCCTTTCAAAGTACTCCATTTGATAGTGTGTGCAAACGGAGGCGGTTGACACATGCGCTCTAAAAAAATTTCATCTTCGTCCAGTGTTTCAATTTAGTTCACATTTATTTCTTTGTATAGCGCTTTTCACCATACATATCATTTGGCAGTAGTGTCTGTGCTATTTTTCTCCAGATATATAAAATGTTATATAAAATGTCTGTATTCTTTTAAATTAAAGTTAAGGTCTGTGGCAAGCAGGACGAGGGCCGTGAGGACGAGGGCCGCGAGGACGAGGGCCGTGTGGGAGGACGAGGGCCGTGTGGGAGGACGAGGGCCGTGTGGGAGGACGAGGGCCGTGTGGGAGGACGAGGGCCGCGAGGACGAGGGCCGCGAGGACGAGGGCCGCGAGGACGAGGGCCGTGTGGGAGGACGAGGGCCGTGAGGACGAGGGCCGTGAGGACGAGGGCCGTGAGGACGAGGGCCGCGAGGACGAGGGCCGCGAGGACGAGGGCCGTGAGGACGAGGGCCGTGAGGACGAGGGCCGTGAGGACAAGGGCCGTGAGGACGGGGTGAAGACGGTTGCATGATTAATAAATGAGCGTCACCTGCGCGCTGCACCGGTCTCGGGTTTCTCACGGAGGAGCTTCGGAAGCATAAAAGGAGGACCGATGAAAGTAAAGGAAGAGAGAGGACCGGGCCTGGATGTGTCTGTTTATGTGTGCGTCTTTTACTTTTGTTTTTTGTTTGTTTATCTTATATGATTAAAGTTGTCAACCATTCGCCGGTTCCCGCCTTCTTTTTCCCTGATCCTTTAACTTCGTTACACATTCTTTGGTATTTTGTTGTTGTTCCATCTCTTTAGTTTAATTTCCTACTGTGAAACAACAGCCTGCCACCTTTTGAAACAACTGATTAGTGCAAAACAAATTCATTGCGCAAAATACGTGCAGCTACAAAACTCGGGCAGAGAGCATACTATTCTAGTGACGAAAATTAAGTATTCTGGAATCTAAAGCCAGAGACATTTGCTTTGCTAGATAATCATTTCCATAATCTTTTTGTTTTGTTTAGTTTTTTGCCTTTTCAGCCATGGAATGGGCATCCAACACTTGCCAAAACAGTTGTCACAGAGCCAATCTTAGCCAGTGTGAGACACATGGGAATGGAATCACAAGGCTTTAGTAGGGTGGGGACAGTGAGGGCCATGCAACTGTTTCTGGTGGACATGACAGATGTATACAGAAAATGATGGCATGCCTCATTTTGTTCCTCCATTCTCCTAAAAACACTGCGCTGATGGGTGAAAGGCTTGATTTTTGTATTTCGGAATCAAATTTGTTTCATTAAACCATTCAGTTGTCTTATTACAAACAATTGCCTTATGCATCTTCTCTTAAAGCACAAATAATGTTATGAAAGATTGTGAAAATGTCATCTTTTAATCATCTTATCTTGTAACTTTTTAATTATCATATTAAAAACAATGTTCCATTTCCATTTATTATCTTAGTAGGTGCTTCATCCAAAGCAAATTACAAACGAGTAACATCACAATGTTTAATAAACAGAGGGAGCTACAGGAAGTAAGCAGACTTCATGAACACTATCCACACACATATTCAAACATGAAAAGTTGTATGCAACAGGAACAGGAAGATGCCACATGCAAAACCATCCCTACAATCCTAGAAAACCAAGATGATAAATTATGCATGTAATAAATGACTAAGCTAGTTAAACACACTCGCTTATTTATTAAATGTATAACAAGGCACTTAAGTCTGCCCAAAATCTCCAAATTTGAACTGTAAACGCACCGCAATCCCAAATGACTGTGATATAAAACTGACAATAAACGAACAGCAGAGTCCATCCTTGCACTACACAGAATAGAGGCACAAAACAAATCCTTACATGAATCCAAATGCAGCCCAGATGCATGCAATTAGGCTTCTTCTCTTTAAAACTTGCATGCATCTATGAGCTAATGAGATGACGTTAAGAGAGATAGACTGATAATCAGAATATGTCCATTTTAACGTCTGGTCTACTGATTTACAACATCATTTGTGTCTCCAAAAATATACAGTAGCACCAGCAGCACCCTTCAATTATACCACTGCACATTCTACTGTAAACAACAGTGTCTCACAGGTAAAGTAACCAACTTATCTAATGAGTGGTTAAGTGTTTATATAAATTACTCCTTACATGACTCATAATCAAGTGAGAAATGCAAAGCATTTTAAACGTGACATCCCTAGCCAGCCATAGCCCAAAACTAAAAGATAAATTTGCAATCTAATGACTACAATAGAAATTAGTAGATTCTGCACATTGGTTATTTGAGAGAGAAAAAAATCAGTACAGCTGTAAAACAATAATAATATTAGGAGATCTAGTTACTATACAATGTGCCAGTGAATAAAATGTGACAATAGAAGCAGGCTTGCAAATCGCCTGTCACAATTGGTTGGAGGACTAGACGATTACGTCATCATTGGCTCTTCAACACTCCCGCTGATCTTAGAGGAGTTTGTGCTCTTAAAGGGGGTCTTGTATGGGGTTCTGTTATGCACTGTCCACTTCTTCCTAATCACCCTCAAAAGACCAAAACAACCCTAATCTAGGCTTTTATTATGTCACATCAGCAGGTGCTTCGGGGGCTCAATATCACTTATGCATGAATTATTAAGGGCCAAAGAATATTCTCAGGGCCTATGGGGGTTTCCAGTAAATCAGCAGGAGAGACCCCCGACCTGATGCTTTATCCCCAACCCCCTTCATTCAAAGCATTCACGCACTGCCCGCCTAAAAACACTAATTCCCTACCAAAAGTGGCTTGCAATCCAATGCTACTGCAGGTGCCAAAGTACATGCATGTACTCAAGAAAACCAATGCTTGTTAAACACCCCATTGATCGCGCGATTGTTTGCATCGAAAACACGCTGATCTAATATTCAAGCAAAAATAGTAATGCATTCTCATGCACCAGAATGACAACATGCATGACATTCAATGAGGCTTGCGTTTTAAATATACACCGTGCAAATAAATGCACAACCATCGGTGCATTTCAAGTTACATCATTTATATCTAGTTTCTAATCGCTATGTTGGACACCGACACATCTACAGACATCCTAAAAAAACATGTTTATTACATACGTACCATCTACAACCTCATGCAACATCATCATCCCGCACTATTATGCAGCTGGCCTGATCTAATCTGACAGTTTTGCATGCAGCTCTGCTACAAACTGCAAGCACCGATTTTTCCCTGTAAATGACCGGCTCGTGCACGATAAGTTACGTTTTAACGTACACCGAAAAGGCCAATACAATGCTGACCAGCAACAGGGACCCAGCTAAAAGTGCTCGCATCTCATTCATACCAAAATATTTGTCTTTACTTCACCTTTATAATAGGCATAACCTGTAATTAACTGACTCAAAAATACACGAAATAAACATAATATCCCTAATGTCGAGATTTAATCGTTCCAGAGCCACTTAGTCATTTAAAAAAAGATCATTTATGACAGATCAGGCGCACGTTTCTTCACTGTAACATTCTCGCGTGCTGAGGGAATGATTCTCGCGGCACGGACAGCCAGGAGCTCGTGCGGCCTGTGCTCGCTCGCGGCTCCGGGGACTCACCTCAGTCGGTTGGCTGATCTCGAACAGGTCGAGCCGGTTGGCGTTCCAGTGGTTGATGATGTCGGCGAGTTTCCGCCGCTCCTCCTCTCGGCTCCCCGACATTCTCAAATCCCGACTAATTCTAGTCAAGCCGGAGAGAGAAAAAATCTGCCTTTTCCCCTCGTCGATTCGGTTTTATCCACTCAAACTGGCTTCTAATCCGACGACCTGAAATAAAAGTAAATCTGTTACACCCAGAATCTGGGCTTTCAAACGCGGTTTCTGTGGTGAGTGTCGCTCTTTCCCGCAGTCGCCGGTTAATGCACCTCAGCTCTATCGTCAACCGCTTCTACTGTTTCCGCGTTCCCTGCTCTCGTTTCGTTTGTCTTATCGCGCTCCGTGCGCGCTCCCTATGGCAAAGCAGTGGGACTGACTGGAGCTGTGCGCGCGCCCCCTATACTCCCACACAAAATTCATGAAGGACGCGTACGGATACGCGCATAGCAACAAATAATGAAAGAAACATCTCGTGCCAGGCACTTACTGCCCTCTCCATTCAAAATACTTTATTGTGTTCGCGGATGTCGTTGATTAAATTGCATAGCCCTGTTTAAGATTTTCCAACGAGATAGATAGATAGATAGATAGATAGATAGATAGATAGATAGATAGATAGATAGATAGATAGATAGATAGATAGATAGATAGATAGATAGATAGATAGATAGATAGATAGATAGATAGATAGATAGATAGATAGATAGATAGATAGATAGATAGATAGATAGATAGATAGATAGATAGATAGATAATTTCAAACAGACAATAGACAGACAGACAGACAGACAGACAAACAGATATAGATAGATAGATAGATAGATAGATAGATAGATAGATAGATAGATAGATAGATAGATAGATAGATAGATAGATAGATAGATAGATAGATAGATAGATAGATAGATAGATAGATAGATAGATAGGCAGATAGATAGATAGATAGATAGATAGATAGATAGATAGATAGATAGATAGATAGATAGATAGATAGATAGATAGATAGATAGATAGATAGATAGATAGATAGATAATTTCAAACAGACAATAGACAGACAGACAGACAGACAAACAGATATAGATAGATAGATAGATAGATAGATAGATAGATAGGCCTAGATAGATAGATAGATAGATAGATAGATAGATAGATAGATAGATAGATAGATAGATAGATAGATAGATAGATAGATAGATAGATAGATAGATAGATAGATAGATAGATAGATAGATAGATAGATAATGATAGATATAGATAAAACTTATAAGTATGACCTGAACAAGCATTAAGCTTGTTCAGGTCATACTTATCTGACCGCTACCATTTCGTGGAGAAATGGAGAAAAATCGATCATAACTTCGGCAAACTATGGAGTGCCGCAGGGATCTGTGTTAGGCCCTTTATTATTCTCAATATATATGCTGCCACTTGGTAATATTCTAAGGAAACATGGAATTAGTTTCCATTGTTATGCCGATGACACTCAAATATATATTTCATCAAGGCCAGATGAATACGCTAAATTATCCAAATTGACGGATTGTGTTAAAGATATAAAAGATTGGATGATGCGTAATTTTCTTTTATTAAATCCAGACAAGACAGAGGTAATACTTATCGGTTCTAAAAACCGTCCACAAAACCTTTCACAGCACGACTTTAACATATTAGGATGTCCTGTTACTTTATCCCCTACAGTAAAAGACCTGGGTGTTACATTAGACTGCAACCTGTCTTTTGAAAAGCATATTTCATATGTTACAAAAACAGCCTTTTTCCACCTTAGAAACATTGCTAAGCTACGTAATATGCTATCAGTCTCTGGTGCAGAAAAGTTAGTTCATGCATTCATGACCTCGAGACTAGATTACTGTAATGCTTTATTAGCTGGTTGTCCTGCATCTTCAATAAACAAGCTACAGTTAGTCCAAAATGCAGGCGCTAGAGTTCTTACTAGATCAAGAAAATATGATCATATAACACCGATTCTATCATCACTTCATTGGTTACCTATAAAGTTCCGTATTAATTACAAGGTATTGCTTTTGACTTAAAGCTCTGAATGGTTTAGCTCCAGTCTATTTAACGGATCTTCTATCGCCCTATAATCCATCGCGCTCTTTAAGATCACTAAATTCGAGGCTTCTGGTCATTCCTAGGATATCCAGATCCACCAAAGGAGGGAGAGCATTTTCACATTTAGCTCCGAAGCTGATACTGTGAAGCAGCTTTGATACAATCTGTATTGTGAAAAGCGCTATATAAATATATTTGACTTGACTTGATAATGTCAAACAGACAATAGACAGAGTTAGATAGATAGATAGATAGATAGATAGATAGATAGATAGATAGATAGATAGATAGATAGATAGATAGATAGATAGATAGATAGATAGATAGATAGATAGATAGATAGATAGATAGATAGATAGATAGATAGATAGATAGATAGAGGAACGGACGGACGGACGGACGGACGGCTAGATGGATGGATGGATGGATGGAGAGAGAGAGAGAGAGAGAGAGAGAGAGAGAGAGGGATGCATTTGATGGCCACAAGGCTGCTCAGTCAAACAGCATCATTATAGACCTGACATGACCAGCTGTGCACATCTGCAAAGCAATCAGCTCAATGAAGCAGGATGATCCACCATATAAAACTAATGCAATATGAGCCTGTTACATCATCATAGAGCCCTGTTCCTTTGTGCACCCAAAAAGTACTCATTTCAATACAACGCCCTGCAATTCTGAAGTTTGCAAAGACTTTTTTAAATTAGTGGTGCTTTCGATTTTTCAAACCCCTTGGCCAACTATTAAACATTATGTAACTCGTCCAAACCATTTGGAATGAGACCTGAAATGATGCTCATCTGAGTGATCTGACTTAATCACATTCTTCACATAATGTGAAATACTTTGGTTAATAAATTAAATGGGTATGTTAACACAGCACATTGACCCTAAAGAAAAGGCAGACAAAACCAATACGAAAAGCATCTCTCCTGTTAGCCTATTTTGTCTGGTCTCAGTTTTCCACTGCTGGAAGATTCTGTCTAGCGCTGCACTTTGGTGGTCTGGAGAGCCAGACATCAATTGTCCATTTGAAGGGCAAATTAAAGAGAAGATAGATTGGCAAATAAATCATCATTTGCTATCTAACTGTTATGTGCTTTATGAGTCAGCTTTCTTTGTGGCAGCTTTCTTCACCTCAATCTTATTTCATTGACGCAGATCCTGGGGCAGAAACTGACAAAGCACAAATGGAAAGATCTTATTAAAAGTGCTGTAAGTGATTTTTTTTTAATATCATACATGAAATATATCTACCTGACTAATATCACTGCTGGACTCTGTTAATAATCAGAAACTAGTCAGAAAACTAGCATATCTGCCTTGGCAAAATATCTATAATGTAATATTTACGATTCATATGCCCAAGCAACTGTTAGAATTAATTTCATAAGAAGTTTTTTTTTTTTTTTTTTTTACTTCCTCTGTCCATTATCATGATCTTAAAACCTGTAAATAATTTCCCTGCCTCTATGCGGTGATATAGTGGAGAGGTCAAGGGTAACAATAAGTAAATCACAGTGTCTCAAGCTGCAATATCTGTGGTAGAAACAGGAAGCTTGTGAGAGCCAGAGCAATATGGTTTCCTGCTGCGGTCTCTTTTTAACACCCGTTTCATTTTATCTGCCTATACACACACTCACTTTAAAGCTGAAGTTTAAGACTGAACTTTGAACTCAGAAATGTTTTTCTACAGACATCTGAAAGCACTTAGAGGATCTTTATATCTGCAACCTTCTTCTGTGATAAGAATAGGTATTATACTGTTCAGAAACGCATACTGAGAGAGCTCTTGATCTGTGCTCTTGCAGTAAAAGCAGAGGAATGTTCACGCTGCAGGGTGGAGGGGGAAGGAAGGTGCAACAAGGGCAACATGGAAACATCCTGCATCCTGATCCCTCCTGCTGACTCTCATATATTATCTCATTACATTCATGTAGGCAATTAACCATCACTGACATCAGAAAGACAACACTGTTGTCATGCCAGGTCTCAATTGGAAGTTATACACTGCCCGGCCAAAACAAAAAAGTCGCTGTTTGGATTTAAATGCTTACGAGTCTATGATTGGATCATTAATGCTGTGATTATTATATTTCTAGCATGTTATTGGCAACAGTTCTTCTAATCCTAATTGATGGAGTGTGTAGCTTTTAATTTCTTAAACAACCATAAGACACATCATGGCCATATTCTGGGATTAAATTAATTGAAAGTCTTAACCAAAAATGGCTCCGATAAACTCTTAAGTATTTGCATATTTAAATCCAAACAGCGACTTTTTTTTTTGTCCGGGCAGTGTATATTCATAAGGATATATTGCAAAAGGGATAAGAAATTGTAATATTATACAAATTAATATATATAATATATATATATATATACTGTATATATATATATATATATATATATATATATATATTATACAGTAGTGGTAAAAAGTGATGTCCGGCCTAGGAAAATTTACATCTTTTTTTCTTTCTTAATTATTAAAATTTTATTAAACATTTGTTAATCATATTATGTAACTGTGGTCAGAGTAAATTTTTTCTTTGTGATAATGCAATGAAACATGCCAAATTGTGCGGACATCATTTTTGGCAGGCTATCATACAAAGAAATTATGAACACATGCAAAAGCAAGAGAGAACCAATTAGATATTAATAACTAATTAATGAAAATTAAATATCAAAAAATTATATGGTATGATATGGTGAATGGTATGCTTTTTGCAAAATGTATGTTATATATGCATTTTTTTTTGCATAGTAAAATAAACCTGTAGCTGTAGTTTGCAAAATAATTTTGTCAAATAAATTTCTTAACCAAGTTTAATGTTTTGTTTTTCCTTATATATAACAACATATAAGGAAATATATAAATATTTCCCTAATATTTAGATTTTTTAATCGAACTTGTACACTGTAAAAAAATTATATAAGCAATATATATATATATATATATATATATATATATATAAAAGCAACTTTTTTATACAGTGTAGGGTCATAAAAAACAAATATTCCCTCTTGGACATTTAGCCACTGTATATATCAAAATGTATATATTGAGCAAAACTATTCCAGAACTATAATATACTGTATACTGTATAAACAGTAAAAAAGTTTTGCTCAATGGAAATTTTCTCAAATTTTTTTTCTTCTTACTGAATATTTCACTGGAAGTAAAACTGGTTGTGAATGCTGTTTGTTGATATTACTGTAAATGTTTGGTGCTTTTCTTACTCGTAATCCTGGCAAAATACAAAGTGGCGAATATGAAGTTAGGAACTCAGCGTCTTGAGAAAAGTTACTCTTTAGGGACAAAAAAAATGAAAGCAGCTGTAACTAAAAATGACACACCCTGAGCTTATCTGGAATATCATTCATGATTTAATAAACTCCATCTCTTTTTATATCAGCTTGCACACAATGGTAATGTATCACTTCCACATTAAATATTTCATGGAACCAGAAAACATATTGTGCATTTCAAGTAAAAAGAGTACAAGCATAAGTGCATTCATCTGCTTTAAAAAAATCCCTTGTAATGTTATGCTTTTGTATTGTGCAAAATACCAATTTTAAAGATAAAACTGTATTAAGTAGTTCGCAGAAGTGTTCTAGATCATTATTAAGGTTAATAATAGGCATTTGAACACTCAAAAGTTGGTCTGATATCATCAAACATTGAACTGTCTTTGCTGAGCACCACCTCAACTTGTGTTGCTCAGTAAAATCTGTATTGACATAGAACTGTCTGTTTCCACTGACATGTCATACTGTAGGCCCATATGGTCAGAGTGCCACTTTCTTTATATCATAGGAGATGAACTGTGTGTGGAAGTTCTGACATTTACACAGAACAACCCATGCTAAAGAACACAGGACATGCACAAAGCAGTGTCCAATAATGCAGTCAATGTGAAATGTTGTCAATCCATTTTACATCCATAATGTGACATATTTATGAGGGAAACAGAACATTCAGTGAGAAAAAATAGATTTTTAAATCATAATGACTCATTTACAATAACACCAGACATTTTTGCCTCCAGGTGCTTCAAGATATACATGCCTTATGCAGAGCCAAAAGTGTCTATGGACAACACAATACGAAACATCTCTGCTTTGTCTCACCCAGCCCATCTGTAAGTCATTGAACTCAAACCCAATGAGACTAATTACCCACCGTCTTGAACGTACATCACATTTTCACTGAGAGAAACCAAGGCTGAATCAGGTGACAGACATCAAGCTCTATTTCGAAGCCTAAAATCTGAAATGAAACTTAATTCATTGGTGTGGTGTCAATGAAGTGGATTCTAAGCTTATGTTGTATTTAACAGTGTGGAGGAATGTGTTGAAGCATTTGACATAGTCAGCACTTTCTGCAGAACTATAATTACATGTTCATCCTGCTTTAGTTGGCAGAGTGCAATATCTGTGTAGTTTTATGTCAAATTATTTTGCTATTGTAAACTTAAGCGTTACTGCTCTACATTTTGTCATTTAACATATACTGTGATATGCCTTAACAGAACAAGATAAAAACCCAGTTTTACAAGATAATTTGACTGCTATCATGTTACAAAAATGCACAAACAATACAGCCAATAGCAAACAACAGCACATGCAAAGTCAAATGGAAAATAACAATGCACTTTCTGGACTATACAACTGAGTAACCTAGCTAACAGGGAACCTTCTGACAAGGTTCTCTCAAAGTTATGAGCAAATTCTTTGTGTTAATTTAATCTTCAAGTTATCTTGTTATGTGTTATCTGGTTTCTAATGCTGTTCTCAAAATGTTAAAAGCACAAAAATGTTATTTATACATTAGATCATGAAATGTTTTATTTTGAAACTTGTTAGTTGGATGATTCTATAACGTTTTTGAAATATAAGAGAACATTCAAGTCAAGTCAATGTAACTGGTCCTACTCGACCTGCTTCCTTGTGCTAACAAGGACGCTAAAGACCGCAGCCGCTAGCATCAGTTGCTAGCGCGCCTCTTGAGGCCAGGGGAGTTAGGTTCTCTAACTGGCCTATGTCCACACTCAGCCACCTAAACCTCACTCCCGTCCGGGTCACGGCACCAAATTTAACCGGTCCAACTCGCTCCGAGTGGGATTCGAAGTGGGATCTCTGGCGTGAGAGGCGGAGGCCCTTTTGAGGCCAGGGGAGTGAGGTTTACATACACAGCTCTTACTGGTCTACGATACATCAAGTCACATTATATTGGCTGTACAGCCGCTCTAAAAGAAAATAGTGTCATTGTTCAGCTGAAGTCAGTTCAGTGGTGATTCAGTTCTGTTGTAAAGATCATCAATTAATAAATGAGTTAATTTCATCTATAAAGCAGTTCTGCAGAAAACAGTGATGTCAGTGACCAGCTCAGTTCAGTTCTCATCCAATAGTGTCAGTGCAGTTAAATCAGTAATATTGTTGAATAATATTCTTTTATTCATATATCCAAACATCATCAGATCACAGTATTCAATAACATAATGTTCAGAGAACATTCAGAAATAACGTTTTCATAACCTAATGAGAGTGTTAGCAAAATGTTCTTATATTTGTTAGCTGGGAACACAAATACACAACATCCAAACTTACAGCAAAATATAAACCTACAATCAACTTTAAATACCAAAAACCAGTTTCAAACTTTTAGTCCTATAGCAATGAATGCTGAATAACCCGCAGCGCCACAATACTGTTAAATTTCTAACACAGAATTCACCTTCATTTTTAGGAGTGGCCCACAAGGCCTGTTGGGAAACCATGCAGTTTACACAGCTGTCCCACACATCCTAATCATGATGAATATTTCCATTGCACTGGAAACTGCTTTCAGTTCTTCCTTTAGTGATGTTTAGGAGCAAACCCAACTTTAGCAATACACTAATGTCTGGAATACATTATTAGGGGAAAGATTACAGCTCGATTGTTACAGTTCACTGATCATTTTCTCTGTTTCAATTTTCTTTATTTTCCAAAAACATGAACACAAAGACAATGATAAGTACTAAAACTAACTGTAAAGCTTTTTTAGGCAAATTTAGCGTGGAAGAATATTCAATAAAAAATATAGGTTACCACAAATGACACAATGCTGGAATTATATAGAATGCATAGTTGGTTTGTAATTTTAATTATTATTTTATGCATTTTAAGGCCTTTTTTCCCCGGAATTCAGTAGCCTATTACACTATATTTGCATAAACAGTAAGGTCAAAAGTTTCTACTTTTGCGTGGTAAACCCTTTTGAACCAGTGACTTTCTAAGACTCTGCCATTTGTTTGTGTTCACTGGATTTTTAAAAATCATTTTTAGCCAAATATAATTCAACAAGTATTATATGTTATTGCATGGAATGTTTTTATTATTATTAAAAAATACAGAAAAAGGAGCAGAAATGTGATTAAAAATGATGAAAAACTTTAGTGACCACCACAACAAATACATTTTTCTTTATACATAAATCAATTTTACCTGAAATCTTGATGTTAGAATAAAGAAGCCAATATACATGTCATATAAACTCTTTAGTCAAAAAAAGCCCCCGGTATTTCCCATTTGCTGCAAATGCTGCTGATTTAAAAGCCATGGACTCATTTGTCAGTTCCATAGTAGTACCCGATCAAATTTTCAAGGCTGATTGAATGTAAAAACCTTCAGTGTTGAGGTAAGGTTGCAAAGACTTGCTAAGCTAACAACCAAATGGTCGCCAAATTAGAGCAGCACTCCAGTAACTGACACAAATTGCCAGCTCTTGGCCTGCGAGATAGCGTTCTGCCGGCACAGCTGTGTTTGATATTACTGCAGCTTTACAGTGAGACAGCAGAGGCCTCGGCGCCCACAGAGCCAGAGGAAGTCTTCAGGGGAAGAGTCTGCTCTCTACAGCTCCTTTTCAACCCACTTATTTAGTGCAGATAGAAGCGGTGGGCAGTCGCCTCCAGTCCCTGAGGATGAGCTCTGGCACGGAATGCCGTTTCCGTGGCGATGGCTTGGCAATGGGGAAAGCTTCACCTCATTGAGCCTCGGTGCTGCTTGTCAAGTGGCAGACGTCTCCGCATCTGCTTAGCCGTCTACACAAAAACAGAGAACCCTGCTAGTGCGCTTTTATGAGAGGCTGCTCCACGCTGATATAATTCAGTTTACATGGGACAAACAATAAGTTCCTGCTCTTGCATTCAACTGATATCTTTTGAACGGGTCTGAAGAGGACCACCAGTTTAAACCATAAAACATGATGGGGGACGATTCACGAGCATTAAGTGAATAAGAGATGCCTTGAAGTTGCACCTGTTAATTGCATTTACCATAGCAACCGGTGCAACTTCTGCATCTGTGGTGTATAAGAGAGAGTTTCCACCCACACGCACACACTCAAGCAGAACTGAAAGAAATTCATCTAGAAAACCACCAACTTGCAAAGGGTTTATTAGTTTACTGTAACAGCCACAGACATTAAGGTTTCACTTATTTGGCAAACTGTATTGCTATTTCAGGCTTTTAAAATTTGAGCTGATTTGTCTGAAGTAGAAAATGTGCAGTGTGTTGCATATCAAAGAATTAGTTTCTCGCTGAAGGTCTGACAATGCAGAAACGGCTGTCTACAGTGTTCAACTTCAGATACACTGTCTGGGGGATCTCTCATTCAGAATGTATGATTGAAGAATTCAGTCAACAAATGTATTTCTATCATCATTTATTCAGCCAAACCAGGGATTGCTGTTGTAACTGAGTTATGGTCTGCAAAGCGTCATGGACAAATCATTTCCAGAGGGGCGTCACCAACGGACGTCGCGGACAGAGGTGGGTAGAGTATCCAAAAACTGTACTCAAGTAAAAGTACAAGTACTTATAGAAATATTTACTCAAAGTAAAAGTAATAATCTCAAAAGTTACTTGAGTAAGAGTAAAAAAGTATCCAATGAAAAAACTACTCAAGTAGTTAGTTACTAGTTACTTTGGATTACATAGGCATATAGCCTATCATGATATTCTTTAGATATTTTTTCATTTAAATGACTATTATCATCATAATTAGATAAGCTATCTTTGCAACAAAAACAGAAGAGACAAACATTATTTCTGTATATCTGTATATTATAGCCTGAAAACCATTGCCTGTCCTTTGGTTTGTATAATAGTATACGTAGTAACTTATACAACTACATTTGGATTATTAGACAATGTCGGAATAAAGTGACTCTATGGAGTTTTGCATTCAAATGTAAAGAGATGGGAACCATTGACACAGATTAGAAAGAGTTAAAACTCTTCATGTGCTCGCAGTCATGTCCAACACAAACAACGATCAAATACACGGATCTTCTTCTGTCTGTTCTCCAAAATGTATTTAAATGAAGGCTATATTTATGAAAGCATCTTTAAACTGGTTAACTGAGTCTAATAAGGCAGGCAAAGGCATTCGGTTTCAAGTCGAGTTCGCACGCCACACACATATTGTGTGTGTGTGTACACTACACACATTCATAAACTGAACGATGATAGCTTATTTAATGTATAAAGTAATATATATGTCCAAAAAAAGGGTAATGCCATACTTTGTAGTAGTGCTATATGGCGTAATAATCTGTTTGGTTGTAAAATGTATTACCTGAATGATGAAATCGAATGTATCGTCGTGTAGAATAATTCATTCACAGACAGCTTACGAAGTAACATACGAAGATGTTCAACTAATAAAGATCTTCATCGCTGGCAAAAAATATGATGCATTTGCAGATTTACTTTCTAGACTGTACTGTAGACTGTGGACCGCCACTTCATACAACGCTCTTGATGTTCTTAAATCTTCCTGTTACGACTCCGAGACGATTCAGTGCGTGCAGGAAAAACATCATTCAAACTAATTCGCGAATCGATTTAGACAGATCTGCCCAACTTGTTTGATGAAGTCTTTGAACAGAATCGACTCAAAAGAGTGATTCATTTGTGAATTGAGCATCGCTCATGCCCAGAAAAGAGAGAGAGAGCGCGCTTAGAATAAACTACGCTTTTAACAACATATTGCATTAAAATAAAGTAACGAGAGGAACGTCGCCCAACGTAACGAAGTAAAAGTACAGTTTTTTCATTAGAAATGTACTCGAGTTAAAGTAAAAGTACCCACAATTAAATCTACTCTTAAAAGTCAAAATTTTCTAAAAAACTACTCAAGTAAATGTAACGAAGTAAATGTATACTTCGTTACTACCCACCTCTGGTCGCGGATAGACCTAAAACCAATCAGAGCGATGAAGGAGATGACGTATGCAGAGCGGCGGAGAAATATCTCCGAGTGTTGTTCTTTGCTCGGTTTTTAACTAAAAGGAAACGTTCAAATCGCTTAAAACAGACGCGATAGCTGATTGAACGAGTGATGTTCGACGGCGGCAACCATCAATGCTCGACAAAATCTGCTTCAAAATCCCAGCGCTGTCGTCATCGTGTAAAGCCCGCCCCAACGTTTCTGATTGGTGCCTCGATTTTGACGGATTGGAAATGCGCTTGAATGAGCTCTTTGCCAGACTCACTTTCAGAGCAAATCTAAATTTGCCGGAAGTTGTCTGGGTTTTCCCAGGTTAGGGATTGATGCTTTCAACCTTAAAATATTATGCAAAAGCACCATATCATAAAAGTGGTCAGCATGACTAATGTAGCCTACTATATTCTAAGTCTTAGTAATTGATTTGTGTGAACACACCAGGTTTTTTTTTTATTACAGTAACTGACGATTTAGCTCTAGAACTGAATTATTGAATCAGTGAGTTTAACTTAAGCATCAAATGAGTCCAATTCATGAATTAATCAGTCAGACTGTTTTTTTTTAACTGTGGATGAACCAATTAATATGATTAAAAAAATTATTCATTCACAAATCAGAGATTGCTACTTACATTTATTCATTTAGCTGACGCTTTTATCCAAAGCGACTTACAATTGCTATATATGTCAGAGGTCGCACGCCTCTGGAGCAACTAGGGGTTAAGTGTCTTGCTCAGGGACACATTGGTGTCTCACAGTGGATTCGAACCCAAGTCTCTCACACCAAAGGCATGTGTCTTATCCACTGTGCCATGCCATCACCACCCCTACTTCTTTCATGAACTCTCAAAGGCCGCATTTACATTAGGCTACATGATTCATTCAGATTTTCCCCTCCCATATGGCACAGATCAGACCCATATGACCCATGAACGTGTAAGCAGGAAAAAAGCACATGGATTTCGATATTCCCAGATTGGTTTCAGGCCTCATTCATATGTGGAAATAAATCTGATATGAATCGGATACATGCATTTGTGTCTGCCATGTAAGCGGACAGATCAGATTTTCCCTTGTCAATGCGAGTCTTTGAATAAGTGATGGTGGCGAATTACTTTAACTCAGGATGTCAAGAATTTCAATGAATGACTTTTACTTTACTTTATTATTAATATATAATAATAACTTAAAAGAACAGGTCAACAGAAAATGAAAATTCTGTCATCATTTACTCACCTTCATGAGCAAACCTTTTTGACTTTCGTTCTTCTGTGGAACATAAATATATGTAGCTACATTGAAAAACACTGAGTTCAAAGAACATTGTATAAAACTTTCATTGTATGGGAAAAAACAAACAAACACTGAGGCATTTGTCAAAATACAGTAAATTAATTCCTGTTCCTGTTCCTGAAAGTAAGGTTAAGTAAATAATGACAGAATTTTCATTTTTGGGTGAACTATAACTTTAAGAGAAAGTGTGTTATTTTTATAACTGTAATGGGACATCCCACTGACAAGTCTATGCAATTATTCACAACTCTTTGTTTTCTCCATTAGAGGTCGATGGTTGGCAGATTAACTAAATCTCTCACAAATCCTCAAAGTCCTCTGTCACTGTGCTACGAATGTAGCGTTTGTATTTTGTATGCATGGTCTCATGGTCTACAAATGCTGCCCTGGCACTGCTAAAAAATAAAAAAGTAAACTTTTTGGGGGGGGAAACAGAATTCTGAAAATGATCACACATGGACATAGATATACAGAGCCAAAGGAAGTAATGCAACTGTTATAGACAAAATTGTAATTATTTTTATCTGTGTGATTAGAAATAACACACATGCTGTGAATATAAAATCGGTGCGTGATAAAATATTCAGGGTAAAAGAGAGACTGATACTTTTAGAAGATGCTAATGGTAGTGCTTTGCATTTTTGCCTCAATAATAGGTTCCCACTGGCTGTTACTTCTCTTTACAGTCAGCAGACAAAAGAAAGCTTGAGGAACACAAATTTCCCACAGTTCCTTTTCCCAATAGCTACTGCGAGCGTCGACTGTAATTTGTCAGACCAATTAAAAGGCCATTTTGGGAAGTAAGAAGGTGCAGAAAGCCACACTCTTTTCTCTAGACCGAGCTGAAATAAAGCTGTCGAGACTGTGTGCTGTGAAGAGGAGCGTACGAAAAAGGGGGAAATGAATAATTCATGCTAGTTTTTTGTCACAGTTAAACTCCTTTTCTGTCTTATTTCTTTCAGCCTGACCTTGACACCACTCGTTCAGCAGAAAATCCGGTATTTAACGCCTCACACATGATCGCTAATATGTCTTCTGTCTGTGTCATTCATGCAGGCGTCCTATCTGAGTCAATTCTGAATCACACATGAACAGGAAAAGCCATTGTATGTTTGTCTTATCATCACTATCATAGTTATGATAAGGTGTTGGAGACAATGGGTTTTGTTTAAAATATTTGCAGATGAGCGGTATTCACTCTGACTGAATGCTTAGAACATTTTATTCTTAATTTGGAACCAAATGGTCAAGAATTACATTAGAATTAAATTACACTGAAAATTATTTTAAATGATTATTTAATTAATTTCAATTTATCCAGTGAGATACAAGCCTGTTTTATTCATGTTTGAGGGCTTTTGACACGTTCCAAATTCTGAGGAAATTCTATTTGCGATGCATTATTATTGCATTATTAAGTCTCTATGGATACAGACAGCTTTTGTAGCCCATGTTAATTTATTTTTGTGGTCAGTTCCATCTCTCACACTGTAAAGTAGAACACGTTTGACACTACCAATTGGAAGATTCGGTTTAAACGTTCAATCATGATTTGCACATGTGCTATCAATATGTGGTTGTTGGCAGTAACGCATAGGGCTACAAGTAACGTGAGTTACTTTATTCAAGTAGCCTAACTATTAAGTAACACATTAGGCCTACTTTTAAATTTACAATAAAATATCCAGTTACTTTTTCAACTAAATAATGCAGGTTACTTTGTTTCCCCATGTATTGACTGACAGCTATCCTGTCCGTTGAGATAAATCGTGAGTAAATGCAGAGGGGTTGTGTGAACATGATGATTATTTTAGTTCTACTAAATGTGAACATACATTTACTCATCTCGTTTGCACAAAAACAGATTCAGAATTCCTCAAAATTAATTAAAACAGTTAAAAGCAAAATCAGAATTGAACAATGACCCTAGCCTACTTTGCCCGCGAAATTTCGTCGAAGTTTCGCTAATGTGACCGTGCCTTTATCGCAGCTAGAAAAATCGGTCTGTGCTGCTGACAATCACTACATCATATAAGAAACAGGTATTAAATATAACCAGTAATAGTATTTTTTTTGTGTGCTTGATTTGTGGACAGACGAAACAAATTTACCACCGTCAAAACTTTACAAAACAAAATCATTCTGAGGCTTGAAGTCCGATTTAGCCCAACAAATGGAAAACCCTCATCCTCTCCCTTCCTGTCTTTCTCTCTTTTGGGAAGATGAGGTTAGGGGGAAACAGGGAGGACTGGTAGTGAAGCACACACATGTCATCGTGAGCCGTTTCAATTTTGCTAAATAAAGACATTTTTGTAGGGTGTCAGCATCTCTGTGGCATTGTGCATTGTGCTGGGACCAGCAACAGAAAATGCCCTCCAGATCTACATCCACATCAGCAAACAGCAAACAATGGGCACTGCGAATGACTCACGCCTGTCATCGGGAGCTATCAGCAGGAAAAACCCGTCTGGCCTGCTGAATCACAAAGAAAACAAATGAGGTTGTGTGGGTCATGGAAATCGGGTGGCAAATGCCTAAATGCAACAAGCACCAGCGCCTCCTAGCATTAGAAACTAGCACCATGCTCTCATCTATCTAGTCTATTTACAGTTCATGCTTTCTGTTGAATGTCTCCAGTCACAATGACTCCAGTAGGAAGTTTCTGAATCAGTTCAAGATCTTTTTAAAGTCAACATGAGTCTATTTACAGTACATTCTTATTGCAATTTCCTTTTTTTCCAGTTGCAATGTTTAAAACAGAATTTTGTAAATGTCTTTAAACCCGTTTTTAATTCACAATTGATAAAATCACATTTTCCCATCATTAAACATCCTGATTCACAAGAAATACAGCACTTTACAAATGTAAAATGATTTGCACATTGACTTTAATATCTCATTTGTCTAATATCTAAGTTGTCTCAGTTGTCTGATATCTCAGGATTGTTTTTTAACTCTACACTGTCAATAATAGTGTGTCTATTTTTATTTCTCCAAAGGAATTTTGGAAGAAACATCTGAGATAACTTGATACGTATTAAATAGACTGTAACTCCATTAAGTTTGACAAGCTGTGAATGAGCAACTTCGAAGCAATAAAAATTCCTCCAGGTATAAGCAAGTATATTTATATATTTATATTTCAGTCTCTCAGTTGGTCGGCCCATGGAGAGTGTTTTAACTGCCCCGAGGATAAGACGGATACACTGCTGCATGAATGTCTGGCATTCCTTAAGGGATTTGCACAAGAACAGGAGGCTTGAGAAAGGGGGGAAACTAGACAAACTCCCACAGAGGCACTGCAAAGTGAGTGTGTAGACAATATCTTCCTCAGGTATTTCAACCTGGTCTGAGAACTTAAGCATACATTTACATTTATGCATTGGCAGACAAATTTAACCTTTAACATTGCACACATTTTTCCAGTTCATGCAATCCCTGGGAATCATACCTATGACATTGGCTTTGTCATTATCTAAATATATAAATGTAATTTCATTAGATAAGAAAAAAATCATCGTAGGCCTAATGTGTTCATCATATGCAAAAAAAGAAAAAGAAAAGTACATGCACACATTAAATGCCAAACTTTGAAAGTGTGTTAGGGCTGAAAATACAAAACAATAGATATACGGATTATTTGGACACTTTCTAGGTGTCAAATGTTATTGGAACATGTTCATACAGTAGTTAATGTCATGAATGTGGCTACTCTGCTAGGGCACCTGTGTGGACCTTAGGAGAACTGACTTCATACAGGCACTAAAAATCACCAAAAACACCATAAAAGATCCTCTAGCCATGATTTGTTATACACTGACCTCTAGTGGTAGAACCGGTAGACGCAACATCCAGAACGTCTTTGGCTGTTAGAATAGTTTTTATTATTCTGTAGAATATAGTATGCATATTGTATTCTATCAGGCCATTTTATTAAAGCAATGTAAGAGATGGCAGGCACGGTGAAGGGCCATGTTCGGTTTTGTCGTGGGGAACGTCAAAGTTGGGAATGTCATATTACAGTTTTTCTTAGTCGCTTTGGTACATTTCTCGAATCATCCTCGACATTTGCAAAACAGTAAGTGCATTTCTCAAAACAATTTGTACAAATAGCAAAACACCATGGATTAACTGCAAAAGCCAGTCTCTTGCTCAAAATCCTTAGGTCATCTCTCAAAAGTAAATATCTGTGTCAATGAACATGTCTGCCGTCAGAACGACAAGTCCTTGTGTCATTGTGTCATAAGACAGTCAAATTGCTTAGTCATGTTGTCAATATAACAGTGTACTCTGGAGGGATGTTCTGATGTAAACTATGGATAAAGTTTTGATGACAAGTATTGTAAATTGTAGGTTACACCTTAGTGTATGTGGGAGTTTGATTGCAAGAGACTGGACAAGATTCACATTTACGCTTTTACTGTTTGTACTGTAATTTGTTGACAGACCATGTCATTGCAATACACAAGGAAATGACAGCACTTCATAGCACAAAGAAACAAAAAAGAAATGTGAACAGGACAGATTTAGAAAAAAAGTGGAAATGTATAGAAATATGCTTGACATATTATAACAACTTGTTCAACCATTTTGCATGTAAAGACTTATGCTATGAACTAATGCCTAAATGTTGTGGGGGGTAAGACTATTCAACAGAGACCCATTAGAATACATTTTGATGACATAAGCAATTGAATTGATAATGTAGGAAATAGAGAATTGTACGTAATCATTTGCATGGATGTACCAAAGCATTTGCAACTTGTTCAAAGAAATGAGAAACTGCTTTTTTGATGTGCACAAGTGACACAATGATGTGAAGATTGAACAGAATTTCAATTCCGATCTGAGAAATGTACCAAAGCGACTGAGAAAAACTGTAACTCGTGGGAACGTGATAAGTCCAGGCGGTGTCAAGTTGTGGTCTCGAAAGTCATCGTATGTTGAGGGAACGATATAGGCTTTATAGTTTTATCGTGTGCAGGCCATGACTTCTTTATGTTTAGGGAACGATAGGCCTTTATATTTTGGCCACGAGTTAAATGTGTTAACAACCTGCGCGACCTATAGCAATCCTGGTATTGCCAGAAATGGAGGCCTATAATGATATTTATGTGTATGGAACGACATGAAGGTGAGTAAATGATGACAGAGTTTACTCTCTAAAACAATTTAATGAAAATTTGAAATGTTGCCTTGACAACTAAATGAATTTTAGTTGAAATAATTGTCATCATTATTTCACACACAAGTGTGTTTGGTGAGTTACGTCTAAATCAATTTCTTATTCAAAGACTGTTTTTGTAATGCAAGTTTTTTTGTGTATTCATCAGCTGCATATTTAGACCAATAAAAGGCCGTGTTAACTAGCTATAGCAGAGGATAAATGGTCCTGAAAAAGTCACACTTGTACTCCTTGCTGTCAAAAATGAATCGGAAATTGGAAATGAATGGAAAACAAATTTCATCTAGTGGAATGTTTGGTACTGCGTCCAAACAAAATCTTTCTTAAAGCTCTTTTTTTTTGAGACGCCAACCTCAAATTTAACACTAAATTGTATATCCCACCTTTGCTCTTTTCAGCTGCATGGTGTGAAAAAGTCCAAGGTTGGTAAACATGAAGTTGCAGGTTCGATTCTCACAAAGAGTGAGCAACTGAACCTTTGTGCTCCTGAGCAAGACACATACTTACAGTAACCGCACTGAACCTTCTTTCTGTGTACTGTAACGTCAGATAAAGACAAGTGAACACTTACTGCAAACAATATTGCCTCAAATAAAGTCTGAGGTAAGGAGTGAAGCGCACAGATAAACCCTGGTGGAATCGCTGATGTGTAATTATGACTGTCCCCTCCTAGCTGCCAGAAGTGATTACATCAGTTTATCACATCATATGCATCACAAAACCTAATCCAGCTGCTAAAACATTATCTGAGAGTGTTGACTGTAAAAGGTGCGTCTGCAAAGGCAAGTCACAATAAAAAATAATAAAAATCCTTCTGGCTATCAATAAATGTAATCATTATACTAAGCCGTGTCAACTAAGACAAGCATGTGTAGTTATGATGAAAATTTACAAAAGTAACTCTGAAAGGATACATTTGATGTTGCTTCATGATGCTTTGATGTTTGGTTATGATACGTTCTTGCTAATAACTCTAAACATGCAAATAACATCTTGATATTCTACTTGTGCAAAGATGATTAATAACTAAGATAATTGAATAAAGATATAGAGTGATTATCACATGCGGCAAATATTCCTGATAAAACTATCTATTTTTAATAATATAGGTCATGCAAATGACCTTTATTCTAATTGGACACGATAAAAATAAGTTATCAAAGTAATAATCATTTATATATACTTTATTCTGTCAGGCGCTTCATGTAGAACTTTTTAGGGGTTCCCATCATGGGATCATTTGATTGATTTTGTTTTAATTCATTTTCAATTTTAATAAAATGTTAAGAGTTAAACAGCTTGTAAACATACTTTATCACTAGAACAAAAATTAAAATTAAACATGAAAATATGCAATCATTTAAGACATTTCCCCTATTATAGAAACTTTTTGGCATAATGGGTTCTTTAAAACTAATCCTAGAAGGTTCTATATAGAACCCTTTTTTTCCTTTTTTTGTAGAGAAAAATAAAGCTGTACACCACGTATCTTGCCTAACGACATTCACAATATAGCATGACCTCTAGTGACTTCAACACTATCAGAAAAATGGTACAAACGCCTTCACTGGGTCAGTACCTTTTCAAAAGGTACTAATATGCACCATTTAGGTGCTAATATGTTTCTTTAAGGTACTTATGTGCACCCTTTAGGGGTAAATAAGGTACAAAGATGTACCTTTTGAAAGCTTGACAGCTTTTTTTCTGAGAGTAAATAGACCAACATCATTTTTTATGATAGCAACAAAAGTTCAAGGTTTGTAGCTATGGTAAATAAAGAATACAACCTCATATATAAATGAATTAGATTTCATTGCACAATACATAAGGGTGCGCATGAAGTAAACTCTGCAATTAAAGGCTGTAGCAGTCCAGCAGTTCCGTTTTATATTGTTTTTGTTTTTCATTGTGTTATCATGGTAACTGTGCTTCCAAGTGCATAAGGAAGTGGTGTCATTTATTATTTATTATTGTTATGACCAAACTTAAGTCTGTGCTCCAAAGCATTCAAGATTTATGACCGTTTAAGTTTCATTTGAATTTAAAGGGGTCCTTGATTATGATTTCACCTTTTTAAACTTTAGTTAGTGTGTAATGTTGCTGTTTGAGCATAAACAACATCTGCAAAGTTACGACGCTCAAAGTTCAATACAAATGAAGATATTTTCTTTTACAGAAATCACTTTTTAAGGACTATACAAGAAACGGCTGGTAGGGTCTACAACGAGCTTCTTCCCGGGTTGGTGACATCACAAACCCTAAAATTTAAAGTAAACCCTGCCCCCAGGAACACAAGGGGGGTAAGGCAGGTCATGTTGGGCTGCTTTAGAGAAAAGGAAGAGTTGTTGTCGCTGTTTTTTGTTTTATTTTAGTTTGTCCTGACGAACTTAGAGAGGTTAAAATGTATTTTTAACACTGTTCCTGAACATTATAACCTCAACGTTTGTCTGTGTGCTGCACATTGTACGGAGAACAGCATTAAGACAGAGTATGATGCAGGCTCGCACAAAAGCTTCTCCTGAAAGACGGAGCCATTCCCATTTTTTCGGGACAATTTGTTGTTTATGGACTTGTAAGTATGTCTTATTATTTGTAGTTGTGTTTTCTATTAACAGCTCCAATTATAAGCTTTATGTATAAGCTTTGCTATGATAGCTATGATGTAAATGAAGGGCAAAGCTTTGCCTCCGCTAGCCTGCTAACTAACATAACAGTATTGATGTAGTGATATACTTTAGCTTTTGTAAGCTCTTGCTTTTGTAAGACTGTTCACCGCCCCTTAGGAAAATTATCCATGATTTTGAGATCACTGTTTGTATTACCATAGTTTTCAGACAAATATGATTAAATGGTGGATAACATCGTATCTATAAAAAAACAAAACAAAACAAAAACAAAGACATACCACTGAAACATCCTGTGAAATCCGTGCTTGCTAAGTCTGTGCTTGAAATCCATTCAGCACAATCCTCTTGTTTGTTAACATTGTCAGGGTCTGAATCGGGCTCGAAATGGTTTGAAATTGATGCCATCGTTAATATTTACATCTGAGTAGAGCTCGCGGTTATGAAGGGGCGTGACATTTCTCGAACACGCGCTAAGTGCTGCCAAACTCAAAACACTGGGCCAGCTAACCAATCACAGCACATTTCGTATTTCGGAAGGAGGGGCTTCAGAAATACGAAATGTGCTGTGACGACACGTTCAACAATCAGACTAGGGCAGTGGTTCTCAAACTTTTTCGGTCATTCCCCACTTTGGACAAGGGGGAATTTTCAAGCCCCACTGCCCCCATCGCCCCGACACAATGCTAATGAAATACGTAACAAGCTTAAAATGTTCCAATTTATTGAAGTAACAAGTAGTATCAGTATAGTAACAAGTTGTATCTAAATACAAACTAACAATCTACATCAAATAACAGCAAGTTCAAAAATAAAGAAAATGAAGTGCATCTGTTTCATAACTTGCATGAAATTCAAAAATAGAGAAAATAAAAGTGCCTCAAAAATAGAAAAAAAAAAAAGTGCCACTTTGCAATCTGTTAAAAAAAGAAAAGAAGAGAAATCCATTTGGCAAGACAGGTCTATTTATCCCTGCATTAGTGACTGCAATGAGCCTGTTTTGCATTGCACAATTTCTCAAAGCAGGGTTGCAGGCTTGATACTGCCACTTTCAAATCATGTTCAATGTTCAGAGAAATTTCATGTCTTGTCGTAAGCCACAACATAATGACGTCACATATTTTCCAACCCAGCCCTCAGCCCCCACTTACGCATGAAACAGCTTCCAGCGCGCCTGGCTACCCATCGGCGCGAAACATAGGCTACATATCTATGGGCGCAAAAGTTTGTTCCGCTACAATTAATATGCCAACGTCACGTCAATCATTATTTTGGGGGTGGGGAATTCCTGTTACTTGTTGTCGCCCCCGGGGGTGATCGGTCTAATAAGCGGCAAGACACAGCTATAAGGACGGTTTGCTCTCACACGCGCTGCATTAATAGTCACACACACACACACACACACGCGCAGTCACTCTCTACTCTAGTGCGCGGCCTTGCTCCAGATTCCGGGAGATTGGATCTCATTTGCGGGCGTCAAGGAGCCGCTATCAATATGTGGGAGACTCCCGGAACTTCCGGGACATTTGGGATGTCTGGATAAAGATATAAAGGCATAAAAAGGAAAATTTCCTTCCGTTTGCCGCGCCCCACCTGTCACGTCTCTATTCCCCACCAGTGGGGCGCGCCCCACACTTTGAGAACCGCTGGACTAGGGAGAGAGGAGCTGTAGTAATGTAAAATATCAGCATTTTTTTGAACATTTAAGCATGAAAACATATTCTAGTAGTACACCTCAAAAACAAAATCAAGACTTCGTAAAAGGGCATAATAGGACCCCTTTAACAGGTAGGCCTAATACATGTATTATAACATTTACATTTACATATATTCATTTAGCAGACGCTTTTATCCAAAGCGACTTACAAATGAGAACAATAGAAGCAGTTAAAGTAACAGTAGGACAACAATACGTAAGTGCTATAACCCCTCTCAGTTTAATTTTAGTGCAGTGTTTTTTTTTTTTTTTTTTATAGAATAGAAGAGAAGAGAAAGTGTTAATTCTACTGAATCAAGTGCTGCCGAAAAAGATATGTCTTCAGCAGTTTCTTGAAAGTATAACTACTGCATATAAATAATAGTATAATATAGAAAGTATAACTACTGCATATAAATAAATAAAATTTAGTACCATAAAATTTCTTTAAATATTAAATAAAAAACATCAAACTAAAATGTAGTACATTCATTCCATTGAAATAAAAAAAACTGTAATTTTTAACCGTCACAGGAGGAGAACCGTTGTCTGTTAAACTTGTATTGCATGTTTGCAGATTCAGAGAGGACAAGCTATGCAGTAAAATTTATCATTAAATTATATTACTGGTAAAATCTGCTGCACATATCTTGGCTGACGTGACTACACGCATATAAATACATGTGAAATGTAGCAATCAGCACACTGACATCATAAATACATTCTATTTGACAACTGCGTGAAAGACTATTAGCACAATTTTGACAGCCCCGGACGAGCTGCTGGCCACACAAAACAGAAACAAAACACAACATAAAATCAGGCCTGTTCCTCTCTCGATCTCCATGTCGTCGCTCCTCCTTTTATGCCTCCGCTCCTCCGTGAGAGATACGAGACCGATGCGTCGCGCAGGTGTCGCTCATCAGTAATCACGCCACCGGCCTCGCGCTGCTCTCTCACGTCCCTCATCCTCGGCCTGCTCAATAGTATCCAGCTGGAGACCCGCAGCACCACCAGTTTCAGAACCCCAGCGCCAGAACCGGAAGTAAGGGGCGGAGCTTACGTTCTAACACCAGCGCCAGGACGGAAGTGAGGGGTGGAGCTTACGTTCTAAACCGAGTAACGCCACCTAACGTTTTGGAGCGTAATTTGCTTAGACACGAAACGGCATTATTACACACGAAACGTCATACTTTATACGTATTATTGTTATGGTTGAACAGGAACGAACCCAAGCGCAGACAGTATGCGAAAACACAAGGTTTATTTAAAGACAATAACAGGAAAACAAAACCCACGAGGGGGCAAAACAGGACTGGAACAGGGCTGACAAATCTAGGTAATGACTTGACGGCAAACAAAACGGTAGACGAAGAAACAGACCTTCTCGGTTGACAACACACTAGACAGGGTACTCACGAGGATGACAAAGTAGCAAAACACTCCGACATGAATCACGAGATATAACAATGAACCGACACAGGACAGCAAACACAAGGGTATTATCAAGGCAACACTAATGACAAGGACAGGTGAAACTGACTAGACAATCAAGACGAGACGAGGATAACAAGGGGGCGGAGTTACATAACGAGACAACACAAGCACATGGCCAAACAGCTGGCCATGCGCTTGCACACAAAACATGATTCTGTCATGATCCGGTTCTGACACGAGGAGATGCGCTGGGGAAACTTGACTGGGACAGGGCAGGAGGCGGCACAGGACAAATGACAGGGAGAGAGGTAGACGACTGAGGAACGGAGAAGGGCAACAACGGAACTGGTTGCGGAGCCACCACAAAGGGATCAGTGTTCACTGAAGCTGAACCAGAATCAGCGCTCTTATCCACAGACTCGGAAGATGCGCACATATCAGACCTGGAAGAAGCGCTGTCTGTAGCGGGCTCGGCGACTGCGCTGACTGCAGCGGGCTCGGCGACTGCGCTGACTGCAGCGGGCTCGGCGACTGCGCTGACTGCAGCGGGCTCGGCGACTGCGCTGACTGCAGCGGGCTCTGTGACGACACTTGACGAAGGACAGGAGGCTCCCCTCTTTCTCCTCTTTCTCCTAGATCGAGAAGCAGAGGCCGTAGCCGGGCTTGTGACCGGTTGGGGAAGCACGGTGGTAACTGTGCTGGGCGAAGGAGGAGATATATCTGGCCGGATAGACTCCGACGCTGAGGACTCAGAAGGAGAGTCCCACGAGGTTCGCCGCCCTCGCTTCCCACGGAGGTCAGCAGGTGCAGATGGAGTGCCAGGAGTCGTGAGAGAACCAGCCTGGTCCCCGAGCGTCGCGACGCCGATCATACGACCCTCGGGAATAGCTGGCAGGCAGGCGGCAGGCGAAAACCATGGGAAAGCCGTCTCTGACTCCTCCCGGGAGAAATGATCAAAAACCTGAGCGAAGTTCTTTAGGATCCACTCACCCTCAGGCGAGCATGGCAGATTGACGCTCCTCCTGTCGCGGGGAGTTGATAACCGACATTGATCAGAGGGGCCCGAAGGTTGCTTGGCAAGAAAGCTCATACTGTCTGCTGGGTTCTGTCTTGGTCGGTTCATTCTGTTATGGTTGAAAAGGAACGAACCCAAGCGCAGACAGTATGCGAAAACACAAGGTTTATTTAAAGACAATAACAGGAAAACAAAACCCACGAGGGGGCAAAACAGGACTGGAACAGGGCTGACAAATCTAGGTAATGACTTGACGGCAAACAAAACGGTAGACGAAGAAACAGACCTTCTCGGTTGACAACACACTAGACAGGGTACTCACGAGGATGACAAAGTAGCAAAACACTCCGACATGAATCACGAGATATAACAATGAACCGACACAGGACAGCAAACACAAGGGTATTATCAAGGCAACACTAATGACAAGGACAGGTGAAACTGACTAGACAATCAAGACGAGACGAGGATAACAAGGGGGCGGAGTTACATAACGAGACAACACAAGCACATGGCCAAACAGCTGGCCATGCGCTTGCACACAAAACATGATTCTGTCATGATCCTGCCTTACGACCAGGGAAAATAAAGAACACGAAGGTAGAACCATGACAATTATAATGATACATTAAGGTATAGGACAATAAGCATTTTAAAACATTGATTTTGTGTAATTCTATATAGTTATCCGTTTCATTGTATTGCCATTGTATGCCATACGGAACCGTATGCCATACGGAACCGTTTGCCACTGAAACTGCTTAACGCACCAGTGGGGCTCGACAGCCTTATAGACAAACGGGTCGGTCCGTATGGTTGCGGTTGGGTTGCGGAGAGTTTGGGTTGCGGAGAGTTGTGAGATTATGGTTTTCTAACACCTACTCCCGTGTAATGGAAATCATTATGAACATCAGCTATGCTAATTTTTTTCCCATCTGCCTTTCTGCTGTTATCTCGGGACGCTTGTCCCGAGAAAAATGGCGTTCGTAGGCTCCAGTTTGGTATCCTGCCTCTCACGGGGATTTCGGATGCCTCAACGCCTGTGATGAGAAGACCAACGCCTGTGAAGAGACGACTCAACGCCTGCGAAGAGACGACTCAACGCCGGCGATATGTTATCCCCTAAATATTACATGATTAACTAAATGTATTTTTTCCAGGTACTTTCTGATATGCACTTACTGTAAAGCTATGATTGTTAGCCAGAGGAGAACTGGCCCCTGACTAGCCTGGGTTCTCCCAAGGTTTTTTTCTCCATCCAATCTGATGGAGTTTTGGTTCCTTGCCACTGTCGCCTTGCTTTTGGCTTGCTTAGTTGGGGATATTTAATATTCAACAATATTATTGAACTGTGTTGTACTACTTTCATGTTATCACTGTGAAGCTGCTTTGATGCAATCTGTATTGTGAAAAGCGCTATATAAATAAATGTGACTTGACTTGACTTATTATGAGAGTTACTTCCTGATCATGATGGTGAAAAATAATGCTTGAAACTTATGGTCATTTTATATAAAATATACTTTATTTCACAAGAACATGTGCAGCATGCATTTTTCTTTATGTAAAATAATTTCAAAAATCTAAAAAGAGAGAGAAAATCCGGCATTGTTTTAAAAGAAACCATAAAAATGTACCGTACTTCAAATAATAGCCGAGTCCCAAATAGACGATTGTCTCTTTACACGCCTGGTGTGGCTGCAGGTCTGGGTAAATATAAGTCCGGTCTCAAAAAGAGGTCGGCTCTGTTTTTTAGTTTCAAGTTGTATTAAATCTTCTGAAACCCGTCAGATCGTCCGCTTTTTGGCGGCCGCCAAAGCAAATTTTTGTCCCGCCAAAGCCTATTTTGATCGGTGAGTGATGTAGAATAGAATGACTGCTGCGCATGACCAACGCATTCTCATCCCAAAGCGTAATATATTGACTCTTTTGCCAAAGCGTCTATATCCAACGCATATGGCACCCTTTAGCGTCAATATAACACGCTTCGGTTTTGGGTAGGTTTAGGTCTGGGGTAGTGTTAGGGTTAGACCACTAGGAGGCGCCATATATCTGTGTCTCATATGACGCTAAAGGGTGCCATGTGCGTGGGATATAGACGCTTTGGCAAAAGAGTCAGTATATTACGCCTTGGGATGAGAACGGGCTCGCATGACAGGGCGCTTAACGAGCAGAGAGAGAGAGAGAGAGCCCTGGCCACGCGCGCGCGCACTCTCACGTCTTCAAACAATACGAGCGCTGTCTTGCTCTTTATTTGTTACATACCAGTTATAGTTCATACAACGAGCAGTGACTCACTGTGTAATAAAAACATACCCTAAATATTATTTAAAAGGTGCAACAATTTTAAATATTTTTAAATACTTGCAAAAATAACCATGCTTGTGTCATTGTAAATAATTCCGCCAATAGTCGGAATTCCGTAATTCCGTAAATAGTCCGGTGTCTTCGCGTTGTTATCACCCTCTTCCATGTGGATTCCATCTGATCTTGCACACAACACCATGGCACAAAACAACTCGCTGTCGCCAAATCGTCTCCGCTGTCGCAAACCTCAATTGTGCGCATGCGTCAGTGGAACCAGACTATAGGCTTAAATGTTTCCCGGCTTGACTGTTAAAAGCAGACGATTGGCTTTCCAGCGGGAGGGGCGGGACATATGCATACAACCGCCATCTTTGACGTTACGGGTTTTCCCTATCTACCTTATTCCTACGCCCCATGACGCTTTGCGCGAATTATGGGTGTAACTTCCGTTAAGCTGTAAACAATCAGTGAAAGGCTCGCTCTATGAACGCAATACGTTAAAAAAGTGTCACAATGAGATGACATTAATCGACTCACCCTTCAACCATCGAACATTAAAATGAAATTTAAAACTTTAAAATAATCAACAAGGTCAATAGACCAAAAATAGCGCCAAAAGCGCGAGCAAATACAGGTCCTTCTCAAAAAATTTGCATATTGTGATAAAGTTCATGTTTTTACATAATGTAATGATAAAAATTAAACTTTCATATATTTTAGATTCATTGGACACCAACTGAAATATTTCAGGTCTTTTATTGTTTTAATACGGATGATTTTGGCATACAGCTCATGAAAACCCAAAATTCCTATCTCAAAGAATTAGCATATTTCATCCGACCAATAAAAGAAGTGTTTTTAATACAAAAAAAAGTCAACCTTCAAATAATTATGTTCAGTTATGCACTCAATACTTGGTCGGGAATCCTTCTGCAGAAATGACTGCTTCAATGCGGCGTGGCATGAAGGCAATCAGCCTGTGGCACTGCTGAGGTGTTATGGAGGCCCAGGATGCTTCGATAGCGGCCTTAAGCTCATCCAGAGTGTTGGGTCTTGCGTCTCTCAACTTTCTCTTCACAATATCCCACAGATTCTCTATGGGGTTCAGGTCAGGAGAGTTGGCAGGCCAATTGAGCACAGTAATACCATGGTCAGTAAACCATTTACCAGTGGTTTTGGCACTGTGAGCAGGTGCCAGGTCGTGCTGAAAAATGAAAGCTTCATCTCCATAAAGCTTTTCAGCAGATGGAAGCATGAAGTGCTCCAAAATCTCCTGATAGCTAGCTGCATTGACCCTGCCCTTGATAAAACACAGTGCACCAACACCAGCAGCTGACATGGCATCCCAGACCATCACTGACTGTGGGTACTTGACACTGGACTTCAGGCATTTTGGCATTTCCTTCTCCCCAGTCTTCCTCCAGACTCTGGCACCTTGATTTCCGAATGACATTCAAAATTTGCTTTCATCCGAAAAAAGTACTTTGGACCACTGAGCAACAGTCCAGTGCTGCTTCTCTGTAGCCCAGGTCAGGCGCTTCTGCCGCTGTTTCTGGTTCAAAAGTGGCTTGACCTGGGGAATGCGGCACCTGTAGCCCATTTCCTGTACACGCCTGTGCACGGTGGCTCTGGATGTTTCTACTCCAGACTCAGTCCACTGCTTCCGCAGGTCCCTCAAGGTCTGGAATCGGTCCTTCTCCACAATCTTCCTCAGGGTCTGGTCACCTCTTCTCGTTGTGCAGCGTTTTTTGCCACACTTTTTCCTTCCCACATACTTCCCACTGAGGTGCCTTGATACAGCACTCTGGGAATAGCCTATTTGTTCAGAAATTTCTTTCTGTGTCTTACCCTCTTGCTTGAGGGTGTCAATGATGGCCTTCTGGACAGCAGTCAGGTCGGCAGTCTTACCCATGATTGCGGTTTTGAGTAATGAAACAGGCTGGGAGTTTTTAAAAGCCTCAGGAATCTTTTGCAGGTGTTTAGAGTTAATTAGTTGATTCAGATAATTAGGTTTATAGCTCGTTTAGAGACCCTTTTCATGATATGCTAATTTTTTGAGATAGGAATTTTGGGTTTTCATGAGCTGTATGCCAAAATCATCAGTATTAAAACAATAAAAGACCTGAAATATTTCAGTTGGTGTGCAATGAATCTAAAATATATGAAAGTTTAATTTTTATCATTACATTATGGAAAATAATTAACTTTATCACATATGCTAATTTTTTGAGAAGGACCTGTATATTGTATAACAAGCCTTAATCAAAAATGTTCATTAACTTCAGCATTACGTGACACTATATCAAAGTGATTTCCGTCATTTTGACAGATTATAAATTGCATTTACCTGTGAAAACAAACCTGGAAAGAAACGTGAGGATTTGAGGAGAATAACGAGAGATTCTTCGTGCATTCCAGTGAATTATTAATGGATTATCGTAAATTAAATTTGGAGAACAGACCACAAATGTGCCGTATATGTTGTACTTTTTCATACTTTTACAGCGGATTGCAAAGGAAAAAATAAAAATCATCATGAGGAAAAGAAAGCAGCGACTGAAAAGAGCACTTGCCATTGATATTCTTGTTATAACATGTCAGGTTAAAATACCAAGTATAACGTTATTCTCATGATGTCTGAAAATAAATCATGAAGGAAAATTGACAGCTCATCCAGTCAAACTGACGGATCAGCTTTATTTGTAGAGCAACCTTATGATTTGAAATGATTAGTTTCAGCCTTTTTGAATGGATGTTCCCCAAACCGGAAGTGCCACCCATAATTCAAAACGCAGTAAGGTCGTCAGGAATAAGGTAGTTGTATTGAGGATTGAGGAAGTGGCATGTCTCTATATAAATAGTCTCTGACCAAGCTTTAGTCATGTAAATACTGGATGCTTTTTGATTGCAATTTCACTGAACTTTGTCCTAGAGTATGTTCAGCATAGCTATATTAGTGTAGTGTACTACTGTCCAAATCAGTTTAGAATCCGTTTTGACACGTGACACATTCACTGGAGGAATTCTTTCTTCTTGATGCATTTACAGGATTTCAAAATGAAAAAATGTATGAGCCGAACCACCAAAAATGTCCTTGTGGTTTCTTTTGGATTTTTGCTGTTATTCACAGCATATGGAGGGCTGCAGAGTTTACAGGTAACGAATATAAATCAGAGATCATAGATTGTGTTGCTTTTTTTTTTATTTGTATGTCGCTTTGGACTGCGTTTGATAATGATGTAAAAATCTTTTTGTTGACATTTCTCATAATCAAACTCTTGCAGAGCCCTGTACAGCTTCAGTGTAATTTTCATAACCAAATAGAAATTGAGCTCTAAATTAGCATGATGTTAGATGACAGCATATGTTATACTGTATATGTAAAAAATATATACATAAAATAAAATAATAATTGAAATATGATTATTTGCAGAAAAGGTGCAAAGTATAGTTTATTGATTTTTACACATCCCTTTACTAAAGAGGAAGTTGGGGTGCATGGGGGAAAAAAATCATAATAGTGAAAGTATGGTACATTTTACACAAATTATTTATAATTTATGAAAGCAATTTATGATTGATTTAAAGCATTTTTTTATATCTTTAAAATCATCTAAAGGGACAGAATAGTTACCCAACTGAAGAAACTCTGAAATTGCTTTGCTAAATAAATGAGTGTATCTTGGTATTGATTTGTGGATGTATGTATATTGACAGAAGCATGTTTGTATGTTACAGAGCAGTCTCAATGCTGAGGATGGAATGGGCGTTATATCGCTCAGCGTCATCTATGGAGCCATCATTTTGTCCTCAATGTTTCTGCCCCCAATAATGATCAAAAATCTGGGCTGTAAATGGACCATCGTCATTTCAATGGGTTGCTATGTGGCATATTCCTTTGGAAACCTTGCGCCAGGCTGGTGCGTGTATTTCTCCACCTTTTGTACTTGCTGATCTGTTGAATAATATACACAAATACTTAATGTAAGTGTTTAGTTTTAAGCTAAAATGTGAGAGACAGTTTCAAATCCCATGACAAGACTATTATGTGTGAGATATAAGACAGAGCTTAAAGGGAAATTCTTTCATTAATTACTCACTCTCATGTCGTTCACACAATATCTGCTCTTGTGTCAACACAACACGCAGTGCTTTTGTGAATGTGCGTTGTAGATTAATATTTTGTAAATAAAGTGGTAAATTAAGTTTTTTTGCGCAAACAAAGCACTCACATCGCTCCATAAAACTGAGTTTAAACCATTTGTGTCATATGGATTACTTTAATAATGTCTTTACTACCTTTCTGGGGCTTAAAAGTGGTAGTTAACTGTCTATGGAGGGTCAGAAAGCTCTCAGATTCATTAATAAAATATGCATTGGATTTCCGAAGATGAACACAAGTCTTACAGGTTTGGAACGACTTGAGGGCGAGTAATTAATGACAGAATGATTTTTTTTGGATGAACTATCCCTTTAAAAGGATAGATCTGTAAAACCATCATAAAAGTGGTCCATATGACATGTTATGGAAGGGTTATGGAGGCTAGCACAAAATATATGAAAACAATTATATTTAAACTTTTCAGAAGTTTGGGGCCAATAGGATTTTTAAAATCTTTTTGAAAAAAGTATCTTACCAAGGCTGTATTTATTTGATTCAAAAATACAGTAAAAACAGTAATATTACTAAAACTAAGAACTGTTTTCTATTTGAATACATTTTAAAATGTAATTTATTCCTGTGATGTCAAACTGAATTTTCAGCGTCATTACTGTCACATCATCCTTCAGAAATCATTTGATGATTTGCTGCTCCTGAAACATTTCATATTATTATCAATGTTGAAAACAGTTGTGCTGCATGCTTAATTTTTTTTTTTTTAAACGTGATACATATATTGATACACTTTAATGAATAAAAATTCTAAATAATTTTTTTGGTAACATTATAAATGTCTTTATTATCATTTTTGACCAATTTAACAAATTATTGCTGAATAAAACTATTAATTTCTTTCCAAAAAAAAATCTTACTAATCCCAAATATTTCAAAGTTAAAAAGCTGAAGGTTCTGTTAGTTCAGTTAAGTTAGAAAAAAAATCTGCAGTCTCTGAAATCATTTTGTTTCTGCAGGGCGAGTCTGATGACCACCTCTGCCATTCTGGGTATGGGAGGTTCTCCGCTGTGGTCTGCAAAATGCACCTATCTCACAATAAGTGGAAACTTGCGTGGCCAGAAACTCAACAAGAAAGGCCAGGATCTTATAAACCAATATTTTGGCATTTTTTTCTTCATTTTTCAATCTTCTGCTGTATGGGGAAACCTCATGTCATCTCTCATATTTGGCCAGGACTCTAACATAGGTACAGTTGAATTAAATACTTTGCCAGCATCTCTGTATTTTGGTGACTGCAAATGCACTGAGCGTCTATCCGTTTCTAGTCAAAGTCCCTGAGGAGAACCTGCAGTTCTGTGGTGTGGCAACATGCCTTGACAATTTCACCATCATTGGAAACTCAACACGTCCAGCAAGACACTTAGTAAACACACTACTAGGCTGCTACATTGGTAGGTCATATTTGTGTACAAATATAACATCAAAAATGTTTGTTCAGCACTGTGTGTAGGCAATTCATTTTCATTATACTATGAAGGTCCATTAAGACTGTATAACCTAGTGTGTCCTGGTCTGTGCAGGTGTGGGGGTTCTGGCCATGATTTTTGTGGCAGCGTTCTTGGACAACATAGACCAAGGTCTGGCTAAAGAATTTCGAAAGAACAAGGGCAACGAATCATTTTGCAGCACCTTTCTGGCTACCTTCAAGCTCTTGAGAGATCCCAGATTGTTGCTGCTCATCCCATTGACCATGTACAGTGGGTTCGAGCAAAGTTTCCTCTCTGGCGAATACACAAAGGTACCAAACCAAATACAGACTGGGGCAGAGTCAAAAAATAAAGGGGGCTTAGGAAACAAAATGCCACTAGAATTAATACAAATTCACCCAAAATTTTAGATATGGGGGCAATTTTTTTTTTTTTTATATTTATAACATATAAAACAGTTAAGCAAATGGATGCCTTACACAGAACTTCAGTTATCCCCTTATATTTAAAACATTAATATCTCATTGCATTATTTGGTTACACTTTATTTGAATGTTTCCACGTTACAGTGTTATTACACATTTAAGTACTGAGTAATAATCATTAACTACATGTACTTACTATAAGGTTAAGGTTAGGATTAGGTTTAGGGTTAGTTCCATGTATTTAAGCACAATTGATAGTAATTACTATAATAACTACATGTTACGTATAACAAAGACACTGTAAAATAAAGTGTAACCCATTATTTATGCAATTGTAATTACTGCTTTAAACAGTCTGTAATTAAACAGTCTGTGTAAATACATTTACAGTAAATGCCACTTCAGATGCAAAGATGGATTTTGTACAGTATTGTACAGATGTCCTGTACATATAGTAGAATTTAAAATAAAGTTGAAACTTATTGGCTGTATCCGAAATCACATACTTTCATACTATATTGTAGGCGAAAAACGGTATGTGACAAAAGAAGCATGTCTGAATTCACAGTACTTATAAAAGAGTAGGCAAAAAGTACCCGGATGACCTACTACTTCTGGCGACATTCCTAAGTGTGTATACGATGGACACTTTACTCTCCCATGAGGCCACAGGAGAGGATTTGTCAATGGCAGTGAAGTGACGCAACTGGCGCTTGTAGGTCATGCACCCTTTAAGGGTATTGCTATTGCATATTTACCCCTAAAGGGTGCAACATGATAGAAACGTTAGGATTACATTCATACTACACACACTTTTAGCTGTCGTGAAGTAATTACTCACTCAAAATAAGTAGCTACTTGAGAGAGTATGCGATTTCGGACGCAGCCATTTTGTTTGATTGGTAACAGTTCAATTGCTTATTCTAATTGAATTTATTGTTTAAACATTTTTATATTCAAATTTAAGATCATAATGGGAAAGTTAATTTCTAATTCATTCTCATGAAATATGATCATGTGTTTGTGATCCTCTTTCCCGCAGAACTATGTGACTTGTGCGTTAGGAATACATTATGTTGGCTTTGTGATGATCTGTTTCGGTGCTACTAACTCTCTGTGCTCATTTGCGTTTGGGAGACTGGCTCAATACACTGGAAGAATCGCCCTCTTTTGTCTGGGTAATACATGAGCAGGTTGACATATGGTTTAAGGTTAAATATTGTCTCTAGAATTGATGCTCATTCTGTCTTACACTTTACACTTTCACAGCTGCACTGACAAACCTGGGCTGTTTTGTGGGGCTTTTGTACTGGGAGCCTCATCCAAACCAGCTGCCTGTGTTCTTCGTGTTTTCGGCCCTCTGGGGCATGGCAGACGCTGTGTGGCAAACACAAACCAATGGTGAGACCTTCACACTGCATACTAACGTTACTTAGCTACCTATACAGTCAAGTTATTGTTATGAATATTAAAGGGTTAGCTCACCTAAAAATGAAAATTATCCCATAATTTACTCACCCTCAAGCCATCCTTAGTGTTTATGACTTTCTTCTTTTAGCCGAACACAATCAGAGTTTAATTAAAAAAATATCCTGGCTCTGAATGGCAGTGAATGGTACCTTTTTTTTAAAGCCCAAAAAAGCGCTTCCATCCGTCATAAAAGTAATCCATACAACTCCAGTGGGTTAATAAAGGCCTTCTGAAGCAAAGCGATGCATTTTTGCAAGAAACAATATCCATAATTATAACTTGATAAACTGTAATCACTAGCTTACGGTAACGGCCGTCCACACGTTCACGAGAGAGTCGAGTTCGTGTGACGTAGGATGTAGGAGTAGCGTAGCGTAAACATTTATCTTTAAAAATTCTCTTTTTAGACTTCCAATTTGTGACCGGTGTTTTGTTTTGCTCTATCCTCTGCGCTTCCGCATTCGTCAATATGTCATGCGTCGTTTAAAAAAAAGAATAATTTATTATTATTAATATTATTATTATTATATATTTTTTTTAAATGCTTCCACAGATGTTTAATGTGTTTTATATTTGTTGTATTACATTTTATGGTATTCAAATTCACATTATGTTGTTAATTTATAAATATATGTTATAGTTATTCATTATACTGTGTATTATTCTTATACATTATTATTATTATTATCATTGCAGCACTTTATGGAATTCTCTTTGCTGAGCACAAAGAAGCAGCATTTGCCAACTATCGCATGTGGGAGTCACTTGGTTTTGTTATAGCCTTTGCTTACAGCACATTCATCTGCCTGTCCACCAAGATCTACATTGCTTTGGCTGTTCTGGCCCTTACCATGGTAACTTACCTTTACGTTGAGTACGAGGAGTACAAGCATCCAACTCCACCAGCGATAATGGACGACTTGCAAAAACCAGAAAAGGCCGACCTCAAAGAATTGAACGATGAAGTTATTGCCCAGACACATTTGTAAATAGATTTTGGTTGATATTTCTGCCTCAGTAATGTAATGGAAATTTTACATTTACATGTGTTTCTACTTTTAGATGTGTTCTTTTATCTTTTAGATGTGTGCAACTTTTATTAACATTGAGGATTTATGTACTCATAAGCATTTAAAGGAAGATGTTCATATAAGCTAAAGGACATTATTAAAGATATAACCAAGCTGTTAGAAATGCATAAGTTAAGATAAGCTATCTGGAACAAATTGTATGTGTGACAGAGAACCAAGTAGCAAAGGAACTATGTGTACTCCAAGTGACCTATTGTATACTTCAAGTGTGAAATGTATGTGTGCAGCTTTTGATTAAACCAGAGATAGGCAAAAGGTGTGAATTCGAGCAGTAGCTGAAAACAGGAAACTTTAACGAAGATGTCATTGTTCTGTCTAGACGAATTTATGTCCAACAAGAGATCTTGAACAAACACGTTTCCTTTTAAGGCAACAAAGGCAATCTTCTAAAACAGATGCAGCCTACTCAGGATGTGTTAGGGTATATAACCTGGCGAAAGGGATCAGCCCTTCGCCTTCTCATATAGATGCTGTCTATGTGTGAATGCCAATTCAATTTTACTTCTTGCAAGAAATAAACATGTGATACTTTGACTTTTCAAAGGTTTCCACTTGTCTCCTTCCTCCTAACTTTTCGAATAGAATTATTTCCATGACAAATGGCGACGAGGAGGATGGGATGCATTAAACCGATGATCGGCGTGAGGAGGGGAACAATTTGGCTAAAAAAAAATCCTCAATCGTAAGGAGAGAGATTGTTCTGCTCATCACGACGACCGAGGTGGACGCACTCCTAGAAGTGAACTCACAAGGTCATCAAAAAGACTGTGAGAGAAAATTATTTACGTGGTAAATAAGAAAATTACTTGCGTATTGAATACTTTTCCTAAAAAGGGTCAGAGTTTTGGAATAAGCCTGAAAGTAATTTCCAAACAGAGTTTGAGAATAAGCCTGATAGTAATTTCTCGAATGCAATGTATTAATTGTTTTCCCAAAAGGGCCAGAGTTTGAGATACGCCTGATAGTAATTTCTCAAACACCAGATAAGTGCCTGTTTGAAATAAGCCTGATAGTAATTTTCGAACAGTACAGAGGCACTTGTTTGGGAAAGACCTGCATCGACGGATGCAGGTAATTTGAAAGTCCTATATTGACGAATATAGGCAGGTGCGTGGTGGCCACGCGGGGGAAAGAATTAATACAGTGAATATAGTGCGTGGTGACCACGCGGGGGAAAGGTTTAAATACGCAAATATAAATGCTGTTGAGTAAATGGAATAAGAGAAATGGGTAATGAAAATTTGAAAAGAGAGGAGGTAAAGGACGAGGAATGGGTAACAGACCCGCAATGGACTAACTAAGGTCAAAATGGACATTGTAAAAGTGACTGTCCATATCCTCCAAGGCACAGAGGATTTCAGCAACATCAACAACCAAAGAAGCAAGGAGAATGAGAGGGGGAGGGGAGCGACGGTGAGGGGTCTGACTCCCAGGGGGTAAATATGTTTAATCTCATTTCTATTTCTGCTTCTTGCAATGAAGAAATCTTGCTTGCAAACACTGAACGAATGTATAAAGCATCTGCTAGATTACCAATGATTGAAGTAAAGGTTGAGGGCAGAAAAGTTAAGTTTTTAATTGATTCAGGAGCAACAAACTCTGTAGTTAAAAATAGAGAATTGCTTGATTTAACTATTATCTGGTAAATGGGCAACCTCCAGGAGCGCCACAGGGCATTGGTGAGGGAACCATATATGGCAGATTTGTCTTGTCAAATTGGTGATCGTTGGTTTTCGCATGCTTTTCTTGTGACAAAAACTTGCCCGTGTAATCTGCTGGGCAGAGATTTAATGTGTAAACTGAAGTTGAATTTGTACTGTGATGACAATGGCCTCACTGCTGATATGACTATGATACGAATGCCTGCTGAAATAGTGTATGTGTTTGAATGGAGCACTCCTCAAAGTGGTCTAAAAATTAAAGCCACAAATAGGATGCCTCCTAACCATGATTTCATGGAAGAAAGTGATTTGCATTGTACATGTCACGTCAGCAGTGAGCCAGATGAAATTTTTGCTGAAAAATGGACTGGAAATAGAGTTTGAGGAACTGCAGTCCTCAGAGCTATTTTGGTCAGATAAGTGGTGTGCTGTGAAGGTTGAATTGACTGATAGTCAGCTTGCGCTGTATGAAGTGGTGGGGGCCGTCCCACACATCTCTCTTTCAAAGCCACACACTGCTGAGTGGCAAGACTTGGGGCCTTTTGTAAAACAATGTGACTCGTTAAAAGATTTCCAACCACTGACAAAAATGTGTGGCAATCTGAAAGCACAGGGTTTTACAAACAGTCACTAAGAAAATACATTAAGGGAATTAGGACTGTTGAAATGTTATGTGATGATACAATGGCAAAAAAATAAAGAAATGTCTATTCCTGAGGGTTTAGAAGCAGTTCCACATGGACTCTGGGCACGTGACAAATACGATGTAGGTCTGATTAAAGGGTGTGACCCTGTTAAAATCACACCAAAAAGTGACTACAGACCTAAGAAAATGCAATATGCTCTGAAACAGGAAGCTATTGATGGTATCACCCCAGAATTCAATTCATTACTGGAAAAGGGCGTGATTGTGCCGTGTCCAGATTCACCTGTCAGAACACCTATTTTTCCTGTGAAAAAACAATGCGGTCAACAATGCTGTTCAGGCCAGAGCTCCGAACGTACCAAATCCGTATACAATACTGTCTCAAATTCCGCCCAAGACACTGTTACACTGTGGTAGACATCTCAAATGCCTTCTTCAGCGTACCAGTGGACAAAGACTCGGAGTTCTGGTTCGCTTTCAATTTTAATGGTAAACCGTACACATTTATGAGGTTGTGCCAAGGGTACTGCGAGAGCCCAACAATTTATAATGAAGCGCTGAAACGAAGCTTAGAGCCATTACACCTGCCAGAAGGCATTGCCCTGTTGCAATACGTCGACGATATTTTGCTATGCTGCCCGTCTGTGGAGGTATGTAAAATTGCAACAGTGGCTCTGTTGACACACCTGGCTGAACAGGGACACAGGGAAACTTTTCACTATAAAAAATAATAAAAATCCTTCTGGCTATCAATAAATGTAATCATTATACTAAGTCGTGTCAACTAAGAAAAGCATGTGTTATGATGAAAATTTACAAAAGTAACTCTGAAAGGATACATTTGATGTTGCTTCATGATTGAACCGTTGTGGGTCTAGGTCTGGTACCGCAACATTTATATATTGAGTGTACTGTGTAATAAAACAGAAATACAAGGAGTGGCGCTCACTTCTTACCTGGTGTGTCTAACAATTATCTGCTACGGGTGCAATGTATATCGCGATATACTTATGTTCTTTCCCCAGAAAAGCAAACAAAAGGTTGACAACACAAATTAGAGGCCTGCATTTCAGCCCGAGCCCGACGGGCCCCGACTTATTTATGCTCCTAGGGCCGGGCTTCGGGCCAATTTTCACGTCATAGTTCACACGCGGGCCGGGCCTCGGGCCTGTTTTAGGCTTATCTTTTTTATAGCCTATTTTAGACATTAATTAAAATAAAACATGAGAAGATGACGATTGAAAAGCAAACATAGAAAGACGTTTTATAGCCTATCACACTGACATATGACTGACACATGACAGTCTGCTCATGCTCACGCTCACGCACACACACACAGGTTTCCCGGCGGCGCGATCTGAGATTCGCGCGACCGGCTCGTTCTAGTGTCCCGCTATGGTAGCGAGCGTGACTTCAGCGCAGCTGGAAAAAGTACGACTGGATTAAAACCTTCCACTGTGGATGCTGTGCTTTTTCTTCACGATGCTCTGAGACTGTTCTTAGCCATGTTAGGAGGAGGTTGTTTTTTGTTTGATTGGACTTTATTTTCATGAGTCTGTTGGAAACTATTGGAAATGGCCATGTTCTGTAGTGAAGACTTGATTTTTGAGGTAAGATAACCTGCATGTTTGTTTTTAATGTAATTTATTTGATTTGTTTAGATTGCATTCTCTGTATTGTAGCCTATATTATAAATTCATTTAGTTTGCGAGCGCTGTTGCGACTGAGCAGCAGAGCAGTTTGCCTCAGCTTTTCAAAAATGACAATAAACGTTTAAACTAACGTTAACTGTCTGTGTGATATGCTTAAGTTGTTTTATATCTATGGATTTTATTGTAGCCAAGTAAAGTGTTGATTTGAGAGGCTATAAATCAATCAATGGATCAAACATGTTTAACTCGCTGTCGGCTGCTTGGTCGTCATAAATTTTTGTTGTTGTTTTTTCTTAATTAACTGTATAAAGAAATGAAAATAAACTTACCGGTAAATACTTTGCCATTGAAAACAAAATATATCTGGTTTACTGACTGCAACATAGGTCAGGCTGTTTATCTTTTTTTTTTTCTTTTTTTTTTTTTACGGGCTCGGGTCGGACTCGGGCTGATCATTCTGATGAGCTGTCGGACACGGGCCGGGCTAGGGCCTGAGCGTCTCGGGGCAGGGCCGGGCTAGGGCCTAGATTTGAGGCCCGTGCAGGGCTCTAACACAAATGAATCTCACCCATCCAAAAGGAAAACATGTCAAGTACAAAGCACATAGCACAACACTCATTCAGGCAAAAGCATACACAAACTCATTCCACTACTAAGAGCTCAGATTGCTACTAAGATCACAAATCACTACAAAGAGCACAGATCACTACAAAGAGCACAGATCACTAAGAAGAGCACAGATCACTAAGAAGAGCACAGATCACTAAGAAGAGCACAGATCACTAAGAAGAGCACAGATCACTAAGAAGAGCACAGATCACTAAGAAGAGCACAGATCACTACGAAGAGCGCAGAGTTTGCTACCAAAAGCTACAGAGAGAGAGTGCATCAATGAACACAACATCCTTTTAACCAGTTAGGACGGCCTCCAATTAATCATCAAGCCCCGCCTCAAGGATGAATGACGTCCGACTCGGCCAATCACAGCAACCTATAAGGAGAGATAGGGTGATAGAGACAGAGAGAGGATAATGAGCATAACGACCAACACGTGATAAACACACCAATGTGCACAGAATAATAAAAACATAACACACACACACGTGTGGAACGTAACAATGATGCTTTGATGTTTGGTTATGATACGTTCTTGCTAATAACTCTAAACATTCAATTAACATCTTGATATTTTACTTGTGCAAAGATGATTAGTAACTAAGATAATTTAATAAAGATATTGTGATTATCGCATCCGGCATATATTCCTGATAAAACATCAGACTTGCTCTATTTTTAATAATATAGGTCATGCAAATGACCTTTATTCTAATTGGACACGATAAAAATAAGTTATCAAAGTAATAATCATTTATATATACTTGTACATTGCATTTTAATTTTATTTAATACAATTTAATGCGGAGGGAAAATTAGACATACTGTAAGCTAAACTTTTGAAGCTCTGGTTGAATTCATTGTATTTCTAAATATTTTTTATTTTTTATCACAAAATGGACTGCATTTTGTTTTAGCAGGAAGACACTTAATGAATTAGCTTAATGAAAGAATGGTTTAATGAAAAAATATGTCCTTAATATTTTATTACATAGTAACCCTAGAAAAAAACGAATAAGGCATGTGAAGCAGTGCTATATTGTATAATCTTAGAATAAAAGGTTCTATATGGAACCTTAAAGGGTTCTGTCAGGCGCTTCATATAGAACTTTTTAGAGGTTCCCATCATGGGATCATTTGATTGATTCTGTTTGAATTCATTTTCAATTTTAATAAAATGTTAAGAGTTAAACAGCTTGTAAACATACTTTATCACAAGAACAAAAATTAAAATTAAACATGAAAATATGCAATCATTTAAGACATTTCCCCTATTATAGAAACTTTTTGGCATAATGGGTTCTTTAAAACTAATCCTAGAAGGTTCTATATAGAACCCTTTTTTTCCTTTTTTTTGTAGAGAAAAATAAAACTGTACACCACGTATCTTGCCTAACGACATTCACAATATAGCATGACCTCTAGTGACTTCAACACTATCAGAAAAATGGTACAAACGCCTTCACTGGGTCAGTACCTTTTCAAAAGGTACTAATATGTACCATTTAGGTGCTAATGTGTTTCTTTAAGGTACTTATGTGCACCCTTTAGGGGTAAATAAGGTACAAAGATGTACCTTTTGAAAGCTTGACAGCTTTTTTCTGAGAGTAAATAGACCAACATCATTTTTTATGATAGCAACAAAAGTTCAAGGTTTGTAGCTATATGGTAAATAAAGAATACAACCTCATATATAAATTAATTAGATTTCATTGCACAATACATAAGGGTGCGCATGAAGTAAACTCTGCAATTAAAGGCTGTAGCAGTCCAGCAGTTCCGTTTTATATTGTTTTTGTTTTTCATTGTGTTATCATGGTAACTGTGCTTCCAAGTGCATAAGGAAGTGGTGTCATTTATTATTTATTATTGTTATGACCAAACTTAAGTCTGTGCTCCAAAGCATTCAAGATTTATGACCGTTTAAGTTTCATTTGAATTTAAAGGGGTCCTTGATTATGATTTCACTTTTTTAAACTTTAGTTAGTGTGTAATGTTGCTGTTTGAGCATAAACAACATCTGCAAAGTTACGACGCTCAAAGTTCAATACAAATGAAGATATTTTCTTTTACAGAAATCGCTTTTTAAGGACTATACAAGAAACGGCTGGTAGGGTCTACAACGAGCTTCTTCCCGGGTTGGTGACATCACAAACCCTAAAATTTAAAGTAAACCCTGCCCCCAGGAACACAAGGGGGGTAAGGCAGGCCATGTTGGGCTGCTTTAGAGAAAAGAAAGAGTTGTTGTCGCTGTTTTTTGTTTTATTTTATTTTGTCCTGACGAACTTAGAGAGGTTAAAATGTATTTTTAAAGGTGACCTATAATTCAAAATTGAATTTACCTTGGTATAGTCAAATAACAAGAGTTCAGTGCATGGACATGACATAGAGTGAATCTCAAACTGGACTGTTTTGGCGTTCTCATTTAATTCACGTTTATGAAAAACACCCCTGAAAAACGGTCGGTTCTCCACACAATACCGACTGTGACGCAATAGTCGGGATCATTAATATGTACGTCTCCAAATATTTGCATAATGCCAGCCCTCAATGCCAGGCGGAACTGCGCAGCCGAAGCATGGCAGTTGCTGTGGATGTACACATGAACACAAAAGTATTTTTTAGTTCCTTCATCTGAGCCTCTGACAGGGGCGGACTTAACCATTAGGCAAAGGTCGGCAATTGCCTTGGGCCCCGAGCTACCTAGGGGCCCCCAAAATGCCCCATTAAATTATGCTGACATTTATTTTATTTTTTTACTTTTCGCAAATTATATATTTCTAAAAAACATTTGCGAAAAAAGGCATCAAATCATTAGTGTCGCAGACAGGAGGGGGCCCCCCACCTCACTACATTGGACTATTCCATTATCTCACTTTCTGCGTGCGAAAGTGACAAGGCTAATGCGCCAAAAAACTGACGGAGAAAAATAAGTTATTGACAGACAGTGTAGGCTACAGAGTGACAGACAGAGAAGCTACCCAAGCGGTGCTGAAAAAGCAGGAAGCGGGAGGAAAGCAAAACGTTTTTAGCAAAATTGCAGAAGGTAACAAACTTTTTTGTAATGCCCGGTACGTGCTAACGATATGTTACAAGTCCATGGCCGTAGCCAGCTATGAGGTGACCGAGGTCCGGAACTCTGTCATATTTTACATTCAAAAATAAAATGTCAAGTTCTCTGAATGATTAATTAGCCGTTTAAACCACCTCATATGAGTGTTTGCAATGCGAGAAGCAAAGCGCAGTGAACGGGGCTTGAGAGTGCGTTGTGAGTGAGGGCGCGCGTGCAGCCTCCGTGTTGCCAGATCCACCTAATGAAAAGGTGGCAGTAGTCTGGACCTGTTTTTCTGATTTAATGTGACACTTTAGGAAATTATTAAAGTGGAAAGTTGCATGTTAGGGTTAGTGATATATTAATCTTATTTCCAAAACACAATAAGCTTTGAACTTATTTCGGATTAGTATTATTTTGTTTTCTCGTTTTTCGTAGCAATATCTGGCAACATTTTACTGTCGGCATTAATTTAAAAAAAAAAAAAGCTTATAGACAAACTGTAATTGCATAAAGCTATCACATTCGGTAAGACAAACGCAATGATCATCGTGATTATCTGTAAGAAATGTATAACACTATCAAAAACTATAGCATAATACAGATCTGTATGAATGAAATTTGCCAAATAACTTACTGGCCAGCAGGAAGACGGCTCATGCTGTTTAGTTACCCTTTCACAAAGTCATCATAAAAACATTAATTAAAGCAGTGTTTCTCAACTAGCAATCTATTCAGTCAGCATATTTGTGTTTGATCTCTGTGAATTACAGAAATATAAGACTTGCTAGACCTACTTTTTTTTTCTATATTTCTTTGCACAAAACTCTCCAGAAAGTGCCATGTAATAGTTTATTTAAAAAAAAAAAAAAATCTGAATTTTTTGTTCTCTTTTAAAGATCGGATGGGGGGCCCCATATTACCTTCGCCTTGGGCCCCCAATTTGCTAAATCCGCCACTGGCCTCTGAAGAAACAATGGGTTAATTTTATTTTCTCTGGAAATTTCCAAACATTTCACCGAGTGTTTCCTCAACTTGGGCCAATACAAAGCTGGCCTCGGATCGAGCTACCAAGCAACACTTTCTGATGAGTAATTGTTCAAGTTCAGACAGGTAATCTTTCTCTCAAAATCGTTCAATACTGTTTATGCATCAGTAAGTCAAGCCTGTGACTAAAATATCAGCTTCACATCGTTTCTTTTAGTAGGATGAAAATAATCGTATTTAAATTGTGAACAAATTATATACAGAAAGCGATCAAAGAACAATCTTTCCACACAGCGCGAGTTTATCTGGACACTTGCCAAACTCGTTATGAAATCAATGACGCACGTTACTGCACAACGAAGCTCTTACTGTATTTACATCATCGTGTTTGCATTGGGGAAAGCAGAGAGAGTGCAGAAACTGCTTTGCAATGATTAGATCTTCAGTCTCGCGATCAACAAACTGTCATCTGCTCAATGCTCATCACGGCAACATTTTATGTGATGGGAATAGATCTAAATACTTTAAAAACATCTCACGATTCGTTAATCTCGATAGCTGTTATAGTAAAAACGTATAATAGCAGTAGTAAAAGTATTCGGGAGAGAGTTTCACATGTAATGCGTTGCTATTTCATATGCAAGCATGTCAGCCAATCACAGCAGTGGCCGCGGTTACACTGAATCCCACAGCAGACACGCCCCTTCAAACAGAGTGTTCAAATCAGAGGCTAAAAGCAGGCTAGGAAAAATGCCATTTATTTCTAAATTATGATTATTTTTTATCTAAAAAACATACTAACATTATAAGGGTAACCCAGGAAACATTATAAAAATAAAAATAAAAACATTCTAGGGCACCTTTAACACTGTTCCTGAACATTATAACCTCAACGTTTGTCTGTGTGCTGCACATTGTACGGAGAACAGCATTAAGACAGAGTATGATGCAGGCTCGCACAAAAGCTTCTCCTGAAAGACGGAGCCAATCCCATTTTTTCGGGACAATTTGTTGTTTATGGACTTGTAAGTATGTCTTATTATTTGTAGTTGTGTTTTCTATTAACAGTTCCAATTATAAGCTTTATGTATAAGCTTTGCTACGATAGCTATGATGTAAATGAAGGGTGTATTATTTAGTCAAAAAACGACCAGAGCCTCAGATCATTTTCACATGCGGGTCCGCTCTTTTTATTCACCTCCTAGCTTTCTTTACACATATTTCACCCACTGCCCCCTAGAGCATATATTCAGGAACTCCCTAACAAATATGGGAATTACAAATCGATATTCAAACTTGAATATTACATCCCCTTTCTTTGAGAGCTTGGCATACTATGTCAATAAACACAATGTGTCAACTGTGCAACTCTTTAAGATATAACATAAGTGCAACAACCAACATAAAGAACGAAAAGTAAACAACATAATTATATCAACAATAATGACAAATTATTATTTTTTATATAGGGCAGCGATCCGCCTACACCCTTCACAGTTAAAGATCAAGGACGGCTCTTGGTTTCACTTCACGTCCGGATCTGGTAACGTAAAGTGGAGCAACAGAGTCAGTTTTCTTTGTGTCTGTCTGCTGAGGTTGATCCATGGGCACTGTGTGCTGAATGCTCGAAGACATTCCAGGCTCGGCAGTGGTAGGCTGTGCTCTATCTGGCAAAAGGTGACGACGATTCCTGTGGAAAATTTGGCCTCCTGCAGTACTCACATGATAAGACCTGTAGGTGTCAGCAGGTTTAATGACTACAGCAGGCTTCCATTTACCCGACTCCTGAATTCGGACGTGGTCCCCATCCCTTAGTGGCGTGAGTGGTTTTGCTGACCTGTTGTAGTACTTTGCTTGATGTTGTTGCTTTTGCTCACGCCTTGCATGAACATCATTTCCACTGACAGTTTCAGGTTGCAACTGTTGGCTGGTAGTTGGTAAAATGGAGCGTAGTCTTCTGCTCATCAGTAGTTGGGCAGGTGATCTGAAACCATCCACTGGGGTGTTCCTGTACTCCAACAGACTGATATATGGGTCTTTCTTGTCCGCTTTTGCTTTATCCATTAGTGATTTGGCAATCTGCACTGCCTTCTCACTGAGCCCATTGCTCTGTGGGTAATGCGGACTACTTGTGACATGCACAAAGTCCCATGTTCGAGCAAAGTTTTCAAACTCTTTTGAGCTGAATTGAGGCCCATTGTCTGAGATGACCTTTTCAGGAATCCCATGTGCTGCAAATACTTTTTTCAGTTTCATGATCACTGCAGCAGCTGTGGTGCTCTTGAGCTTTTCCAAATCAAAGTATCGGCTATAGTAATCTACCACCACTATGTAGTCGTCACTATTCCAAGTGAGTAGATCAGTACCGACAATCTGCCATGGCCGGTTTGGTATAGGATGGGAAATGAGAGGCTCTTTTGCATTTGACATACGACGCTCAAGACAAATGGAGCACTGTTCGACCATGCAGGCGATCTGTTTGGACATGCCTGGCCAGAAAAGAATGTCCCTAGCGCGTTGTTTGGATTTCTCGATTCCCATGTGGCCTGCATGAATGCGTTTAAGCATCTCTTCTCTCAGCTGCATGGGAATTACAATCTTTTCTCCCTTGAAGACCATGCCGCCCATCTCAGATAACTCGTCCCTATGATTCCAGTATTCTAGAATGGCTGTAGGGCATTGCTTTCTTTCAGCAGGCCATCCTTCTTTGATCACTTTCTTTAGCGTGGACATTTGGACATCTCCTTCAGTTTTTTCTTGAATATTTCTGAGCTTCGCATCACTGACAGGGAGAGCGCTGAGTACGGTATGCACTTGCACATCCATCTCCTCACTAAGGCGGTGATCGGCGCTGGGCAACGATTTCCTTGACAACGTGTCGGCCACTGGAATATTTTTCCCAGGAATGTGTACGATGGTGAAATTGTACTTTTGCAGTTGCCAGATCATCCTTTGCAGTCTTGGTGGTGCTGCAGCTAATGGCTTTCTGATGATCGATTCAAGGGGTTTATGATCAGATTCCACTGTTACGTGCCGTCCATAGACATATTGATGAAATCTTTTGCAACCCCAGAGGATGGCCAGGAGTTCTTTCTCTATTTGAGCGTATCTTATCTCTGAGTCCGTGAGTGACTTTGAGGCATATGCAAGTGGTTTACCTTCCTGCAGCAACACTGCACCTAGTCCATATTTGGAGGCATCCACTTGCAGTGTGAGGTCTTTGCTTGTGTCGAAAAATGACAACACAGGTCCTGGTTCCCTGGTAATGATGTCTGTCATCCTTTGGAACGCTGCGTCATGTTGCTTGTCCCATACGAACTCATGATCCTGCCGCAGTAGCTGTCTCAGAGGTGCATTTATGTCTGAAAGATCTGGTGCAAATTTTGAAAGATAATTGACCATTCCCAGAATTGTTTCTAGTTCAGCACGATTCTTAGGTGGAGACATCTCTTTTACGGCTTCCACCTTGTGAGGGTCCGGTTTGATTCCATCTTTGGAAAGACGGTGGCCAAAGTAGCTGACTTCCGGGACACACACAGTTCTTTTCTCAGGATTAAGGCATACCCCTTTTTCTCTGGACCTTTCCAGCATCCTCCTGAGATTATGATCATGTTCTTCTTTTGTTTTTCCGTATACCAAGATATCATCCACGATGGCCACAACCCCAGGCAGACCTTCATAAATCTCATCTATTTTCTGTTGAAAAATGTCCTGGGCTGAGACAATGCCGAAGGGTAGGCGAAGAAATCGATATCTACCGAATATCGTATTGAAAGTGGTCAGTTTCGAGGCTTGTTCAGAAAGCTTGATTGCCCAGTAGCCGGATCTAGCATCCATTACACTGAAGTAACGGGCTCCTGACAGCTTTGGTGTGATGTCATCTAGCGTAGGCATAGGATAGTGTGGTCGCTTTATAGCCTTATTAAGATCACGTGGATCCAGACAGACTCTCAGCTTACCAGTTTTGGGCTTTTCGACCACGCACAGGGCATTTACCCAATCTGTCGGCTCTGTCTCTTTCACAATGATATTTTGCTCCTCCATGGAGTCCAGCTCCTCTTTCAGCCGATCTCGCAGGGCGAAAGGAACTCTCCTCGGTGGGTGAATGACGGGTGTGGCTGTTGGGTCCAACTGAATGTTGCTTTCCCCAGGAAATAGACCAATGCCTGTAAACACATCAGTAAATTCATCTACAATCGACTCAGACTCTTTTTCTGGGGAGGATACAGACAGCACCAGCTTAATCATGTCTAAGTCCAAACATGCTTTTAATCCAAGCACGGGTGGTGACTGGGTGTCCACAATGAAGAAGTCTAGTGGCATGGCATTCTCTTTATATTTGCAGTGTAGTTGGCAGGTGCCTTTAACTGACAATTGCTGTCCACCGTATCCTGTGAGCTTTTTGTGAGTTTGCTGCATCTTTGTTTTTAGTGCAAATTTTTTGAAGTCTCTTTGAGGTATTACATTAACCTGAGCACCCGTGTCCAGTTTGAATTTCAATGGCAAACCGTATTCTCTTATTTCAATCTCAGCAAAAGCTTGCTCTGATGAAGTAAATGTGTTTGCATTTGTGACACAGTCAATAAAGAATTCACTACTCACGTCTGGGTATGCATCTTCATGTTTGTTTTCACTTACACAGTGCACAGATTTCGGTTTTGACTTGCAAACCTTTGCAAAATGGTTATACTTTCCACATTTCGCACACTGCTTTCCCTTTGCTGGGCATGTCTCTCTCCTTTTGTGTTCTTTACCGCAGTATCCACATATTTGGAGGCGTTCTATGTGCACATTGTTGTTTTTTGTGTTTTTCTGAAAGCTCTGACGCGTTTTTGCATGCTTTCCTATAGTGTGCACTTGTTGCGCGTGCTCTGCATTTATGCTGCCGGTGGCCATACTTTTCATCTGCGCCTGCGCAATCTCATGCGATCTGGCAGTGTCGATTGCTTTTTCTAATGTTAGTTCAGCACCCTGATTGAGTAATTTCTCCCGAACATGTGGGGAATAAATGCCGAAAACGACACGGTCTCTCACCATCTCATCTGGATTAGTGTAGCCACAATCTTTAACGAGCAGTCTGAGTTCAGTGACGAACTGATCAAATGTTTCCGTGGCGCACTGCGTTTTCTCATTAAACTTGTATCTGGCAAAAATTGGGTTCGCCTTTGGTACTACGTAAGCTTCAAATTTGTCGTAGTAAGTTTTGAGCAACTTAGCTTCATCCTCAGTGAGAGTCCATGTGTTACAGATATCCCGTCCTTTCTCTCCAATCCATAAGAGCAGGTAGCTGCATTTCTCCGTCTCCTCCTTGCGGCGAAACGGCCCCGAAAACATCAGTTCAACGTGCTGTTTAAACTTTCTCCATGCATCGGGAAGATTCTGTGACTCCCAATCCATTCGCGGTGCAGGCACTCCGGCAGCATCCATCTTCGCGATTCACTCTGACACCATGTATTATTTAGTCAAAAAACGACCAGAGCCTCAGATCATTTTCACATGCGGGTCTGCTCTTTTTATTCACCTCCTAGCTTTCTTTACACATATTTCACCCACTGCCCCCTAGAGTATATATTCAGGAACTCCCTAACATATATGGGAATTACAAATCGATATTCAAACTTGAATATTACAAAGGGCAAAGCTTTGCCTCCGCTAGCCTGCTTACTAACATTACATTTGTCAGGATTCCATCCACGTCACGATCGCCATCACCGCCCACTCATTCCCAATCACCCAGTCGGACACTCCCCCGTTCACAATCACCTGATTACTGATCACCGTCACCTGTGTCCCATCACCCATGCACTATATAGCACTCACCTTCACTGCAGTCACTTGTCTGGTCTCGTCGTTACATGACTCACAGACTCTCCTTCCACTCACCTGCTACTTACCAGATTCCCGATCCTTCCGTCTCATCCGTCTCCAGTGTGACTGCTTCTAAACCACCTGCAAGAGAGAAAAAGACATTAGGCCTACCATTTCAGCTAAGCCAGTTCTATGTTTCCATATCATTTGATCCTCACCTGTTCTCTCCGACTGAGTATTCCTCTGCACAAATAAACGACAATAACTTACCATCCAGTCTGTTTCCTCTGTGAACCCTGACAACAGTATTGATGTAGTGATATACTTTAGCTTTTGTAAGCTCTTGCTTTTGTAAGACTGTTCACCGCCCCTTAGGAAAATTATCCATGATTTTGAGATCACTGTTTGTATTACCATAGTTTTCAGACAAATATGATTAAATGGTGGATAACATCGTATCTATAAGAAAAAAAACAAAAAAAAACAAAGACATACCACTGAAACATCCTGTGAAATCCGTGCTTGCAAAGTCTGTGCTTGAAATCCATTCAGCACAATCCTCTTATTTGTTAACATTGTCAGGGTCTGAATCGGGCTCGAAATGGTTTGAAATTGATGCCATCGTTAATATTTACATCTGAGTAGAGCTCGCGGTTATGAAGGGTCGTGACATTTCTCGAACACGCGCGCCGCTAAGCGCTGCCAATCACAAAACACTGGGCCAGCTAACCAATCACAGCACATTTCGTATTTCGGAAGGAGGGGCTTCAGAAATACGAAATGTGCTGTGACGACACGTTCAACAATCAGACTAGGGAGAGAGGAGCTGTAGTAATGTAAAATATTATGCATTTTTTGAACATTTAAGCATGAAAACATATTCTAGTAGGCTACACCCCAAAAACAAAATCAAGACTTTTTAAAAGGACATAATAGGACCCCTTTAACAGGTAGGACTAATACATGTATTATAAATAAATAAAATTTAGTACCATAAAATCTCTTTAAATATTAAATAAAAAACATCAAACTAAAATGTAGTACATTCATTCCATTGAAATAAAAAAAAACTGTAATTTTTAACCGTCACAGGAGGAGTACCGTTGTCTGTTAAACATGTATTGCATGTTTGCAGATTCAGAGAGGACAAGCTATGCAGTAAAATTTATCATTAAATTATATTACTGGTAAAATCTGCTGCACATATCTTGGCTGACGTGACTACACGCATATAAATACATGTGAAATGTAGCAATCAGCACACTGACATCATAAATACATTCTATTTGACAACTGCGTGAAAGTCTATTAGCACAATTTTGACAAATGCCAGACTCTTTATATAAATATATTTGTATCTTAGAGAACAGAATAGGTGCTTTTCCATCCTAAAATTTCCTTGGAAAAACTTGTTAAAAGCACTTTTTGTGACTGATAAGAGATCAGGAATCATTGACCAAGCTTTAGTCATGTAAATACTGGATGCTTTTTTATAGCAATTTCACTGAACTTTGCACTAGAGTATGTTCAGCATAGCTATATTAGTGTAGTGTACTACTGTCCAAATCAGTTTAGAATCCGTTTCGTTTTGACATGTGACACATTCACTGGAGGAATTCTTTCTTCTTGAAGCATTTACAGGATTTCAAAATGAAAAAATGTATGAGCCGAACCACCAAAAATGTCCTTGTGGTTTCTTTTGGATTTTTGCTGTTATTCACAGCATATGGAGGGCTGCAGAGTTTACAGGTAACTAATATAAATCAGAGATCATAGATTGTGTTGCTTTTTTTTATTTGTATGTCGCTTTGGACTGCGTTTGATAATGATGTAAAAATCTTTTTGTTGACATTTCTCATAATCAAACTCTTGCAGAGCCCTACAGCTTCAGTGTAATATTCATAACCAAATAGAAATTGAGCCTATAAATTAGCATGATGTTAGATGACAGCATAGGTTATACTGTATATATAAAAATATATACATAAAATAAAAAAATTATTTACAACATTACAACATAATTTTACTTAAATATGTACTAATTATAATTGAAATATGATTATTTGCAGAAAAGGTGCAAAGTAGTTTATTGATTTTTACACATCCCTTTACTAAAGAGGAAGTTGGGGTGCATGGGGAAAAAATCATAATAGTGAAAGTATGGTACATTTTACACAAATTATTTATAATTTATGAAAACAATTTATGATTGATTTAAAGCATTTTTTTTTTATCTTTAAAATCATCTAAAGGGACAGAATAGTTACAAATAGTGCTTTGTTAATTAAATGAGTGTATCTTGGTATTGATTTGTGGATGTATGTATATTGACAGAAGCATGTTTGTATGTTACAGAGCAGTCTCAATGCTGAGGATGGAATGGGCGTTATATCGCTCAGCGTCATCTATGGAGCCATCATTTTGTCCTCAATGTTTCTGCCCCCAATAATGATCAAAAATCTGGGCTGTAAATGGACCATCGTCATTTCAATGGGTTGCTATGTGGCATATTCCTTTGGAAACCTTGCGCCAGGCTGGTGCGTCTATTTCTCCACCTTTTGTACTTGCTGATCTGTTAAGTAATATACACAAATACTTAATGTAAGTGTTTAGTTTTAAGCTAAAATGTGAGAGACAGTTTCAAATCCCATGACAAGACTATTATGTGTGAGATATAAGACAGAGCTTAAAGGGAAATTCTTTCATTAATTACTCACTCTCATGTCGTTCACACAATATCTGCTCTTGTGTCAACACAACACGCAGTGCTTTTGTGAATGTGCGTTGTAGATTAATATTTTGTAAATAAAGTGGTACATTAATTTTTTTTGCGCAAACAAAGCATTCACATCACTCCATAAAACTGAGTTTAAACCATTTGTGTCACATGGATTACTTTAATAATGTCTTTACTACCTTTCTGGGGCTTGAAAGTGGTAGTTAACTGTCTATGTAGGGACAGAAAGCTCTCAGATTTCATTAATAAAATATGCATTGGATTTCCGAAGATGAACACAAGCCTTACAGGTTTGGAACGACTTGAGGGTAATTAATGACAGAATTTTTTTTTTTTTTTGGATGAAAGGGATAGATCTGTAAAACCATCATAAAAGTGGTCCATATGACTTGTTATGGAAGGGTTATGGAAGCTAACACAAAATATATGAAAACAATTATATTTAAACTTTTCAGAAGTTTGGGGCCAGTAGGATTTTTTTTAATCTTTTGAAAAAAGTATCTTACCAAGGCTGTATTTATTTAATCCAAGAATACAGTAAAAACAGTAATATGGCAAAAAATATTACTAAAAAATAAGAACTGTTTTCTATTTGAATATATTTTAAAATGTAATTTATTCCTGTGATGTCAAACACAATCACACAATCTTTTAGAAATCATTATGATGATTTGCTGCTCCTGAAACATTTCATATTATTATCAATGTTGAAAACAGTTGTGCTGCATGTTTAATATTTTGTTTTAAAAACCTTGATACATATATTGATACACTTTAATGAATAAAAATTCAAAAGAATTTAAATGTCTTTACTATCATTTTTGACCAATTTAACAAATTCTTGCTGAATAAAACTATTATTATTATATATATTTTTTTATATTACTAACCCCAAACATTTCAAAGTTAAAAAGCTGAAGGTTCTGTTAGTTCTGTTAGTTCAGTTAAGTTAGAAAAAAAATCTGCAGTTACTGAAGTCTCTGAAATCGTTTTGTTTCTGCAGGGCGAGTCTGATGACCACCTCTGCCATTCTGGGTATGGGAGGTTCTCCGCTGTGGTCTGCAAAATGCACCTATCTCACAATAAGTGGAAACTTGCGTGGCCAGAAACTCAACAAGAAAGGCCAGGATCTTATAAACCAATATTTTGGCATTTTTTTTTTCATTTTTCAATCTTCTGCTGTATGGGGAAACCTCATGTCATCTCTCATATTTGGTCAGGACTCTAACATAGGTACAGTTGAATTAAATACTTTGCCAGCATCTCTGTATTTTGGTGACTGCAAATGCACTGAGTGTCTATCCGTTTCTAGTCAAAGTCCCTGAGGAGAACCTGCAGTTCTGTGGTGTGGCAACATGCCTTGACAATTTCACCATCATTGGAAACTCAACACGTCCAGCAAGACACTTAGTGAACACACTACTAGGCTGCTACATTAGTAGGTCATATTTGTGTACACATATAACATCAAAAAGGTTTTTTTGTATGTCTGTATAGTGAGCTTAGAATGTTCAGCACTGTGTGTAGGCAATTCATTTTCATTATTCTATGAAGGTCCATTAAGACTGTATAACCTAGTGTGTCCTGGTCTGTGCAGGTGTGGGGGTTCTGGCCATGATTTTTGTGGCAGCGTTCTTGGACAACATAGACCAAGGTCTTGCCAAAGAATTTCGAAAGAACAAGGGCAACGAATCATTTTGCAGCACCTTTCTGGCTACCTTCAAGCTCTTGAGAGATCCCAGATTGTTGCTGCTCATCCCATTGACCATGTACAGTGGGTTCGAGCAAAGTTTCCTCTCTGGCGAATACACAAAGGTACCAAACCAAATACAGACTGGGGCAGAGTCAAAAAATAAAGGGGGCTTGGGAAACAAAATGTCACCAGAATTAACAACAATTCACCCAAAATTTAAGATATGGGAGCAAAAAAAAAGGTTTTTAATATTTATAGCATATAAAACAGTTAAGCAAATGGATGCCTTACACAGAACTTCAGTTATCCCCTTATATTTAAAACATTAATATCTCATTGCATTATTTGGTTACACTTTATTTGAATGTTTCCACGTTACAGTGTTATTACACATTTAAGTACTGAGTAATAATCATTAACTACATGTACTTACTATAAGGTTAAGGTTAGGATTAGGTTTAGGGTTAGTTCCATGTATTTAAGCACAATTGATAGTAATTACTATAGTAACTACATGTTGCGTATAACAAAGACACTGTAAAATAAAGTGTAACCCATTATTTATGCAATTGTAATTACTGCTTTAAACAGTCTGTAATTAAACAGTCTGTGTAAATACATTTACAGTAAATGCCACTTCAGATGCAAAGATGGATTGATTTTGTACAGGATTGTACAGATGTCCTGTACACATAGTAGAATTTAAAATAAAGTTGAAACTTATTGGCTGTATCCGAAATCACATACTTTCATACTATATTGTAGGCGAAAAACAGTATGTGACAAAAGAAGCATGTCTGAATTCACATTAGGCAAAAAGTACCCGGATGACCTACTACTTCTGGCGACATTCCTAAGTGTGTATACGATGGACACTTTACTCTCCCATGAGGCCACAGGAGAGGATTTCTCAATGGCAGTGAAGTGACGCAACTGACGCTTGTAGGTCATGTACCCTTTAAGGGTATTGCTATTGCATATTTACCCCTAAAGGGTGCAACATGATCGAAACGTTAGGATTACATTCATACTACACACACTTTTAGCTGTCGTGAAGTAATTACTCACTCAAAATAAGTAGCTACTTGAGAGAGTATTGTTTATTAGTACAATTATTTATTGTTTAAACATTTTTATATTCAAATTTAAGATCATAATGGGAAAGTTCATTTCTAATTCATTCTCATGAAATATGATCATGTGTTTGTGATCCTCTTTCCCGCAGAACTATGTGACTTGTGCGTTAGGAATACATTATGTTGGCTTTGTGATGATCTGTTTCGGTGCTACTAACTCTCTGTGCTCATTTGCGTTTGGGAGACTGGCTCAATACACTGGAAGAATCGCCCTCTTTTGTCTGGGTAATACATGAACAGGTTGACATATGGTTTAAGGTTAAATATTGTCTCTAGAATTGATGCTCATTCTGTCTTACACTTTACACTTTCACAGCTGCACTGACAAACATGGGCTGTTTTGTGGGGCTTTTGTACTGGGAGCCTCATCCAAACCAGCTGCCTGTGTTCTTTGTGTTTCCGGCCCTCTGGGGCATGGCAGACGCTGTGTGGCAAACACAAACCAATGGTGAGACCTTCACACTGCATACTAACGTTACTTAGTTACCTATCCACCTTATTCTGCTCTAAACAATGCGCGCCGCCATGACGGCGACTCCGGTTGCCTACTTCCGGTTCGTACTGTATTAGCAGTGAGAGAATGAGTTCAGGCTCTACATGTGATGTTGTTGGTTGTTTTAACAATTCAAAGAAGATCAAAAAAAACTTTTTAGAAACTGGGTGCTTTGAGCATAAGATAAAAAGGAGAGAATGCCCATGTCCGGTTCGTATCAGCTACATTCAATGCCAGAGAGTAGATGTTTTTGGTAAGCTATGCTAAAACTGAAGCATCCAACGAAAAAGGTGTATGTCTCTCCGCACCATTTTGTTGACAAACGCCTAATACGTTAACAGTTGGGATGGGCATTTCAAGCAAAAATAATAATCGAAGATCGCTGGGTATTATTTACACTTACAGAAACACTAGTTTATTAATAAACAATTCAAATATTTCATGCACAATCATTACTTTTTTTTGTGGCAAGCTTTATGCGTGCGTTGAGATGCAGATGCAGAATAGTCAATATATTACGAAAACGCCCATTATGGTTTAGCATTCTCTCCCATATAGTATACATAACTTCCAACCCAACTCAGTCAGGCACGGGCAGGGGCAGCCCTACTTATTTCACATATTTTCTAACTAACCAGCACACCACTGCGGCGTTCTGAGCGAGCGGCGCTTAATCTTCATAAAGCTTCGAACCGGAAAAGGACAACCGGCTTCCGGTTCAAACCCGCTATGAATCATGGGTAAATTCGCTAACCAGGAAAAAGGTGGATAAGACCTTATGCACCAGAGAAACGAGGGCGCCGCCATCTTTAGAATATTGTCTTTGAACTTCCGTTTTTGCGGTCGCTCTGTATATCTCTATGGCATCGCTGTCCAGGATGTTTACTTATTGTAGAGTTAACGAAAGTTATCATGAGCATTGTAATGTTTATGATAAGCATTGTAAAGAATATGTCTGTCTTAACAAATGAACCTTGGGAATTTTTTTAACGAGCCGTTCATTCATAACTACGCAAGATCGCTGTGAAAATACAGAACGGAAGTCAAAAGACAATGAGCTCAGCGCGGAAAAGGGGCGTGGCTACATAAGGTCTTCTATACAGTCAAGTTATTGTTATGAATATTAAAGGGTTAGCTCACCTAAAAATTAAAATTATCCCATAATTTACTCAGCCTCAAGCCATCCTTAGTGTTTATGACTGTCTTCTTTTAGCCGAACACAATCAGAGTTAAATTTAAAAAAAATCCTGGCTCTGAATGGCAGTGAATGGTACCATTTTTTTAAAGCCCAAAAAAGCGCTTCCATCCGTCATAAAAGTAATCCATACAACTCCAGTGGGTTAATAAAGGCCTTCTGAAGCAAAGCGATGCATTTTTGCAAGAAACAATATCCATAATTATAACTTGATAAACTGTAATCACTAGCTTACGGTGTTACAATGTGGTTCTGTGTCCTGTCATGTTTAGTGGTTCCCTGTCTTGTCATTAGTTGTCCCAGGTGTTTCCCATTTACCACGCCCCCTTGTTATCCTATCTAGCTCGTGTGTCCCTGATTATTTAAGCCCTGTGTTTCAGCCTTGTCCTTGTGAGTTCTTGTCTAATGTTTAACGTCATGTTGGTTGTTCCTGTTCCCGAGTCCTGTATCTAGTCTTGCCTGTTGTAAAGTTTGTGAATTAAAGCGTGTGCTGCAGTTGGATCCTGCCTCATCTTTAATTCAACCGCATCACGTAACAGAAGAACTCACCCCATCGTGATCCAGCAGCCATGCCGACCTGGAGTCCTGATGTCCAGATCTTCCGTCTTCGCCAGGAGAATCGCGCCATCGAGGATTATGTCGCAGAATTCCTCGAGCTGGCATATCTCGCGCAGATGAACACCCACGGCTTGAAGATCTTCTTCCGCGGGGGTTTGTCTGAAACACTCCGGTCCTGGATGCCCGAACCTGGTCCGCACGGGTCTTTGGAAAGGTACGTTGACCTGGCTCTGTTGTGGAGCGGTTCCCCGTTTACTGTGGGCGAGGAGGAGAAGCACCCTGAACCCGCGCTCCCTCAGACCGCGCTCCACGTCTTGCCAGCAATCAAGCCAGCCACCGGATCGGTCTATGGCCGAACGGGACTGATCTCCAGCGTGGCTGATCCTCCTATGAGGTCTGCACGTGCTGCCAGGAAGACCGTCATTCCAGGGCCCCGCCATGTCGAGCCCGCGCTTCGCCCCAGCCCTGCCGAGACCGCGCTCCGCGAACCCGCGCTTCTCGTCCGCTCGGCCGAACTCGCACATCACTTCAGCCACGACGAACCCGAGTCAAGTGAGTCAAGTCCCGCCAAGTCATGTGAGTCAAGTCCCGCCGAGTCAAGTGAGTCAAGTCCCGCCGAGTCAAGTGAGTCAAGTCCCGCCGAGTCAAGTGAGTCAAGTCCCGCCGAGTCAAGTGAGTCAAGTCCCGCCGAGTCAAGTGAGTCAAGTCCCGCCGAGTCAAGTGAGTCAAGTCCCGCCGAGTCAAGTGAGTCAAGTCCCGCCGAGTCAAGTGAGTCAAGTGCCGCCGAGTCAAGTGAGTCAAGTGCCGCCGAGTCTACCGAGTCAAGTGAGTCTACCGAGTCAAGTGCCGCCGAGTCTACCGAGTCAAGTGAGTCTACCGAGTCAAGTGAGTCTACCGAGTCAAGTGAGTCTACCGAGTCAAGTGAGTCTACCGAGTCAAGTGAGTCTACCGAGTCAAGTGAGTCTACCGAGTCAAGTGAGTCTACCGAGTCAAGTGAGTCAAGCCCAGTGACGCGTCGTCGCAGGAGGAGAAGGAGGTCTCGTTTGCCTCGCCAGGCTCCGAAGGGCGTTCCCAGACTCCTCGCCCTGCCGGCCCCGCCTCTGCGCCTCGCCCTGCCGGCCCCTCCTCTGCGCCTCGCCCTGCCGGCCCCTCCTCTGCGCCTCGCCCTGCCAGCCCCGCCTCTGCGCCTCGCCCTGCCGGCCCCACCTCTGCGCCTCGTCCTGCCTGCGCCCTTCAAGCTTCGGGAGGCCTGCCCGGAACCCTTTTACCACCTGGAGGTTCCTCCCGAGGATTTCCCCAAGTATTTTTTGGGGGGGGGCAGAAGGTACTCCGTGAGGGCCATGGAGACGACGTCGACATGGTCCTCATCCTCGTCTGAGTCTGCTCCGACCTGGCCACCATCTCATCGTGCTCCGCCCTGGCCTTTGCCACGCCATGCTCCACCCTGGCCTTTGCCACGCCATGCTCCACCCTGGCCTTTGCCACGCCATGCTCCACCCTGGCCTTTGCCACGCCATGCTCCACCCTGGTCTTTGCCACGCCATGCTCCACCCTGGCCTTCGCCTCGTCCTGCTCCGCCCTGGCCTTCGCCTCGTCCTGCTCCGCCCTGGCCTTCGCCTCGTCCTGCTCCGCCCTGGCCTTCGCCTCGTCCTGCTCCGCCCTGGCCTTCGCCTCGTCCTGCTCCGCCCTGGCCTTCGCCTCGTCCGGCTCCGCCCTGGTCACCGGCCCAGTCTGGTCCATCCACGCTCTGCGGCCCAGGCCCGCCTTGGCTACCTCCTGGTCCCGTTCCCCTGCACGGGCCTGGCCCTCCGTCCCTCCCCCAAGACCGCCTCCGCTTCACCGCCCTCCTGAACTTTTTTTGCTGTTTTTATGGGCGTCAGGAGCCGCCCATAGGGGGGGGGCTATGTTACAATGTGGTTCTGTGTCCTGTCATGTTTAGTGGTTCCCTGTCTTGTCATTAGTTGTTCCAGGTGTTTCCCATTTACCACGCCCCCTTGTTATCCTATCTAGCTCGTGTGTCCCTGATTATTTAAGCCCTGTGTTTCAGCCTTGTCCTTGTGAGTTCTTGTCTAATGTTTAACGTCATGTTGGTTGTTCCTGTTCCCGAGTCCTGTATCTAGTCTTGCCTGTTGAAAAGTTTGTGAATTAAAGCGTGTGCTGCAGTTGGATCCTGCCTCATCTTTAATTCAACCGCATCACGTAACATACGGTAACGGCCGTCCGCGCGTTCACGAGAGAGTCGAGTTCCAGGCGTGTGACGTAGGAAGTAGGAGTAGCGTAAACATTTATCTTTAAAAATTCTCTTTTTAGACTTCCAATTTGTGACCGGTGTTTCGTTTAAAAAAAAAGAATAATTAATATTATTATTATTAATTAAAAAAAAATGCTTCCACAGATGTTTAATGTGCTTTATATTTGTTGTATTGTATTTTATGGTATTCAAATTCACATTATGTTGTTAATTTATAAATATATGTTATAGTTATTCATTATACTGTGTATTATTCTTATACATTATTATTCTTATCATTGCAGCACTTTATGGAATTCTCTTTGCTGAGCACAAAGAAGCAGCATTTGCCAACTACCGCATGTGGGAGTCACTTGGTTTTGTTATAGCCTTTGCTTACAGCACATTCATCTGCCTGTCCACCAAGATCTACATTGCTTTGGCTGTTCTGGCCCTTACCATGGTAACTTACCTTTACGTTGAGTACGAGGAGTACAAGCATCCAACTCCACCAGTGATAATGGACGACTTGCACAAACCAGAAAAGGCCGACCTCAAAGAATTGACCGATAAAGTTATTGCCCAGACACATTTGTAAATAGATTTTGGTTGATATTTCTGCCTCAGAATGTAAAATTTTGATTTTTTTTTTTTTGTCTATCAGAGATTATTTTTTACAGTAGTTTTTACAAAGTGTTGATATTTTGATAAATCTTCTTTATAACTGTACAAAGGCACATCATTTCTTTTTGTGTTTTTATGTTTCTGTTTACCTCATTTTTACACTACAGATAGAATGCTCATATGTTAAATGTGAACATGTCTGGTTAACATTTGGCACTCAAGGGCCTGGTGGTTTCACAAACATGGCTTAGATTAAGATCACCTTAGTTCAATAAGGACATTTAAGTAGCTTTAATAAATGTGCCTTAGTAAAAAAAACATTACTGGTGTGCATCCTGAGACAAAACAATGGCACAGATATATTTTAAGATATGTCAGTGCAAGTTGCTTAAAACAGCTCAAACATGCATTTTAGTCTAAGACAGTTTAAGCCTTGTCTGTGAAACCAGGGGGGAAGTATTTGGTTGATTAGGAGATTATATAAGAAAATATTATCATAAAGTAGGCTTGTTTTTACTGATTTTGGGATAGATGTCTATATGGAGTAAATAAAGTGTTTTTCCCCACATAAAACATGACTCTAAATTAAATTACAACAGCATCACTGTGCTGAGTCAAAGATCAAAGTTTGGTGTTGAATAACATGCCAAATCTACATAAAGAAAATCATTGGGTAAGATCCTGATAATAAAATGTGTAACTGAGACCATAAAAAAGAAATTATGTATATAATTATCTTAATATAATACTATATAATACACTTTACAGACAGAAGATTAATCCATCAGCACCACTAAAGTGGCAAAAACAAGACAGAATATATGCAAATATTACCACAAGATTAAAATTAGAAGTAAATTTTTTTTGGTAATCTTTACAGCTTTTATCAGATATGGCTAAAGGGTGTATCTGCATGCAGGTTCTTCCCGAGATACTCATATAGATAGTATGTGTGAGTCATCATGAAAAAAAACAACAACAACCAAAGAATCATTTGCAGATTAAACTCTTCCGGAAGCTCAAATGGTGTTTCAAACTTTGTATGGATTATAGCAATGGCTATTACTTTTATTAAAGGCAACATGCTGAAAATGAGAAGTGAAACAATGTAACAATGAATCAAAATAACAGAAGAAAGAAACTCATACAGGTTTGGAACAACTTGAGGCCGAGTATGAAAGCATTTTTATTTTTTGGGTTAGCCTTTAAGCAGTGAGTATTTTACATCACATACCTCCAATTTTAGTTGCATGACAGGAGTTAATTCATTCCCCAATATACAAACAGCTGGACTATCAAATTCTGTATGCAATCAGCTGCTATGAAGGCTGTAATAGCTCACTGTTTTCAAAATGTGCTTTCTCCCCTATGGTAAATATAAACTAATGCTATGGTTTATGGTATATAGCCTGGCCTGCACACTAATGTACAACGTAGCCTATAGTACTGTACAGACCAACGAACTACTGCAGCTACATTGTTTTGCATTGTAACCAGTAGATGGTAGCATTCTCACTGAAAATAAACTCTCTCCCCTCGGGCCTCTTCCTTAGCTTTCTATTGGTGCATTTTGATCTCCAGCAGGTGGCAGTGTTTTCTTATTGTCGGATCTGAGGATAGAAAGAGCCATTATTTTATTAGACATTCTCTGTGATAGAGGAGAGAGAGAGAGAGAGAGAGAGAGAGAGAGAGAGAGAGAGAGAGAGAGAGAGAGAGAGAGAGAGAGAGAGCAATAATAACGTCAATAACATGGCTCATCGCTTTACCTAAATTGTAATGCTATTAGGCCTACTACGCGACATTAGGTCTACGTTTCGACTTCACTTAAAATGTGTTATATGGTTGCCCGTTTAATTTAGGCCTACATAACATTTTAATCTTTTGGCAATTACTGACATTTTTTTAAAATACTTACAAAATACACTAATCTTTACACACAGCACAAGTGTAGCTAGTTATTCGACCTTCGAAACATATTTTTAGACAGATATAGCCTAATATGCAAACAAAAACTTACGTTTGGAAAATATGTATTTTAAATGGTATTATTAGTATTAGTATTATTATAAAAACACAAAAAATACAGAATGACAATATTAGCCTATATGCCAGGGAGCAAGAAAATAATGGAGGCTACCTTTTTAAAGGATTCACAGTTTTCATTAGAAGAATCCGAAATCAGATACACAGTATAAGAAAAGGGTTGAAGAAACTATTACTGTTACTAAATTTACACTTGTGTATAAAATATTTAGCCAAGTTTGGAAAATATGTTGATATCGCTGATTCACGCATGGTGACGTCACCTGCTCTGACCGCGCAACACAACACTCACATGTCAGCAGCTCACATGGCGCGCTTTCATTCAAAGGTTTCCTAGCAACGAAAGATGACCAGAGCAGAGGACACAAAAGGAGCCACAACCTGTCTGACAGGAGCTCTGAGTGTAGAGGTTCTCCCAGACAACAAAGCCCGGGCAGGTAAGAGTGATTTATACTCTACACACGGTAAAAACTAAAACTGGGGTCAATTATATGAATAGAGGTTTTAAAAAAAGATGCTGGGAGTGGCAAGTGTGTGCTTTGTTTATATTGACACTGTCTTCTTAGTAACGTAACGTTAATTATCAGTCGCATTTCTATTAATTGTCACGTACTTTATCATAAAGCTTACCGTTTTGAATCGAGCTAAGGCAAGCAGATAGTTTTGCTGGATATGTAGGCTACTTGCTCAAAAATTTATTTTGGATAAGTTTTAGTCCCTAAATGTAGCATAGTCCCTAAATGTATGTAAATGCAGGAAATGGGATTCAAATTCGACCATTTTGTGTGTGTCCCCCCCCTAACCCTAACCCACTTTTCAAACCAAAGTTACACCCTTGACTTTATGCATATCCTGACTACCACAACTAGATAAGCCACACGCATATGACTGTATTAATCAGGAATTTGTACACACACATACACACACATTGTGTTTTCAAGTTTTATGGCGACTTTCTATAGAAATAATGATTTTTATACAACTGTATATTCTATCCCCTTACACTAACTCTACCCAATAGAAAGTTCAAAAGAACAACATTTATCTGCTTTTTTAACATTATTCACGGCCGTTCAAATGTTTGGGGTCAGTAAAAATGTAAAGAAATGAATGCTTTTTTTTCAGCAAGGATGCATTAAATTGATCAAAAGTGTCAGTAATTTTTTTTTTAAATGTTACAAAAGATTTCAATTGTAATGATGCTGAAAATTCAGCTTTGCCAACAGGAATAAATTGCATTTTAAAATATATTCAAATAGAAAACATCAAATATATAAACAGTATACATATTAGATATACACAAACTTTGATGTTAGATATGATTAATCACATCATAATATATAATAATATATCATGGCCTGCATTTGTAAGAGTCACGTGACTTGTAGTTAAGAGGCTGTTTACATTACTGTCCAAAAAGATTATCCAATGGATAATTAAATGTGATTTCTCCTTTTTCCCATAATTCGAGATGGTCCTCACTGCAGAACACGAAATCCAGATCCAACTCCTCCCACCTTACATATACCTAAACCTACCCATCTCCGCCCCCTGATCCCTAACCACACCTCTAATCCTACCCATCTCCACCCCCTGATCCCTAACCCCACCCCTAAACCTACCCATCTCCACCCCCTGATCCCTAACCCCACCCCTAATCCTACCCATCTCCACCCCCTGATCCCTAACCCCAACCCTAATCCTACCCATCTCCACCCCTTAGATCTGGATCCAACTCCGCCCCCTGGATCTCGTGTACTGCAATGAGGTGCTACTACATAATTCAGAGAATTGTCTGATTTCTTGGAGGTTCTGGGATCTTCTCTATGGCTGAAAATGTATTAAAACACTTACATTTTTAATATATTTTATAATGTAATAATTTCACAGTTAATCTCCTAATTAATGTAGAAACAACATAAAGAAAGTATATTTTAAATAGCTACTTGTTTAATGGCATCTTTTTATAAATAAAGCCAAGTATTACTGATATTAAAACAGCTACTGATGTCTCAATGAAATAGATTTTTTCCCCCCAATTTTAAACTTTAATTATAGCCATTCAACATTACAGTGTATTGAAAGCTATAATTTTTTTTATATTGATTAGGCTTAAAAAAATATAACAACTTTTAATTTAACTTCATATTTATATCATTGTGTAAAAACATGTGCCCTTCCTGCCTGTCTAACAGGTAGGAAATATACAGAAATTGAACAAGAGCGTGATCATATAGCTAATGTAACGCTAGCCAAAGGATGACAGAAATTATCGGATGCTGCGTTAATTGCGTTAACTATTTTAACTTGTTAATCTGGACAAAAATGAATCGCATGTGTTAACACGTTCACGTTGACAGCACTGAGCACTATAATAATAATATAATGTAGGCATATTTATACTGTATATATCGCATGGCCTGCATTTGTAACGAGTCACGTGACTTGTAATTAAGAGGCTGTTTACATTACTGTCCAAATGACTATCCAATGGATAATTAAATGTGATTTCTCCTATTTCCCATAATTTAGAGAATTGTCTGATTTCTTGGAGGTTCTGGGATCTTCTCTATGGCCGAAAAGGAATGTGGTTTTGCTCCTCTGGTGTTCCGACTGCATGGAGGAGCTCCGCTGGTGGTGCGTGAGGTTCTGCTGGAGCGAGGATGGGAGGAGTATGATGAAGACGAGCAGGAGGAAGGAGACTGGAACCTCTACTGGAGATCCTCTGGCTTTCGAAACTCAGACTACAAAAACATCCTGCCCTGGCAGAGACTGAACCACCATCTCAAAATGACCCACATTACACACAAGGACTATCTAGCACGACATTTGAGAAGAATGAAGAGCGCTTTCGGCGCAGCCTTGTATGACTTCAGCCCTGCTGCTTTCATATTACCAAACGAATACACAAAGTTTCTAGGGGTGTATACTAAGAATCGCACCACTGATGGAGGGAAGTCTTGCTACTGGATTTGTAAGCCTGTTCACCTGTCGAGAGGAAGAGGTATATTTCTGTTTAAAGATATCAAGGACTTGGTCTACGACTCTTCAGTAATCATACAAAGATACATCAGCAACCCGCTTCTCATTTCAGGCTACAAGTTTGATCTCCGCATTTACGTTTGCGTAAAGAGCTTCTGTCCTCTTGTAATTTACATGCACCAGGAAGGCCTAGTGCGTTTCGCGACAGAAAAATACACCCTTGCTTCTTTAGACAACCTATACTCTCACCTGACGAACACCAGCATCAATAAGTTCGGATTGTGCTACGCCATGGACAAAGAGCGAGTTGGCCGAGGATGCAAGTGGACCATGAGCAAATTCCGCAGCTTTCTTCACAAACAAGACATAAACGAACTTCTCCTTTGGCACAGGATCAGCAATATCATCACGTTGACTCTGCTCGCAGCCGTTCCTTGCATTCCCTCCAACCCCAATTGTCTGGAACTGTTAGGGTTTGACATCCTCATCGACTCCAGCTACAAACCGTGGCTTCTGGAAGTCAACCACAGTCCGGCACTTTCATTAGACTGCCCTGCTGATGTAACTGTCAAGAAAGGGCTGATCAATGATATAATCGACCTGATGAATTACAGGATGATGGATGGTTTCAGACAGAAGGAAGACCTCAGAAAGAGATATACAAGATCAGGTAGATGGTATTTAAAGCCACAAATTCCTCTGCTACCCAAAACTTTGCATGCTACTCCATCAGGCAATAGAAGCTGGAATCGGTCTATCTCAACCTCTTCAAGTTCTCAAGACACTGTGTTGTGTTCTGTGAATGATTGTGCTAGAAATAACAGCAGGTATGCTTCTCGCCCCGTTCACCCCAATTCAAAATCCACTATGTGCAGTGGACATGAAAAGGCTCCACAGAAGCTGGAGAAAATGAACATTGAGGTGGAATCTGATGACCTAAAACTCACAACCCTTAACAGTACGAGGCAGGCTCACAGAAATACACCATCTTCCGTATTCAAGTTGCCTTCTCTTCACATACATAAACTCAAATCCCCAACCGTCCCATGGAACCGCAGGACTCAGGACAGAGACATCCCTCCTTGTCGTGTTGGAGACTTCATACTGACGTTTCCCTTTAATGAGGCTACGTGGAAAGCCTCTCAGGACCAAGTGGATGTTAAGGCTATTGTGAATGAGGTCCGTAAACTCACAAACAGACTGGGATCTTCCTTTAACGAAAAAAAGAGGACAAAGGCGGACAGCAGTCAGAGTTGTAATGCTGTCAGGGACAAATTTGAGTTTCTGCTTTGGGGGCCAAAAGATCCACCTCTTCTCAGCGAATGCTACTCCTCAAATTCAGAAACTAAGTAAAATAGTTTACGTTCTTTTTTCAACGATTTGTAATCTCTTACAAGACAAGACAATTAGGGAGAGCATATATATCGTACTTGCACATACCGGTAATAGTTTTTTTTTTTTTACTAATTTAGACAGAATTTTATTTCTGCCTTATACATGTTAGCAATCGTTATATGACAATTAAACTCACTTGTGTATTTTTTTATGTTTTTTTCTTTTCTTTTATGCTCACCAAGGCTGCATTTAGTTATGCAAAGATACAGTAAAACACTAATATTATTAAAAATGTTCTATTCAAATATATTTTTAAAAATTAAATGTATAATTTTTCTGACATAGACTTTTTAAAAGTAGTGTACATGCTACGATTAGACAATACAGAAAATAACCCGAAACACATCCTCAGATGTAATGCTTATATAAGATATTTATCCCAGCTCTTCCTTACTATTTTAGGAATGTTCCTCTACTGAAACCAGAGAGTTGCAATGTAGTACAATGTCACGACTCGGTCAGAGGGTCTTCACTCTTCACCTGAATACAGTATCAGATGTGTTCATGCTGAGAGAAACTCTTAGCAACACAAGACACCTGCTGACAGCACATGTAAAAAAAAAAAGGCAGGCAGGCTTAGTTCACCCGATTGTCATTTACAGTTTATTGATATGTTTAGATCAAAGAGTTTAGATGATTTACATAAAAAAATAAATAAAAGGTAAATGGTTTTTTAGAAGTTCACTTTTTGTCCATTATAAGGACACATTCATTGTTCTTAATGTGAACCCTCCCAGATGAGAAATTTGTCTCTTGTCTCCCATCCCTATAGACAGTTTTAACGGTTCCATCCGGGTACATCCTCCTCTTATACAGTGAAGTATGGATCTCTCTCTGCCCATTAGTAAACTCCACCATCTTTTCACCATGTCTGTGGAAGCAGTGTGTAAGGGAGTAAATAAAAAAGAAGCAGAAAAAAGAAGGAAACAAACAGGAAAGGCAGACATTCATCTTACTGTGATATCTTGACAACAGTTCCATCTGGAAAAATGCTTTCCTCTCGACCGTCGGAGTGGAGAATCTTGACGGTGCCATCCGGGAAGGATATTTCCCTTGTGCCATCAGGATGGTGTTTTTCTAGGGAAATGTTACATTTAAACAGACATTTAAAATCCCATATTCAAATTACACTGACATTTTGAAATACATTCACTCAGAAAGTAGTAGCCTAAATTTGACAAATTACAAAGAAACTGCTAAAAAGGCTAATTCCTGTAGTAAAAAAATAAACCAAAATGTTTTTGAAATACATTTATTTTAAGCTAAGTATACTACATTTACATATTTATGCACTTAATACCATGTAATTGTACATTTACTACACTAAATTGATATACTTAAAAGTCTGCTAAATTGGATACTAAATTGGAAACTAATTTTGTACTTAATGTACTTTAGTTATCCGGAAATAGTGTTGAAGTCCAACTAAAGACATACTTAAGTATATAATATGACTGTGCTAAAATTATAATAAAACACATTTTAGGCTCAATATTGAGAAATGTGCTTTGTTGCAATAAAGTTATTTACTTCATTCCCTGTGAATAAAGTACTCCAAATAAAGGCTAATTATAATATTTATATCTGTTAGTCTCAGTAATAAATTTACATATAAGTAATATGATAAAGCAATATATCAGTAAATATCTTAATGGTTTTGTAGTATACCTAATATGAAATAAATGTATTTTAAATACATTTTGGTATAGGTTTTTTTTTCACTAGGGTCACACTGCACTGACGGATAAAGACTAATGCCAACAATCACCAGATTACAGTGCGTCCTTTCTCAAACATTACACGACCTGACAAAAGCAGACTGAACATGGAAACATTATGTAACACACTGATCAGACAAAACCCACCGTAGCGTCTGTCGCTGTTGGTCAGCGTTTGTTAGTGCAGTGTGGATTGGCATTAACACATTGAATTAAACATGAAATGTTGAAGTAGAAAGACTGAAATAGTAATGTACTCCAATAGGCTTTTTTACAACTTTGAAAATTCTGTTTTTTGTTGTTGTTTTTTTACAGTGTATGTCAACAAAAGAACATGTTTTTCTAACCTCTTTGGTTGTTTGGAAACTGTACAACCTCCAAACCAGATGGATAGGTTGAGTGTGTTGTTTGAGCGTCACAATAGTAGTATATCTAGACATATAGAAATTAAATTGTTAACTTAGAAATTTAAAACAGTTTAATTGTTAACTTAAATGGCAAAACCAAACAATAATTTGAAAATGAACAAAAACTGCCTGGATGTTGTGCATTTGAAGCACGAACAAAAAGCTAAACAACTTTCGTAATTTGCAGTGCTTTGGTATAAAAAAAACTAAAACTATTACAAAAATGCAAATGAAATAAAAACTATTTAATCAGCATTAAAACTAGAGGAAACCATACTAAACCTGGAAACCAAAATACAAAATTAAATAAAAACAAGTGACATTTTGAAACCTTAAAAACCCTGATCTGAAGACTTAACTGAAAAACACAAAGACAAAAGGTGTGGTGAATTACGGGAAACAAAAACCGAAAGCTTAAGCCTGTAGGAACATGTAAATATGACCACAAAATATTAAGTAAATTTTGAAATGTTGCAATACTGCAGCAGTAAATATGGGAACAGACTTGAAAAGACATCCTTATTCTCTAAGGGCCTCATGATACACACCACAGTCCCGTCAGCCTGTGTGCGTTTAACATCTCCATTGAAGAAGGTAACAGTGACCGACTTGTCAACACCAATCTCTTTCTTTGTTCCATTGCGAAATGTGATCACACGGCATCCATTCAAAAAAAGACGTTCTACCTGAGAGAAAGTAGAACATTTTGAAAAAGGAAGACGTGCGTAATACAAATTTCTAATTGCAAAACACCCTCCTTACTCTTCCATCTGGATAGTGAGTTTCCTCCCGTATTTTGTCTTTTCTGGCCTGGGATGCCATTTGTGCATCATTGCAGTCAGTATGATGATAAAACAAACTTCCCTGTGAACAAAAGTGTCATTATGATACTATGATGCATTGCACATTTCATAATAGGGACTGGGTCAGAGTCTTTCATGATGAGTGATACATGATGGGATAAACACTCAGAAGAAAGGTACAAAAGCCGTCACTGCTTTTATACGTTTTTTTCCGGAGAGTGTACTGTGCAAGTGTGTGCCATTCCATGCTCTGAGAGTACTGATGTTGACTGCCTGTATTGGATGAGCTGTGCCTTTAAGAGAAAAGTAAATACCTTTCCGCCACTCATGCCATTGTTCTGTGGACTGTCAGTGGAAAGTGCAGAATTCTTTCCTTTTGACAAACATAACAAACAAGATATAGCAGGTTGAACACAGTAGGCTTAGATTCAGTGATGACAACGTGTATTTTAGTTCATAAGAGATGAAGCACAAGAAAACATACATACTCAAAGAGTCGGCTGAGCATTCTGTTATCCTGTTCGCTTTGGTAAGAGAGTGTCCATTTGCCTGCATCAAAGAACAAGAACCAAGAATAACTTGAAAAATTAAGTATTTTTGTTCTGTTATCCATTAAAATATCAAAAAAGAAAAGTAAATTGATTTATTAACTTACATAAATCAAACAAATATTATGAGTTGTATGCTTATGCTTGCATGTCACAACATGCAGAGTGATTGAATAAATATATTATGTGCAAGTGATTCTGCATTTATTCTCTGTGGTCCATTTATATTGAATAGCTGAGCTATTGTTTGCCATGTTCATAATTTATGAACAAAAAGAGCTATTATAGCTCTTTTTGTTCATAAATTATGAACATGGCAAACAATTACAAAATAAAATCAGGATTTAACACTAACACTGTATGAAATGGAGATGGGTAGATGCATTGCACAAGCATGAATTAATTATAAAGAGCCGAGTCAATTATCTGACACTGGGCTTTGAGAGCCACCATGAATTATTTCTGAAGAGATTAAAGGGCACTTGAGAACACATTACACACCTCAACGGCTTTATAGCAATTGAGTTTAGCTGAACTAGTTGTATGGGTCCTTACAACAAATGACTACAAATAAAAAAGAAAATATTTACTTTAAAGTAAAATAATATTTTCATAATTAATATTTCATAGCAAGACCATGCACATTAATAATGTTAGCATACTAACATCGCTCTGTTGTGTCCTGGTGGTTTTGTTAAAGGCTGGAGTTGCGCTCCTAACACGAGGGGTCTTCTGTGGTTCCTCTCTGCTTTTCTCAAACTGAAGCACAACATATACAGTATGTTATTCATTGAGGCATTTATAAATACAGATATTTGCTTTTGTTCTGAGTAAAGATCATAACCTGCTGAGAAATATTGCCCGCCATGTTTAAATATTTAGGTATATGAGATAACATTTAAAATATTAAAATATTTTTTTCAGAGCATTTTTTGTATGTTCGTTTCGATAGACCACTTTAAACATTCTTCTAAGTAACTTTGCAACTACAATACATGCCAACTAGCAGTCATTAGGGTATTAGTACTGTCTGCTTAATATTTGCTAGCACTTTAATTGATGGTCCCCATCAGCATTCTACTGAATATAAGTAACTTTGCAACTACTTGTCAACATATTATACTAAATCTAACCTGACAGTCTACTAGTGAAAGTTAGTTGACATGTAGTTGCAAATTAAGTTGACACGTAGTTGCAAAGGTAATTATAGTTAGTAATCAACCGTATGTTCATTCAAAAATATCATTTTCATTTTGCCCTGCTTTCCAAATACAATATCTAAATATTCTTAAAATAAGAAATTTCCTTTGAGCAAAATTGCCAAATGTACTAAGGCACTTATAATAAAACAAAACTATAGGAGACTTGACATCTATATTATATTTTGATAAATAAATAAATAAATAGTTATATATTTAAATTGTATTTCAATAAATAAAAATAAACTTCAAAGTTCAAAGGGAAAGTGTACAATATTGGGAAATATTGTATAAACCTCTTTAAATGTAGTTAGGTTTCAGACAGGGCTTAGATTGAGCCAGGATTTGGCCTTAGTTCAATAAGGACATTTAAGTAGCTTTTATGTGTATAAAAATATAGTTTAAATCAAAATATTGAATCTGTGGATCATTATTGAATAAGGTTTGAATTTACTTTCACTGCGCTGTATGATCCAGCATGAGGAGCAGAGGAACCAGCGCTCTGGGGAAAACTCTTGTTCACATTAAACCTGCTGTGAAGCTCCTGGTTCTCTCGGATGAGGGCTTCCACACGGCTCTGGAGGAGACTGTGGGCCTGTGACCAGTGAGACTCCCTCTCCATCAACTGCTGCTTCAGAGATGAGATCTGCTGTCTCAGATCCTACAGTAAATGCACAGGGATTTAAACATGATATGAAGTACTTTCTGAATGCATATTGCTATTAAAACCATGTAAGGATCCTAAAAAAAACATTGTTTGGCATCAATAGTTCCATGAAGAACCATCGACATCTATAGAACCTTTCCACAAAGGTTCTTTATAGTGGAAAAAGTTCTATACAGAAAAAAATGGTTCTTTAAAGAACTACTTACTGAAAGGTTCTTTGGGGAACCCAAAATGATGGTTCTATGAAATCACTGTGAAACCCCCCTTTTGTAACTTGTATTTTAATAGTGTATAAAAAGTAAAGTGGTGGTTCTTTACAAGGTCACACTTTCCTTTTAGACCAAAGGAAACTTTGGTCTAAAATGTCTTGTTTCTACCTGAGGTTCATGGAGTTCTTTCGTAAGCCCGAGCAAAGGTCTGCATCCATCCTCTCCTTTGAAACCATGCTCTTCCATCTCAGACCTAGTCAAATTCAGGAATATGTTTCAGGGCATATAGAGCATAGAGTTTCTTTTCAAAATACCAAAAAAAAAAAAGGTAAAAGTCATAATCTTTCTACAAAACCTGATTGAAGTATGTGGTTTCTCTTTCTCCATGCCATGTGTGACGTCTTCTGGAGTAACCTTGACTTTTGGAAATGTCTTTGTGAGAGTGTCAGGAACAGAAGGTGGTCTAAAATCACTGTGGGTCCCTCTTTCTTCTGTTTTCTTGGAGCAGTTAGCCATTGACCCCTCTAAGCTCTTGAGTTCAGAGTCACTGCTGAAGCTCGAAGAACTAGACGGAGGAGTTGAAGTGCGATGTTCTTCATTAAATTGAGTCTCACTCGGGGCATCACTAGCATAGTCTCCATCCGACAGATCCAGACTCTGATCTTTGTGATCCGTGTGCCTTGAAAGATAATGAGGAAACGGACTGTGAGGCTGAGAGTTGGGTCCGTCCTCACTAGTGCTGTCGTTAGATTCACTAAGAGCCAGTGACTCCATCACCTCATCGATCAAATTGACTTCTTTAGACGTCTCTTTGGTATGTCCACTTTGATGGTAGTTTTTCGTAAGACAGTTTTTCTCATGGATTTTGACAATGTGGTCATTAACTTTTTTAAAGCCAACACTCCTGCTTTGTGCCGGAGCAGATCCACTTGGCTTACTTCCATTTGTTTTACCATAATTCCTCACAACTCCTTCCCTGCGCTTAATTTTAAGTGAGACTGCATTGTTAGCAATATTAGCAGTTAAAGCATTGACTTTCCCTTTGTTGTTTGATAAAAAATAATCGTCTTGTAGAGCAATGGTCTTCTTCAGAGAGTCTTCCAGGCCAGGTTTTTGGTCACTGAGGTTTCCCACACCCTTCAGTGCAGGACTGCTCCTATTTGGTATCTCTTCAGTGGGTCGTACTGACTGCTGACTGGGCTTCGTGTTCATTGTTTGTGAACTAATAGAGCATCTCCTCTTTAGACTTAGTGAGCAGTCCTTAACCTTCAAAATTTTAGATGTTCCTTCTCCTTTACGAAGAAAATCCCTCTTCTCTGCTCCTTTGATTTGTGTACTAGCCTGTAAAACAGAAAGGATAATGCTTAGAACACACTTAAACTGCAGAAGAGTTTAAGAGTTTAAATGCTCATACCTGATTCTCATATTGGAGAACAGCCTGGTCTGTTTTTAGATGTTCTTCAACAAACTCTTCAAATGTTTTTTGCTCTTCTCTCAGTCCTGGTCGAATAGGCCTGTGTTTAAATGATATTTCTTTTTAAATTGTACAGCTCTCATACTACACATATAGCAAAGGTCTTCTATTATACACTCACCAAACTGCATTTATTTGGTCAAAAACACAGTAAAAGCAGCAGTATTGTGAAATAGTATTACAATTCAATATATTTTATAATGTAATTTATTCTTGTGATGCAATGCTGAATTTTTTTCAGCATCATTACTTCAGTCTTCAGTGTCACATGATCCTTGAGAAATCATTCTAATATGCCGATTTGCTGCTCATGAAATATTTCTTATTATTATCAATGAAATCAGTTGCTGATTAATACATTTATAGAAACAATCCCATGATATTTCTTTAGGAAAAATCTTATCCCAAACTGTGAAACCAATTAGCCTCTTAAGTGGCCTGGGTGGCTTAATGCTTTTATTTAAAAAAAGAACAGCAATGTAATGATACATATCAATAAACAGTTAAATTAATCATAATAATTATCAACCAAGTAATTAGCCTAATTGAGGCAGTTATATTAATTTATAACTTTAGATTTAATGTAGGTCAAGTGCGTGTTTCAGCATTTGACAACATTTCAAAAGTGGCTCATCCAGTCACAATTTAGAGTGTTTATAAATGTTTATAAATGTATTTTTGCATTATATAATACCTTTCCTCTGGGTTTGGTGGGAGACCTTGCCTCAGTCCGAAAGGGCTAAGAGGACAGTCGTCTTGTGCAGGTTCTGAAGACTCTTCTTCAATAGGACACAAGCATCTGAGCTCTGCTGATGGTACAATACCTGCAATGCAAATTGAGAATCTCTTGTAATATTATGACTCACCTTCTTGGCATATAGTGTACAAGACGTCAGGTAACCTGAACTTCGAGGAAAATTTTTTAATGCAATTCACCTTTCCAACATTATGCAAGATATAATGTCTGTCTAATGAATGTCTGCATTGTTAGTAGTAGTGACCTAAAAGTCGGCTTGCTGTGCAAATATATAAGGTGTGGCAAATCTTTTAAACAGGTCATGTCCTTATGCTATAAAAGGCAATACTTGCCCTTCAGCTATTTCTTCTTTCTTTCACATATCTGCTCAAGCTTGTCTGGACAAGCCACTAAATAGACCTATAATGAACAAGGTGTTTAGGACAGAATATCAATAACCATCAAATTTTTGTGTGTACATTTGTTATAACTTGCATGGTGAAGTCAACACACCCACTATTGTCCTGCCTAAATATGCTCAGTTCTTATATGATCTTTGCAAATGTCTTTAGCTGATTTTGTTTTTTTTTATGTTTGTTTGCTTTGTCCATTGTGTCAACCTTCCTGACACTTGATCTCTATCAATGCACGCTCACTGAGTGCTCTAAAGATTTAAACTTCAGTTGTCCTTGATGACTGCACTTTTTTTTTGTCTTTTTCAAAGCAGTTCGTGACATCAGGCATTTAACTTCTCAACAGGTAGAGACTTGAACGCTCAGGCGGAGGAAGGGCTTTGCCTTTACGTCTGAGGAGCTTTAAAATGCTCTGCTTTGAGAGCACAGACATTCAACATCTACACACATTAGGAAGCGGTTCAGACCAGGGATCTGTCAAATATGGAGGATTCAAACGACACAGACAAGAGCTGTCTGGAGAACATCGACAAAAGCAGAGCGCTGTATATTTTCTACTCTTCTGTGGTTGTGCTGGAGTTTATCTTGGGTCTCCTGCTGAACATTTCAGTTATCCATCTCTTCATCTTCAAGCTCAAGTTCTGGAAATCTAAAACCATTGACATTTTCCTGTTCAATCTGGTCCTGGCTGACATTTTGTTGCTGATTGGATTGCCCGTAAAGGCGTACAACTTTCAGCAATGTAGTGAAAATAAGGTAGTGTGCAAAGTACAGCTCTTTCTGCAGTTTCTCAACCGAGGAGCCAGCATCGCTTTCCTGACGGTCATCTCCATTTATCGATATTTTAGCGTAGTCCATCCAGGGAAGAGGAAACGGCTAAGGATTTTGAAACGATCACCTCAGATTTCTATATTTATCTGGGTGCTACTGGGAATTTTGACTATTCCAGCCATGTTACAAAGTTTTATCAGGTGCAACAGCAATGAACATGATGAGGACTTCAACTATGTCGTTCTACTGAGGGAAATTGTGTTTTTTACCCAGATTCTGATCCCCTTTTTGGTTCTTGTGTTCTGCTCAATACTGATTATCAAAAGACTCAATCAGAAGTCGGTGGGTGACAAGACTAAGCTCCGGAGAGCGATGTTCCTCGTCACTACGGTGGTTCTCGTCTTCGCTGTCTGCTTCTTGCCTTATACCGTTACAAGAGCGGTGCAGCTAAAGAAGAATGGGCATGTCATGAAAGAGGAAAAAGTTACTGTCGTTAAACTGTACGATGGGTTTGTTTGTCTCTCTTATCTGAACTGTCTGCTGGATCCAATCCTGTACTGCCTGAGCAGCAGTAAATTTAAGAAGTTATACATGTCGATGTATCTCCCCTTTCTGCTGGAGAAGGAACAACCCGACAGTTCAGATGACACTGCGGATGAGTGAACCAGGCATGCCAGCTGAAAAACAGGATCCTTGGAAAGACTGTTGAGGGGAATTTTTTAGTAAATTATTTGCAATTGTATTGTTTAATACATTTTGAATAGTTGACTTGACACAACCTGACATCATGTCCAAGAGTTATTTATTTTTGAAATGTATTTTTTTTTTAAATCAATGTCTGGATTTTAGTAAAAAAAAAAAGGAATGTATATTGCAAACAGTCTCTATCTTATGCACTGTGATCATTTTAAATGACCATTTTGCCTTTATAGTTTATTGTAAATGGTCCTGCAGTGTGACAATTTTTAATTCACAAATAGTCTATGTGTTCTCATTATGCTTTCTACTTATGTCCTCATATTATTTGACTATTTAACAATTAATTAGATATGAGGTTATGAAGTATGCATAATAATGACAACACAATTAGTCATATGCCATTTAAAATAGTTTTAAATGAAGTAGCATGTCACACTGAAGCATTTTTAACAGCTTTATCTCCTGTTTACACAACGTGTCTTGCACATATTGGACATTCTGATGTGATGTATTTGTAAATGTGACTCATGATCTGTAGTCACAGACAGTTGTCTGGTTTCTCTTTAACTGTAAAGTTATGATTCTAGAGACTTCTCTGTCAGGCACAGAGGAGGAAGAAATGTCCAAGTTTTTGTTTCTATAATTTTTTTTTGCATGTATTATTATTGTTTTGATTATTGATATGTAGAGAATATATATCTCAAACTGATTTTTATTACAACAGTATTGTAAGATAAACTTCTCTGATAAGGACTTCTCCATACCATTGCTGTTATTAGTTGCCAGCAGAGCTTCTGACTTATTCTCAACCTGGCCAGAATATGAAGGTTTGGTTGAGCTTTCCTTGAAGGGATCTAAATTCTCAGAAGTGTTGTTGAGATCAGCTTCTGAAGTGCTCGGAGGTGTCTGGGCTTGCCAGTGCGCTAAGAATGTGGGAGATAAAATCAGCCCTGAAAGAGAAAGGAAGGTTCTGAAATGACAGTGGTCAACTGATACTGCATTTGCAGGGCTGGCTTGGGGTTAAAGCTGAAAAAAGGTTGTAATGCAAATGCCACAGGTCTAGTAACAGATGTCATTTGCATTACACTTCCTGTAAGTATAATTTGAAAACTACAGCATTTCAGATATGAAAACCTGAAGAATGAAGATTTGTTTTTCTCAACCTGATAACCATCATAAACAACTGTTATATGAATGAGGGTTTCTCCAGTCATACCTGGACTGATGAGAGAGAGCAGTGTGTTCTGTTCCTGCAAAACCCTCTGCAACTGCTTCACCTGCCGCTGAAGGAGAAGCTCATTTTGGCCTGGATTCTGTTCAGACAGAGATATAAAAATCTAAATCTGTATTGAGATTCAAAATGTAAAGGTTCTACTCTATAATCTGCATCAAGCTAATAGAGTCACTAGTAAGTGTTGCAACAAAACTATTCCACACTTCTTAATATATATATATAATTATTAGAATCAAACATTGACGGAGAAGAATTTGTACTTTTAGGTTTTATTAATTTACAGTTATTTAAATAATCACAGTTAATCACTGTGAAATCAAAATTCCAAGACAATTCCTATTTTTAACGGAATATTTATTATAAATGATTTATCCATGCATATCACTTTTTATTTTTTCATTTGATATTTTAAGTAATGTGCCCTCATAATCTTTAATCAAAAATAAAGCAGCGACATCTCTTCTACTGATGTGAGGCCGGGACAACCTGTCACTCACATGAGATCCACCAAAAGCAAACCACAAACATCCAATCATCCTATCAATCCCCCATAGAGAAAATCAGGTCCCGTCCTACATTTATTCTTGTTCGAGAAGCCGTTTAACCCAGATGTATGTCAAAAAGACTAAATTCCCTCAAGATTTTCTTATGGGTTTTTATAATGGGTTTTTCAATTTATGAGTGAAATGAGGTCTGTGGTAAACAACTTGACGGTACTTGCACGAATAGCTCTACAACGTAAATTACACACACCCACATTCAGCATTCCTCATGTCCACTAACTCATTATTAAACAATACAAATTAATAAAAATGTAAATACCAAAAGAGACTAACCTCCTGAGGGGATATTTTAGACATTTTATGTTGGGCAGGTTGGCAGGCGTCTCTGCATATTTCAGATATCCGCTGTTCCTCTAACCCCTCCTGTCTCACCGACTTAGACGGAAACCTGTGGTCAGATTCACTCATTGGAGGTAGTTGGCAGATCAACTGGTTTTCTTCATGATGCTGGACAGCAGAGCCGACAGATTGAGACCCCAAACTGTCTGTCTTTGGGCTTAAACTTGTTTCTACCACAGTTCGGTTTTGGGGTATTTCTGCAGACATTGCCCTCAAATTTGACTCTAGAACTTTGGGGAAAGAGGTTTGATCATTGTTAAGAAATCAATATAGCCTTAGTTTTGGACAAACAAATGAAGCAAACTAAAACAAAATCAATACAATCCTAATAAATCTTAAAATGTCATGCCTTGAACAACTTAATTCAACTCCATGTACATTGTAAACACATAACTGAAACACAGAATCTGTGCAATTTAACGTCAACAAAACTACAACTTACCTCGATCAATTCTTTAATCTGGTTAAAGTAAGCAATGAGCATATACATGTGCAGACTTGTGCGGCCATGCACACCCTACAGCGGACAGTTTCAACTGTACTACAGTAGTTATAGTAACTGTAAACAGTGGACGTTGATACCAGATTAAAATGACAAACCTTGACGGCTTTCTACGGTTTTGCTGAATGGGGTAGACTGAGGAAAACAAGCTAAAAATCTAGTGTATTTTTCTGAGACTGCATGTTTTTTCCCCCATTGCATTATTTTTGCCTTGCTGGCTTATTTTGCTATTATTTTCTCTATTTTCCCTTCAATTCAAATCTTGAGTACACTAGTACACTAGTAACCATTTCTCATGGTTGCTTGGCTCAACGTTCACAATTGCAAAATTAGGCTGTTCTGTTTGTGTATTGAGTAGGATGGCTCCTAGTCTCTCAGTTGATAATTAACTTGTTGATTTGTGACACTGATGAGAATGGTCTTTTAAGGAGGATTGAATGTATTTAATTTCATTACTTTAAATCTGTATTCAAATATTGAAATGAAATACATTATTTTGCCGGGTCTTAGGAAACAATCTTGTAGTTTCATTAATCGATTGCTTTATAATTGATGACTTTCTCTGCCTATCCTTTCTTCTCTACTTTATTCCTCATAGTTTTCTTACTCAATGCAATTTTAGTACCAAACCAATATGAAAAGGTCCAGCTCTGATAAATCATGTGATCAGAAACAGTAATGTTGGGTTCAAACGGACTGATCGACAAACACTATTTGACCTGGTCCATGTCCTTGTTAGGACAATGATTGACTGATGAGTGACGACCCTATGATGTTTGTTGTACTGACATGCTTATAAGATTGAAAACCTCTCAAAGTCCCTGCCTGTCAATGCTCCAACATGAAGGTTCACAAAGCTGTTCTTTTACTTAGTCTATTCCTTTTTACAGGTAAGCCAACAGATATTTATTCATAGCGCCTTAATTATTAGGCTATTTCTGCGATCTATAAATTAACACAAATAAAATGAACTGAGTAAAACCTATAACTAATAGCATTAAATTATCTGTATATCATTAACGACTCATGTTACCTTCAGATTTCCTAAGGGCCCAGACCGAAAGCACAGGTAAGTAAATCTGGGCATCTGCAAATGTGTTCTTTCAATTCATGTTTTGATACATAGTTCTGTTGATCAAGTTTCAGATCTTTATATTTGAGAAAAAGTCTGCAGTACAGTTGGTAAGGGAGGGCTTACATGGGTTCTTGTTTAGGATATTTTTGCTTTGTTGGTTTCATTGAATCTAGATAGCACAGTCCACAGAACCTATTCGTCTTACTTCATCAACATCAGTAATCATGTGTTTGTTATTAGAAGCTTAACTTTATTTTTTTGCCACCCTTTTTTACATTCTACAGATGTTCTGGAAGCATATATTAAAACGGACGGGGCCTGGATAGTGAAATTGCCTAAAGGTCAATACACTGTGAAAACGGTGGAAGAATGTGCCTCCAAGTGCGACAAAGAGACTTCCTTTACATGCAGGTGCAAGTCAGACCATAACTATAACTCTCAAAATATATTGTGTTGCACTAGTGCAGACTGATCTGAAGTTAGCGAGCAATGACACATGTTTTATTCTGTTCTATTATGTTAAAATACTGGGTATATATGTGCTTTGCAGGTCCTTTTTGTACATCGAAAAAGATCAGGATTGTGTAACATTACCTGCCAACTCAAAAACTGATCAGATACTGCGAAGAATGAGTGCTGTTCTCTATGAGAAAAAGGGTACGATTTTATAGCCCAATCTATTTTATCACTTTACAGATTTGAAAGTTTAATGGCAGATGATGTTATGAATTATCTTCAGCATGCATTACTCTTGTTTAAGTACATTATAAATTATAACTATAACGGGTTACGCTTTTTCTTGTTGTTGTTTTTTAAAAGTCTACCCGAGTTAATATTTAATCTAGATTTATCAAAGTGTAGTTTGTTTGTCAGTAAACAAAGTAAAGAGGATTATCTGAAAATCTATCGTCCAATGAGGGATTTCTCCTTCAAATGTATCAAATACTGTCTAGGTTAAACAATGAGAAATGTTTCAGTTTTGGATCGCTAAAAATATACAGTACTTGATGGATGTTGTCTTAACAAGCATACTTTAGGTCAATGGTTCTCAAATGGTTTTGTTTTAGGACCCAGATATTTAAATACATTTAAAATCATGTAGTGAATAGTATTGACATTAAAAAGTATTAAGTATTATCATTAAAATCAAACATTTTAAAATTGTCCCAAACTGCATAAGACCATCAATGTAGAAAATGATTGACACAACATAGGTTGATTATAAAAATAGACCATTGTTTAAATGCATAAACAGCAGAAGTGTAATTCACTAGGCTAACCTTTGGCTATCGCATGAAACAAACATTGGGTCAAAATATTGTAGAGCTTGTTTTACCATACGTTGACATCAATAGATTTTGCCCTACCTTTGATCTAAAAAGCCAGTTTCTTTTGCCATCTTATCTAAAGCACTTATTTTGCACCATTTCAGTATTAGCATTTACCATATTTCCCTTATGTCAGAAAAGACATGAGACCCATTTTTGTATCACAAACTACATACCTTGTGAGAACCACTCCACTTGTGGGCCATAAGAATGTACAGTAACTACCAATAGGGAAATTAATACATCATCATCAGTACATGTTTTTAAGTATGTTGTAATGAATGCATTGAATTCCTTCATACAGAGTACTTACTGGAATGCGTGAATGGCATTGGCACGGACTACAGAGGGACAAAATCCAAGACAAAATCAGGAAAAATATGTCAGCGATGGGAGGGAACTTTCCCCCATGTGCCAAAGTATGTCTTAATTGGAATTTTTCAATCGTTGTGCTGTAAAAGAGAAAACAGCTTTAGGAAATACAGAAACTACAGTGGTTAAGTAAGCTAATTAACCTCAATAGTAACTTTCTACAGCATATCGCCAAGGACACATGCAAAAGCTGACTTGGAGTCAAACTTTTGTCGAAACCCAGATGGAGACAAGGGGGGTCCCTGGTGCTACACTACAGATCCACAGAAACGATGGGAGAACTGCGATATCCAAGACTGCACAGGTACATTAAGCAAAAAAAAAAAAAAAAAAAAAAAAAAAAAAAAAACTGCTAAACCTTGTGGGCTAACATACTGATGTGTGAATCTCATGCAAAAGTTAACCTTATTATGAAGTGCACTTGAGGTGAGCACTCTGAAGTGAGCAGGGCATTAGCTGTGTCACTACCACTTTATCCTTTATCCATATATATTCTGAACAATCTTAAATCCATATTTACAGTATTTCAACTTGTATAAAGTCTCTTTGTGCAGGGTTTGATAAAACTGGATTTAAATCCCTGGGAACATCACAACAATGATAATTAGCCTAGGTGTTAAAATAAATCAAGAAGATGTGCCACCCAGAATCATGTATTCATAAAAGAGAAGATTAGTTGCTTGAGACGTCCGAGCACATTTCACTAACGGCCTTGTGGAAAAGCCTTTCATGAAGGGATTCAGTTACCCACTTTCATTTGGAGCAACCTTTTGAAGCAATGTACAAGAGTGCAAAAACAGTTTGGAATTTGTCCCTTGAATCTGCTCTTTAATATCTCCAGAGGAATGTATACAGTGCAGTGGAGAAAACTACAGAGGCAAGATCTCCACTACTGTGAGTGGATTTACCTGCCAACGTTGGGACTCGCAAAAACCCCACAACCATGGTTACATCCCTTCAGCGTGAGACATTATAATTTATAGCACAAATGAGATATGGTCTATTTTGTGCATATTTTTACTATGGTCTGTCTTTTGCAGTCTTCCTGATAAGTACTTGGAAGAGAACTATTGCAGGAACCCCGATGGAGAGCCAAGGCCCTGGTGCTTTACAACCAGTCCATCCAAACGTTGGGAATCCTGCTCCATTCCACGTTGTGGTAAGCAATGTTCTTGTCAATCTGTAACACAAAGTTGTGCTTCAAATGATTAGTTCATCATTAATTGGTCACCGTTTTCTTGTAGCAACTGAACCACCCACAATTGTACCAGAGCTTACCTGTACAAGTGGAGAAGGTAGCTCCTACAGGGGCACCATTGCAGTGACGGTCTCAGGAAAAACTTGCCAGGAATGGGCTTCCCAAAGTCCCCAAAAGCATTCCAGAACTCCAGAGAACTACCCATGCAAGTAAGCATCCACATGATGGATTTGATGAACTGGTTTTGAGAGACATTCAGGTTTTGGTTAATTTCCCAAAGGTGTCAAATCCTACACGTGGAGGACCACCTTTGTGTTGATCAATCAGGGTGTTCAAGATTACTTGAAAATTACAGGCAAGTGTTTGATCAGGGTTGGAACTAAACTCTGCAGGACAAGGCCCTTTCCGGAGCTCCAACCCAATTTAGCACACATGAAAGGTCTTCAGGATTACTAGAAACTTCCAGGCAAAAGTGTTGGAGTTAAACTCTGCAGGACAGGGCCCTCCAGGAGCAGGATTTGACACAGTTGAACTAGAAGAACTAAGTAGACAGACTTCTTCAAAGTCTGAATTATTCTGTAGGGGAAAGCTGTGAAATTGTACTTGCCCCAGTATGCCAAACACATAAATAATAGTGACTGCACAGGGAATGCAACTAAAGTTTGTTTCCATCCCAGAGGCCTTGATGGAAGCTACTGCAGAAACCCTGATAATGAAAGAAGTCCATGGTGTTACACCACAGATCCAGAGACCCGCTGGGAGTACTGCAGTGTGCCAAGTTGTGGAGATCAACCGAGACCTGGTCGGTTTTGAAGGAGCCATTACAAATCATATAACATTAAATGTAGATTATGATGTCCTTTCTTTGTATGTTACTTCATATGCCCCTAGAACTGGTGAAAGAGTATAACGTAAATATTTCATTCCCAGAGGAGCCGGTGATCCCTGAGGGTGAAGGATGTTATGAAGGTGATGGAACCTCCTACCGTGGTGCCATGTCAGAGACGATAAGTGGAAAGAAATGCCAGTTCTGGACATCCATGGAACCTCATCGACATTCCAAAACACCTCAGAAGTTCCCTAAAGCGTAAGACACTACACTGAACTACATCTTGAACTGTAGCAACATTTGACTCCACTGATTTCCCCTCTGGCTCCTGCCATGATTTCACTCATCATGCAGAGATCTGAGGAGGAACCTGTGCAGGAATCCAGATGGTGACCGAGCCCCTTGGTGCTACACCACAGATCCCACAGTTCGGTGGGAGTATTGCAACATCGAGCGGTGTGAAAACAAGCCCAGCTCACGGGAGCCTCCTACCAATCCATCAGAGGCTGCAGCTTCTCCATCTATTTCTCCACCATCTATTTCTCCACCTACTTCTCTGGAAATAGGTTCATCCACCTACAAGCTAACAGATTATGTCAAATGTCAAGAGAACTATAGTATTGACTAAGGGAGGAAGTGAGTTACAATGTGCTTTGTTTCTTTTTACAAGATTGTAAGGTTGGTAACGGAGTAAGTTACCGGGGTCCCGCATCCACTACTATTATGGGAGTGACCTGCCAAGCATGGAGTTCTATGACCCCCCATCAGCATGCCAGTTTTACCCCTGAAACGCATCCAGACAAGGGTCTAGAGTCAAATGTAGGTCTATGTAGAAATTCAAGCATTTTTTCAATTCCGGCAATTCAAGGCAATTCCGGACATTTTAACACATTTTTTACTTGATTACACAATTAGCAATGCAGAAACCCAGACAGTGATGTGAACGGACCTTGGTGCTATACAACAGATAGAAATAAGAAGTGGGATTACTGTCAGATCCCAGACTGTGGTAAGTGTTCTTAATATTCCTCTTGGAAATGCTTGACTCCAATGGCAAGGATTGTTGTTTTCCAGGTGATCAAATATCCTTGCTGTAAGATACATGACATGCATATTCCTTTCTAATCAGATGGCCTGAAATGCGGACAACCATCAACGAAACCCAAGCGGTGCTTTGGGCGGATCGTTGGGGGATGTGTTTCTAAACCCCACTCCTGGCCTTGGCAGATCAGTCTTCGGACCAGGTATACCAACAAGCCACCCTCCTCTGCCTCTGTACTCATTTCCAGGCTCAGATGAATTGTAGTTATTAACTGTCATTTTCTGTCATGCCAGAGGGAAAATTCATTTTTGTGGTGGAACGCTAATTGATGCACAATGGGTTCTAACTGCAGCTCACTGCCTAGAGAGGTGAGTGACTTTTTTATTTATTGTTTGAGGAGACAAAAATTCAAATAAAGGGTTGAAAGTGTTGCCAATGTTTAGAAATAGACCAGCACAGTGAATCCTCCACTACTAGGCATTCACAACACTGTACATTTTAATTGTCTGTGGACTCCCTGAAATGGAGTTTACAACCATGTACTCCACTAGCATGTAGGGTTGCCGCGGTGAGGAAAATTTCCCACCGGTTAATCGACATGTCACAACACCGGTAATCCCGGTGTCACCGTGGGGGGCGGGGCGGGGGGGTTAAATAGCTTTTAAATGCGTGCGCGTTATACTTTCACTTTCGAAATAAGCGTCAATTGGCAATTCAGCGTCAATTGCTTGAATGGACAAAAAACAACAACTCGGCTCGCTGATAATACAACTTTTATTTATAGACAGAACTTTTATTAGCATAACGAACGAATAAAAATAACCCCATGCATAGGCTGAAAATCGTCAAACTGTGGGCCCAAACAAATAAGAACCATAAAACGTTTATTAACGAATAAGAAAATAAAACAGGCCTAAATAAATTACACATTCCGCCATTATCTTGCTTTTCTGTAATTTGACTCGTTCTCATCTCCACACGTGCTAAATGGAATCCTGATGCTTGCTGATCTGTGACGTGACTGGCTCTTGGCACGCACTGCGCAGTTCAGTTTTTAATTATAATGTATGCTCTCTTCTGAACTAAATAATTGATAATTATTATGTTTAATTAATTCAAATAAATATTTTAGCAAAAACGAATACTTTAAAAAAGTCAAGACATCGCGGTGTCACGGTGGGAAAGTGATGTCACCGGTGATGGGGCTTAAAACCGGTAACACCGTCAACACCGTCTATCGCGGCAAGCCTAGCATGTAGATGACCTCAAAGCCCCAAAGAGACATGGAAAAAACCCCACACAACTCTTTAATGGGGTCTTTATGCAGCAAATGGTTAAATGTGTACCTACCACTATCCAGGTCTGAGAGTCCATCTGCCTACAAGATCTTCCTTGGAGTCCACACAGAACGTGCAAATGAAGCATCCAAACAGGAGCGAGAAGTTTCGAAGATTATTAAGGGGCCAGCTGGTACTGACATCGCTCTTCTCAAGTTGGACAGGTTAGAGTATTCTGTGTGCAACTGTTGCCAATGCAATTGAAACAACACTCTGAATCTGGTGAAGTGTTTGTTTAATTTGTTTATACTTTGTCGTATCCCAGTTTAATATACAGATAAAAGTATAAGTAAGTGATTCAACAGTTGATTTCCCAACACATGAGTTTTAGATGGGATTGTCTGTACATTGGAGTAATGGCATATGGAGAGTGTTGAGGAATCCTTATTGAAAACTGTCACTATCTTTGCAGTTACATTTGATTACACTAGTGGCACAATCCTTCTTGTTTAAAGGTGGGATCAGTAGTTTTTGAAAATCACTTTTGAAAACTGTGATGGACCGACTACCAAAACAAACTTGTAACCAATCGGCAGTAAGGGGCGTGTCTACTAATGATGGGGAGGAGAGAGTGCTCAGTGCACACAGCACAGGCATTAGCTGAATGACAGAAAGAGAGATGGCAGATAAAAAAAAAGAGGAAAATGTCTGTGGAACTTAAAATTAAAAAGAAGGCTTAAGATCAGGCAAGAGGTAGAACTCGTGTTAATATCTGAGAAGCTTAACTTACCAGCGCTGGAGAGAACTCAAGGAGCAGGAAGGCCTAACATCGGACGCCGAGTTTGCTTTATTTCTTCTCGATAGGTGAGTAACATTGTTTAGCTTTGTTTCACAGCACTATATGCTGGCCATTGCTTGATTATGCTCGTGTGTCATCTTTGCTTGTTTTTTCATTTGTGATATTATTGATGTTCGATTCAGCTATGAAAATGACACGTATAAGCCTGGCTCGTTTACACAGGTCTCCTCTGTCTGTTTCAAGCGTCGGGTCTAAAAGTGTGTCTGAAAAGTAAGATAATATACTCCTAATGTTTGTTTCCTTTGGTTCCTCATTTAGTGGTCGATATAACCCCCTCTTGTTATAGTTGTAATATATTCGTTACTATGACTGTCATGCTCGTGCTATCGAGATGATCAGGCTTAAAAACATTTTTTGTTTGGTTCCGGTTTCCGACCGACCCTGTCAATTTATGTGCGACCCAAATTTATTTTATGAGCTTGGGGAAGAAATAATAAAAATTAAATAAATACACAAATAAAAAACTTTGAGGCGAACTATAATTTACGTTTTTGTACAGCACGCGATGCAAGATGCCATCTGTTGTCCTCCAGCAAAACAAACGAGGCAGCTACATGGTCGTTCACACATCGTTCGTCAAACTGAACTATAATACATATAGGCTACAAGTTTTTTTTGTTTTTTTTTTGTCATTAAGGACACTTTTATTCATATACGCACACATACAAATGCATGCATTCATAGGCACGCACACACCACATGATGAGTTACAGAGTAACCTCCATCCGCCTCCCAAGTTTCATTAAAAATCATCCCAAATCCCAATACCCTCTTCTGCTGTCTACCACTTCTTTCGCCATGTATTTGTTCGTTTCTTTTATTATTTTATGCAATCCAAAACACTCTAACCTGCCGCGCTTCGTATCGATCGTATCGTATCGTATTCGATCTCCAGAGCCCGTCTAACTTGTCCGCGACAAATGGATTTTTGAAGGACAAGTAAAAGAGAATTTTACTTGCCCGAACGGACAAGTAGCCTGATTAGAACATCAATAACAAACAAACAAATAACTAGGGAATCACTAAACCGAGAGAATGATTTTATTACATTTATTGTAAGTTGCGATCAATTGTGGATAATAAATGCATTAGCCTGCTGACGGTGAGGTTGCGCTGTTGACGCTCGCGCAGCCTCTCGAGGAGAAATCTACACACATGAGCGCAGCACACACACACTCAGTTAACAACATACTGCCTATAAACAAATCTAAATGTGGAGTTTCTATATTTTAACATATGTGTTAAGCAGCCTCAATTATTTTTCCTGAATACCATATCACGATTGAAAATGTGACATTGATTTCCTACAACAGTTCAATAAACAGTTACAATTAAGTCACTTACATTTTAGATGAAATATTGGCTGTTTTTGTTCTGTTTCTGCAGCGAAAATAGTTCCAAACAAAAATCACAGCAGAACCACGGCGCATCTCACAGGAACACTCAACCTGTTTTCATTATTGAATGATTCAGCATTTTGACCGAATCGGTTGAGTCAAAGATTCAATGACCCATTAATTAACATCTGTCTCATTCTTGAATGAATCAACCGTTTAAACGAATCGTTTGAATTAATGAATCAATGACTCACTCATTAATACGGCCGCCTGCCGCCACCTATTGGCAGTTTAGTGTTATGTTTATAAGTAGCCTAGTATACTTCTTTCCGATGTTTCTTATTTGTACATTTAAATCAATTTCATAACATTATTTTATGCAATTGTAATTTTTCAGTGTAAATTATTTAATTTGATCAGCCCTACTTAGGGTAACAGTATGCTTCATCTTTCATTTTAAATTCCTAAATTTGATCAATAAATTCAATTATTTAGAATAAGACGACACTATAGGGCATTTAATAAGATTGGGGGAGGGGATGCCCTTCAAAGGTGCAGATATTACAATATGCCAATTTAAATATCAAAGCTGATTGAACACTGATGAGAACATTGCTTCAGAATAAATAAATTAAAAAATTAAAACAAATCCGGACAAGCAACTTTTTTACTCTGACAAGTGAATGACATATTTACTTGTTCGGAGGGCAAGCACATGAAAAGGCTTAAGGTCGAGCCCTCAATAATTTCCTACCTATTACTTGCTGCTGCCACTAAAAAAAAAAAAAAAAAAAAAAAAAAAAAAAAAAAAATCCCTACCGACCCATGACCTCAACTGACAACAAACCGGAACCAAACTTTTTTTTTTTTTATGCCCCATAATAACTTTGTGGGTGTTGAGCGCCGTCTTCCACGTGAAATGGAGCTGAACCATTGGCGCGTTAAAACATACATTACTACCAAAACACATTCGACATGGATTATAGTAACACATTGCTTTCACTTACCCTCGGCCGGCAGGTACAGCAGATTCCGCCATAGTCGCTGCCTCGGTTACGGTCGCGTACGTAAGTGTGGGGTGGAGCAATCAAATAAGGGGCAAGATCATTTTGGGGTTGGGGGTGTGTTTGTTTTGGTGATTTTAAATATCAACATTGACCAAAAGTGTTTTTCAAAAACGGATCCAAGTGTTATTTAATCTCCCTGTTGTGCTAAATGCAGTTCTGGCTTTTGAAACTGTAACCTCATTTTATTAATAATGACATTACGAATTTATGTTTTTGAATTAAATTTATGAATTAATACAAAAACTAATTTTGTCTGATTTTAGGCCTGCATTAATAAATGATAAGGTATTGCCTGCGTGCCTACCAGACAAGGACTACATTGTACCAAGCAATACTGAATGCTATGTAACAGGCTGGGGGGAGACACAGGGTAGGTCACTTTAACAAGTAGATTTACTCTTTTACTCGATAAACATGATTGATTATTGATTAAAGATTTCATAGTGTTCATAGCTTCAAGACCTTCTGTTTCCTAGGAACCGGTGGAGAAGGTGTCCTGAAAGAAACCGGCTTCCCTGTAATTGAGAACAAAGTCTGCAACCGTCCATCTTTTTTGAATGGTCGCGTGAAGGAGCATGAGATGTGTGCAGGAAACATAGAAGGTGGAACTGACAGTTGTCAGGTAAGGGAGCTTGCACTATTTAGGTTCAGTCACCTCACTGGCTCTGATTTAAACCCTTGTAAGCTGCCTACCTAGGCACCACTTTTAGCAATAATTATAGTTGTGTCCCAAATGACGCAATATACACTATGTACTTATGCACTATGTACTCATCCGTGTAGTGTAGACATTTTATAAGGTTATTTTGTCATTCAACATTGGAGTCTGATGCCCCTCTCCCTCCATTACGTAATTAAATTTGCGACAGTTGAGTGCATTAAGTGTCCATTCCACACTTAGTTTCTTTCCATTCATTTAGAGCATCATCTGGGTATTTAAAGTGCACTTTTTCTTTTTGGAATTTTCAGTGTGAACACACTACTTGCACTGTTTATACTTAAAAACGTCATAGAATAGTGCACAACTATGCTAATTAGGACACACCTTATGAATACAAACAGATGTAGCCATGTACAAATACCTTGAAGGAAGGACTGCAAATAATTGTCACTGATAATACATTTATTCAACATCGAAATAAACTGTTAGAAAATAGTTTTATCCAATTAAGAAAATGACTAAATACTTGCATATTCTGAGAATCATTAGCTTAGTAGCAACATAGAATATCCCACTATTGCAATATTAGAGTTTAAGTTGGCTACTTCATGTGGGGAGCACTATTTGTGTGGCATGCTAGAGGTTTGGAACAGAGCCACCTATTTTCCATGCATGTTATCATTTTGATCACAACATGTAATCATTGCTTTACTTTGCTCCTTGTTTTTGCTTAAAGGGGTGGTATAATGCCCTTTTCACAAGATGTAAAATAAGTCTTTAATGCCCCCAGAGTGTGTATGTGAAGTTTTAGCTCAAAATACCCCACAGATATTTTTAAATAGCATGTAAAAAATGTCACTTTTTAAGGGTGAGCGAAAATGCACCGTTTTTGAGTGTGTCCCTTTAAATGCAAATGAGCTGCTGTTCCCAACACAGAGGGCGGAGCTTCGATTACCTCCTCACACAGACATGCACTGAAAATTTCAAAAACTTTTAGCCTTTTATGTAGCCTGGTTAAAACCAGACCATTCTCAGTTGTAACTGAGTTATGGTCTGGCAAAGCGTCATAGACAAATCATTTCCAGAGGGGCGTCACCAACGGACGTCGCGGATAGACCTAAAACCAATCAGAGCGATGAAGGAGATGACGTATGCAGAGCGGCGGAGAAACATCTCCGAGTGTTGTTCTTTGCTCGGTTTTTAACAAAAAGGAAACGTTCAAAACGCTTAAAACAGAGGCGATAGCTGATTCGAACAAGTGATGTTCGACGGCGGCATCCATCTTTGTAATGTAGGCTACAAAATCTGCTTCAAAATCCCAGCGCTGTCGTCATCGTGTAAAGCCCGCCCCAACGTTTCTGATTGGTGCCTCGATTTCGACGGATTGGAAATGAGCTTGAATGAGCTCTTTGCCAGACTCACTTTCAGAGCAAATCTAAATTTGCCGGAAGTTGTCTGGGTTTTCCCAGGCTACCTTTTATGTACAAACCGAGTCGGACAAAAATGGAGAGACTCCAGAAGAAGTGACAACATGTAGAATGCAACAGGACATTTCTGAATGGTTTATGAATTCATGTAGCTTATGTGTAGTTATCTTTTAGTCATTGATTATTAGCATATTCTGTCATGATAATCAATAAATCACGTTCCCGGGGGCGGGGTTTATGTACATTTGAGGGTTATTGATGTCACTAACCCAGGTGGAATGTAGTCACTACCAGCCGTTTGTTGTAGTCCTTAAAAAGCAATTTCTTTAAAAGAATATCTCCCTTTGCTTTGAGCGTCGTAACTTTGCAGATGTTGTTTATTCTCAAACAGCAACATTACACACTAACTAAAGTTAAAAAAGTGAAATCATAATCAACCACCCCTTTAAATGAATAAATGATGTTAGCTAACTCCGGACAAGTTTTCTTGCGTGAGTCCGTTTTCACCGCGTCTTGACTGCCGTACAGTCTGACATTAATGACAACTGGGATCTTACAGCGATGATCATGTTCGTACAGTCTGACAAGCAGCAATCGTAAAGGACTATTATAAATCGCACAGGTTGCACCCGTCTTTAGAACTGTAATTTCCTCAATATGGACATTAGCCTATTTTGACACAGCCTGATAACAGATTACTCTTAATTGTAAAGTAGAAACATGCATTTTCTGTGAAGCTGCTTTGAAACGATATAAAAAAACAAATAAATATGAATTGTGCATTTAAAGGAATAGTTCACCCCAAAATTCTATATTTTACTATAGGCTAATCATTAACTCTCATGTTCCAATCCTTAAAGGGTTAGTTCACCCAAAAATGAAACTTATGTCATTAATGACTCACCCTCAAGTCGTTCCAAGCCCGTAAGACTTCCGTTCATCTTCGGAACACAGTTTAAGATATTTTAGATTTAGTCCGAGAGTTTTCTGTCCCTCCATTGAAAATGTATGTACGGTATACTGTCCTTGTCCAGAAAGGAAATAAAGACGTCATCAAAGTAGTCCATGTGACACCAGTGGGTTAGTTAGAATGTTTTGAAGCATCGAAAATACATTTTGGTCCAAAAATAACAAAAACTACGACTTTATTCAGCATTGTATTGTCTTCCGGTTCTGTTGTCAATCCGCGTTCACGAGTCCGCAGCGTGCGTCTCCCTCAGACTGTAAACGAAGCTCACTCGTGAACGCGGTTTGACAACAGAACCGGAAGACAATACAATGCTGAATAAAGTCGTAGTTTTTGTTATTTTTGGACCAAAATGTATTTTCGATGCTTCAAAACATTCTAACTAACCCACTGATGTCACATGGACTACTTTGATGATGTCTTTATTTCCTTTCTGGATAAGGACAGTATACCGTACATACATTTTCAATGGAGGGACAGAAAACTCTCGGACTAAATCTAAAATATCTTAAACTGTGTTCCGAAGATGAACGGAGGTCTTACGGGCTTGGAGCGACATGAGGGTGAGTCATTAATGACATAAGTTTCATTTTTGGGTGAACTAACCCTTTAATAACTTTCTTTCACAAGTGAGATTTGAGACCTACAACAAAGGTAAAGATTTGAAGTGAATAACAGCTTAAATTGTGACGTGTTCCTCACACTTATACAGGGTGACAGCGGAGGGCCTCTTGTCTGCTACGCACAGAACCGCTTCGTCCTTCAGGGAGTGACATCATGGGGTCTTGGCTGTGCTAATGCTATGAAACCTGGAGTGTATACTCGAGTCTCCAAGTTTGTCAGCTGGATAGAACGCAGTATGAAAGAAAACTGAGAATTAGTCGAATGATGTGCAGCGGAATTTAAGTTAACATCTGATGGTAAAATAATGAAATAAAATGTTATTGATGCATAAGCCGTTTTAAAGTTTAAGTAACAGACCCTGTTCAGATGTTCAGTTTTACAAAACTGTCAAGCCCACTTTCAGTCTGTACGGTTATATGCACATGTTTATTTACAGGACTCTTCAAAGAACCAAAAATGTAACCAGAAAAAAAAAAAAATGTTTTCCTACATTAAAGCGATGGTAAACATCTTTGGAGAAAGTCTCTTTATTTGTGCTCCACAATGCAAACAGTTTTGCTGTTACAGTAACAATGCTCTAAAATGTCCAAACCCTAGTAAGTGCCAGAAAAAATAAGTACAATTGACTATTATCATGAATAATTTAAGCCAACATTTAGAAAAAAAATATATACAGATATTTTTATTGGGAGTTATTTTACATTTTTTTTTAAATAAACATCTTTGTCAAAAACATGCATTTAAAGAAATGTAAAATTAAAACTATAACTATAACTATATATATATATATATATAAATACAGTAACTACAGTCAATAATAAATCATTAGTTTGGGAACAATAATTAAATAGCTGCGTAAAATCATTGGTCCTTTGATTAGATTGCTACATATTTTATAACTTTCTCAGCTTGATTACTAAATCAAATTCATATTTTAATAGTTCATTAACTTTTGGAATGACAAAACTTTTTGATTAAAGAGAAATGGTTTTCAGTTTGTATAATTTAGATTAAATCCTCAAAGGAGAAGGGATAAGCAGCATCACAGTCAAGTTAAGGAGGTCGCAGTGTTCAGACTGCTGTAACTTCTTTGTTCGATGTCAGATCAGAGGGCAGCAAATTCTCTAGCTGTTGACCTTTCAGATGGTTTTCTTTGTTTCTGCATGTACAGTTCACATTTGTGAAGAAAGGTTCAAGGTGACAAATGTTACCATGGTGAATATGTGCAGGGAGTAAAACCTCACCTCTTTGGACATTCAATGTCAGCAATGGTTTCTGGAAGAGGCACACCTTTGGTTTCAGGTAACAGAAGAACCAGTCCACCAGCCACAAACGCAAGAGCACCTGTGAGAGTAAACATTGACTTCACCAACCTCACACTGGAGCTAGAACATGCTCAACATCGCAGTACTATGGCCAGGGGTGTCATGCATTTATTTTGAGGGGGCACCAGTGAAAGTCATGCTAAGATATGACCAATGGAAAACCCTTTTAATAGTAGTTGTTAATACAAATACTAGAGTTATAGTTTCTGTGTAGCATTCCAAGGGGACCTGGGTTCAAACTCTGCGATAATACCTCATTTGCTTTGTAATAAACAAAACATTTGAATGGAACATCCAATGAGGAAATGTTGGTCCAAGAGGGTCAAAGTTTGTCTGGTTAGCATGAACCTACTAGCCCCTGTTTGTAGATGCTGTAAGTACACCGTGCAGTGGGCAAACATAATAAATAAATAAATAAGGTATACATTAATATATAATTTATCAATGTATTTTGGATAAATTTTTATTAAGTACAATTAACATTTTATATACTATATACACACATACAAATTTGTAATAGTATGTTAGCGCCCAATTATTATTATTATTTTTTGTAGGTCTGTTAAAAGCCTGAAATTGACTGCTGGAGGGATAATTATACCAAAAATGTTCAAGTTGTCCTTCTCAAGTTGTTATAAGCCTGTTGAACACAAAAGAAGACATTTTGAAGAATGTTTGTAACCAAACAGTTTCGGGTCCCCATTGACTTCCTTCCAACGTATTTTTTTTTCCACACTATGGAAGTCAACGGGGACCAGCAAATCTTTGGTTACCAACATTTTTCAAAATGTCTTATTTTGTGTTCAACAGAACAAAGAAACTCATACATGTTTAAAACAACTTAAGGGGGAGTAAATGGTGACAACATTTTCATTTTTGTGTGAACTATCTCTTTAACGTCTCACCTCAATAGTTTCTAGTGAAGTGTTTGGGACGGTGTGTGTTCTTGTGGTGCAATAAGCCATTCAGCAGTCAGGATGTAATTTCCAGCATCTTGTAAATCCTTACATGCGGTGCTCTACCTAACAACTCAGTCTGATTGTATGTGAAATAAACATAACATCTGTTTTTGTACCGAAAATGATAAGAGGTAGTTCTAGCCAGATGACCGAAAGCCTGTAGAGCAGGAAGGGCGCTATAATCCCTCCAATGTCACACAGTGTGGAACAGACCGATACACCCAGATTTCTGCAGCCAAACAACGTCATATACAGTAGCATTATTGACCAAATAGACATTATATACTGATTCTTCACATGTTATATACTACATGCAATGCATAATGAAAGATAAATGCGGCCCCTCTGCAATATAACTCACCTGATAACAGTGGGATACAGTTCAGTATTCACAAACACTACCATTTCAAAAGCCATAGTGATGCCCAGCCGTCCAACACAAGCAACAGCGCTTTTTAACCAGAACATACCTGTAGAAGATACAAAATTGAAAGTAGGCATACATATATCACCATTTTTCAGTCAACTTCAATTAACCACAAATGGTAACTCACCTTCCGGGATGAATGCTGTGATTAAGCAAGCCGCTCCTGCCACGATATTCGCAGTTGCAAAAGGAAGCCGCCGTCCGATCCGCTCAATAGTGAGAAGGATGAGGAAAGCTGCTGGCAATTCCACGATTGCAGATATGAGGAAGTCCACATACACGTTTCCTCCGAGGATTCCCAGCCTCATTATAAGACCCTGGTAAACCACAGCACTGGTGAACCTACGACATGAGGTTATAGATAAATGTTCACCCTAATGCACTTAATGTGGTGTTTTGGGTCTGACGTACCAGTTGAAACTAAGGATGAATGTGTATCTTCTCAATTTGGAAGTCTTGAACAGATCCATGAAAGAAGCAGTTGAGACAGACTCTGTGTTGTCACCTGACAGTGTCTGATGGATGAATTTGGGCATTTCAGAGACATTTGGGCATTGGGTATTAAATGTATGCTCCTCTCTATGTGCATAATTTGTACCTCAATATTCTTGGACAGTGTTTTCTTGTTCTCTTTGGCTATCATTTTTGCGATCTCCAGTGCTTCGGTTCTCTTGTTTTGGCTGAGGAGCCATCTTGGTGATTCTGGGATAAACCTGAAAAAGTGTATTTAAATAATGAAACATGGCTACATTTATCTAACAATAGTGTAACACAAAAATATTTAACTACACGTATACAGTATCTTAAATGAAAAACCTGCTTAAGATTGTTCTTTGCGTTCATCCAGAAACCAGCCATGTCATTACAGTTTGGAGAGAATAATACTAAGGTTAAAATGTTACAGTTTAATGTTCATCTGAAATTTGATGAAAACGCACATATCAAATACACTACCGTTTAAAAGTTTAGGTTGGTACGATTTTTAAAAAATGTTTTAGAAAGAAGTTTCTTATGCTCACCAAGGCAGCATTTTAAATTACAGTAAAAACAGTAATACTTTAAAATATTTTAACAATTAATTTTTATTTAATTATTTTAAAATGTAATTTATTCCTATGATGTCAAAGCTGAATTTTCAGCGTCATTACTCTACAGTCTTCAGTGTCACCTTCAGAAATCATTCTAATATGCTGATTTGCAGCTCAAGAATAATTTATTCTGAAAAATGGTAAAAACAGTTGTGTCGCTTAATATTTTGGGGGAAACCAAAAGAACAGAGTTTATTTAAAACATAAATCACATTATAAATGTCTTTACTGTCACTTTTGATCAATTTAATGAGTCCTTGCTGAATAAAATGATTACATTTTTGTCAAAAATGTTACTGACTTTTGAACTTTTTTAATGTAACCCAAACCTTAGAATGGTAGTGTATCTTGAAGATATACATGTGCTATAAAAAGTACTGGGTAAAATACAACAGTGCTTGTATTATAGTTTATATTTAATCTGGAACATTCTTTCAAGTTTTATAGAGGTGGGTTGCTGAAGATTATAAAAGGACACAATAATTCAATACAAATTTGCACACAAACCAGTTAATCAATCTGGAAAACTCAATCAATTAAGTGCAGCCTTCCGAAGACTCTACCTGTATTGCACATAATGCACAGGCCCTTACCAATAGTAAGTCAGGAAGAAGATGTAAGGTACGGTAAAGACCACCTGCAGCCAGCGCCAGTTTGGTATGAGGTAAGCTAAGAGAGGAAGGACGAGAAGGCCCAAGCTGAAGAACATCTGATAGGTTACTCCCACCGTTCTCCTGTAGTCCACCCCAACCAGCTCTGTGACTGCAGCCAGGAAATATGAGGATATCAAGAATCCAAATACTGCGGTAAACATTTCAATCAAGAACACTGCAGCTGACTGATTGTTAGACCATAACTATGAAAGTACAATGAGCTGCACACAGAAACGCATTTCATTTAAGTGTGATTAAATAACTGAAAAATGTTTAGTTAGGCTACTTAGCACGTATCCAACCATCCAGCCGCCCTTCACTCCGAAGCCAAAGAGAACTCGGAACACCAGCAGGGCGATGTAATTCGGAGACGTGGCCACCAGAATCCCTGTTACTGCGATGAAGAAGTTGGTCATCAGGAAACTCTTCATTCTGCCATATCTGAAAGAAAACGGACAAACAATTCACAATTGGATGGTTACTGAAACATTCATGTCGACATGCTAACATAATAATAATTTGGTTTTTATTTTGTATAGGCTAGCCTACTGCTTGATAACATTTACTCTACCGTTCAAACGTTTGGGGTTGGTAAGACAAGTCTCTAAAGCTCACCAAGGCTGCATTTATTTGTAAAAAAAAAAAATGGTGGGCTATTGTAAAAATTACATTCATAATTGGCTTTACAGGCCCTGCAGCTTAATTATGTTGCTTATCAAGGAAAATGTATCTAGTTTAAGGAGCTTAAGATATTTATTTCTAGAAAAAAAAAAGGTAAAAAAAATAAAAAGTGTCTGTCATACTTGTCTGCCATGTATCCAATTGCAATGCTGCCCACTAAGAAACCAACACCGAGCGTGGCCTGGAACATGTCAGCATACCAGGCGTCTGCACACACTAGATCAAACTGCAAACACACAGGTCTCATAAGACATTTTGTTCTATTCATTCACACAATTACCACTAAAAGAAAGTCTTGTTTTGTGATTACCTCAGTGACAAACGACTGTCTTCCCTTATAGTCGTACTCCCAGCCGTCTGAGCAGCCCGTCGTAGCAGAGAGCTGGGCCTGGACAAAGTCACTTTCCGGATTGTCGCAGGCGAGACCGGTGGCGTTCCAGTCCATGTCGAACCTCTTACACTGACTGTACGTCACCCCTGCAGAGCCGTTCATCTGGGGTACAGTGGCCCTGCGTGCGTCTTGAAGGCTCCAGCCGCATCTCTCCCGGATCTCACTGACGCCCGGGTCACGGCACCAATGCTCCGGGGTGAAGCCCTGGAACACAATCCCCACATAGACGAAAGAAAACGGTATGGAGACCAAACTGAAAATGATAAAAATTCGCATTTGGCACCGACCAAATGCGCCGGCCTCCTCTAAGATGTCATCGAAAGTGGCCATGGTCAGTGTATGTCTAGCGGTGGAGGCGTCCACAGGTTTAGAAAGAGGTCTGCTAAGAGGAGGCACAGATTATTTACCCACATCTGGTTGACCAAAAGTCCAGAGGAGGTCGAAACTTGATATATTCGTGCTGTGACTGACCAATTACATGCTGAGATGGGACGGGGGCCACAAAGTTACAGTTTAACCCCAGTGACATCTGAAGCCCGTTATGCAATTTGTTACTGTATAATTTCTGTTCAGCAAGTGTTGTATGAAAACGGTTGAGTAAGTGTGAAGTAAACCTCTATTTTATTTGATTCCATTTCCAATGAGAAAAGAGGCACTTTTTTTTCCACCCTAAAGCAACCTAATCTAGTTTATTAAGCAGTTTTTCATCAACTAAATTTGGATATTTGAAATACAGTTAAATATTAGAGGAAAAACTTTAAACAAACAATAGAAATGTTGCATTGTAAACTAAAAGCTAAAGCACTAAAATTACTAACTGGAAATAAATAAACTATAAATAAATAATAAAATATAACCAGAATATCTACTCACCATTAGATGAAAACAAACTAATATTGGAAATGTTGCAATGGCAATTAACTGAAATAGGTTTAATTTAAATAAAATTTAAGCACTAAAATTGCAAACAAAAATAAAATAGAACAAAATAAAACTGAAAAAAAAAGAGTAATATTTAAAAATAATAATATAAAAAAACAATAAAATGAAAAGTAAATATAGGCTATATATATATATATATATATAAAAAATTTAAATAAATTCTAAACCGTATATCTACTCAATATTAGATGAAAAACAAACTAATATTAGAAATGTTGCAATGACAAATAACTGAAATAAGTTTAAGCTAAATTAAGTTTAAGCACTAAAATTGCTGACCGTAAAAACTAAAATTGAACAAACTAAAAAAAAAAGAAGAAAAAAAAAAAAAGAAGTAATATTTAATAATAATCATATAAAAAAACATAACAAAATCACAAAAAATAACCCAAAAATTTAAATGACAAATTAAAAATAAAAGCTAGATCAAAATATTTATAAAATCTATCATTTTATACTGGACCAAATTCACACCGACACCATCCTTCTACCAACAGCCGTTTGATTCAATTGCCTGAGCGAGAATCAGTTACTGCGCTCAGAATAGTTAAAGTAGCGAGATGAACCACAAGAACTCCTAGTAAGAATGCATGCAGAGCAGCTGATAAGTTTTATTGAAATAATGCCATCATATCTCAGCATAAACTATTTAAATCCAAAAACAAGATGCTGCATAACATGACAAATACAGTCTGAGAAGAGCTAAAGCTTCTAACAGAAAAAAAGATGATCCCAGGACTCTGGAAGTTTTTCAGAGAATTAAACCATACAATATCCCATACAGCAGTCGCAGACATTTTTTTAGTAGGGAGAGGGGGAACCCGTGACGACCAATAGCTATCGAGTGTACCGTCCACCTTCTGCCCTAAAGGACAGAAAAAAAAATGTCCACCAAAGTGCAAAGTACTTAAAGAGACAGCCAGTCGTGCTTCACCTCAGTTTGATGTACTGTCTCAGGAACAGTGAGTCATGAAAGACATACAGAACTGCTGTGGCTTTATTTGGCAACCATATATTTGAGGAATACACTGATGGATGGGTAATACAAGCATATGAGACAAACTATTAGAGCCAGAGTGAAAAATACTGTTTCATTGCCATGTGAGAAGAACGTTTTGGTAAATCATTTCCGGACAGCAGAATGCAACACAGCTTATGCAGATGTATGCATCTTTCTTAAAACCGAGTTAGTCAGCAGGACATTAAAGGTGAGCTGAAACTGATAAACACATTCAGCAAATAAAACGCATAAAATTCGCAGGTGTTCAGGGTGTTGTATTCGATTCATGTGACTAGCAACAAAACTATTCATGCTAACGGGAAAAGTGCTTTGTAGGCTTTCTGCTGCTCGCTGTACATGTGACTTCTTTCATAGGCACGGATTTCTTCTGTGCAAAGCGGAGATTTAAAAGAACAAAGAAAAAAACACTTTTACAATTAAGTTCAATTTGTTAACATTAATTAGTGCATTAGATATCACAAACTAACAATGAACAAGACTTTTACAGAATTATTAATCTAGGTAAATGTTCATTTCTACATATATGAATACGTTTGTAATACATTAAGTTGTATAAATTAACGTTGGTTGAACATGAATAACAAGTAACAGTATACTTATAAATAAATGTGGATTAATAAATTCTGGAAAAAACCCAAAACGTTGTTCAGTTAGTAGTTCATACGAAGCCAAGGTGAAATGGTGATTATAAAATTATATTTCAATGCTTTGCATTCTCTCGCAAAAGCACTGCTTTTCCCCAAGAAACTTAAAAATCGCGAAATATTTGCAATCGCTTACACAAATATTGCGTTCCCCTGAGAAACTTTGCGCTTGCTTCCAGAAGCACAGAAATATAGGTTTTTCCGCCAACTCATTATTTTCCCATCATTTTCATCACAAGTTTTGCGAGTGAACACAAACTTTCTCTGGTGAACGCAAAAGTTTGGTGAGAGAACGCAAAAGCATTGAATATCATTTTTCCTCCCACTCCCATTTCATTTTTTTTTACCATCACCGTGTCACTTTAGAGGCTCTGTAAATTCATGATATCTACTATATTAAATAATGTTAATGAATTCAACCTCATTGTAAAGTGTTACGCAAATATAATAATTACATAAATTTAACAATAACGCAAATAAACACTGTGAAGCACTTCTGTTTGCGATGAGAAATTACAATTCTAAAGGAAGCCTGCTGCAGTCTTACATGCATTGTCATTCGTTCGTGGCACTAAACCTCTGTATGCGCTCGGTGTTCTAGTAGGATAAGTAGAACATGCTTTTTTGGCAGAACAAGCGGGCAAAAGCATTGCACAAAACACTCGATGACGAATGGATGTATTGGTTAGATTAATGCTGATGCGGAATGCAAGCGCGAAGCGTGATATTTGAAGCTTTGTGATTGAAATATAAACTTGGCAAAGCGAATCAATCTCCTTTCGGTGCTACATGACTCAAGATATGTGAAATACTGCTTCAGATTGTAGTTTAGAAAAGGTCTTTGACTGTATCTGCCACAATCAATCAAAATCATTCCATAAAACAGTGTATTTTTCCAGTGAGGCGGTGTGTTAACAAAAAAACAGTACCCAAAAATCTTTAAATAACAATAAAAAAATCTGAATAGTCCATTTCTGTAAGTTCGTGGGAGACCGAATTCACATAAGATGCTGTACACAATTCATCTTAATCAATGGGAAACGAACAAACAAACGAATAAACGATCAAATGACAAAAACATTTTTTTTGTCAGGAAGGCATCAAGTCTATTTAGTGGACGAAACGACTAACTTGCTCCTGAAAGCGGTCTCGTAAAGATTTCCCTTTAGAAAACCAAAAATGGAGCAACTGAACATTTAAAGCGTGGTGGCAGAGACATTCAAAAGTTCAGTTCGGCTGCCCGATGCGCTCAGACTTTAAGTAGGTCCTCGTCGCTGTCATCAGGGTCTGGCTGGGCTTTCCTCTGGTTTCTATCGCTGTATCTGGTCTGATTTCTGCTCCGTGTGTCCACCAGGAGCCCCACCAGATCCTCATCGCTCTCTGCTTTCAGCAAAGCCGACTGCAGCCGTGAGGAAGAGGACGATGAAGGGGCCATTCGGACCCCTGGGACCGTGAGCACCTCGTCCTCGCTGTCCTGTTCGTCCAGGGAGAAGGAACGCAGGGCGTCTGCACTGACGGGTTTGGTGGTGATGTGACCGTTCTCTTGAGGCTCCCGCGTGGGCGTCCCGGTCTCCTCCATCAACCACTCCATCTCATCTTCACATCCATCCTCATCGGTGTTCACCTAAAGAGAGAGAAGAACAAAGACCAGGAGAGTTAAGCACAAACTCGTTCTGTTCAACTTGGGACTCATTTTGAAATGATAAAGGTAATGATAAAATTTAAAAAATAATAAAACGTTACCCTGGAGTACTTGTAAGACACTGGATTTCCTTTCTTGAAGCAGCTTGACACTTTCTGCATTACAAGTTGCCTAAAAATATATAAACACATTTTAAGCAGCTCAAGTAGAAGTACAATTCCTATATATATATATATATATTTGCTGCTCATGAAACAATTTCTATTATTATCAATGTTAAAAACAGTTGTGTTGCCAAATATTTTTGTGGAAAACCCTAATACTTTATTTTCCCTCAGGATTCTTCGATGACTAGAAAGTTCAAAAGAACAGCATTTATTTAAAATAAAAATCTAACATTATAAATGTCTTTACGGTCACTTTTGATCAATTTAATGCATCCCTGCTGAATAAAAGTATTAATTTCTTTTTTAAAAAAAGCACACATAAAATTTAAGTTGCATTTACCTCCTTTCTCGTTTGTGCAGCAAGAGAACAAGCAAACAGATTGTGAGCACAACCAACAGCAGGCTAAGCACCGCCCCTAAAGCCTGACTCCGCCCAGACAATCCGGCATGCTCCTCCCCTCCATCAGTGCTGTGCGGGTCCATGGAGCTGGATGAACAATAGGAGAACCAACGTTCTTTACCCAAACTTCCTTTGCTGACATATCTCTGTCAGAACTGCCTGGAAACATGTTTAGGCTTTCTGATACTCACAAAAATGTACAAACGGTGGAGGTGTGCCAAACAAACAGATACTGGCAGCCATCCGTTTCCAGCAAGAATTCTGGGATACCCTCTCCTGCTGTAGGGCTGCAGTGGAACAGGATGGTCGAGGACACGGTTTTGGTTTTGTCTCGCCCACATACAGATTCAGACGGTACCAAGACGTCGAGGTTTCCACCTGACAACATGCAACATGCCAACAGTTACAACATTACAGAAATATTTTTTCCCCCTCAAAGTAAACTGTTTACAGAAAAATAAGTAACCTAAACTTAAATTATGAATAATATATAATTTAAAAATTCACCCTAAGTGATGAAAGTGGACTTTTGATCCATTTGCTAATTGTAGCCAAAAACTAATACTACAAAAAAGACCAAATATAGATAAAGTTAAGAAAAATCATCCAAAATATATTTAAAAAATATATTTTTTTGCCATTTTCGTGTTACAAATAGAATTTATAAATTAAAAATAAATAAACAAAAAAATAACATTTTAAACAAACTATTTCATATTTTAAATTATTTTGCCGATTTTGTGTATAAAACAGAATAAATAAACAAAAGAATAAATAAAGGAGGAAATAAACCCTTCTTTGCCTTTCATCTGTCCCAACATGCCTGCTTACATATTGTATTTTCCGATATGGTTCCTTAAAGAATTCCTCTTACCTTTGATATAATACTTGGCTTTGCTGGAAGAGCCAATTTTTCGGCGGTAACTGCTTTCAATCTTAACCTGACAAATATTGGCACCCAGGCAATTGGAAATGGAGCTGTCGGTGATGCCTGATAGCTGGATGTGGTAGATATAGCGATCTCCATTGGAACGTATGTCTCCTGTGGCGTTGTGGAAACTGGGGACAGATAAAACATTGTTTATCTCATGCACATAGCTAGATGTATTGTGGTGTAGTTGTAGGCTCTGTATTAAAGCGGGAGAATTGAGAGAGAGCAAGAGATACTCACCGGTAATAAAGCGCTCCCAGGCTGAACATGGCTCCTGTCTCTGGGATTGTGATGGTTCCATTGACCATCTCGACTTCCTCCTGCTGTACAGCACATGCAGATCGAGTCTCCCACTCCACCCAGAACTCACATGCAGTTTTATCCTCCCTAAAACACACAAAGGCAAAAATATGAATCTCCTGCCTGAGAAGTACTGTGGTAAAGCCCTGTAAAAGTACATTTAAACTACAGACCAGATTCCCAATGGAAACTTTATAAATATGTATACATGTTTTTTTCATATGGTTAAGTGAAGTTGGAAGTTGATGTAGTTAAAGTCAGCATGGAATTAAAATGGTCAATTATTGTTGTTTATGGAATAGTGCAGCATTTATTATAAATGATTTACCTGTGCAAAACTTATTTTTTTTCTAAGTTCGTGTGCCCTCGTAATCTTTAATCAAAATAACTCTCCCTCCCTCTTGCAGCAACATCTCTTCTCTGATGATGTGTTTACTGGCGCGAGGGCGGGACAACCTGTCACTCACATGAGATCCACCAATAGCAAACCACAACCATCCAATAAATTCTCGATTACCAAAATCAAATCCAGTCCTACATTTTTCTCGTTTGAGAAGCTGGTTTACTCGGATACACGTCACAATGGGTAAGAAAAGACTATCGCAACGTCCAATTCATGCCAACAGATTTTAAACACCAACACCACAAGTTAAGAATCCATTCAAGCCAAGTTTCTCATAACTTACTTAAATAGTAATTTTGGATGGCCCATTGTGCTGCCACACTTCAGCTGTATGATTGTTCTGGCTGGTTTTTTGTTTCCACACACCTCGCCACCCATGGAATAATTGACCAAGATCTTTCCATCTGGAGAAAATACATGCTGATTAGAAACCAACAAAGTAATAATTATGTCAGAGAAGGTTTAAAAGCACTTACCGATTAACTCCATGGTCTGCGTGTGCACACGGCCCAGAGTCTCTGTCTTTCCGTTGGCACGTCTGCGACACACGGCGGCTTCCGCTGCACAACCTGGCAGGCCTCCATGGATGGCCTGGCACAGATTGAAGTAGTAACTGTGGGAACAAATTATACATTACTGATTAAATGAGTTCTGTCCAAGTTCTACTGATTTGAAAGCGTCACACAAAAACATGAATACTCCAGAAATGCATGTTCGCGGACAAAAAGGAAAATACTTGCACACAGATATAGCAATTTTGGTTGATACCAATAATTGGTAATTATTTTTTTTAAACTGGTATGGCTTCAAATTATAGGTCAATATAATTTTTTGAAAAAAAATAAATAGTGCAAACATGTATGTAGATTCAACATTTTTGTCCATCTTACTTATAAATTAGTATAATATATTTTTTACATTGGATATACTTTCAGCCAATCTTTAGACACTATAACATAATCAGGTAATGAAAATAAAATATAATAAAATAAAAAATTATTTAAGGATATTGGCCCTCATTTATCAAAAGTGCGTACACCAAATTTCCAGCGTACACCTGGCGTACACCCAAAACCACGGTGACTTTGAAATTTATCAATATGGACGTTGGCGTATGGCACGCTCAAATCTTACGCCAGCTCAGGAGGTGGTGTACATGTACGCACGTTTTGAGTTAGTGCGGAAATGCGCAGAAAAACAATTCCTAACACCATAAAATGCACTGACAAACTAAAAGATATGATATATTATGACCCACTGTAAAACAAAAAAACAAAAACATAGTAATTATTTACTTCAGTGTTTATTTTTGTGCAACATGGACTTCAATGTTTAATTTGTGTGACTTTACCAAAGCATTTGATTTATAAGCATATGTATTCCTTCAGTTGCGAGCCTGTGCGCTTTACCCTGACGTTTCATGGTTAGGCCTATCCCCGGCAGGTGCGCACGGACTGGGTTCGGTAACGAAAGGCTTGGGCGTGTTATTCTAATGACGATCGTTTTCAGCCGTGGGATTTATCAAGGGCAGGTATTGCGTACACCTGGATTTCAAAGGTACGCACAGCTTCATAAATCAGGCGGTGAGAGGAGTGTAAGCATAATCTTACGCCAACATATACGCCCGTTTCTATGCAAGAATGATAAATGAGGGCCAATATATTTATTTATAAATGTGTATATTTAGGTTCAGTTTTACTTACTGATACTTTATTATTATTATTAGTAGATGCAACAGGGTCAAATGAAATTCAACAGAACAACAGGTGCGAGACTCACGAATCTTCCCCGTCGCTAAATTTCCACGGCTCTGTAAGAGAAGAGAGGATGCGCAGGTCGTAGGTCTGGTGTTGTCCTGCCAGCTTGCACTCCATCTTTTTGGGTGGGCACACCACATTCGTCCGCCACTGGAAGGTGGCAGAACACCCTTGGGTTTCGCTCATCAGCTGGGGTGTGCCACGGCCCGCCGCTGGGTCACACGAGAACAAAATGGACGATTGACGCTTCCCTCTGAGTGCTGTGAAATACACACACAAAAATAAAAATACCCTTAAAGTCCCTGTAAAGTAAAAATTAAGTATGTGTTCTGAGTTTGTCACACCACAGACAAATGTGTTATTAGCCACCCAGACAAATTTGAATGATAAAAAAAGCCAGCAAGTACATAAAATAAGTACATCAAAATCTTGAAAAAATTTGCTCTCAAACGCTGGGGGCGTGTCCGCTGGCTGCGCTGAAACCACGCTCACTCGCGGGAAAGCTGCCGACGGTGATATTTGTGATACTGCTTTCGGGACAGGGAGATGAAGGCCGAGGCGGGAGATAGTCGGTTCGGCCCCATTCACCAGAAACAGCGGATTATCAGTGAATCCCAGTTGTCTCCGACGAAAGTTTATAAAACTATCCAGTGTAAAATGATCGCTACAGAGGCGGGTGTTGGCGGTGATCCTCAGCTCTCCATCAAGGTTGGCTCTTCAACAAAATTAATCCACCTCTTCTTGATGTGATCGTTTTTAGGAAATTTAAATAAAGACACCGATCTGTTTGTACATGATCGCATCCAGGTAGTAGCCTACGCATTTCCGTGTCGAAGGCATAGCTAACTAGCAAACTGTAGGCTGTAGTAACTAATAGTACTGACAGGAGGTCGCGATTGAGTGGCCTCAGTGCGTCATCAAGTAGGGGCGTGTTCAGGAGCTCAGGGGCTCCAGTGCGTCATCGAGCCCCGCTTTAGCCCCGCCCAAAAAATCCGGAAAATAGCAATGGTGAAAAACTGTTTAACGGTCTAACTCCACAATTCAGTAATTCACAGTTCACAGTCTTTGTAATAATTTTTTTTAGAATTGCCTTTACAGGGACTTGACTAAGTCAAGTGCAGACAGAAACACATTTCTAATTCAAATCTTATAAAACACATACAATTTAAAGGCATACAATACAACTTTTGGCCCTCTGGCAGATAAAAAAACAAAACATGCATTTTGTGAAAGAAGATTGTTTTGGATGTGCTTCGGCTCTGTGTGACCGTGCGGATGAATATGACCATTCCCAATACAATGAACTCTGTTAAGAGAGCTACATATGGCAATTTATCTGTTCAATAAAATCGTACGCAACGATTTTGTACAATTTCCCATGAGAACCATCCCTTCGGGTCTAAAATATAAACTCTTATAATAGGCTTACCATAGTGAATCAGTGTAAGACAAAAACACGTTTTGGAAGAAGGATTGAAATACATAAAAAAAAAAAGTTTCATAGTGCACCTTTAAGTAATGTTGATGTTATGTGCTGCCAAAATGCTGAACCTAATGATTAAACTAGGTTTTAAATATTACTTGTTTAAATGAAACCTAATGTAATTACAAAATTTATTAAATAAATAAAAAACCATTTTGTAAACAATTATTTACATTTGTACTTCAATTATTTATGTATTATTTATTATTCAGAAGAATATTAATATTTACTTTATTTTTTTTCCTACACATGGAACTGAATCCATTATTTAAAAGAAATAGATTAATTAAAGCTCTTTTTACATCAATATAGCTTGTCCAGTTGCTTTATCCAAAAGAAGTACATGTATTTTATGAGGTTTTAGGCTGCCAGGGATTCGTACCATCAGAGCAGAAGCCCCATTTCTGATCTTTGTCATAGTTGCTTGTAGTTGCACACCACTTCCTTCCGTCAGTCCTGCCTTCAGTTGTGCAATCAGTATAAGACTTGCCCAGGAAATTAAAGGGGAAAGTGCACACTTCATCTTTATCTGTAACTGAAAGACAATTAACACAAATTTTAATGATTTAGAAACAAAGTGTAACTGGATTCTTCCATCTTAGATTTTGAGCTTGCTTGATTGCAATGCATTCTGGGATTGCCTTTACTATGAAACATTTTCTGCGTCCCAATTCGCATACTATCCGTCCTAAATAGTATTCGAAAATAGAATTAGTACGTCCCAAATCGTAGTATGTTGAAATGAGTGTTCCAAAGAGACCCGGATGGTCTACTATATCCGGTCAGAATCCGAAGTGCAGATCGATGCACAGTCTAACGGCTAATATTGCCCACAACCCATCGCGCGTTGGACGAGGATTCGGTTAGAACTACAAACACGAGTGAAAAGTGTTCAAAAACTACAGACATGGAGGACACGTGAGTCCGACGGTTATGTAGAGAGGTTTAGATAAAGGGGTTTGAATAATTAATTATCAGTATCTAACCTGACGAAAATGTATTTATTCAATGTTGTCCACATTATATTGCATCTGCAGCAGCATTGTGAACTTTTGCAAAGATATGTTTAGCCATTAACTTTTAAATGCATTATTATATTCAAATTCCAAACACACGAGGAGAGTCTCGGCATGAAAGACTCACGACTGGCAGATGAACGTGCTACAACATTTCTCTCTGAAACCATAAGAAATTAACTTAGATTGAATGGAGGATTTTAACTGTGACGAGATGGGCAGTTTACGGTGACATTATGCACGCAGCACGCGACAGATCTGTCCGTTAAAGATGACGAAGTAGTATGTCCCAAAGCTTACCTACTCTTTTGCTACACACTCAAAAGTATGTACTTTTTGTTCACAAAAAGAGTACATACTTTTAGGGCGTAGTATAAGTAGGCGAATTGGGACGCAGCAATTTACTTTGCACCTTACAAAGCACTACAGTTAATTATTACCTTCTGCCAAAGATCCGTCTATTATGCCTTAAAATGTGGTTTAGTTCACTATGTTTTTAGAGTGATTTAGTGTGTCTGTCTTACCTTGAGGACAGGTGTCTCCTCCACTATACTGCATGATCACAGCCTGCTCTTCCCTCTTGTAGTCTAGGTTCATGACTTTGCTGTTCCCATATGAAGCCGCTGAGCCAGTGGAGATCAGACATACTGCGCTGTCTTTACATTTTGTGTCTGTCACAGTCCCACACACATTGATTGTAAAGGAGCCAGAGCTTCCAGGAACCTAAAAGACACAATAAAGTGAGCTCCAGAATCATTCTTTCGCTACTATGCTCCTATAAGCTGACACTTTTTAAAATATATACAGTATATATATATATATTTATTATATATATATATATATATATGCACTACCGTTCAAAAGTTCGGGGGCCCGGTAAGATAATTTTTTTAAGGAATTAATAATTTTATTCAGCAAGGATGTATTAAATTGATGACTAACAGTAAAGACATTTATAATGTTACAAAATATTTCTATTTAAAAAAAAAGCTGTTCTTTTGAACTCTTTATTCATTAAAGCATTCTGAAAAAAGCATCACAATTCCCACAAAACTATTAAGCAGGACAACCGTTTTCAATATTGTTATTTAATAAGAAATGTTTCTTGAGCACCAAATCAGCATATCAGAATGATTTCTGAAGAATCATGTGACTCTAAAGACTGGAGTAATTCAGCTTTGACATCACAGGAAATTACATTTTACAATTCAAATAGAAAACTGTTATATAACTGTGATCACATACATGCAGCCTTAGTGAGCAAAAGAGTCTTCTTTCATAAACATTACTATTTCAAAATTTGGTGTCTGTAAGATTTGTTAGTATACTTATTTAAAATGTTCAGTCTTTGTTTTCTGGAAAAAAGTCTCTTGTGATTACCTGAACAGGCCCTGACAGCGTTGAGAGGTCAAAGGTGTAACGCAGTTGGGAGACGGTCAGACTGCAGCCCTGCGCCGTGACGGTCTCCGGGCAAACCACAGGAGTGGCCCACTCGAACACATACATACAGTCCTGTTCCCGGATCATCTGGGGAGAACCCTGTTCGTGGAAAACAAACACTTACACTCATGTATAACAGAAACGAATACCAAAATGATTGAATTAACAACAACTCGGTTGAAGTCGACAATTTATGACTCCAACTAAGATTTTGGGTTGATCTTTTACCAACTCTGCCCCTTTCTGGCAGGTGAAAATGATCTTGGAGGAGTAGTTGGAGGTGCGGTTAGAAGGGCAGATGGTGGTGCTGGTAAAGGTGATCACCACCTCGTTGGTGTTGGTGTTATAAAGAGGAGGGGAGGTGATTCGTCCGATGTCCTGCACAGAAAGGAAAAGCCCACACTGAATTTAAAATCTGATTCAAACATGTCACTATAGATTAGGGTTGATTCAATAGCAACCCCTGGTACCTCTGTAGGGTTGCAAAATTCTGGGAATTTTCAAAGATGGAAACTTTTCATGGGAATAAACGGGAATAAAGTGGGAATTTTCAACGTTGAGGGTTGGCTCTTCATAGACTTAAATATAGTTGAGGAAAGTATATTTTAGCATAATCTTGTCTAAAACAAACAGATGCCATTCAAATACACTTGAATATCCATGCCATTCCTCAATCACATCCACCTAGAACACTGCTTACTGCATGGCTATTGAGACCACACCCCCTACTGGCACTGTGCATGCCTCCATCACATGTACAGAAGCCCAAAGCACAAGACTATTGAAGGCACACATTTGAGCCTGTGGACTAAACAAAGTGAAGTAAGTTTTGATGATATTATGGGGAAATATATTTATTAAATGTTTAAATTGCAAATATCACATACAAATGTATTCATCTAGTAGCACTGCTGATAAGTTAGATGCTAAATAAGCTAGCGTATTCATCTAGTAGCACTGCTGATAAGTTAAATGCTAAATAAGCTAGCATAACTTTATTTACCACATAAGGGAGATGCTAGCTACCTCATGTGGCTGTTTTTTGTCATATTGCCTACTGCAATATGTTTTCAAGATTATTCCAGTTGTTTAGCTAGCCTTACTATTTATGTATCTGTTCATGCCATTGCATTAGTATTCTTACTAGGGTTGGGCCAATGGATGATATCATCGTCCATCGTGATGGCTGACAGACATCACGATGTTTAGCCGACATCGCAAAGATTTGCATGTTTAATGGGACGTTTTGGAGGAGAAGTTTTTTCTTTTTTTTTTCATTTAACATTTTGAATGGGACTTTGTGGGGATTTTTGGATGGGGGTGCATTTTTGATTGAGTGGGGTTGGGGGATGAGTAATATTTAACCCAATATTCCTGTTTTTGTTCTTCCATGAAACAAGTGATTGTCAATGTTCAGTAAAATAATTAAAACTTGTTCTGTTCTACTTACAAATAAATCTGTTGAAAACATTTTGAAAACATTTTTCAACATTTTGTTGAAAACATGTTTTCTTATGACTTCTGTTTATATTTATGCTTGGATGTGATACAATGATCGATTACATTACAATGAATTCCCAGTTAGTTCCCCTAAAGGCCCATAATTCCCATGGAAAGTTTCTAATATGGAATATTTCCAAAATTCCCCAGCTTAACTTTCCATGGAAATTTACCGGACATTTTCCGCCCCTTTGCAACCCTAATCAGTAATAAAAAATACTTCATGACATTATTCCTATTCATTTGACTGATAGTATGAACTTTCTTCATCTAAATTGTGACATTTAAAGTGCAACAAGTTATGCATGCGAGATGGCTTTTGTAGCATATTGGTTATTAATTAAACTAATAATACTATATTTTTTTGTCTATGATGTAATTGTGTATAATTAATAGAATATTAAGCATAAATTAAATATTTATGACTGTATAGCTGGTGTGCGCAAGCTGATGGTTTGAGTGTGCAGCGGCACAGAAGCGAGAGCATGTTGAGAGCACATTCATGATGTCACGATACAAAAATTATGACTTCGATAATATAGCTGACTAAATTTTTGCAATACCGATACTGAATCGATACCACGGCAAAAACTAAAATAACAGTAAAACTAATTGAATAAAATGACAACTTAAAATGTTTACGTTTTATAAATTAATAATAAAAAACAACAGTATTAATTATATTATCAGTCACATTCGCTACAATTACACAATTCTGAACATGTTGAAATAGGGGTGGGTGATATGAACAAAATCTTAATGATATGAGTAATTAAATTTTGTTTTTAATGTCATTTTATATCACAATATAGTTATTTCATTTGATTTTATCTTAAAATATTATTTGCTATTTGCTAAACAAATCAAGCCAACTAATATGATTCATATTCTTTCTTCACCCAATATTTTTATATTTTTAAATAATTATTTACTTAAATGATTATATTTAAATTATATAAAAAAATGCACTGAAAATACAGGTATCGGTACTCAAATTGGCGAGTAACAAAATTTAAAGTATCATAGTATCACAGACGCATTATCCCTCTCTCCAGCATCCCCACGTCTGTGCTTCTCAGAGAAAATGGAAAAACTGGTGTATGCTGGAACCAAACTATCCCACTCTTTTGCTGCAAGCCCCCAGATGTCAACCAAAAAACGGCAGGCCCCACTCCTCCTCCCCCTCCTCCTGTGAGAGCTCTTCGGCCTCTGCCACAGCGCCAGGGCTCACACCCTCCTCCATCGGCTCGAGGTGAACCAAAAACAACTGATACCAGCTCTCAGTGATATGTGTCGGGTCCCCGCTATGATAACAGTAACTTTCTTAAAGGTTTACAAAACAAGCATCGAGCAGGGTCCGACAAGGTTTACAAGGAACCCAGCGTGTTTTTACTTTAACGTTACTTTATTTTATTTTTTATTCTTAACTGTTTTAATTATTCTTATTTGTTTTTGATTATTTTAATTTCTTCTATGTAAAGCACTTTGAACTACCATTGTGTATGAAATGTGCTATATAAATAAACTTGCCTTGCCTATCATATCGGAATTGTTTAAGAAAAAGTGGTATCGTGCCTCCCTACAATACACCATCTTAAAAAAGCAAGAAAAGTGGAAATCACTGCTCATGTGTTTACTCACAATTGGTTCTCCATTAACAGGGTCCATGCACACAGCGGCCCCTGGAGGACAGTTGACCCCTGGGATGGGGTTGAGGGGCTGGCAGATGTTGATGTAGAAGTCAGGAGACTTCTCCCTGTCTACATCTTCATCGATAGCGGTGTAGTAACCAGTGAGATGGATCAGAGGACTCAGGTCAATCTGGTTGGTTCCATTCCAAACGGAGCACTTCACCTGCAGAAAAGATGCACTAAATATGTTGCCGGTTCAAATGAAGCGAGGTTCAGAGGATTGAAAGTTTTAAAAGACTTTCCATTACCTGTTGTTCGCAGACCAGAGCGGTGTGCCAGAAGAAGAAGTGAGCGCAAGTGGTGTCATCCGAGTACACCAGCACGGGCTCATCCGTGCCTCCTCCCTCAGACTTGCAGACGAAGCTGAAGACGCTCTTGTGTTTGAAGGAAGGGTCAGCGGGGCACGGGTCTCCATCCTCATAGGTGAGCTCCACCACCTGATTCTTATAGACCAGCTTCCTTGTGGCGTTTCCAGCATTTATGGCCATTGAATTGTCCTTGATGCACACACCTGCAACAAAAAAACATCTTAAAGCTGCTGTAGGTAACTTTTGAAAAAATGTATTTGCTAAAACTGTCATTATGTCCTGACAGTAGAATATGAGACAGATAATCTGTGTAAAAATCAAGCTCCTCTGGGTCCTCCTAGTGGTCCTATTGCCATTTGCAAGAAATACACGCTCCCGGTCAGAAACAACCAATCAGAGCCAGGAGGAATGTCTTAGCAGTGTCAATCACGCTCGTGTACGCGCTGATCACACCCCTCTCTTGCACAGCGCGAGCCGTCGTCCAAACTCAAGATTGCCGGCGTGCTGCAGCTGTGCTTATGACGGAGAAACAACCTAAACTGCCAATTCTCGAGTGACACCTGCTCATAAAACAAAGAGGTAAAAGGAAAAAGACTGATGACGATAAACAAGCGAAAAAGAAAGAATTACAAAGAGCCCATTGACTCGGTGTCAAAACTCTAGCCGCATAACATGTAGATAAAATGTCACGCACTCTGCTAAGCAACAATTGAAACCTGCTAATTCACTGGCTTGTTATGTTGCTGAAATAATGTACTATCACACCTCATCTAGCATTATATATCGCTAGAATAATTACTTACATACTGTAACGTTAGTTACCGTTATATAACGTTATCTTACTAGCTATGTATAACTTATAGAAAGAGTGCAACGTTATAAAGTTACATGTAGGCTATTGCAAAATACATAATGATTTGAGGACCAAGTTTGTAGTCAAAGTATGGGCAGGCCATAGTCAATGTAAAGCATATTATTGACGTTTAGTCCCTATTAGTGAATGTGCCATATAACTTTTTATCCGCTGTTATCGGTGGCCCTGTTTACTAGCCTGCGCGTTCACGACAGGCTCCGCTGTGGAGGACGAGCTGTGGAGGGAGGGCTGTAGCGCAGCAGAGAGCAAGGGGGTGGGACCTGTAAGTTGTGCTTGTTCAAATTTTCAGGCTAAGTCAACGTTTTCTCAAAACTCCCTACTGCAGCTTTAACAGTACCATGTGAAGTCTTTGTTTAAGGCCTAGATGTATTAAAACAATTATTCTGTTCTCACTGAAACAGAAATGCTGAGCAAAACAAAGAAAAATCAAAACTACTTGTATCTGTCTGTCTGTCTGTCTATCTATCCATCCATGATTCAGGGACAAACAGCAACCAACGATAGATGGACCGATGCCGAAGTCCAGGCATGTTGTGTTCTTATCTCAGCCTCGATCAGGGATCATAAAGATTTTTAAGAGTGAAATTCAAGCACTTTTAAACCGTGGCAGCGGTGCTTTTCAGGGGTGGGTACAGGTGAATAATTTTTTTTTTGTTTTATTTATTTTTTTGACAATGAACATGCCAGAATGAGAACATGAAAACACGGATGAAATCCACTACCCACCTACCAATCCCTATTCCAAACTCTGCTCGAACCCTGCTCGATGATATGTAGCACTGCAAGTTGCCGTAGGAGATTTCGTCTCTTAGCTCTCCTTTTTGCTCTTTCAAATCGCATAACTTATATGTCTACATTCCATCTTCGTTATCACGAAACCCACAACACACAACAAAAACACAGCTCCGATTATGGCGTCCTCCATTCTCCAGTTGTTGAATGCCGTGCTTAAATGACATTGCTGACTGGCAGTGTGAATGCAACCAGGAAAATGGCCCTAGGGGAAAATTAAGTTCTCGGGGGACCGCGCTGGTGACTAGTTCCTATAACTACCTGGTGCAAAAGCCCCTATAGACTCCAAAGTTCTACTTAAAAATAATAATCTAAAAAAAATAATAGTTTTTCACTAAATGAAGGGGACAAATGGAAACATACCTGTTCCAGATGCACAACCAGCATTGGCTACTTCTCCACACACGTTCAGTCTGAACATCTTCCTATGGGCCAGGGGATCATAGACCGTATAGCCACCTGTTCGACTGAGGCCGTTAAGGTCAAAGAGATGACCTGTGGAGACCAAACACATACACAGTACATTCATATCTTAAGATTGATTCAGGGGACAAAAATAAATGCAGTATGCTAGAGGTTGTGTGAAAAAAACATTTTCTGTATTAGGCTATTTGCATGCAACAGACACATGCACCTAGAAGACAGTGTTATGAGCAGACAGGAAGTGTCTGGATAAGATGATTCAGTTGTTCTGGTTCTGAGTGTTCAAGTGAGTAATTGTGTATTCTGTGTGACTGACGCTCAAGTGGGTGACTCACCTGTAGCTGGATTTGTGACTTTACAGTCTCCATGCTCAGTGCTGTTGAGAGGACAGGCTGCAGCAGTGAACCACACAAAGTTATACACACAGTTCTCCAGTGCCGTGATCAGAGTGGGTTCAGAGTCCTGTAGACAGACAGCAAGTCAGAGAGACAGACAAGAACAGGGTTACAGATACTGTAAATACATAGAAATAATTGTAATTATTATTATTTACATATAATTATAAATTTAGGTCAGTAAGATTTTTTATGTTTTTGAATTTTCAGCATCATTACTCCAGTCTTCAGTGTCACATGATCCTCCAGAAACTATTCTAATATGTTGATTTGCTGCTCAAGAAATTGTATTATTACTATCAATGTTGAAAACCGTTGTCTTAAATATTTGTAAGAACCCATAGAGAGTTCAAAAGAACAGCATTTATTTAAAATATAATTTTTTCGTGATATAAAGTCCATCTGAATTTTTTTTTTAAATTAGCTTTTTTTTAAACTCCTATCAGTGATTTTTTTTAATTTAAATAAGGCATTTCAATAACTGACTAAGAACCTTTTCATTGACATTAAAGTGAAATTAAAGTGGACTTAGAGGTTTTTGCATCTGAAGTCTTATATACACACACATACAGTTATGGTCAAAATTATATTTAAAAGCCTTAATAATTACAGACCACTTTGTCAGGGTCGCATCTAAAGCGAATGATGGTGGTCCGGTTTCTCTTCTGGTCAGGACAGGCTTGTCCATTGGTGTACTTCAAAATCAGTATATTTTTATCCCACTGCGGTCCTGCCTCTGCCTCCCCCAGATTCACATACTTGTCTCCGTCCTTCAGACAGGCTGCAGCGCTAGACGGGCAGCTCCACAACCCTGAGACAAACACCAGTTATAAAACCTATGCTGAATGGTCAATACGCTCCAGCTGTGCTGCTGACACTCACCGGTCTGAGGCACCAAAGACTTGCACACATTGATATAGTAACGCTGCTTCTGATTGTCCTTTTCTGGCACGATCATCCAATTAGATTTGTGCAGGGCCAGAGAGGATAGATCATAGGAATGGCCATTGCCATCACTGCCAAAGAAAGAGTATATGATTTAGACAGTTATATTATGTGTTAGGTGCAAATACATTAGCAAGAAAGTTGGGTTACACTTTATTTTAAGGTGACATAGTTACATTGTACTTACTCAAATACGTACGGAGTAATATTAATTAACTACATGTACTTACTATAGAGTTACGGTTAGAGTTTGGTTTAGGGTTAGTTACTTGTAATTATGCATAATTTACTGTTATTCCTATAGTAAGTACATGTAGTAAGTTAACTGCGTCACCTTAAAATAAAGTGTTACCAAAAGTTGCTCTTACTTGTAAGAGCAGGTTGTGGTTTTGAAGGAAGGGCAGGCCAAAGCTGTGTGCCAATCAAACAGATATGTGCAGTCTGCCGTCTCCTTTATGAACTCTGGCTTACCCTGACGAACAACAAAAAATTATTTAGGGAAACCATTCAACTTTTTAATAAACTTGTTCATTGGCTGCAAGGAACTCACAGGATTCTTGCTGTGGTCGCAGGAGAAGAGAATAGCCGTTGATCTCTCGTAGACCTTGTGGCACGTTTCCCCATTCGTGTAGTTGATCATGATAATCCCATCATCAAATGTGAGGTTTTGATTGGCTACCCCTGCAAAGGAGCATGGGAAAGGTTAAACATGAAAAAAATTAAATAATCTACTACTAATCACCTACTAGCTCAGCACTGAGACTGAACTAAAGAAATAAACTCACCTGCTATCCTGTGTGTTTGGCCCTCGACCTGACAGGAGGACACAGTCTTGCTGGTGTCGTGAGGGCAGACCGAGGTTGTAATGGGGCTGCACACTGCAAAGTGATACTCATAACCCAAACCCTTCACTTCATAGTCCTTTCCAGCCAGCGGTGTGAGATTGTATTCATAACCACTCTTGGGGTCCTGGACTTTACACTTTTCACCTGCAAAGAGCAGGAAAAACATTGAGTTAAAGCGAGAGCATTAGTTAACTGTCCTGCGAAGGAATTGGCTGTTCATCTTACCCTGCACTCTTTTGATTGGACAAGCTTCTGAGGTTCTCCAGATGAAAACATACTCGCAGCCGTCTTTGCGATCAAACATTGGTGCACCCTGTTAATAGAAGCAAGAAAAATGTGTTTTAACAGCTTCATCATAAAAACCTTCAGTCTCAGTCTTAAATACATGGGACACTTTCCAGAAATAGAGAAAAATACACACAAAAAAATCTACACAAGTGTTGTAAAGTATTTTCTGCTCACCAATGCTGCATTTATTTGATCAAAAATACAATACTATTGTGAAATGAAATATTATTACAATTTAAATCAAATTTGATGGATAAAAAACTTTTGAGGAATAGAAAGCTCAAAATAACCACATTTTTTTAAATGGAAATCTTTTGTAATACTATAAATGTCTTTAATGTCATTTAATGTCTACTGTCAAAATGTCTTTTAATCAACTTAATGCATTCATGCTAAATAAAATAATTAATTTCTTTCAAAGAATAATAGTAATAGTAACAACAATAATTTTACTGACCACAAAGTTTAGAGTATATATTTTTCTTATTTCTTTTTGTTTTATACATTTTTTTTGTAATCCAGTTTCCAAAATAGGGGACATGAGTTTTATCGTTTTTGTGATCCTGTTATTTGCCTAAATCTAAATCTAAATAAATAAAATACACCAGAATCGATAACCCTAAGGGGTTACAGAATTTGCTTATATTTTGCTGTCACTAATTAGGGACCAAATATTGGTTTGTAGTTACTTAGAAACTTACATTATACTTATATGAAAAATGAATATGGAAGGAGATTTTTTGCTTCTAGCTAAATACCAATACATTTTTGATCAATAAAATAATTTAACAATAAACATTTAGACACGAGGACACATAGATGCAATATACATTTTAGGTTTGATTATAGTTTAAATATACATCATTTTTATAATCTAATAACTTTCATTCAAAAGAATATGAAATTACCTGTAAATTATTTAAAAAGTTAATGAGACACCAATTTGTTCCTTATTTGTGGAAAGTACCATGGATAAAATTTATTTTTTTACTTGTAACCATGCACTTGCTTACAGGACTGTCATCACACTGGAAGATGATTCGGGTGGAGTAACGTCCTAAACTACACTTGTCCCCATTCAGATAAACAATACTGATGGAGCCATCTGGTGCAGCCTGCAGGCTGGACTGCACGTATCCCAGGTTCACACTCCTGCCGTTGATCTGACCACACGCTCCAATCGCTCCAGCTGCCAAAAGCAGAAGTCTATTAGTTTATTGCGTGGTCATTCAGACCAGAACTAATGCGCTTTGATTAGGGCTGTAACGATACGCGATATAAAATCGAAATCGCGATACTCAGGTCCACGATCCTGTATCGCGATGTGAGAAGGCAGAATCGCGATCACACCCCTTCCAACTCCCAGAGTTATCCTGAACTACCACATCTTTAAATTACTATTAGTATTATTTGAAGTTAACATTATAAAATACGTAGACCTACACCACAAAACTAGTTGAGGATAAATTATTTAAAATTTGGCAATTTCAGCATTATGGACGTGAAATTTGCAGCCAAAACTTGAAATGATGTTTTATAAACAAAGTTCGGGAGGAGCACGTTCAAATAATCATTCCAATCAACTGGTCATCAAACAATTACCATGTCTACCCTATCAGCACGAGAAGGAGCATATAAATATTCACCCTGTCAACTCACCTAACATTCCTTGACAGTTTCAGCATCCCTCCACCACCCCGACTCCTCACTCTTGGCTTATCTTATTTATTTCACAGCCAGGAATACGGGGGGAGTGGGTTCGGGCCGAATACCTAACTCGGAGCCCTCTCCTCGGACAGCACGCCAAATACGCATTTATTCTATCTGACTTATTTGTAAGTGTGAACTTGTGAAATATAAATTCTCAGAAAGTGCATTAAATTAATCCTCAATTGACCGGCAACACGTCCAACATGGAGATGCATATCCTACGGCACCATCCCGAAATCAATTTAGTTGGAGTACAGAACACAACCCAAAAGCAGCAGCCTACACTGCCTTGTATAGTTTAATAATTTGCATAGTTATTGTTGTTATTTGGTGTTTAGATTATACAGGTTTTTCCTAATGTTATTTAATAAAAATACCGGTATTTTTTCTTCTTCTCTCAAAATCTCTTTTTTTCACCACAAGCCCCGCCCCCTCAAGCCCCGCCCCCGTGATAGAATCGCGATACGAATCCAATCGTGGGTCAAAAATCGTGATACGAATCGAATCGTGGGTTTGGTGTATCGTTACAGCCCTAGCTTTGATGGTTTGTTTATAAGTGGAACCAACTATCAGAAAATACCCAGAACCAAGCTAGAAACAGGTAGACCTTTCAAAGAGTCTGTCAACACATCAGTAGACACTCACCAGGGCAGCCCTGGACGCGAGGCAGTGGTTTACACACGTTGATGTAAAACTTTTGAGACCGGGCCTGATCCGAGGTGTCCAGAGGAACATAATATTTTTCATCCAGGCTGAGGTCACCCAAGTCATACGCTCTACCTTGTGAATCTGGAAATGCAAGGGGAAACAGCTTGAGTTTGGTGATAATAGTGGTGCAGAAATGACACTCCTCAGTTTTAAGGTCACCATGAAATCAAAATGGACAATAGTTCGTTTTTATGGAATATTACAGCGTTTATAATAAATGGTTTATCCCTGTACATCATTATTTGTTTTAATTCATGTGCCCTCATGATCTTTAATCAGAATAACTTCCCCTCCCTCTTGCAGCGACATCTCTTCTCTTTTCTGATGACGTTTACTGGCAAAAAGGGCGGGACAACCTGTCACTCACCTGACATCCACCAATAGCAAACCACAACCATCCAATAAATTCCCCATGGACAAAATCAAGTCCCACCCTACATTTGTTCTTATTCAAAAAGCCGTTTCACTCGGATATACATTACAATAGGAAAGACTCTAGCAAGTTCCATTTCATGCCGACTTTAAAAGCATGTTTTTGTTAAGTGAATGGAGCATGGGAAGGCTTACCAGTGATTTGGCAATCTACAGGAGCAGGCTCGCAGGCTAGAGCAGTAGTAAGCTCAAAGAACACATTGTGGGTTACGTGAGTGCTTGTGCCCAGCTCTTCCTGTATAAGCCTCAGGGATGCTGGAGTGGCCTTTTGGTCACACACAAGATTAATGATGAAGGTGTCTTCGGTACCTACAGTAGAGATGAGAAACAGGGTAAAAGTGGGTTCAGTCCAGGGCAGAACTGTTGTAACTTTAATGCAAGACTCTCTATAATACTTGATTCTGATGATCAAATTATCTGATGATCAACTACATTTGTGTAATATTGCTGACACTGGCAACAGATTTCCTACAAAGCTGTCCTAGTCTCATGATCACCCTAATATGATCATGTTAGGTACAAAAAAAATACAATACTATTCATTATACAATATTGGTCAAAAGTTTAGCGTCAATAAGAATTTCTTTCTGAAAGCAAGTAATACTTTTATTCAGCAGGGAATACATTAAATTGATCAAAAGTCACAGTAAAGACATTTCTAATGTTACAAAAGTTTTATACTTCAAATAAATGCTGTTCTTTTGATCTTTTGAATTATTCATTAAGGAATCCTGAAAAGAAAAATTCCACAGTTTCCACAAAAATATTAAGCAGCACAACTGTTTCTCCAATATTTATAATAATAATAATGTTTCTTGATCAGCATATTAGAATGATTTATTCTATTTCTTTTTATCTATTCTAACTAAACAGTTATTTTAAACTAAAAGTAATAACATTTCACAGTATTACTGTTTTTTTATCAAATAAATGCAACCTTTGTGAGCACAGGACACTTCTTCAAAAAAAGAAGAAAACCTTTCATCTAGAAGCTATTTAATAAAGTTTTTTTTTTAAATGGGGAAGCATAATATCTGTAACTAACTGTGCAGGTCATCAGGTGATCTTTGCACTGGCTACGCACCTGTCGGTATGTCCATGACCCCTTTGTATGTAAGAGTGAGAGCGCCATCGGTGGAGAACTGGAGAGATTGTTCCACCCCGACCTGACTCACAGGCTTCTTATCTTCCAGCTCACAGCCGGACACAGGTTTATCTCTGACAGTTCCGCACTCTTTTACAGGGCCGCAGATGTTCACCTACAGTAGACAGGAGGGGTATGTGACTTTTGGTTTCAATTTGTTATAATTGCACTAAAGACACATTTCAAGAGGGCAAAAAGAAACTGGAGACAAACTTAAGAAAGTAGGACTGCACAGAATAATTGCGCTGAAAAAGTTCAGCAGTATCAAAATTTTAGAACAATATGGTTTCATTATTTCTCAAAATCGAACTTAATAATAGTGAATACTTGACAATTACGGAATCTACTGAAAGTCCCAGTTTCATTTTATTAGTCATCCAATGCTGTTATTGCTATTTGTTGCCTACGGCCTAGTATCGATATTAGTATAGATACAACCCTACTCAAGAACATTTGAAAGATTTGAAAGTGCTTCATACGACAAAGTCTTTTCCATGAGCCTTGACATGGTATCCGCTTTCAGAGGCCAGCGGCTGAAGGTTGAACTCAAAGCCATTGTTAGGATTTTTCACTGAGCATGTCTGTAGATAAAAAGAGAAATAAGAAACAAAATCTTCTTCATTACCTCAAAATAATCACCCAAAAAAAAAAAAAAGGTTGACCTGATTGGTGTCAACAACAGTTGAGATGGCACAGGCTGCTTCTGTGTCCCAAACAAAGTCAATGATACATTTCTGGTTCACCACAAAGCGAGGGCCAGACGGCTAAAGAAAAAGAGCAAAGAAAAATATACTGTTATCATATTGTTGTTGCCACTGATTTAGAACTAAATAAGTCTTAAAAACAAGTAAAAGATCAGGAATGACTCTCACTGCTGTCCCAGATGAGCAGACAAAGTGGATACGTGTTGTGTACGTGGTCGTCACTCCATCCGCTTCACACATCGAACCATTAGTGTACTCCAACATAAGCTGGTCCTGCTCCACTATCACCGGCCCTTTCTTAGCAATGCCCAAGTTACTGACCTCTACCTTCTCAGACCGGCCTTCCTGCTCAATTAACATGTACACACGCGTTTGTTGTCAGTGTTGCAGTTTTATTTCACCATGTCGATTCTCTTCTAATGTTCACAGTTAGTGGACTAACCTTGCCAGTCTCGAATTTTATCTCACAGACGGAAGCACTTCTGTCACAGCCAGGCACGGCTTTAAGAGGTCGACATACATTGATGTAGTACTTCCTTGGGTCACTGGGGTCAGTCGTCTGCATGGCCTGCCAGTTCCTGCCTCCATTAGATACCGACAAACTGCAGAGGGGAAGGAAACAATTGATTCAGTTTAAAGACATTGTTGTTAACACTGTCTAGCTTTCCTACCAGCACTTGTTCTGACACTGTCAAACATGTATAGAGAAGAGATTACAATAGCCGCGTTTCCACTGCCGGGCCAGGGCCAGGCCGTGCTAGTGCGTGCCAGGGCCAGTCGCGTTTCCACTGTCACTTCCGGGGCTTGATCGGGGCTTACTCGGGGCCAACGGCCAGGATTTCTGGCCCGTCGAATACCTTGGGCCAAAGCGGGCCAGCTCGGGCTAGAGGAGTGGTTACGAACAGAGGCGGAGTTTACCTGAGTCGAGAGACGGGAGCGCCGAATGATTCTGTCAGCATTAAAGACTTTTAAAATAATTTAACTCACTTTCATGTTTTAATGCCTTCTGTTTGTGATCCGATGTGGATTCTGATCACCGTATAAGGTAGAAATATTTATACGCGATGCAAAAGACTATGCGCGCTAACCATTACCATAGTAAACATATTAAACGCTTGAAGATACGCATAGTAAAAAAAACATGGTGAACGCTTGAAGAAGTCAGACCAATCATAAAGGCTATCACAATCATGTTTTTATTTTATCTGTCACTAGGCCTACGTCTCGTCTCTTTATAGGCTACTGGACTATCGTAAAAAAAGCTACTTTTTTTTCGGGAGCTTCCTGTTTCTCTGACTGAAAATATCTGTAGCCTAGCTACTGGGAGTCGAGACTGTGCTAACGCTCCTCAGGTCGTATTTTTGGTGGCATTGCATATAACGTTATTTGTAGAAATTATCATTCTTTCTAAATGTGATGGTATGTCCTGTAACTACCAAATAAACAGAAACAGCCTCGACTGAATAATGTAAGTGTGTCCTCTCTTTTGTAAAATAGACCTAACGGTAATTTATTTCTGTGACTAATGTGCAATTTTGACATAAATTAATTAATTATGATCAATGTATCACTTTTTATTGTAAACCTGTGGTAAAACATCGATGCTTGGGTTTTAAATATTCAAGTAAACAACAAAAATGCCAGCAAACGGCCGCTTTTATCATGTTTGTTTTGCGATGCACGCGTTTTCCAGTGATTTCTTTCTGATTATTTTTCTGATAAAACTTCCATTTGTTGGTGAAATGATGGGTTGGTGTGACGTTGTTCCAGAGAGGCGTGTTGCGGGCGTTTTTTAGTGACGCGCTGTGGAGCTTCTGGCCCGACAGTGGAAACACAGGCCAGGTGCTACTGGCCCGAGGCTATTAACCCGGCACGGCCCGTTTAAAGCCCTGGCCTAGCACTGGCCCGACAGTGGAAACGTGGCTAGTGTCTCAGGAAAATTGTTATATGGATTATTAGTGCACTTATATCTAGTAATCTAGTATCCAAAAACGTCTCCGGTATGGCTACAAATGAAAAGAGAAAGAGTTATAAATAAAAATAAAGTAAAATAAAAGAAACTCTTCAAAGTAAGCTGTGTTGAATATTTTGCATGAAAAAAATAAGTAATAAGTAACAAACTAATAATTTATAAATAGTACAAACAAATTACATTTACAAAAACGCAAATGTGTTGTTTGTGTTGTTACACTGAACATTTTCAGAAACAAGAGAAGAAATACTCTTTTGTGTGCCACTTTGTTCAGCATCATCCAAATTTAACAAACCAACAGAAATACACATATTTAGTAGATAAAAGAGTGATGGAAATTGATACATTTTTAAATGTATCAATTTAAATGACAAGTCATTTCTATGCCAAAAGGTAATTTTTTCAAGTAATTTGTCCATCTTAAAATATCAACGCCTATATTAGTTTAATATACAGAGACAAGACATTTAAAGGTCGATTCACTCATAAAGTGTGCAACTATCAAAACATGGCACTGTTTGTTTAATCATCTGACCAGCAACACTGGCTCAACCAATGGGACTATCTGTTTGATTAATCAATGGCAAATGCGGACGTATTCAGGTAACCAATTATTTGTTTAAACCAGTTTGATGACACTAGTGCAAAAATGTCACAGTTCACATTTACAGTAAGATATTTAATATTTCTCTAGGACATGAGTCTTTTGTGAAAGGAAAGCTAACCTGGACAGGTCATACTGCTGCAGAGTTTTGGGGTCCGTCACGACACACTCGTGTGGTCTCTCTGGACAGGCGTAGGAAGTGTACCACTTAAAGTTATAAGTGTACTCATCCTCATCCTGCAGAAAAATATTCATAAATGAAGGATATTTTTAGTTTGAAGACAAAACAAAAGCCTTAAAGCCCTGATATACTTCAAGAGAATTTGAAGAAACAAACAGGTGTGACGTCATTTTAAACAAAATCAGGCCAAAGCGAAGTTCGTTTGGAGTGCGAAAAAGCCCACAGAACTGCCTTGAAACACGCAGCATTATTCAATGTGTTGACGTAATTTCCACTGAAACAGGAAGACAGGGCGGGACATATTGAACAGCCCCTCTCCTTTATAAAATAGCTAATAGCGTTTAGTTTATGTCACAGCTCAGCCAGAACCGTTAAGCTCGGCAAAGACACAGTTTCCTCCTAATCTCTAACCTCTTTTCCTCCTAATCTCCTCCATATTGCTTTAAAAAATAGCATTCTATGCAGAATTCAAATGAGTATGATACATTTTCTGGTCTGCACCGACTTGCGCATAAGATCCGCTCTGTGTATCGTGTCTTTGATCCGGAGCAGACTGTGTGTGCGCTACGGCGGCTCGTGTGACACTAATGTAAAACCAGATTTCATTCGCCCCAATGGGAATCATATTTAGACTGTCTGAATCGTTCCCTATCCCCTAAATAGTCCACTATGTGCCATTCACCATGTAGAACATAGTAAGTGTGTGAACAAGTGACCGATGTTAGCAGGAGCTTCAGTGTCTATTTATAATGTAGGGGGCGGGACGCTTTAGATTCTAGAGAGCATTTGATTGGACAGAATATCTGATGAGAAGCTGAAGTGCAGATTGATGTCATCAAAATCATAGATAATATTGGCGGAAGTGAGAGGCTGTAAGTTTTGAACACTTATATCTTCTAAATGCACATTTTTTCACTGTTTTAGAGCACACTAGCGTATACAGTAGATAACATGTTCATACTAAAAGCCAAAAAACTTCAATTTTGATTTCATAGGGACTTTAACTGCTGTTTTTTCACTGCTGTCATTTTTGTAGTGTGTTTATTTTGTTATTAAACGGAAAGCACTCAGCACATATTTTCATATTCATTTAAACACTGAACTAGCAGTGTGAGTTGCATTAGGATGTACAGTAACCGTATAGAGCAGCAAACTTACTTCAGGTTTACCCATAAGAACAAAAAAACATTGCTGTGAGTATATCAGGGCCTTTATAAGAATAACGTCTGAAGGTGTGTCCAATGCAAAGCTTGAGACTAAAAATGCTTAGCAAACATCCCTTTATGCTAGAGTAGCGTTACTTGAGGTGAGGCTAAAAATATTTATTGTGTGTGAACAGTCAGCACAAACACAACAAATGAGCAGGTGTGATACCTGAAACTCTGGTTTGCCTGGACCGGCATCTCTGTCACAGAGGAAGGAAATATGAGTGGAACGCTGCGTGTGCTGCTTGTTGTTGTACTGAGAGCCATTTTTGTAGGTCAACTGGATCATGCCATCATAGTAAGAAAGCCCGGAGTTGAACTGGCCGAGATTCCAAGAGCTTGTGCCGCTGCAGAGACCAAACAAAAAATGGTTCGCTCCACCCACAGTGATATCTTATTGGTTCAAAAATCACTGTTAAACATCAAATATGTTGTGATTGGTGAGATTCCGTTGCTTCATATTACACTTCACAAGTGAGGACAGAAGAAACTTGTTGGATCGCACCTTGTTAAATATAAATGACCAAAGTGAACTTACCTCTGGTCAACTTGACAAGCCCCTGCTGTTTCTGGACACTGTGCGGCCTTAACATTGCCACACACGTTAATGAAGTAGTCATACTTTGCCCTGGACATGTTATAATAACCTCCACTAGGTTTCTGAAGGGGGGATAAATCAAACGAAATTCCTGCAAAAAAACAGAAGCACATTTAAAAGCAGCCCTAAAAGAGGGCAAATAAACCCCATGACCTTTAACCACTAAGCCACACATCCCAACAACAATTAAAAAAGCAGAAAGTCCACTAAAATTATACACTATCGATCAGAATTTTTTTTTTGTAAATAAAATATAAATTATTTTCATTTTAGTCTAATTAAGTGTAGTTTAGTTTATTTTAAATAAAAAATAAACCAAGCTTTAAAAAAAAAAAGTTTTTGCATAGAAAAATCTTAACATGGTGGAATAATCAAGTTTGGGAGAAGACGTATTATAAATGGACACAGATTAAACAGTTTTTGCCAAATTTACCGGCGTAATTACTATTATAGGTTTTATTAATATTTTGAATTACATTTTATGCTGTTCGTTTTGTTCCGTTTTCATTTTAATTGCAGTTAAAGTGTGAGAAACTTTGTTAAACTAAATGTATATGAGAAATATTTACATTTTATTTTATTTCAGTTAACGTTTATTTTATTTAAAGTGAAACTAAAACCATACAAAAACAATTGTTACTTATAATAATAACCCTGCATTTGAACTAAAAGTAAAACTATATAAAATAGGTTTTGGAAAACTTAATATTTTCAACTTATTTAACATTTCTTGTTGACAAAAGGACATAAGAAAACTACTAAAATAAAAATTAAAAACTGAAATTATGAAAATAAAAGCTAATTAAATATATTAATAAATACTATAATAGTATATATAGATAACACCAAAATAACACTGTCCAGTACCTGCTTGTGGGTCTTCCACCCTGCAGTCGTTCCCTTCTGTTTTGGAGAGGACGCAGGCCGAAGCAGTGAACCACTCAAACTCATAGATGCAGCCGTCACTGGACACACTCCTCAGGACCGGAGCGCTCTCAACATCTCCAGGTTTACACTTCAGAGTGATGATTGTTCTCACCTTCATGTTCTCTCTGCATTTGTCTCCGTCAGTGTAAATGAGTCTGATGTCATCTCCTTCAGCCACCTTTTGCGGAGACGACAGGAATTTGCCCAAGTTCAATGTTTTCCCATTTCCTAAGAGGAGAAAAATTGGGTTAGAATGAATCATCATGAGTATGATAAAACTGAACACATTTATCTAGATTTATCCAGGATCTCTAAGGGCGCACTGACCAACTGCACATATTGCTGCGTCCTCAGGGCAAGAGCTGGCCGCCCCCTCCTGGATGATTTTATGGCAAACATTGATGTAAAAGCGCTTCTTATCAGACTCCGCTGCCTTGGCGTCCACAGCCTCCCAGTTTTGAGATCCTTCAGATTCTGAGAAAACAAACATTCGCAATAAGTCACATGAGGAGTTGGTACAAGTACTTTTTAACCCTCTGGGGTTGTTCGTTTAACAGTCACACTTGTTTTTTATAAAAAAAATTATTTTCTTTTTTGGTGTTTTGAGATAATTTCAAAAATAAAAATGATTCATAATTAATATTAATGCAATAATTATGACCCATTTTTTCCCCATTGAATATAATAGATTTTTTTTTGTTTTTAAAGCTGTATTTCATTTTAGAGTCAAGCCTAGGCATCATGAAAGCAATTTTTGAAATGAGATGGATGCCATCTGGTGGACAAACTGAGCATTTTAAAAATTCAAAACCCATATGTAATCTGAATTTATTAGTGTGTATGTGTATAAAAGTGTGTTTGTGTGTGTGTGGATGTGTCTGTTTTGTACTCTTGATGTTTTATAGATTCACCCCTTCACTGTTGTGTGCTTTTTTTTCTGGATCGTGGCTGATTTGTAGATTGTACGCACAAAAAAACTCTGTATTTTCACATTTTTGCCAATTTCCCATTCATTTCCTATGCGGGTCCATTTGGACCCGAAGGTCCTGAGTGTGACTATTTTTTTTTACAACCACTTAGACTATTCAAATCCTGTCCCCAATTTTTTTGGGTGTTCATATACCAAGTACCAACAAAGTCACCAAATTTCGGACCGTTCCGATAAAGCTATGATTTAAAAAAAAAAATGTATTTATATGCTTCGGGTCCATTTGGGCCGAACAACCCCAGAGGGTTAAGATGTTTCCAGAAACATTAATAGTTTAGAGATTGGGTTTCAAACTACCAGCCTGAGATCATTTTATATGGCACATCAAATACTCATGATTTATACTTTAATTCAGCTTGCAAATAAGTATTTCCACTTATTATACTACATTATGGTTTGAGTTTTAATGTTACTAATTTTAAGTCTGTTCCGGTGTCTAATCATATGGCTTGGAATAGAATGTAAAATAAAATAAAATAAAAAATAAAAATAAAAAAAATACTACTTTTTAGTACTTTTATTCTGCAATTGACAGACATTTCTAATGTTACAAAAGATTTATATTTCAACTAAATTGTTCATTTGAACTTTCTATAATTCTTTTCATCAAGAAAAAACATTTATCACGGTTTCTAATAATAATCACAGCACAACTGTTTTCAACATTGATAATAAGAAGAAATATTTCTTTAGCATCAAATCAGCATATTAGAAGGATTTCTCGGAGACTATGTGAAGACTAGAGTTATGACGGGCGAAAAATCAGCTTTGCCATAAAATATATTCAAATAGAAATTGGTTATTTTGATCTGTAATAATATTTCACAATAGTACGGTTTTTCAATAACTTAAATAAATGCAGCTTTGGTGAGTATGAGTCTTCCTTTAAAAATATTACAACAATCTTACCAACCCTAAAATATTAACAGGCCCCCCCCCCCCAAAAAAGATTTATAAAGCCATGCAGTTTTTATGATCGATCATTGCCGTCACTTCCCAGTACACAAGTAATCTTGCTCATCTTTACCTGGGTAGCGTGTTAAAGGTGACAGATCGTAATGCTTCTTGTGGTCTGTGACTCGACACAGCAAGTCCTCCTTCTCCTTCACGCATGCGTACGCGGTTTGCCAGTCGAAGTAGTACGTGCAGTCAGACTCTCCCGTAAAAACTGGCAGGCCATTCCCTGAAAACCACAAGCCTGCTGTGAGCGGAACATTTTGAAAAAACGAACTAAATTTGGACATGAAACAAGGTCATCTAGGTCACGATGTTGCAGTTCCTTCCTTTTGGTTCTCAGACCATTAAGCTTCCTCAATCAGGCAGTGTTAAAACAGTGGTCTCATCAGCACGACTTCACAAGTCACATCTCACATGAGTCATGGTGTTACTCACCAGCAGTTGCATTGCACTCAAAGTTAATAATGGTCATGCGCTGGAATCCTGTGCTACATCTGCTGCCGTCTGGGTAGATCAGTGTGAGATCTCCATCAGAATATCTTAAGATAAAAAGCAAAGAGTTAAGACTGCTCTTCAGTTTAAATTCTGCACTGCATTTAAGGGTTATGTAAATCAGTAACAAATAAAATGTGAGTAAAACCAAACCTCAGTGTTTGGTTCTGGAATCTCCCAGCAATCTTCTTCACATTCCCGGTGTCTTTGACTTGGCAGATGGATACGTAACCTTTGTCATCAACACACTGACCAGCAGTGGTCTCCCCGCACACGTTCAGATAGAAGATATAGGTGTCGCTGCCACTTTTTGCCTCAGCCATATAGGGTCTGTCTGTAACTAAAATATGAAGAATGGCAAAGCATTATAAATCATAAATAAGCACTTGATGATGAACCACAACTACGTGTACTTGTTATTGAAGGAGGGTTTGGTGTTTTTGCTAAATTGTATAAAGTTCTGCTAACACCAACATTGATTTAATGAATGTTTCACTTTGTAACAGTAGGGGTGCAACAGTTCTCTGTAAAAAATAAAATAAAATTGCACGGTTGTGAACATAAACAGTCAAGAGAGACAACACGTGTATTAGTATTTTAGATACATGCATTATGTCTTAAAGTAACAGCAGCCTAACATTCCTGCTGATATCTGTGTTTTTAATGTTAATCAAACAACCAAATACAAAGAAACCACTTATTGCTCTAGACTGAATAACTTTTGTATCTTTAATAAGGATTAATTGTTATTTAATTTATACAGTGAAGATTATATATGCACTATTTTACATTTGATTACTTTATTCAATTTCTGTAACTGAATACTACTGTTAGACCTACCTGAAAAGCATGGTTTATTTTAATTGTATATTTGCTCTATTGTATTTATTTGTGCTTTTGCTTGTTTATTTGTTCTTATTTTCTTTATTTTTGTTTGACAGTAGTTAACTAAACTACACTTCTATTTTGCCTTTAGTGGGGAAAACAAACTCTATATCCAACAAACTGCCCATCTGATTCATCTTACTAAGATAAAAATTGTCAAAATATATCATACCAAAATAGTACCATGGAAACACCATGTTATTTGAACAGAGTACAATGCTAATGTCGTGTTATTTGACTGAAAACCATAGAAATACTATGTTTTTGGGACAAGGTACCATACCATTATCATGCACATCACTTTCTAAACTATCGATGTAACTCACAGCTGTGTGTCAGGTGACTTAGGTCGATGGAGATGTCGTGCTGATCACTGGTAAGTTTGCAGTCTTGACTCTCCAGGTAATCTCTGTGGCAGGCGTACTCCGTAACCCACTCGATCTCATACCGACAGTTTGAGTTGCTGATCATCTTAGGATTACTTCCCTGATAAACCATTGAGAAAACTGAGCTGAAGGAGTACAATAGGTACAATAAGATGAAACACTAGGCATCTTCTTACCGCCTGTCTTGTAGAGGGACAAATAAATGTAATCGTCACTGCTGGACTGTGGCCATCACATAAGTCTGGGATTTTTTTGACTCCCTCGTACCGCAGCCTTAGTCTGAAAAAAAGAGAACATCAGTTATGCTGTTCCTGTTTTCAACACTGATAATAATGAGAATTGTTTCTTGAGCCGCAAATCAGCATATCAGAATGCTTTCTGAAGGTACAACAGGTTTACATGCATCAAAGGTAAAAAAAACTGTTTCATTTCCTCATAATATACATTTGCACATCACCACATTTTCAATGATTCTCAAACGACTCGTCAGATGAATCAATCTCTCTAAATCCCTCCTTTCCGCAAGCTACTCTGCTCTGATTGGCCAAACAGCTCAGTCTGTTGTGATTGGTTTACCGCGTACAGCGCGTCGAAAACAAAAAAGCCCATTGCCATAACAACATCAGCTGTGTTTGTCCTGAGGCTTCCTACACCGTAAACTAAACAGACTAACGAACAATGACGTCGATTGTACCATATCAATGCGAGCGCGAGTCTGAAGATGAAACATTTGAAGAACTATTCATTAAACCCGAATCTCCATCGCAAGGACGACTCGAGCAGGACGATTCTCAGTGATACGCTCCTCAGTTTGAGGTACATTATGAGATGTTGCAACTGTAATTCCTCAACATCAGCATTAACAAGTGCATGTCCATCAACAAACCGATTATTTACTTGTACTTATTTATTTACTGAGTATTTTTCTAATATATTGCGGTGAATACGTGGAAACTGTATCAATAACAGTGCATGTATGCAATGTATACATTAGCCGAGCTCTAGCGTGAATGACTGATGTAACATAAACGTTGGTAAAACAATTCTTGCTCCATTCTTAATCTTTCCTCAAAGTAGTGAGAACGACAGATAATCTGCATTAATAGACACAGTGTTAGGTAATAGTGGCCCACAGCTGATCAGCAGAAGTGTTTCAGTAAGACAGTGAGATAACATGAGTTAGCCAGTTAGCAGGAGACCTACACAATATCAAACTCAAAACTAAGTATTTTGAACACCTTTCAAAAGGTTTGCGAATCCTGCATTTAACTATGAGATTTGAGAAGCAGTCGTCAGTTTAAAAAAAGGGAACACCACAAAAGTTTAGGCTACTGCTGTGATATCATGGTAAAGATGAATTTTAACCACTGATTCTTCACATGCTCGTCCTTGGGCAGTGAAAAAAAACTGGCTTTACCGTCACATTGTAGAGCACAGCGTCTTCTCGACATGATGCTATCCAGTATCCACAGGAATCAGCTGCAGTGTTTGAGGTTCAAGTTTTCCCTGGTGTCTGCGCGTGCAATAAGTAGGTGGGCAATATGCTAATGTTTCGTCTAGACGTCACGACGAAACGGCTTATGACTCGTTTGAAAAACGATTAATTTCATCGACTCTTACTTTTGAAAGACAATAACTTTATACGGTGCACTTTCAAATTTAAAACTTTGCAGGATGTTTTCATTCAATTAGAGCAGTTACACACTACATGAAAGGTCAATAGGGGCCCTTTAAATATAAATTTATATATATATATAAACCCCTTTATTAATTTTTTTTCCTGAACAGCAGTGTAATAAGCTTAATAACAAATGAGCTAATAAATGATCCCATACTTGTCATTGGAGAGCAACTCGAGCTGGTGAACAGGCTGACCCATGTCGAAGGAATCTTTGCCAGAGATGAGACAGGCAGCAGATCCCTCGGGACAGACACTTCCAGCAAGGTCTGAACAGAGAGACATTATCTTAGTTATCTGCATTGCACTGTTAAATGATTTGGTTGTTTAAATAAGAACCTGCTCAGGTGCTTTATGGATTGTTTGGTTTAAAGCAGCTATATAATCAAAATGTTTGTTGACTGGTTTCCAAACTCATGAGAAGTGCACACCCTCACACTGTGTCCCAACACAGCTATGGATAAATATGATAAAAATATTTTTATTGAAACTCACTTAGACTTCTGCATATATTAATGTAGAAATCACTTTCATCATCTGGGTCGTCAACCAGGTAGCCGTCCGACAGTTTTATCAGCGGGTTGAGGTCATGCTTCTTTCCATCCGAGTCAAAGACATAGCAGGGGACCTTTAAAAATGTATTGAGTGGTGATTCTTTTTTATACAACTTTACTACAAGAAAGTTTCAAGTCACTGCCATTTCCTCTGTTTGTTGTAGTACAAATAAGATATATATAAGATATAAGGCAGAATATCTAAAAATATCTTCACTGTGTGAAGCAATTAAATTAACTTATATGTGCTTTTCACAAGTTGAACATGTTAATGTTCTTCTTATATCATTCTTTATGCAAAAAGTATCTGTTCAAGCATGAGTTTAATTAATTATTTTCTCACTGAGAACAAATAAAAAAGCCAAACACACACACACACACATTTAAACATTCACACCTCCCCCCACATTCATGCACCAACTGAAATGTCAGCACGTCTCATCAACTTTACTCACCTCTTTATGTGGTGTAAATTTATCACGTCTGCAGGCGAAATACGTCCTCCATTCAAAGTAATGCACACACTCAGAGACGGTGACAAACTCAGGTGTGCCCTTTGAAGAAAAACCAAAAAAAAAACAAATGTAATGCAAATCAGCAAGCAATGTGGGTTATTATTGTACACAAACTATTTAAAACATTTCTGTTAATTGAAATAAAAATGTAATATATATATATATATATATTAGTTCTGTCATATCGATTAATTGCATCTAACATAAAAGTTTGTGTTTATATAGCATGTGTGTGTGTGTGTGTGTGTGTGTGGAGATGTATACTTTTATGTATCGATTAATCGATTTGACAGTCCTAATATTGGTTGAAAAACTATGTTGCAATGTTGCCTTGGCAATGAACTGAAATAAATGTTAAAAATTTGCATTAAGAAAAAAAAAAATCTATATATAGGGACAAATTTCAGCACAAACAAACAATAAACAAATATAGTCTAGTGATAGTAATAACACGTTCAAGTATCCATCAAAGCTAATTTTGAGTAACTTCAGCAACACCTACTTTTACTTTGCCTCATCATTATTATATCAAGTTTTCCATCTATGTCATTTCTTCCTTTGCAGCAAGAAGGTGGAAGGAAATGAACAGCTTTGCAAATGCCACAATCTGTTCACAGGCACCTCTGACTAACAGCGCACGAAAGCTCACCATTGTTTTGCCGCATTGAAAGGTGATGCTGCTCTGAAAGTTGCTGCTCTCGTCGTTGCATTTCCTCGAGCTGTTGAAATCAAGCACAGCAGGAGAGTCCTTCCGCAAGGAGAGCTCACCTATGGAGAAAAAAGCAAGTCATTTCTATTGTAACAATAGAAATTAAATATTTCCCAAAAAATATTTTACACGTTTGTAATATAAATTTTTCACTGTATTGGGTCTTCTTTATACATTTATACTTGGGGACCCGAAAATTATTGCTATAAATTATCACACTCTATATGCAGTTAGACTTTAGTAATAAAAAATAAAATAAAAAGTAATTTCTGTAAATGCAGATTTGTGTCTAGCACAAGAACAACAGCCAAACAAAACTATTCGTTCAAACCCAAGTCAACTAAAGTTTATCAGCACAAACAAATCAGAAAATGTCTCAGCAAAAAATATTACAGCATGTGATCTGGAGAGGTTGGCCAAACATCTAGCAGGTCACAACCCATGGGAACACGCAGCTTGAGAAGATGATAACCTAATAAATGCAACAACGTAACAGACGGTTCCATAAACATGTTGACTAGAGCCAGACAAACTATGGCTGAAATTTTAGGCCACTCGAGAACATTTATCATGCCATGTGATGAGAAAGCTAAGCAAAAATAAATGCTTACAAAGCATTAGAGCACTACATTGTCATCACATGACCTCATTGTGTTGCATGTGCCACTTCATTTTATTTAATTGAAATTAGAAATGTTAATGAACCAAATATTATGCATGATTATTCCAAATTAGTGTAAAACTGTCTTAACCTATTGCAATGGTCTCAAATAATGAAACAATAAGCAGAATCAAAATTGTCATACGGACTGCATTGTAGCAGTAATGCTCATGCAGTGTGCTCTGCTTATACATTTCACATTTTGCCAATTGTATGATATCATAAAGGTATTCCATGCATAAAAAAAGGCATATTGCACACAGTATACACACTGCATTAACCTCTTCCACTCTGATCGCCCGTGGGCGGGGCATAGAGCTACGTCATTATATTTAATAATGTTTCTGGAGATACTATAACCCCATATCTAGTATCATTTTAAATCTTAAACTCTCATCTTTACACAGAATATAATTATATGTGTGTATATGGAACACAAATAATTAATATAAAGCTTTAAAAAACAATCGTCACAAAATCGCTCCTCCCCCAAAATGGCGATGCAGATATGTAAATATGAATATGTATTTTTTATGTATCTCACAAAACAGAAAAATCATATCAAAAGAAAGCTCTCATTCTCAGAAATGTGACTATGTAGTTTGTTTTATTGTTTTAACATAATAGTTCACATTATCTCCACAAGAATCGGGCAGTAAAATATGATTTCTGTGAAAAAACAAAGACAAACGTCTCATTGCTACTTCGATTACAGGTGCTCTAAGCTAAAATCAGCCACAAACTCTATATCATCTTTTACCTTAGGATGTTATCTTTCAAATGAGCCCATTTGTACTTTTCTGTGAGCTCCTCTTGGTAAATAATCCACTGTCATTCTTTATAGATCAGTGGTCCTCTAATCATGACGATGATATACATATCAGGCACGTGTTCAAAGCTGAGGCTGTCAGCTTTCCAATCACATGTCAATCATTTATCTAGTCCAGTCACATGCTGAATCAGCCAACGAATCAGTGGAGTAGGTGGGCGGGATCACGACCGGCTTTTGTACATCACGATGTGATGATAGGCGCGACTCGCGCGCGAGTAGATAGTAACAAGTGAATGACAAGTGACGAAGACGACTGACAGAAAATTATTGGACATATATTTGTATTTTTCGAGCGTTTTGATAAAAAAAATGGCATCTGGAGAGGGAAAAGCAGCTAAAAAGGTGTTCTCTTGCGTTGAAGCAATAGAAGAGCTTGAAAGAGAAGTGACGGTGCATCGTGTTCGTGTAGCGTGCATCTTAGGCCTAACGTTATCTAGGCCTACTTTCATATTTCTATAGTCTCTCATTTTTATTTATGTTTCAATTTGTACAAGTGGTGTGTTAATTTAGACCACATAAATTCTACAAGGCAGTTTTTTAAGTGATTAGTGTCTCCTGAAAGGAGAATAGCCTACATTTGTTGTCCTATTATTTACAAAACACAAATGTTACTTAGTCTCATTCCTTTATACCATTTTGCATTAAACCTGAATGAAAATTAAGAAAATCAATCAATAATTAAGTAAAGTGCTTTAGTATGTATTAAAAGTAGGATTTTTGGGGTAGTATTAGTAAAAAAAAAAAAAAAAAAATGCATTTGAGTATTAGAAAAATCCAAAGGACACATATATGCACTAAAAATGATACTTTACCTCCCTTCGGTTATATTTGAATAACTCTTGCTCAGAATGTGATAGAGAAAAAATATTTTTTTCTGGTGGATACTGCCACCTAGTATAGTCAAACAATATAATCAGCAGGTCCCCAGAGCAAACAGTACACAGAATCACAGATTTTCAAAGACAGGATTCTATAAAAAAATAAATAAATAAAAGTCCTATTTTTTTATGTTTATCGTAATATTTTAAAAGCATACAATGCTATTTATGAAGTTTTGCAATCTGATTTAATAAATCTGAAGTTTTTTTTTGTACAATGACACTAGCTTTTTAAATTTCCTACACTGTATGTGTCTAGGGTGAATATTTAAACTTGGGTGTGTTAAATTCAGGCGGAATTCCAAAATATGCCTTAGAGTGGAAGAGTTAATAAGAATTGTACATGAAAAGTAGTATCCTATGCTATTATGTTTTTTATACAATGGCTCTGTTCAGGATGCAACATTCTAAAGCTTTAATTCTGTCAAAGCAGTGGCCGCAAGGAAATTTAGGGCCCTATTTTAACGATCTGAAATGCAAGTATCAAGCGCAAAGCGAAAGTAACTTTGTGGGCGGGTCTTGGGCGCTGTTGCTATTTTACCAGCGGGATAAATGACTGTTGCGCCCGACGCAAGTTTAAAAAGGGGTTGGTCTGAAATAGCTTCATTATTCATAGGTGTGGTTTGGGCGTAACGTGAAATAAACCAATCAGAGCGTCATCCAACATACCCTTTAAGAGCAGGTGCGCATGTTGCATGGCAGATTGTTATTATTATGGCGGATTTACCAGCCGCGCGCCAGGAGCGGTTCACAGGGTTCACAGCCGAGGAGACCGACGTTCTTGTCAGGGCAGTGAAAGACAGAGAAGTGACGTTGTAGGGATGGGAGAAACCCACCCAAATCAGCGTCGGTTAAACAGGCGTGGGAGGAAAAAAACTATTTTTTTTACATCTTCATGGACACCACAATGATTTCCCTCATGTGTTAATATTTTTACTTGTTATAATGTATGATTTGCAAAAATAAAAACTGCTGCATCTGTGTTGATGAGAGAATCAAAGTGTATGCGCATTGTGCACCCGCTACATTATGGCCAAGCATGCGCGCTTAAAATAGCATCTGAATGTATGCGCAATGCGCCACTGACCAGAAAAAAACTAAAGTCAGTGGCGCGTTGCGCGTACATTCAGATGCTATTTTAAGACTTTAGTCTTAAACTTTAGACTAGTTTTTTTCTGGTCAGTGGCGGAATTGTTTTCTGGTACTGCAAAATAGCACTAAAGAATGTTTGCGCCGAAACACCCCTCCTTTTTGCGCCGACCCGGCCAGGGAGCGCAAGTTAATTTCTTAGTTTACCGACGTGCGTCTGTGGAGGGAAAAGCCTGCTTTGCGCGGGTGCAAAATAGGAATAATACATGCGTCAGTGTACAAAGTCATTTGCGCCGGGTGCAAGATAGGGCCCTTAGTGTAAAACTGTATAAAATAATTATTAATATAAATATTAGAGCCCGACTGATATGGATTTTTGGGGGCCGATGCCGATACCGATATTAGGTAGTAAAAAAAGCCTGATACCGATATATCGGCCGATATTATTTATGTGTATATTATAATACAGTAGCAATATTATTTATGTGTATTATAGTACAGTATACCAGTCAAAAGTTTTGACACTTTCCTATTGGTGTGTACAAACTTTTGATGGGTACTTTACACAGTATAAACAGAATAAATATATACACGTTTTGCAATGACCACTCAAATGTGGTGATCAAACACTTGTGTGACACAGATATGTAATGGAGGCAGGGGGAATGATAGAATGAGAATTATACAGTTGAGCTGTAACCAAACTAGTTTGCATTGCATGTTATATTATATTATATTCTAAATACTGTTGCATAATCTTCACTAACGACTTTGTCTTTTAATTTAGTCACGTTATATAAAACATAACTTGTATCAATAAATATATAAAAAGTGTCACTGACAAAACCTTATTATCTTCTATTTTTAGTCTTAATTCCTCTAATCTCTACCAGTGGAGGAAGAACTCAGATCTTTTTACTAAAGTAAAATTAATAATATCATAATGAAAACGTTTTTAATTACATATGTACAGTACTTTTATACTATTTTAAATAATTAGTAAGCAAAATGTACTAAACGTGAAACTAGGCTACTCTTAATGCAAAATGGCCCTATATAAAGTGTTATAATTATATAAATTATTGGAATATAGCTTGATGTTGTAACGTAGCGTTATAGGCAGAATGAGCTTTAACACTGTGTCTACACCGGACGCGGCCGTTATTGCTCGCGTCGCAACAACTGTTTACCCTAGACAAAGCAGAATCAATTTACTGTCGGAGATTTGTCGCTCGCGCCGCGCATTTTAATCAATGTTTCATCAACCAATTGCCTGGATTTAATAAATAAGAAGTAAATATAGCAGACAATATAATCAGGACTTCTCAGCTGCGCGCTTGCAATAGTCACAAGCTCACACAATACTTGACAGAGGCTTGTAGCAGAGAAATCAATTCTGTGAATTACACTGGGCAAATCACAAGTAGCCTAGGCTACTACCCACCGGATGAAGAAGGGTTGGCTCTCAGTCTCCACAGGCTACATAAAATATTCAATATTCAAAAAACAATGTTACGGACGCGACAGTTCAGCACTACGGACGTGAGCGCTCTGAAAGTGGCACTAAAATATGCTTTAAAGCTTTCACATAGACATCAAACAGAAAGCACAAAACCTTTCGTTTCAAAGTGAATTTCGTTTTGTATTAATTGTATCTTAGGGTGTATTCACACCTGCCTTGTTTGGTTCGATTGAATCGAACTCTAGTTCGTTTCCCCTCTTGGTGCGGACCTTTTGGGCAGGTGTGAATACAGCAATCGAACTCGGATGCGGACCAAACAACCGAACCGAGACCCAGCTGAAGAGGTGGTCTCGGTACGGTTCCAAACGAACTCTGGTACGGTTCGTTTACGGTGTGAACATGAACCGACCCAATTGCAAGAAAGCACTGCGCCTTTGAGTTAACAGGCTTCAGTAGCCGGAGATTTTGGCATAATGGTTTGTGTTATTGTTGTTCAAGTGCGAAAGAGAATTCCATTCCGGCGCGCTGTCTGGCCACACGATACTGTTGCACGTCTTTCTGCGCGTCGTGTGTGCATCATTGGAATGGAATGAATGAATGAGTGTGTGCATCAGGACATTCACATACAGAGCGTTCTCTTTAGTATCGCGCATAGATGCAAAACAAGCTTTTGCAGTTCATATAATGAGTTCATATAATGTAACGATAGTTACAATACAAGGATGATGCTGCGTTAAACTGGACAAACTTAATCGCAAGCGTTAACATTGACAGCACTTGTTAGCAGTATACAATAAGAATCTCATTATTTGAATGTGTGAACATAGCCCCTCTCTATGAATGAAAACTTTATACCTTATCCGTCTTCTGCGCAGTTTCTTCATATTGCGTTTGTACAGAATAACACAAAATTAGTAAAATAACAAATATTGCAGTACGAAATAACTCCATGCTGAGCCTTTTTAGCACTTCCTGATTTCCCTACTTGAGAATCCTTGTCCAATGAATGGACGACCTTAGCACACGTGTGGTTTTGTTTACAAATTTTGGTTCACTTGCAAAAAGAGCAGTGTGAAATCGAACCGTACAAAAAAAAAAAAAAAAAAAAATTATTTGGTCCGGACCAAAGCAAGTGAACTATCGGACTTTCCTGGTGTGAATACACCCTTAATTTTAATCAATGTTTCATCAACCAATTGCTGGATTTAATAAATAAGAAGTAAATATAGCAGACGATAGATAATCTCGACACGGAGGCGCCGGCGGGTGAACTGGAGCTCGTCTCATGAACCGAAACTCGGAGTAGAGTTTGACCTGAGACCTGAGAAATATATCTATATTGAAATGTCTACTTTTAAACAGAACAATTCAAAACGAAAGACAGACAGACTTATGTAATCGTATGAAATGTGCATTTCTCTCTGGCGTGTTCACTGAAGATCGCGAGTCAGCATCGTCAACTTCATCTTTGGCCGACACTGACTGAAAACACTTGTTTATTAATAAACAATTAAAATGTCTCCTTGCTATATTTGTTGTATTCATAATCATTACTTTTGCCAGTTCTTTGTGACAGCTTTTAGGTGCTTTATTGGCAGCGCCACCCTTACATGAATCACCGCACCCGCATTTTAAAAAATATTCATTTATCGGCCATTATAAATGCCGATACCGATAGTTAGGAAAATGCCTAATATCGGCCCGCCGATATATCGGTCGGGCTCTAATAAATATAAATAAATACTAGGGGTGTAACGATACCCTCATGTCACGATTTGATACATATCACGATACTGAACTCACGATACGATATTATAGTGATACTCCAAGACATATGATAAAAGGTTAACAAAATATGTACTGTTGATTAAAATGCTAACTTTGATATTATATTGTGGGTTTAAATGAATAGGCTTGGACTCTGTGCTTTTAACCAGAGGACAATGGTGACACCAGAATAAAAATATTCATGAATGATTCTGAAGCTGAAAATACAGAATAAGACGAATATTCTTGCACTTTTTCACTGACCAGATATATTTTAAATAATGTTGGACACTTTTTACTGGTCAGGTAACATAAGACATTTGGTATTATCAGGACCCACAAATATTCCCCCATTCCATTATTATACATTATATTCAACATTATATATAGTAGTTTAATGTAGTACTGACACTAAAACTCTAAAAACTTGAATTTTTTTCTCACACAGTAATTTTTTTTTGGGGGGGGGGAGGTGGGCTATCCATGATGCATATTGTCACTATCCACGATACGTATTGTTGCATTTTTGCATTGCGATATATTGTGGCACGATATATTGTTACACCCCTAAAAATAAAATAAGTAATACAGGTAGTAGAAAAAAAGAATGTAATAGAAATTAAATATTTTCCAAATAATATTTTACACATTTATAATATAATATTTTTCACTGTATTAATTGGGTCTTTATACATTTATACTTGGGGACCCCCAGGGGGCCGCAAGGGAATTCTAGGGCTTCAGTGGAAAAATGTTGTACAACAGTACAAATTTTTTTTATTTTATTATATAAATAAAAAATAAGATTAAACTAACATAAATAATCCGGGACAGCATTAAAATAAACAATCCACTTGTTTCCGATGCTGGGATCCTTCTGAAAGGGATAGTTCACCCCTAAAAAGAAAATTCTGTCATTATTTACTCCTCACGTTGTTCCAAACCTTTATGAGTTTCTTTATTCTGCTGAACACAAAAGAAGATATTTTGAAGAATATGGGTAACCAGACAGTTGACTTCCATTGTATTTTTTCCCACTGTTTGATTACCAACCTTCTTCAAAATATCTTCTTTTGTGTTCAGCAGAATAAAGAAACTCATAAAGGTTTGGAATAACTTGAGGGTGAGTAAGGGATGATAACTTTTTCACTTTTGGGTGAACTATCCGTTTAAGTCTGTACACAGACGCAAACGAGTGGTTTAAACTGGACGCGTCAAAGCAAACGTTCTTTCATTCTTCCATTTGTCCTGTTGTCGACAGACTCAAGTGCGTGGTGGAGTATATGTCAGAATCTGAAAGCGCATCTGTATACTGTATCCAGTGTAACAGCATCAGTGATTATAATGGGTTCTATTTGCTTTTGACGCAACGATCACAACTAGGGTAGGCATTTCAGCAGAAAACAGGCATTTTTCTAATTGTCATATTCTACTAGTGCACCTGCTTCTAGATAACTTTGACCTACTTACTGTGAATCATAAATAAACGACAGCAGGAACACAAGATAATGAATACCAAGCAGCATACACACTTAAATGAATGAAAAAAAGCTTTCAGATGCATTGACACTATTGTGTGAACCACACATTAAAGGGCCGGAAAGCCCCATAATGGATGCAAACCAACCACCAAAGAGTGACACAGAATGACCGAGGACAACTACAGTATACATCAGCACAGCATGAAATAATATATACCGTAAATAGACATTACACAATGGTGTTTGAATGCTTTTCTTATGCAACTTATGTAATATGGCTGAAAGTGAATATAATGACTACATAGCACAGATTCAATCAGCATTATTAACATTTGCAAGTTGTCTTATTTTGTCATTGGGTCACATGGTATGTGATGCAATATCTGGTAAATAATGCTGTTTGTTCTGACAACAAATGAAATTGACTTCATTTAAATCTTGGGCTAACAGAAGCAGACTCAGATCGCTATTGGTCAGGGTTTTCATTTAGGTTTGTCTCATATGGAGGTCAGCTGACTAGAAGGATAAGGCCAAACAAACAAGTGCTCTGTCATGCAGCTCTCGCTTACAAATGTAAGGTGTCGTGCGGTTATATGACCTGTACTATAACAGCCCTGGGTTTATTGGGATGTTATCTAATGCAAAGACAGAAAATGAGAACTATTTAGCGCACTTCCTTTAAAGAGTTTTAATGTTCAACAAGAATATCCAGACTAAGCAAAAAATCGATCGTTTCTTTCTTTGTCCAACTGAGTGTTTGATGCGACTTGAATCAATAGGAAATGGTATCACAAGACCAAAATGATTACAAGCGTGATTCTTGAGCGAAAACATGTTTAGGTCACATTTCACCACAAAATTAAAAGGAAAAGGGGAAAAAAAAGTAGTTAATGGTAGTTAAGTTCGTACTTTTATTGCTCAAGGATGCATTAAACTGATCAAAAATTGAGAGTAAAGACATTTATAATTTTATAAAGATTTTGATTTCAATTAAATGCTGTTCTTTTAAACTTTCTATTCATCAAAGAATCTTAAAAACAAACAAAAAAAGTATTAGTTTCCAGTCAAATATTAAGCAGCACAACTGTTTTCAACATTGATACACAGCAAATCAGCATATTAGAATGATTTCTGAAGGATCACGTGACACTGAAGACTGGAGTAATGCTGAAAATTCAGCTTTGACACCACAGGAATAAATTACATTTTATCATTTATTAAATTGTTGTTTTAAATGATAAAATATATTTAATATTATAACCGTTTTTACTGTATTTTTAATTAAATAAATGCAGTCTTGATGACCATAAGTCACTTCTTTCAAAAATATTCTAAAGTCTTACCCAATCTTTTGAATGGTAGTGTATAAGTAATTATATATTGCATAAAGAAAATAACCTCTATTTTAGGACCGATAAAATTGAAAAACAAATGAAGAATGAGAATTTGGATGTTCCAAATGAATGTTGAAGTTAACGTTCTCATAGAGGTCTAGGGTCAGTGCTACTCTCACAGATGGTATCATGTCTATCTTAATTACTACTAAATCAAACAATCATTCAAAATGGGTTTCTGCAGGTTTCACAAAGTCAAATTTAAGACTTTTTAAGACCCCGCGGAAACCCTGCATGCCAGAAAACAGAATATTCACAATAGAAAAAAACAACAGCACTTGGACCTGATAAAAATGAACATTAATAAATGTATGCAATAGTATTTAAGATGAGAAAAGCACAGGTTTTGTGCTTTTATTTTATGAACATTGCTGTTGCAGTTTGGCTGTGTATTGTGTGATCTTGGCACATTGATGCATTGCACTTACCCACTGACTGGTGCTGGCTGCTCGTAAGATTGTGGACACAGACTGCACTTCCCTTTCCACATTCTGTGTCTGGAGACGAATCACAGATCTTCAAAGCGTAGCTCACATTGCTGTCCTGGTCGATGGCTTCCCATTTGTAACTTCACAGTCACACACACACAATTTCATTTGAACCCATTTCAAGAGATCAGAATGTATTTCAATTGCATGACATCATTGGATCATAAAACAAGCTGAATGAATGCATTTCTTTTGTCTCAGGTGAGACAAAGTGTCTGTTATGGTTTTGAGTAGGTCCAGACAGGTACCTTCATGCACCCAGGCTAAAGAAGGGCCATACACTGTATAAAAGCAGTGATCAGCAAACTAGATCATATTTAAACGCATGCATTTCTTTCTCAACAAGTGTTTATATGTTAACCATCACGGTTTGCCAGCAATGATCAGCATTAAAAGTGTTTGTTTATTTATTTAAGATCTCACCTGCACAGATCCTTGTACCATGGGCTGTCACCCGACTCCACTGCTGATGTGACATACTGAAGCAGTATGAAACTAGAAATAACAGTAGCGACGATTCCGCAAACACGAATACGACCCATATTTTACGCAAGGAAATAAATTAGTGTGCACAGTCCGACATGATACAGCAGTCCTTTCTGATTACTGATCACTACCCGTGTACAGGAACCACTCAGTCACATGACGGCATGACATGTGGTACAGGTCACGTGGTTCGCTCCGCTCGAATAAGTAGAATGACAACAACGTGGAAAGGATTGTCCAAAATGGGCGTGACTTAGCGGCACAGACATTTTTAAATAACATATGTAAGAGATTATTTAAAATACTGCGTCATTATAGAAAAATTAAACCCTGACCTGAATCATTACACTCAGTAGTCACTTTTTCTGCAACGTCTGTCAGTCGGCTTTACCAAATAAATAATTATATCGGTTTGTGTTGATAGGATTGTTTTGACATCTTATATTTTGCTAGGAAAATATCCATCGTAATTGTAGCCTATAACAAAACAACAAAAAGTGTAACAATGTTACATACAACTATAATTGTTATTATTAATCTTTGGTAAAAAAAAAAAAATCTGTTTAATTATCTAACCAATTTTACGTCTTCAAAGTGATCTCCCTTTCTATTTTATCATTTGTTTTTAAAGTCTATGATTTTACCCCCGCATTTGACCGGTGTTCATTTCAAACCCTGATTATATACAGAGAATGTCTAATAAGGGCTCAGTTATATATATATGATCAATGGATGATTTGGCTGTTTGAGCCGCCATGCGTCCCCTCGTGGACGATTTTTGAGTCGCATGAAACATTTAAAAATAAGTGATATGTGCCATCCAATATTTGCCAATGAGTCATCGTTGCAAAACAAGTGCATGTCCTGTTTAGCTAACTACACTATATTCCACAGAGAACAATAAAACATTCATAAAGCCAGTGATGTGTACATGCAGTCAAAAGAACCATTGATTGTATGGATGCACTGACTGTAATAATTATTAATAATTGTGTATTAACCATATCACAACAGTCAGGATGGCCGAGCGGTCTAAGGCGCTGCGTTCAAGCTGGGGAACAATAGTCCAACAAAGGTGGGGAAGAAGGGAAGAAAAGGGGGAAGGAAGAAAAAGAGAGGGGGAAGAAGAGAAAGAAAAAATGAAGAAAAGAAAGGCTGAAATTTGATGTTCAAAGATATACCTTCATTAGCATAGGTCTTATGATACATTTTCCGGTTTCTTCGTGTGTGAAAATCACGCATTTATATTACACTGTTTTCTATTGCAGGTGTTCACCAAGACCGGGGTTCGAATCCAGCTAAAGACAACTTTTTGTCATATGTATTATTTGAATAAATAATCAATATTTTTGAATGCATACTGTTCCAGAATAAATAATCAATATTTTTGAATGCATACTGTTCCAGTGTTAATAAAATATACATATTTAATTTGTTTGTTGTGTTTTTTGATATTCTATCATGAAAAATAATGTTATTTGCATTATTATGCAATGAAGAAAGATGCAAATCATTAAATAGTAACTAATATGAAGAATGTCTGTCACAAGAATAACAAAATGTACAAATTATCTTTTTAAATACAAATGTTATATTGGTGCAGTGTACTGATGAAATATTGTGTTATATGAAAGTAAATGAGCACATTCTGTTATAATAAAGTAAAAGAAAATAAGCTAATTTTTTAATGCATACTTTTCCAGTGTTAATAAAATATACATATGTAATTTGTTTGTGTTTTTTTTATATTCTTTTATAAAAATATATAATTGCCAATAAAAAGTGATATTATTTAGTAGTTGTTGTATTATTATTGATCTAATTAAGCATTTTTTTAGGTTACATTCAAACAAGAAACTTGCAAAACTGTTATTTGTAATGAACAAAATGCAACCCATTAAATAGTTACTAATATGCTGAAAATGTCAATCACAAGAATAACAAAATGTACAAATTATCTTTTTATATACAAATGTTATATTGTTGCAGTGTACTGATGAACTAGTGATATATGAAAGTCAAAAAGAAATCACTTGCCAATTTGTTTTTATTTTCCAATCATGCCAACAGAACAGTAATGAATATTAATATGTTAAATACTGGTAACATGTTTTAAAAATAAATAAATAAAATGAAAAGTTAAATAGGTTTTCAAAAACAAGAAATAAAAAGTTAAAATGTTAAATAACGTTAAAAAAAACAAAATTAAATAATATTCAACACAAGTATTAACTATTTAAACAACTGTTCACACTATATACATGATGCTATATACTGTACATGAAAATATATACATTATTTGGGAATGGTTCTGCGCATTTCCTCTAACCACACCTCTTTTGTAACAGTCTCAGTCTGTGGGCAGAACACCCTGCCCCTGTACTGGCTATGACCTGTTGCACTTGTTTTATATTGCCCACATTTTTTGCAAGTGTTGGCCGCAACTGTTCTCCTGTAGGGTCTCTTGGGCATGGCGTCTGGATGGGCAGCTGGTGCAGCGGGTAAGCGAGTGCCCTGTACAGCTGTTGGCTGTAACAGTGGCTGTATCATTTGCATCCCCTGGACCATTGGGATGCCCTGGATCATTTGAACTCCCTGGATCATTGGCACACCCTGAAACATTGGCACACCCTGGAAACCTGGTGCTGATGGTATGAGTATATTTGGGACCATCTGCAGTGATGCTCCAGGTGCTGATGGTGTCAGCAACATCTGACTCTGCGCTGGTGCCTTGGGTCTGAGAGGGGGTCGCCCAACAGAAGTCTGCCTCTGCTTTGCCTGACCAGCTGTGCTCTCTGGTAGCTTGTACTGGTGCTGCTCCCCTGGTTGTTCTGGCTCAGTCCGTAGACGTTTGGCAACCTGGAGAGGCTCTGGAGCTTCAGGGAGGGGCTGAGGCAACTGAATACCCTGAAGCAGCACAGACAGCTCCTGCTTTTTCTGTCTTCTGTTATACCACTGAATCAGGGTGTTCTGGTTAACCTCCACCAGCTGCATCGATGTTCCTCCCATCACCAAGCTGTTGCCCAGTACAAGCTGCCTTATCCTGCGATAGTCTTGCAGGATCAGAGACCATCTTGACAGGGCTCCCTTGCCTTTTCTTTTAGGGCTTGGGTGGACAGTGCAAAGTCTGATGAAGATGGTCTCCACCAGACGGCAACAGTCAGGCCACTGAGCAGGTGAGCTGCTTGCACCCAGCACACATCTGGTGGTGCTCTCGACACCAGGGTGAGTGGGCCTCTTCGGGACTTTGAAGCGTCCACTCAGCAGTCTCTTTCGGCATCGACTGTCATACACCACCCGTTCCTTGTCCCGGTCATCCAGGTTCTGCCAAAGAGCAATAATGGTGTTGGCTTCCTGGTTGGTCAGGCTGAGGGCTGTGTGGGCCCGGAGATCCACCAGATATTCTGCCAGCTGGTCCACATGTTGATAACCCGGGACATTTTGGTAGTCAACAGCCTATTAAAAAACACAAACACGCAATACAATTATTACATCACATCTGTCTAATGCATAATTCCATAACTGATTGTGTTATTTTCCTGTTTATCACCGTAAAGCACTGTATAGTACAAAGCAGAGAGCCCCATTCTTGACATTTTCTTAACATGTTCTTTACAAAGCACCAAATAAATAAAGATGACTTGACTTGATGTGTATTTGCAGCTTACAAATGAATTTAGGCTGTACTTTTACATTTAAAATATGTGGAAAGTCTGTATTTAAAGCACTGGATGTTAATTCATCATAATTATTCTAGTTAATTTGAAAGACATGCAAAGGACTGGTATTTACCGTCTCTTCTTCATCATCATCCTGACCAGCATCCTCTGGATCTGAGGGGAGAGTTGAAACAGATGTTTCAGAGGGAACAGGTGTGACGGCAGTCCCTGAGGGTCCAGGTGATGAAGGAGACTGTGTGAGGACAAGTTTGGGGTCAGGGACCAGTGAAGGGGATGTGGAGCCCAGTACAGGTGTGGCACTGCTGGTGACCAGGGTGGAAGAACCCAGTGTCAGTGTGGAAGAGGGCGGTGACAGAACAGCCTCCGGATCTGCTATTGTGTGATCCTCGCTGATGTCACAGAAGCCCTCATCTTCATCTCGCTCCTCCACACTGAGGTCCTCAATGAGCTCTGCTGTCTGCTCAGAGTCCGGATTCATGTCCTGCAGTGCCTGACCAGTCTGCTGGAACAGATACTGCACTCCAATGAGCTCACCTGAAATAAAAACAATAAACAAACAGAAATTAAATAGAATGTTGTGTATCATATTTGATACATTAGGCTTTTGTATTAGGCTAGCTCATATAGTGTGAGAATATAGAGCTCATCGTCAAGGAGAAAAAAAAAACCAGTTTTATTCAGAGGCCCAACACGTTTAATTATGGGGGCAAAACATGAAATGAAATGCAATACAATGGTGACTGAGAGAAAAGTCTGATGATAATTTTGATATTTACATGTAACATGGTTTTCTAATCAAGTGAACCCAAGCTGTCATTACATATTTATTACATATTACAGTCATTACATATTACTAACAATATAAAAGTTATTCTTACAATTACTTTATAAAAATCAGTAAAGGTTTCACAGTGAAAAGAAACGTGAAGCACGAGCTGAAGGTGGACACTTTTACAATAATATTAAAAGACTATAATCAATCAGACGACAGAGGCCATGTTTCCTGAAAAGTTTTGACCATGTTGATCATTTAGAGGCCTTTAGAAACTTGCATATCAATTATGATACAATCGACTCTATAGGATTAAATCTGACATATAGACGGAGGTTACACAGAAATTGCAAGTTGATAAAATAAAAAATATATACAATAATTCTCACCGGTGTAACATGCAGGGGGACAAAACGTGGGGACCACTTTCCTGCCAAACAGCTTTTCATAATTGCCGTTTACACAGTGAACAAGTTCTCCTGTGTAGCTGCGCAAAGCTGATGGCTCCGATGACAGGGAAGCAGCCTCCCGGTCCTGGTTCCACCGGTGTAGACCCTCCAGCAGATAAATCTGAAAGTTCAGACTGTTTGCACTGGTCCCTGTAAATAGACACAACAGTGTTTAGGGGGTGTTAAAGAAACATACAAAACACTTAATGCTCTTTCTTTACACATGCACAGTGTGTGTGACAAAGACAATACCTGGGATGAAACGGTTCAGGTGTAAATGAAAGGACTCGAGAGAAGTGGAGCCTCTGGCACATCTGTAGGTCTTCAGAAGAACGCCTCCCTTGTTTAGACTCCCTGTCTCTGTATAGAGCACAACACCAGGGGGGTCTTGAATGCATTTCACATGCTTCTTCTGGACATTCCAGATGTGCTCCATCCTTTCTCGGTCCAGGAGAGGAACACCCAGGGAGTCTTTGCCCTTGCTGCTCAGGAGCTCTGTGAGCAGCCGCTCAAGGAGAAGGATGGTAGTCTCCTCTCCACAGGTCCTCCTCCGGCAATGGAGTGCCAGCTCATCCCTGGTAAGATGCTTGTTGACATCTTCATCTGTCAGCGCAGGCCAACCCTGGGATAACAACAGCTCTCTCTTTGCTTTGCGAAGCATAGAAACATCAGCCGCATCCCACTCAAAAATGCACGCTGACAGCCGTGACATGAAGATGGGATACAGCTGATGGGCATCAGTTGTACACCCCACGGCAATCCTGCGCATAAAATGCCAGATGTCCAAGCGAATCATGAGATCAGGCCAACCTCTGAATCTGGTTTTCAGCTTGGTCTCACCCACATCAGTGCAGCAGCCACAGTCCACATACAAAACAGCAGGTGGATCCACACTAGCCTGCTGGTACCTTTTCACCAGACCATCGACCATCATGTCCAGTCCTGCTCCTTCCTGTGCTGTCAGCACACTCATGAGCACCTGACCAAACTCATTGCCAACTGAGGTAAGCCAGAGTCCCGTTCCCCTTGCCGTCCCAGCCAGCTTCTTAGTGATCTGCAGTAGATGACAGGAAGCATGCAATGTAATGAAACATCACACCATGTAGAATATGATACTCATGCTCTGATAATGATATAACAGTAAACACCATAAATGAACAAAAATCCCCTGCTAACCTTTTTAGTGGAATCCATTTTCAAGACTGAACCATACGTGGATGTTATCCTTGCATGGATTTCATCCAGTCTTGTCAGGATGTCTTGGCTGTACACGGTGAGCAGCCACTTGCAGCTTGGCACCACTGTAGGCTCTGGGGGTTCCTGGAATGGTATTTGCAACACCCCGGGTCGTTTGAGGAAGTCCACACATTGGGTGGTGTACCGGGCCATACGCTGGAGCCACTCCTCGCTGTGGTTCTCACGCAGCTGTTTGATGACCCGCGTGGGACTGTTGCCTAGGCCACGCTCACGCAGGAGCCGAATGACTCTCATATCACAGGCATACCTTAGGAAAAGCAAAATCCACACATTCATATATTTTACATGTTTGATTTGTAAAATATTTGCAAATATATGTGATGATGGTCTATCAACTGGATGTGGAATGAAAGTGTACTTACTTCCGCGTGAGGATGACCCGAAATTCAGAGCGATGACCCAGATCCAGCTGTTGCAGGACAGTCTGACTCCAGGACACATGCGAGGCTTTACATTTGGTACAGATGAGGGTTTCTGTGACCATGTTGTACATCCTATCGATGTCCAGAACCTGCCGTGCCCTTTTGTGCAGACCGCCTCCTGTTAGCTGATGCTGCCCGCAAGCAGAATTGGGACAGACAGCCTTGATCTTCCACAGCTTGTACGGCATCCACAGCAACAGAGCATGACAAAAAAATCTGTCTGGAGCTGGAGCCTGGTTATAAATAAGTGCTGGCTGTGGTGGGTAATACCAGAGCTGTAGGTTGTCTCGAAGCTCTGGTTTTCCCTTGGGCCCCATTTTAAAAAGCCTGCTGGCAATCCACCTGTGGTCCTCTGGCGGCAAGGTCTCCGACCACAAACGGTGCAGTCGAACTGCAGATGGAGCTTGCAATGACGCCCCGGAAGGAGCAGTCTGTGAAGGAAAAAGAAAAAAACATTTAGTCTAGCAGGTCATTTATTTAATTAGCGCTTTATCTATCCAAGTCTACCCTCACATAAAATAGAAAATATTGGATGTCAATTACGTACTTAAGGAAATTTGAATATAATTGGTACATTTGTTCCAAATGTTTTCAGAATTGTGTCAGCTGCTAGCGCTATTTTGTGCGACTCTAGTGAGTTGTGACAGTTAATATGCAAAATAAATTATTTTAGACCAATAGAATTTGAAATTGCGTACCGAGACAATACCGCAAGACTCAGGACTGGTCACATCTGCAGTGGTTCTGGGGACAGAGGCTGGAACTCCAGGATCTTGTGTCTGTAAAATCATGCAGTGAAATATAATAGATTTTGTATATATAACAAGAGAAACAGTCAAACATACCTGTCCAATAATTGTAACTCATCCTGGATGGAATTATACAATGCTGTTCAAAAGTCTGGGGTCAGTAAGTTTATTTTATGTTTTTGAAAGAAGATTAAAATACAGTCAAAAACAGTTATACTGGGAAATAATATTGCTGCTTATTTTAATGTATTTTCAAATGTATTTATTAATGTGTCATTGCTGAAAAAAAGTCTCAATTTACTGAACACACAAACTTTTGAACAGTACTGTACATAAAATCTATTTAATTCAAAGAGTATATAGTACTGTTATTACTTCATTATTGTAAGATTTCCTGGAATACAAGATATGTGTGCACAGGAGTGGAATGTGTATTCATAGAATGCAATGTGGATTATGCCAGTACTTACAGAGACAGTGGTGCTTGGTGTAGGGGCACTGGACACTGCTGTGCTGGGTTGGTCATCAACCTGAGATGGTCTCCTAGACACACTTAGATTTGGCTTTGCGGCAGAAATGTGGGACCCACCAAATCTTGGCTTGGTAAACTAAAATAGGGCAAAACAATTTCAACTAAATGACAAAATAAGCTGTAACAGCACAGTGGCAGAAAATATAATTACATTTTTGGTAAATGAGAAAATATCTGTTGTTTCAATATTTCATATAACTAAATTAACTGCTTTCTTGCTGTACATTTGTTCATATTACAACCCTCTGCTACTTATATAGATTGAAGCAAGCACAGTTAGAATAGAAAAATGAGTGGGAAGACATTGCTAGAATGTGAGTATTATTGTAATTCAACAGGTACCTTTTAAAAATGACATTGATTCAAAACTAGTTTGCACATAGCTTGTAAGATAAAGTGTTTATTAACAGTAATTAAGGTTATACTTGAAAGTAGATGCATGATGACTGAATTAATAATACATGTATTAATAAAAATGTTATTACCATTGACAAACTTGGTATTATCCTAGATGTCACAGATGCAGTAGGCCGTGGCTGGGGCTGGAGTCGAGGCTGAGGTTGACTCTGCTCCATGACCTCCTGTGCTGGTCCAGTAGCGGCAGACTGTTGCTCCACAACCATTGGTGCTTGTCCAGTAGAGACTGTGGCCTGCTTAAGACAACCAAAAAAGACATCAGCTTCAATCACTTTTGAACGAGAAACATTTATTCAGTAAATTATTATTATTATTATGTTTTAATACTTGCAACATCTTCACATTGTTACCTTTTGAGTGTGAAAACCACACGTGCACTTTGGGACCTCTCTGAACAAGGTCGTCTGGCCGCGAGACTGCATCGGACATTTTTCAATCTGTAAACATTATGACACATGTCATATACACAATACATGCATTTCAACTAAACCGGAATGGCAAACTAATCTACTGTCATTTTCCATGACGTGTGTCATATTTATTTTTATTCATGTTCTTTGAAGGGGAGATACAAACTGTAAAATTAGAGAGAAAGAGTGAGGAACATTTCACACGGTAACACTTTACTTGAAGGGGTGTGCATAAGACTGACATGACACCCTCATAATCATGAATATGAAGGAGGTTTTATGCATGTTTATGACAACTGCCATTAAGTGTCATTCGGTCAATTATGACATTTTTAATGCAAATATGACATTTTTTGAGATGTCTTTGTTATGACAACTTGACATTAACCAATACATCATAACTGGTCAGTGTCATAACAACTTGACAATACCAAGATAACATAATATGTCATAAACATGACATAGCAGATTAATTATCAAACTTAAGAAACCACTTAGCTTTATAGGTTAACATTACATTAAACTGTTATGTGGTTGGTCATGAGGCCATTATAACTTTGTCATGAATGTTTTTATTGACCTCAACTACAGTGGTACGAATTGAATTTGTCATTAAAATGTCATTTTTACATTCAAATGTCATTTTTATTCCTTACTGCCATGCAAAGGTGACAAAAGCACACTCACCTTTTGATACACGTCATGCCACTTTTTCTGTCGAGGAGCTGGCCTGTTACCCTCATTTGATGGCCAAACTCCTGTGCTGGCAAACTTTTTTAGCCTTGAAATCCAGTCAGCATCCGACATGGCTTTATGGGATTTTTTGCCCGACATTCTTTTATTTTTTGGGGGGGGGGGGGGGGGGGGGGCTAGGTAAGTTAAGGTTAAATCGTTTTGGACAAAACTAGTAATAATAAAAAGGTTTTCTTTAAAAAAGCACACACGACATATTCAAATATACAATTACATTATTCGTTCTTACCTGTTGTCCGAAAATAACGTTAAATTTACCGAAAATTTTGTTTCGCAGTCCTCCGTTCAAATTATGCAACCTGACCCCCCTGACAGTGATGCTCGACGTCTAACTGAACTTTTTTTACCTCTGACACGCCCCTGAGGATCATCACTTCGTACCGCTCCGTACACTTTCGGCTCAGTTCGGCAACTTGATTGACACTTGGCTATCTTCCTGACTTCACCTAGCGGTGATAAGCATAAACGTGCCGTCGAGATTTCTTTTTACTCTGATTGGTCAAATGTCGAAAATTATAAGAAAATCTTGTACTCTGATTGGTCAAATGTCGAAAATGATAAGAAAATGTCAAGAATGGCGCTCTCTGATTGGCTGCAAATGTTATAGCGCGTCTACGTGATTGGCTGTGGCGTTCAACATTGTTCAACATTATCCCCATATTGTCGGACTATCCTTCGGCAGCTGGCGTTCAGGTCGCAGTCTCCCCTGGAGGCGTGGGTTCGAATCCCACTTCTGACAACAAACTTTTTAACCAACATCAACATTATGCTTTTATTGTGTTTCAACAAAACTGGAAACATTACCATCTTCACAAAAAAAAAAAAAAACACAATGTTTTTACACAGTAAAATCAAACTGAGGTCAAATGTCAATCCTTTTAATAATAAAAAAAAGGTTTTCTGTTCAGATCTTAAAGCCATCATAGCAATCAAACTGATGGTATATTTCATCAGTCACACGTGTCCATTTAAAGTTACACAAGATCTGCCAAAAAAGCTGCAAATTCACTCCTCTAAACCTAGATTCTTTAATCAAAAATAATGTGATAGAGTTGCATGGTTAAAATGTTTTGATTTTAAGATCTTACTATGACTAATGTTTGAACAATACAACCTCATAAAGCAAAATGCTCTATTTTTCCAAAACAATTAAAGAACATCATAACTAGAAGGTTAAAAAACAAAAACAAAAAAAAAACAGCCTTTCCAAAACTGGATTATTCTTTGATACAATGCAGAGCGTAACCCGATAGCTTCTCGGTTCTGAAATAAACCAGTGGGAAAATTAAGTTCATCTACATACTAAACATACAGAGAATCAATCAAAATTTGTAATACTTACATGAGCCTTCTCACATCAGTGCACCTAAGAAATTAAAGAAAAAGACATAGGTTATTTATTAGGGCTTGGTATTGACACAAATTTCACAATTCGATTCGATTTCGATTGACAAGCTTGAAAATTCGTTTCGATTTCGATTCAATATTGATTATTTTGGATATCAGTACAATACATGGAAAATGTTCTCAAGGAAAACAAATCTATGGGAGTCAGTTGTAGCCTACTAGGCTTCATTAGCCTACTATAATATGGAAGGTAAAAATTAAACAAAATTGTATATCGCTGACTAACGAGTTTATGGTCACTGGATATGTTTCCGATTACCGATAAGTTGTACTCAGTTGTACTTATAACACACTTTCAGATGCTCATTCATGTGTATTTCACACTGTAATTGGTATTATTAAGGCGAAAGAGAAGATCATGTGCTTCTCTGGAGCAGAGCTATGCCAGAGCGATCTCACGCCACAACGCCAAAACTGTATTTATGTTTTTGAATTTCGTGAGAAAATGGACGTAATTTGAAATCTGAGACTTTGTTACATATCAATAGTAACAAAGCACAAAGATTATTGTGATTTATTGAATTGGATGCGCGCTACAATGTTTCATTCATTCATCAACTGAAAACAGGATGACTAGCCTAATCGATTCCTGGGATTAAAGAATCGATATCGGTTCATAAAAATGAGAATCGATTAAAGGAACACTCCGACTTTTGGGACTTTAGCCTATTTACCTTATCCCCCAGAGTTAGATAAGTCCATACATACCTTTTTCATCTCCGTGCGTGCTATAAGTCTGTTTGACGCACCCACCGCTAGCCTAGCTTAGCACAAAGACTGGATGTAAATGGTTGCAGCTAGCATACTAATCCAAATAAGTGACAAAATAACGGAAACATTTTCCTATTTACATGTTGTGATTTGTATAGTCACAGAGTGTACAAAAAACAAAGTCACATGAGACACAGACATATTTTAACCGTATAAATACTGGGAACTATATTCTCTGAAGGCGAAGCACTGCTACTTGGGCGGAGTGATAACCGCAGCACCTGAGACGTACCGTGGTAAGGAGCAGAGAGCGCGTCTCAGGTGCTGCGGTTATCACTCCGCCCAAGTAGCAGTGCTTCGCCTTCAGAGAATATAGTTCCCAGTATTTATACGGTTAAAATATGTCTGTCTCATGTGACTTTGTTTTTTGTACACTCTGTGACTATACAAATCACAACATGTAAATAGGAAAATGTTTGCGTTATTTTGTCACTTATTTGGATTAGTATGCTAGCTGCAACCATTTACATCCAGTCTTTGTGCTAAGCTAGGCTAGCGGTGGGTGCGTCAAACAGACTTATAGCACGCACGGAGATGAAAAAGGTATGTATGGACTTATCTAACTCTGGGGGATAAGGTGAATAGGCTAAAGTCCCAAAAAGTCGGAGTGTTCCTTTAAAGTCGAGAAATCTGTATTTTTTACCCAGCCCTATTATTTATAGGTCTTTAGAAAACACTACCAGTTAAAAGTCTGGACAGTAGACACAATTTTCTGATTTTATATTATATAATCTTTTAATCTAAAGTCTTAGATTTATTTTCAGAGGATATTTCCTTGACTTATTTTCTGAATATTTTAACCCATATGACCACAGGAATCTAAAGAGATTTTTGTTTTACCAACAATGGCCAGTAGGTGGAACTATCACCAAACTTCACAGGTATACTTAGCTCAAAGTGCCACTAACACCTACTGAGCTTTGTTTATGTCCAAGCATTGCAGAACTACAAGCTAAATGTTTTTTTGTAGAGCAGACAATATGGAATAAAAGATATTTACATTTTTTTGTTGTTGAAATAATCAATTAGTTAAAAAAAAAAAAACTTACAGTAGCTGTCAAAAGTTTAGAATAATTATTTTTTATGTTTTCTAAAGAAGTGTTCACCAAGGCTGCATTTATTGAATGAATGCAAAATATCATTAAAAATTAAAATAACTGTTTTCTATTTGAATACATTTTCAAATGTAATTTATTCCTGTGATGTCAAAGCTGAATTTTCAATCATTACTCCAGTCTTCAGTCACATGATCCTTCAGAAATGCTTTCAAATTTTTTTTTTTAAATCTGACCAGAAATATTTGAATGTTATCATTGTTTCCACAAAAATGTTAAGCAACAAAAACTTTTCATTGATAGTTCATTGATAATAATTATTAATGTTTCTTGAGCAGCAAATCATCATATTAGAATTATTTCTGAAGGATCATGTGACACTGAAGACTGGAGTAATGATGCTGAAAAATTCAGCTTTGCATGACAGGAATAAATTAAATTTTTAAATGTATTAAAATAGAAAACAATTATTTCAAATAATAATTTACAAAGTTATTGTTTTTACTGTATTTTTGACGAAACAAACGCAGCCTTGGTGAACATAAGAGACTTCTTTCAAAAACATTAAAACAATGTAATGTTTCCAGACTTTTGACAAAGAAAAATAGATCTTGTAGAAAAATAGACTTGTGTTCTACTATAACCTATTCTGTAACATTATATAGAACTATATATTTTTTTTCTCCCCCCCCCCCCCCCAAAAAAAAAACATGAGAAATTGTTAAAAACAGTGTAACCACCCAAAAGTTACCTCGAATAATTAACCCCTAATTAAGAATACGTAGGTGTGTCCAAACATCTGACTGGTAGTAACAGAAAAGACAGTTAAATTAAAACAATAAATCAAAATTTTTTCATTCTCACTCACATTGTTTGATACCTGATGGTGGACTAAGCATTGCCCTCTCCACAGGTCCAAGATGATCACCACTGCTGTTCAAAGGGAATGACGTGTCTTGCTCCACAAAAGAATCCTGAGATGACTTTTGATCAAACATGGACTCATTTGAAAAGATCTGCTGAGAACATGTGGCTTTGCATGTGTGCTCAGTCATTATGGATAAAACATTCACTGTGGTGGAGATGTCTTGTTTTTTAGACTCTCTATTGGCTCCTTGCTCTTGCTCAAACCTGATTCCAAGCATATTATCGATATACATGGCATGATCAGCATCTACTAACTCTTTTGCGAGATTTCGCTTTCCCGTGATAATGTCAACCTCCCATTGTGTCTCAGAAACAGGCTGTCTGAAACGGATCTGTAGGTTCCCATGACACATACAGTTCTGGAAGAAAACAATGGCATCATCAGACCAGTCCGGGCCATTGGGTTTCACTCCCCTCAGTAAACAATGATAGGTGACTTTAGGTAATCTACCGAGCTCCTCTGGAAGTCTTTTAAGCTGGCAGACATCGTGTAGGGACAAAACTGAATACTGCCCATAGTCAACCAAGTTTATGAGCACAGAAGTGGAATCGCACTGCACGATCTCGGCCCTGCACCATTTTTTCTTCTCCGCTGATTTCACCAAACAGCTCGCACCAGGAACAAAATCAACCTCCGGTAACGGCACCAAAACTTCGGAAAGGTTCTCAAGAATAGCAGAGACAGTATCTACAATCAAAAGCAGGTCTTCAAGAATGATGTAAAATTCAGATGGGGTTGTTACTGCAGCTGCAAATCCTTTGTATTCAAAGTTCATTTGGACAGGGGCCTGGAGTAGGGTCTGTGGTCGATCCAAACTGATCTTTGAAGAAGTGTCTGGGAAGGGACGATGGTCATCAACAACAAGCAACCCATCAGTACTTTCCACTGCCTCAATATCTTCCACATCCTGCAGAGCAACGCTAGCAGGTGACTTGGAGGTTTCATGATCATTTGCATTAAGTGTAGAAACATTTTCCTGCAACTTTCTTGAAGTTTTAGTCACTGGTATGCTTGTGTCACATGGTAGTTTGGAAAGAACCACGTCCTTAGGCTTTAAGTTATTTTGCCTCTTCTTGTACTTTCTATTCCAAAAGACATACGTCGGGAAGTAAAAGCCAGCTTTCTTAATTTGCTTTTTTGGAACTGTCTGATTGTTTCCAAGTTCACATTTGCGTTGTGTGTTTGACTTTGTCTTTTGCTGGTAGGTTCTAACTTCTGCATGATTCTTTTTGAGTTCACATTCGCGTTGTTGTGTGCATAACTCAGTCTTTTGCTGGAAGGTTTTAACTGATTTAGCCTTGTGGGAGTGAGAATCAGTTTGGTTTTCACTCTGGGACACTTTTGGCAATTTGTCTTGGCTAGACAAGACTACATCTTTGCTCTGATCACCATCATACTTTGAGTTCCCATGCATGTGGCCATCCTCAATCTTAATGCTCACTTCCCATGAATTTTCAAGCTTTCTAATTAATTCTACCATTAAAGGCTTGCCAACTGCTTCCTTGATAAAAGAGTCGTCGTTTTCAAAAGAGTAAGGTTTCGCAAGTGTGCACAGAGTGCTCAATCTGGGCTGAGACAAAAAAGTATTGGTTAGCATATGGACATTCTTTCTGTCGACAGTTGCAGGATTGCCATAATCAATAAACTCAACTGCTAAGCGGCCACAGTTTGAAACGTTGGTGACAACAGCTCTGTACAAAGCCAAGTCTTCTTCATACTCGGCGGCAACAAGGTCTCCTACTTTTACTTCGGTTGCCACATTTTCCATGTTATCCTTGAAGACAGTGCTGTTTAGTTCTTCACCCATTTGAAGGATGTTTGTTTCATCGTCTTCCATCTGGATAAAGAAGCTTTTAACAGAACTGCAATGAGAGATGAAGCCCACGCCGCGAGAACCTGGTTTCATTTTGACAGCAGGAAGATCACATAGTTTTGGCAAGTTCTTATGTGATGGCACTACTTTAAGAGAACAGGTAGTGTCCTGTAGTTTCTCTTTTATTGCTGCTTTATGTTGCGTTTTGGGAGGTTTTATGGGTTTCGAAGTTTGCTTATAACCCGCTTTAGTTTTACCACATCCCCTCTGTTTGGTGTTCACTTTACTGTTTAAAATGCAGACATCCGCTTCTTCTCTGTGGGAATCTAAAGCAGGTTTACTGACAGTCAGATTACGTTCTGCCACACTGCAAGTTGCCGTGAGCTCTCTGACTTTTTCATTGATGTGCACATTTCCATCATAAAGATCACAGACAAAATGTCCATTGTTGTCCCTTGACATAAACTTGGCCTGGAAGGATTTGTTGAGGATGTCAGTCTCAAGCCACATGTTGACTTCTGGCAAATGTTCCCCCTCTGGAACATTCAAAAGGCTGCATCTCAGAGCCTGCATTGGTGTCATCAATAAATCAATCGCTGTTTTGGGAATTGGTATAACATTAGTCTTTTCAGAAATTTGCTTATCACCATAATCAACAAAGAACACACTCACATGTTGATGAGATTGGACGGGGTGTGTCAGAGCCCTGTACCACTGGCCGTCACAGAAATATTTGGCCAGGCAAACATTACCGCTGCAGTTGTCAGATGTCGTAGTCAAGAGCTGACTTTCTTCAGCAACTCTCTCCATCAGCGCATCAAGGATCTCTGTATTCCTGTCGAGCTGAAAATAGATTTCCCAAGGACTGCAAACTTGAGTAACATGCACCAGTTCTTCGCTTTCAGAACTCAAGTTGAAAGATGAGTAAATGAAGGAACGAGGATACAATGATGAAATTAGCTGCTTTGGAGATTGCATTTCCACCGCAACACCTTTCTCTAAAAGATACGTGGTAGCCTGTTGATGAGGTGTATGAATGGTGACCACATAAAGGAGACCTTTTCCTTGCTCATAGAGCTGGGAAAGAACTCTGCATATACAGGGTGAATCCTCAGACACAAAATCCTTGAACAATCTGCATGCTTCTGAATTCCAAGAACTTCCTCCAACAGGTTCAATCAAGTTCAAACTACATCTAAATGCTTGTTCATGAAGTTCAAAGAACTGTGGTGCAAGAGCTTGGATGTTTTGCATCCTTTCCTGGAGAATGATGCCTAAGTCGACCAGGATCAAGCGGAGTTCCTCATTGCTTTTTCCTAATATGCATGCTCTATGCCATCGGTTATCCTGTGGAGACTTTACTGCACAACATCCTGCTGGCGTTTCAAGTGCAACTGTGTGCGTTTGGTAAAATGCCTGCATCTCTTCCATCAATTTGTCCAGATCAACTTTTGTGCTCTCATTTTGGCACCAAAAGTCAGATGGAGAATTTATATGTAAGAAACTGACACTTACTTCAGATCCAGGCTTGAAATGCATCGGTTTGAAAGCCTCAGCAGAAACGACCTTCAGTTGTGGCATCACATTTGGAGTACGTCTTTCAAGGTCATTCTGTTGTTCCCACTCTGGTTTCAACTGATTTGGATTGGGTGAAGAGGTGACTTTGCAAAAGGTCACCACATGAAGGTCCTTTCTATTTTTTTTCTTGCTCAGAGCATTTCCTTTGTCTTTACATGACTTCTCCGCTTCAACAGATGCTAATGCCGGGTTGTATCTCCAATCCAGGGCCATTTTTGCTGTTGTCATGATGTTTGCAATGCTATAGCTATTTTCAGCACCTCTCTCAAAAAGATCAACAACATATTTTGCATTTCTTCTGTGAATGGCATGAACCACCAAGGTTTTGTTTGATGTGACTTGCCTGAAGAAGTCGGATGCTGTGGTTGTCCAGATGTCCTCAAATGGAGCCACATGCGCTAATGCACATTTCAGTGCAAATTCTGGATGAATGGCAAACTTTGGGGGAAGCTTCTTTATTAATATGTTTGGCACCTTTTCAGTGTTTCCAAAGTCAATGAAAAACACCTCAGCTCCCTTTTCCAAAGTATCTACTACAATGGCCCTGTAGTAATGCATGTCTTTTTCGTACATTGCACAGCAAAGTGCACCAGGCACTGGGTCTTCAAAAACCTCCTCTTTCAACTGTAGTTTGGTGAAGTAATTGGTCATTTCTTTCGTCATGTTTTCAAACTTAGGATTTTGTTCTTTGGTCCTTATCCAGAAATGTTTTGGACTCTGGACATGCACAATATAGCCCTCAAAAATAGAACCATCAGGTATCGATTGACTAGAAACTGAATCAGAAGTCTGGACCGCTTTCGTTTCTGTAGCATACATCTTTGAAAGGATATTGTGGGGAAAGTTGGACTTGCTGTCAAAAACTTTTCCAAGGAGTTTAACTTTGGCTTGCTCCTCTGAGTGTTTCTCAGCAGTGCTCAATGTGACCAAGTAGAAGTTCTGATCTTTGCAAAAGTCATCGATTGCAACCTCTAAAGCTTTCCCCAGCAACCCGGTTTTCAGAGCCACTAGTTGTTGGTTTTTGATGGTCTCATCTGGTTCTTCCAAGCATGAAAGTGAACATGAGAATGCCATAATCGGTGTTGAGATTAATTCTGATGGTAGCTGCAAGATGTTTTCAACTTTCACAGATTCAGAATAGCCACTGTCGACAAACACAACTTGGACCTGGGAGTTGAGGGGAAGACATTGCACAAAACCTCTGTGCCATTTTTCATCTTTCCCTTTGATTGCACAGAGCAAGCCAAGATTTTCAAGTGGTTTATTGCTTGGGTAACCACTGACTGATTCACATGCACGTGCTAATTTATCTGACATTTCTTGAAGGTCCTTGTCTGTGGATGACAGTCGGCAGTAAAATAATCCAGGATTCACGGCAGCAGATACAACAACTCTTACTTTTTGACCAACTTTCAGCTTTGGGCCATTAAGTGAGAGAATTTCTTCAAAGCCAAGCAGGCTTGAGGATTTGAGACAACATTCTTGCCCTATTTGCTTTTCAATCAAGAGATCAGGGACAGATTCATTGTTTTGTAGAACTGGTTCCCCAATAAGAATCTCAACCAGTAGCAGAAATGTACTAGTGTCCACATGTCTCCCAAGCCTCATTTTTAAAAAGTCACGATTAATGTCCGGAACTTCAAGAATGAGGACATGGTATGGAAGACGGGCGTGGATGTATCCTTTGATTTGGCTGCCTATCAAGGAAGATAAATAGTTCTCTGTCAAACTGTCCCATCGGTTCTGGACTGGCAGTATATTGGCAAAGAAACCGCAGACAATCTTTGGTGGGAGCATTAGGAGTGTGTCAGATATAGACGACAAATGGCTGGGCTCAACAATCAACACATCTCCATGGTCTAGCAAAAACATGTGGAACAAATTGTTCTGTATGTTTTGGACTCTTCCTCTGTACCAGCGACCAGACGCTGCATCTTCTACCAGGCAAACTTCTCCAACCTGACCAGAAACTTTCGATTTCACAGCATTTTGAATTTCAACTTGAAGAATGTTGTAGTCCAGTTCACAGATAGTCATATATTGGCCCTGAAAGTGTATCAGTGTCTCCTCAGGACTACAGTCAATGTGAGTCAGCTTCAGCTCCACAGGCCACAAAACACATGGAGCAGGGAGCTTTGTCTCCTCTTTTGGCCTAAAAAAAATAAATAATAATTATGGTTACAAAACTTTCTCATATAGCGTCTGCATTCAGCAAATATGCATTTATATAATTTAAACAAGTCTTTGAATATCTAATAAACATTTAATTTCACAATCCTTGTAGCTGTGAGATCTTCTGAAGGCCCATTTGTAGACAATAGGGCTAGGACAATAAATTGATGCATCGTGAATTGAGAAATGATTCTGAATCGATTCTGAGATTTGAGAACAGCAGGTGGCACTGGCATTTAAAAATATATATATATTTATTTTTTATGTAGCAAATGCAAACCTCTATTGCATCTTGCCATTTTGATTTTTGTTTTTTATAAGTTGTAAAAAAAAAAAAAAAAAAAACCTTAATGAAATACAGTATTGTTTAGTTGGACTCTATTGGTCAAAGACTCGTACTTGACTAAGGTGGATTCGAACCCAACACTAAACGTGTGTACTCTGCCCCTGCGCAACTTAAATGTGGACAGGAGAGTTCAGCTGTCACTACAGACAAATGAACAACAAACTTTAAACCCTTGATTTCAAACTATGATGAGCTATATCCAGTTGCACACTGTCATATTCCAGTCATTTTCATTGTGTGATGTATATAAAAATGTGCTACCATGAAACTACACAACCCAATTTTTATATATAGGCATCTAGTGGTCACAACACAATAATGCATATAATATTAATAATTGTTCCCACCAAAAGGCCTGTCTGACTGCCTCCATTTATTGGCCCGCCATTGTTTCATAATGAACCAAAAATATTTTAAAACTTCTCATAATAACCAGGAACGTGTTTGGGAACTAGGGCTGCATGATATTGAAGTACAATATGTTATGCGATAATAATTATTTAATTTTATACTACAGGGCTGTTGAATGGTTGATTCTGATTGGTTGAGAAACGTTCTAAGGTGTGCAATTATTTTCAGGGAAACGCACGGCTAAAGTAGTTCAAGGCAGGTCTTGACCGCATTACAGTTCCATATCACTTTGCGTAGTTAACTGTAATAACGGAAAATAGGATACAATTCATAACAAGAAAAACATGCAGCCACATGCGCTTGATCTGCAATTTCCGATGTCTAACTTCACAATCGATGGACACATGCAGTTTAATTTTATAAAATAAAGTATATAGCCCTATATAGTCAATAGAAAATTAAACTGAATAGGTCTATAAATAATTGATAGTCCTGCTGCACGGGTTTTCGTAATTATTGCAGATAATAGGCTATAACAAATTAATAATTATTGATAGGCCTATACTTGTTAATAGGACGTTGTGTTTCATTTATTACTGTCAATATTAGGAAAAAAACATGAATGAACTAATTAAAATGAATTAAATTAATTAATAAATAATAACATTGAAGCACATGCTTCTCTCTCTCTCTCTCTCTCTCTCAGCGCGCTGTTCAGCCCGTTCAGTTTAAAATCTTCTGCAGTCGATGGAAACAGTCAGAGAATGTTTCAGCCAGTCGGTAAGTATGTCCATCATTAGTCTGCTATCAGTGCCTCAAACCTCCATTACTAACTCTAAAATGACGTTTTGAAATTAGCAACGGAGGCATGGGATTAGATGCGCAAGAAATTAGTCCTACATACAAGAGCGTTTTAATGACAAAAACTTCACAAACGTCTTGAAATACATCATTTGAACAATGTTTCGGGGTGTGGTAACTGCAGTATAAGCGGAATAATTGACTTCAGACCGTTGAATTATTAGAAAAAATAATGACAAATAATAACTCCGCTTCGCGTCGTGACCGCATTACCACCTCGAGTGTGCATTATTTTTCTAATAATTCAACGGCCTGTCGTCAATTATTCCTTACATAACGTTAAATAATGTGATATGATAATGCTTTAAGTGTGTAAAAAACATTTGCTGCAGTCCGGCGTTTTTCCTCTTTGTCGCCATCTCTGTTCGAAATCTCTGTTCGCGGAATTATCAACTTTACGCGAGTTGTACTTCAACACCCTCGACACCTCACAGCACGGAGGAACACAATGTTTGAGGAGAGTGTGAGGCTGTCAGTCACCGCGTCGGTGTGGATACTGTCATTCAGAATCACAGATTATTCTTTTTGGAAGTATGACCAACATAAGAATTTTCACCGGAAAATGTCATTTGAACTAGTAAGAAACATCCACCTTTGTTCTGGTTCTGACATTGCAGTAAATCGCGCTGATTAAATCTAACAATCGCTTTTAAGTTATCATATCACGCAAAACCCAGCAAATTATACTTTGTTCTCAAATTGTTAACAAACCGAACGATTCCTAGGACCATTTTTCTGCCGACAAAATCCGCGCTGGCGCGATCACCACAACGTTACGCAACATCAAATGGCAAACGTAATGAAAGCGGAACGAAACTGCGCTACTCATTAGGGGTGGTTAATCTGTCTGATTTCCCGATTCGATTACGATTATTGAAGTCCCGATTCGATTACAGTCGATTTTCGATTATTAACGATTCTCGATTAGCGATTATTGATTTTCCATTTCACAACAGTAAACGAAAAAACACTACAAAGTGATTGCAGTATTAAAAAAAGTCAGCTGCTAAATTACTTAACTCTTTTATTGAGTAACAACAACTCAAAGCACTTTCTGTGTCGTGTAGTTATAACTTCAGAATTATTTGTATGTAGCTTATGAACACAGAAATGAAATGAACTTATTATGAACACTAGAAGACAGAAATGAATACATCACATTGTGTTGTGACTCATCAAGTTGAAGGAAACAATAACAAATAAATGAAAGGCTTATTTCCTTTAGGAAGTAGATCAGAACCAACATACTGTAGAAATTGGACAATTTTCTTCTAGAAAGACAAGGTGTTGTTCAGGTGGAGGAAGACTGCAGGTTGCAGTCGAAACATGTCAAGGTAAATAAAAAGTTTATAATGCAAAAAAATGTTTGCATTATATGCGGTTAGAACAGCTGTCAGCAGCGCGTCCTCATCCATATCAAGCGCCTCGTCCCCTGAGAGGCGGCGGCAGCGCGGGCGGGAGCCGGCGGCTGCGAGTCCGGGAGAGGGGGCGGAGAAGGAGAGATAGACGCTCGAGGGAGTAATTCCGGCGAGCATTTGCATCAGAAAACGACAGCAGTGCAGCCCGCAGGGTCAACATCGGAAGTGCGTCGCTGAGCTCACAAACCCCTGAGGGCAAGAGCTGCGTGTTCCTGGCCCAGTCAGAGAGCGCAGATCACATGGCGGTCTCCGTCGCTGTGCGGGGCTCTGCACGCGCCGCAGGAAGTGCAAAGCATCTTGAAAAAGACGCTCGCTGCTCTTTTAGACAGTACGTTTTGCAAGAAAGGATCCGTCGCCGGATAGCATAGATCGCACGGATGGCTGAAGGTGGCGAAGACGGCCGGCTTCTTCAGGCGCTGTCTTGTCGCTTCCTCGACGGCGGCGGCGGCTTCTCTCTAGATCCAGCGATGCGGCAATAATAATAACGCAAATTTTTTTTTTTTAATAATAAAAAATCGATTTTTGAAAATTTAATAATCGATTCATAATCGTCCATAACATACTCGCGATTAATCAATAATCGATTTTTTTAACCACCCCTACTACTCATTATATTGTACTTAACGGACCATTTATCAGTTCGGACCAGCAACATCTGTGCAGCGCAAGATCAAGCGAAGAGATCCAGTGAAGAAAACATTTGAATTCGCCACTGAAGTAATAACATTGCTGCGAGATCTAGTGAGAAGCATTCAAATTTCTCCGTTATTAACCGTAGATCTCTATTAGATCAAACAGCGCTGACGTGGGAACCAGGAGGAACATTTTGCCGTGAATGAACATGGATTTAATGTTGCACTTCAAAATTCAAATATTATATAAATATATATTTAAATGTTATTTTTAATGTGATTACCAAAACATTATTTGTTCATCCTTCAATGATTAACCCCATTTATAAACCTGAAAGTTTCAAGATGTAGGAAAACTCAAACTTATATAAAAATATTTTTTCTTTTAATAAATAGGAAATTTCTCTGGCATTTCTTTCTTTTTGCTGTATCGTATCAAACCGAACCGCGAATTTTGTGAACTGTTACACCCCTAATGTATATATGTATATATATATATATATTCTCATTATTTTTTTTAAAAGACTTTTTATTTTTTTGTTTACATGCCTGCCGGGTATGTTAAGTTGAAGTGCTATTTGTTTTTATATTAGACTTTTTCTATATTTACTGTTGCACTAAAGTCCAAAAGTGAAGAATTTATGTTACTTATTACTTGATTGTTCAAGCTACCTCACAGAAGTGCTCTGTTTGTTAACAGTTGTTGAATGTTAAAATAAGGTGAATCAAATAAAAAATAAGGAATATCCTGGATCTGGGTTTTTTTCACTCTTCTTTATTCTTTTCTTATGTATTATATAAGTATCGGATCGGGACTCGGTATCGGTAGATACTCAAAATCAAATGACTCGGAGGCAAAAAAACCTGATCGGGACATCCCTATTTTTTTCTGTAAGTTAGCCTCTCCGAAGTCCGAACGAAGTCTTTTGCATTTTACAGCGGGTGAATCTGTTGTCACTGGTGATTGTCGTTTGAACCTTTCTGGATCCGCCATCAAATTGATAAGTTTAATTAAATCAAGTGCAGTGAGAAAAGGCTATAAATCTCCACCTCCAACATCCTCACACGCAATATAGCCTACTAGCCGAGACTCCTTCTTTATGTGTACAGATGTGACGTAATGACGCAAAGACATGCTCGAATCTCCCGCGGAAATCCACCAGTACCACTAAAATTAAAAACATTACAAGCTTACCGCTTTGAATCGAGCAAAGGCAAGCAGAGAGTTTTGAACACTGGCTGGTTATGTATTTTCTCAAATATGTATTTTGGATCATTTTTAACCCCAAAAAAGCTACGGACTGCAGCTTTAAATTATATTTAAATATATTAAAAAATGAAATTGATATAACCATAAATTATAATGTCTAGGGTTTAGGGTTTCAGGTAGGCCTACATTCGTTTTATTTAACAACAGCAATCGAATTAATCAAATATACAAAAAAACACTGCTTAGTTTTCACTGTATGAATTACATACTGATTCTTATTAAAGCTACAAAAATGATTTAGTCAAGAGCAGTGAATGATTTTCTATTTGTCTTTTGTTGTTTGATTAATATTAACCACACAGGCGGACGCAGGTTTATTAGACTGATGCCACTTTAATAGCTGCACGGATTTAATAAAGTGTTACACGCAAGCTTTCTTTCTCAACTGTTTAGTCCACTTAAGGCATAACTGACCGTGAACACTCACCAAGACGGGCATTTTGATATAATTTTGTGTGTATTTGACCATTTGAACCCCTTAAGTTAAAGCCATAGCCATTACATATTTAAAACAGTAATATCCTATACTAAACCTATGACAAACTATATATCATTTGAAAGCTTACAATCTGTAGTTTTCATATTTGGTGATTCTCAAAATAAATTACAGAAGAGCCGTAATCTATCAATTTGCAACAAGAATATTTTCATACTCCTAAGGCGTGTGACCTTTATTTTGAAATAGTGATAAACATGAAAATCATGAAAGAATGGTAGAAACCTCAGTTTGTTTTTATGCCAATAGTTCAGGGCTCTAGAGTGCGACCAATTTGGTCGCACATGCGACCAAAATTTGTAAGGGTGCGACAAGAATTTTTCCTGGGTCGCACCAGTGCACCTAACGTTCTCGCATGATCGCAATCGCATCCGCTGCCTCTCCACAAACGAGTCTTTTGTTCTCCTTGCACGCTTGGTTGGATCATATCGTGGTCTAAACCAATCAGAGATAGAGATTGGGTGGGTCTTTGCCTCTGATTGGTTGTGGTTCAGATATTCCTGTAGGACTAAAATGCTCCGTGCAGTGTGATTGAAATAAATTGCGACCTGTCACCTGAGCACCAGAGAATCAGTTACGGCAATCAGCAACATCAGCTAAATAAACGCAGGAAAACAGACGACGAAGAAACTTTTAAAAATGTAGGCTTTGAACTAGGTAAAAAATATTGATTTCTCGATTCTCATTGATTTTTACGAACCGTTGGGCTATCAGTTGATGAATGAATGGAACATTGTAGCGAGCATCCCATCCAATAAATCGCAATAATCTTTGTGCTTTGTTACTATTGATATGAAACAAAGTCTCAGATTTCAAATTAGGTCCATTTTCTTACGAAATTCAAAAACATAAATAGTGTATTGACGCTGTGGCGTGAGATCGCTCTGGCTCAGCTCAGCTCAAGAGAAGCAGCAGTGCATGATCTTCTCTTCCGCTTTAATAATACCAGTTACAGCGCGAAATAAACATGAACGAGCATCTGAAAGTGTGTTAAAAGAGAGTACAACTTATCGAAATCCGTATCATGTCACATGGAATCGCTCAATCAGTGTTTCAACCGTGGAAAGACGTCAGTAAAACGCTTGTAAACAATGTAATGTAACGCCACATTTACCTCAGAAAAAACATATCCAGTGCCCATAAACTCGTTAACTAGCTAGAAAAATTAACTCTAGTCTAGAGGAGCATTGTGCCTAATATATGCACCATATTACATATTCATTATAATTTATGTTTTTCAATATTTAATGCATGTTGTTTGAAAAAAATCTGGCAAGTTTTTATGCAGCCACCATTTAAATGTTTATATTTCATATAACTTTATTATTATAAAAAAAAGTGTAATTTAGGTGTTTGTGTACAAATCAGGTAATTTTTACCTTCAATATTATAGAAGGCTAATGAAGCATAGTGGGCTACAACTGACTCCCAGTTTACAGCATTAGTTGAGATTTGTTTTTCTTGAGAAAATTTGCCATGTACTGTACCTGATATCCAATATAATCAATATTGAATCGAATTGTAAAATTTGTGTCAATATCCTGCCCTAACTTGAACAATGTAAAAACAGCACTTTAATTTAAAAAAAAAAAAAGATTTATATTTTTATATACAGTATAATTGTGCTTAAAAACAAAACAAAAAAACTACACCTTATTCTTGTTTAAAAGCATTTACATAATATACATGAATATATGGAACGTGATAAAAAGGTGACCTTGAAATTGTGGCGTTAAAGGCGACACGAGGAAAAATTTGAGTGCACCTAAATTTTGTGCTGGTGCACCTAAATAAAAAAAGTTAGGCACACCAATGCAACCAAGGCAAAAAGTTAGTCTGGAGCCCTGTAGTTCAAAAGATAACATCCATTAATTTTTTTTTTTTTAGAAAAAAAGGTCTGAAAATGTTTTAAATATAAAGAAAACAATTATAGATTAACCATTTGCGATGCGGCAGCGAGCTATAACGCACATACGTGTTATTTTTATGTGATTGTTGAGGTTGAATTCATATCGAAATATGCCAAACTCCCCTTAGTACTTCTACTTCATAGGATGTCTACTTCATACATTGTATGAAAATTGTGGAAATAATGGTTCAGATCACTCAAAACACATATGGAAATAGAGACGCCCTTATTTTGGCAGTAATGGAGTCTGGTTGTGACCTAGTGAAAAAGTTTGGTACTGCGCCCAAACAAAATCTTACTGAAAGCTAATTTTTTGAGATATCAACCTAAAATTTGAAACACAACTTGTTCAGAGTTTTTGCTTTGATTTTCTTGCAGTTTTGGAAAAAATATATTTTATATAAAATATGAATAATTAAATTTTTACATTTTCATTAACTCAAACTTCTTAATTCACTTTCTTAATTTATTTAACTTCTACAAAAATCTGCCAAATGTCTTCTTTACAACAAGACCAATCTTACATCTATATTCCAAAGCATTCTTGAAATACAACAATTTAAGTTCGGATTGTGCATTTTCATGTTTATTCAAAAAAGGGGGCTCGCCACTTAAAGGGTTAGTTCACCCAAAAATGAAAATTTGGTGGTGTAAATATAATTATTTATAGGAACAAGTGGTCATACATGGCATGTGGGCTTTAAGGTTACACCACCTTTAGAAGCATTTTAACAATTCTGTTGGGCATTTTTTTTAGATCATGCCATTGATCTTATACATACATAAACATGCATAAATCATTACTTCTGCATGTGAAAATATTCAAGTGAATGGATCATCGGTTAAGTGTTGCCAAGTCCGAGGATTTCCCGCGGAATCGTGCTACTGAACAAAGTTCCCGCGGGTTGTTTATCTAGGTGCAAAGTTTCTGGATGCAAGCTGTCGTAAAAACCCTTAAACCGCCCAGTCTAGTCCGCGGGTTTAAGAGCTAGGTAGAAGTTTGGGTAAGTTTTGGACGTGATTTGGATAAGATTTGATTTGCAATAGGCGGGCTTTGTTATGCAGACCTGGCAACCCTGCATCGGTTATTCAGTCAAAGCCTTACCTCTCCATTTGACTCGAAGGCATTTGAATCCAATCTAACCATGCAGTCCTGGTAAATGTTCAAGTACTGAGCACGTCAGCCACAGCTTGGGATGATGGAGGTCAACACACTAATAAAACAGCGTTAATACAAATCATAACGTTAATATATGGACCGAAATACCTGCAATAGAGTCATATTAGATTGTAACGTGATTTAGGCTATCAGAATTGCACGGTCATGCAAGTAACACTTGATGATTCTATGATTTACATTTTAATACAAAAACTATATCCATAAACAGTACGGCAGTTCATCATTTATGAATCATTTAAGCAGTATTTTCTGAATGACACAACTGTCGAATCTGTCGACATGACAGATTTTCGACTTCATATGTATTTGGGTTGAAAAGTAGTTTTCTACGGTGTTTTTTTATGAATACCGAATACATTAAGTATTATTTACAGACAAAGTAGTTCTTTTGTCTGTAGCATTTATAAATTGAGTAGTTGTTTTTGCATTAGTCTCTGACAAAATTATCTTACCCTCTCGCGCATCATGTTTTCTGCAGAATACGCGGCCTTGGCACGTGCTGTAAGAGGAACGCTAAGCTGTAAACTCGTGGGCCAATCAGGAAGCGCCTAGCTACACATTCAAAGAAATTTTAGAGGACACCGGGGCAAGTTGTCACTCGGGTAGGTTGCCTGGATCTCTATAACTATTTGGCTTTGGATTCATGTCCAATTAAACAAATGTTTGTTTTCAAGCTAGTTTCATTGCTACTCTTGGGTGAACAAGTTAACGTAATAAAAGCAAAATAAATTTTAAAAATTATATTAAAATGCATATGAAGTTAAGCATATGAAACATTATTATTTATTATGTTTTTTATAAATACAGGAAAAAACTACTATTGTGAAATATTATTTCAATTTAAAATTATGGTTTTCTATTTGAATATACTTTAAAATATAATTTATTTCTGTGATGCAAAGCTGAATTTTCATCAGCCATTACTCTAGTCTTCAATGTCACATGATCCTTCAGAAATCATTCAAATATGCTGATTTGATGCTCAGTTATTATAATGTTGGAAACAGTTGTGCAAATTTTTTTAAACCTGTGATACTTTTTTCAGGATTTATTTGATGAACAATAAGTAAAAAAGCATTTATTTAAAATAGAAATATTTACTATCAATTTTTAATCAATTTAACACATCCTTGTTGAATAAAAGTATTACTTTAAAAAAGAAAGACAAAAAAATGACCTACCCAAAACCTACAAAAGTTTTCTATTTTAAATAAATGTTTTATTTTTTTATTTTTTTTTTATTCATCAAAGAATAAAAATTTTCATCAATGAAAAAAGTATCACAGATTATAAAAACATATGTTTTGTGGCAACATTAAAAAGTAATCCTAATGACAAAAATTACTTAACTTTACAAATTTACTAAAACTTTAACTAAAATTAAAATGGCAAAATGTAAAAAAAAACACAAAAAAAACCCAAATTCAATATTTTAATAAAAACTATAATAGTATCTCAGTAATACTAAAAATAAAAATAAGCTGAAGTAAAGTTTTGCTAATTTGTATCCTACCTTTTACATTTGTTTCTGACTCATGTATTGTTTCGTAATTGTTTTCTAAATGTTTTACTTTGAAAATCCTATGATAATCTGTTTAATTGAAGCAAGGTTGCTATAACGGGGCACGTTGTCACAAAATGTCAACACTTATACAGACATTACAGTCAAACTGTCCCACAACAACTCAACTCCTAAAACTTTTAGATGAATAATATGCTTTCATTGTCCAGTTTTTGTGTTTATTTGTCCATTTTACAATTTTCCTCTTATTTCCATGCTTCAGATATGGCGTTTTAAACTCTGCCTATATACAAGGCCAGCAGAATCTTCTCCTCACTATTACAGATGAAACCAGCAAAAAAAGTTCCAGAAAATAGTGTGTTAATGGATGTAAACGAAAGGGAAAAGTATAACATTAAGGAGGCTGGCTCTGATTGGGTCTATAGGCGAGCTGCAAGATTTCCAGATTTCAAGGAGATGATATCCCTCTAGGTTAATCATTAAATCCCAGAATCCATTGCCAGTCTTCTGTAAATAAGATAAATGGCCCTAAGGCACTCACCTCTGTGACGCACCATTTCAGAGAGAGCAGAGCTTTAATTAAGACTGGAAGGTGTTATCTTACCCATTCTTGGATTAATGAATTTTTACAGGATTATTGTTATATTTCAGCTGCTATTTTTAGAGTTTCCATCGTGCTACAGGTTTATTTTGTGAGCATTTGTTTCTAGTGAGGAAAGAGGAAAAGCAACACACATAGTTGACAAATTGTTTAAATGTTGTTCTTTTTTTGGGATGCTTTGGAGATGTGTATCATTTCAGGAATGGATATATGCATCACTTTGCCAAACGTGAGAATGGGCCGCGTTGATTTTGGAATGTTTTAACAATTTAGGTTTTGAGGGGCTCTATTTTTTTTCCCATTATTTCACTTGGTTTTAATTTTGCATTCCAGTTTTTCTTTTTTGATTTCTCCTTGAACATGCCAATGAAAAGAAATATAGGGAGTCCTTTGAAGAATGAGACGTTTCATCAACTACAAGCGTCGCAGACAAAGAGAGCTTGCAAAAACGCAGATGACCTCCACGCGACAATTCATGTTGACCAAGACAATCTCGGAAAGAACATGTTTTTCAAAGCCAGGCTTGATGAGGAGGAGGATTCTGGCATTAAATCAGGTGGGGAAAAATCATCTTTGTTGTAAATTGTTTTCAAACTTGCTTTGATTAAACTAGTGCTATGCTTTCTTTCAATGCACAGTTAGAAATTCTCAATCTGTCGCCAGTTTGTTTTGCAATTATACGTTGTGAATAGTTTTGGCACACGTCACCGTTTGAAAGCTATGTATGTTATTCATTTGGCAGAAGCTGATGAAAGTAATGGAAGCATTTCCTCTGAAGAGGACCTGGGCCACCTGGATTTTTCTAAGACGTTCTCTGTCAAACAAACGGTGCCAAAGAAAAGTATCAGTCAGATCATCAAGGACAAGAAGAAACAGACTCAGCTTACTTTACAATGGTACTCTCTGATCAATTCTTCTTTTGAAAATGAAGCTTGCCATTACAAATAATCTACAAAAAGTGGATGATATTATTATAAGCTTGCGTTTTGCTTTTTCTATTAGGCTTGAGGAAAACTACATAGTTTGTGAAGGTGTTTGCCTGCCACGGTGTATCCTTTACGCTCATTATTTAGACTTTTGTCGGAAGGAGAAATTAGATCCTGCTTGTGCTGCCACTTTTGGGAAGGTAAGAGGAGTTTTTATATCTTCTGTTATAATACAGACAGTTATAAGTCTCTGTGATAAGTATTATAATATCCGATTTCGAAAACAGATACCGATTGCACCGAAACCTATTGCATTTTCGGTGTATTTTAGTTCATCTTTAGGATTAATACCTAAAAGGCTGTGCTTCCCAAATATGTACATTATCAGTTATAAATAGCTGTTGATCTTGTATTTACAGTACATGGAGATCGATCTTACGATGTGTTAGAGTTCTAATGTTATCATTTCAGACCATAAGGCAGAAATTTCCTCTGCTTACAACACGAAGGCTTGGAACCAGAGGCCATTCGAAGTAAGAAAGAGCCACATGGCCCGGTCACTGACTGAAAACTTTATTTACTCCTATTTAATAATACTTAAATGCCTAAGCTAAAGCTCTTGACAGTGTTTGTCCTCTGA